>NC_085047.1:21814682-22414682 GCF_963662255.1 Cinclus cinclus | reverse complement strand
GCCCCCTCCTAAAGACCTGGATGCCATCGGAGGTCCAGACGTGCCCGACAGAATGTCATATGCATTGTGGGCTCAGAGTTTAGCCTAAGGGAAAAAGTGCCACCTCTCCAAGCCAAATTGCCGAACTTGCCTGTGGCCCGTCCTGGGCCTAGGCCTGGAAAATTTCCAGAAGGACGAGGATTTCTCCCAGAACAAAGCTGCCCCCTCCTCCAGACCTGGATGCCATCGGAGGCCCAAAATTGCCCTACAAAATTACTTCTGCCAAGTGGGTTCTTGAGATTGGTTTCCTGGGGAAAAGTGCCACCTTTCCCAGCCAACTTGCCTAACTTGCCTTTTGGCAGTCCTGGGCCTTTGCCTAGAAAAATTCCAGAAGGACGAGGATTTCTCCCAGAACAAAGCTGCGCCTCCCTCCAGACCTGGCTGACATCGGAGGGCCAAACGGGCCCTACCAAATGACGTATGCATTGTGGGCTCTTGAGTTTGGCTTCCTGGGGAAAAGTGACTCCTTTCCCAGTCAACCTTCCTAACTTGCCTGTGGCCCGTGCTGGGCCTTTGCTTAGAAAAATTCCAGAAGGACGAGGATTTCTCCCAGACCAAAGCTACCACCTCCTCCACACTTGGATGCCATCGGAGAGCCAAACGTGCCCGAGAAAATGTCATATGCATTGTGGGCTCTTGAGTTTGGCTTCCTGGGGAAAAGTGACACCTTTCCCAGTCAACTTGCCGAACTTGCCTGTGACCCGTCCTGGGCCTTTGCCTAGAAAAATTCCAGAAGGACGGGGATTTCTCCCAGACCAATGCTGCCCGCTCCTCCAGACCTGGATGCAATTGGTGAGCCAAACGTGCACAACAAAATGACATATTCATTATGGGCACAGAGTTTAGCTTAATGGGGAAAAGTGCCACCATTCCCAGTAAACTTGCCGAACTTGCCTGTGGCCCGTCCTGGGCCTTTGCCTAGAAATTTCCAGAAGGACGAGGATTTCTCCCAGACCAAAGCTGCCACCTCCTCCACACTTGGATGCCATCGGAGCGCCAAACGTGCCCGAGAAAATGTCATATGCATTGTGGGCTCTTGAGTTTGGCTTCCTGGGGAAAAGTGCAACCATTCCCAGCCAACCTGCCGAACTTGTCTGTGACCCGTCCTGGGCCTTTGCCTAGAAAAATTCCAGAAGGACAAGGATTTCTCCCAGACCAAAACAGCCCCCTCCTCCAAACCTGGCTGCCATCGGAGGGCCAAAAGTGCACGGCAAAATGACTTCTACCAAGTGGGTTCTTGAGTTTAACTTAATGGGGAAAAGTGCAACCATTCCCAGCCAACTTGCCGAACTTCCCTGTGGCCCGTACTGTGCCTTTGCCTAGAAAATTCCAGAAGGACGAGGATTTCTCCCAGACAAATGCTGACCCCTCCTCCAAACCTGGTTGCCATCAGAGGCCCCAAATTCCCCTACAAAATGACTTCTGCCAAGTGGGTTCTTGAGTTTGGCTTCCTGGGGAAAAGTGCAACCATTCCCAGCCAACTTGCAGAACTTGCCTGTGGCCCGTTCTGGGCCTTTGCCTAGAAAAATTCAAGAAGGACGATGATTTCTCCCAGACCAAAGCTGCCCCCTCCTCCAAACCTGGTTGACATCGGAGGCCCAAACGTACCCTACAAAATGACATCTGCCAAGTGGGCTCCTGAGTTTGGCTTCCTGGCGAAAAGTGCCACATTCCCAGCCAACTTGCCTAAATTGTCTCTGGCCCGTTCCTGGGCGTTTGCCTAGAAAATTTGCAGAGCGACGAGGATTTCTCCCAGACCAAAGCTGCCCCCTCCTCCAGACCTGGATGTCATCGGAGCGCCAAACGTGCCCGACAAAATGTCACATGCATTGTGGGCTCTTGAGTTTGGCTTCCTGGGGAATAGTGCCACCATTCCCAGTCAACTTGCCTAACTTGCCTGTGGCCCGTCCTGTGCCTTTGCTTAAAAATATTCCAGAAGGACGAGGATTTCTCCCAGACCAAAGCTGCCCCCTCCTCCAAAGCTGGCTGCCATCGGAGGCCCAAACCTGCCCTACAAAAAGACATCTGCCAAGTGGGCTCTTGAGTTTGGCTTCCTGGGGAAAAGTGCCACCATTCCCAGTCAACTTGCCTAACTTGCCTGTTTCCTGTCCTGGGCCTAGGCCATGAAAAATTCCAGAAGCACGAGGATTTCTCCCAGAACAAAGCTGCCCCCTCCTAAAGACCTGGATGCCATCGGAGGTCCAGACGTGCCCGACAGAATGTCATATGCATTGTGGGCTCAGAGTTTAGCCTAAGGGAAAAAGTGCCACCTCTCCAAGCCAAATTGCCGAACTTGCCTGTGGCCCGTCCTGGGCCTAGGCCTGGAAAATTTCCAGAAGGACGAGGATTTCTCCCAGAACAAAGCTGCCCCCTCCTCCAGACCTGGATGCCATCGGAGGCCCAAAATTGCCCTACAAAATTACTTCTGCCAAGTGGGTTCTTGAGATTGGTTTCCTGGGGAAAAGTGCCACCTTTCCCAGCCAACTTGCCTAACTTGCCTTTTGGCAGTCCTGGGCCTTTGCCTAGAAAAATTCCAGAAGGACGAGGATTTCTCCCAGAACAAAGCTGCGCCTCCCTCCAGACCTGGCTGACATCGGAGGGCCAAACGGGCCCTACCAAATGACGTATGCATTGTGGGCTCTTGAGTTTGGCTTCCTGGGGAAAAGTGACTCCTTTCCCAGTCAACCTTCCTAACTTGCCTGTGGCCCGTGCTGGGCCTTTGCTTAGAAAAATTCCAGAAGGACGAGGATTTCTCCCAGACCAAAGCTACCACCTCCTCCACACTTGGATGCCATCGGAGAGCCAAACGTGCCCGAGAAAATGTCATATGCATTGTGGGCTCTTGAGTTTGGCTTCCTGGGGAAAAGTGACACCTTTCCCAGTCAACTTGCCGAACTTGCCTGTGACCCGTCCTGGGCCTTTGCCTAGAAAAATTCCAGAAGGACGGGGATTTCTCCCAGAACAAAACTGCCCCATCCTCCTGACCAGGCTGCCATCGGAGGCCGAAAAGTGCCCTAATAAATGATTCTGCCAAGTGGGTTCCTGAATTTGGCTTCCTGGGGAGAAGTGACACCTTTCCCAGCCAACTTGCTTAACTTGCCTGTGGCCCGTCCTGGGCCTTTGCCTAGAAAAATTCCAGGACGAGGATTTCTCCCAGACCAAATCTGCCCCCTCCTCCAAACCTGGTTGTCATCGGAGGCCCAAACGTACCCTACAAAATGACATCTGCCAAGTGGGCTCTTGAGTTTGGCTTCCTGGGGAAAAGTGCAACTTTCCCAGCCAACTTGCCCAAATTGTCTCTGGCCCGTCCTGTGCATTTGCTTAAAAAATTCCAGAAGGACGAGGATTTCTCCCAGACCAAAGCTGCCCCCTCCTCCAAACCTGGCTGCCATCAGAGGCCCAAACCTGCCCTACAAAAAGACATCTGCCAAGTGGGCTCTTGAGTTTGTCTTCCTGGGGAAAAGTGCCACCATTCCCAGTCAACTTGCCTAACTTGCCTGTTTCCCGTCCTGGGCCTAGGCCTGGAAAAATTCCAGAAGGACGAGGATTTCTCCCAGAACAAAGCTGCCCCCTCCTAAAGACCTGGATGCCATCGGAGGTCCAGACGTGCCCGACAGAATGTCATATGCATTGTGGGCTCAGAGTTTAGCCTAAGGGAAAAAGTGCCACCTTTCCCAGCCAACTTGCCTAACTTGCCTGTGGCCCGTCCTGGGCCTTGGACTTGAAAATTTCCAGAAGGACGAGGATTTCTCCCAGAACAAAGCTGCCCCTTCCTCCAGACCTGGCTGCCATCGGAGGGCCAAACGTGCCCTACCAAATGACTTATGCATTGTGGGCTCTTGAGTTTGGCTTCCTGGGGAAAAGTGACTCCTTTCCCAGTCAACCTTCCTACACTTGCCTGTGGCCCGTACTGGGCCTTTGCCTAGAAAAATTCCAGAAGGACGAGGAGTTCTCCCAGACCAAAGCTGCCCCCTCCTCCAGACCTGGATGTCATCGGAGCGCCAAACGTGCCCGACAAAATGTCACATGCATTGTGGGCTCTTGAGTTTGGCTTCCTGGGGAATAGGGCCACCATTCCCAGTCAACTTGCCTAACTTGCCTGTGGCCCGTCCTGTGCCTTTGCTTAAAAATATTCCAGAAGGACGAGGATTTCTCCCAGAACAAAGCTGCCCCCTCCTCCAAAGCTGGCTGCCATCGGAGGCCCAAACCTGCCCTACAAAAAGACAGCTGCCAAGTGGGCTCTTGAGTTTGGCTTCCTGGGGAAAAGTGCCACCATTCCCAGTCAACTTGCCTAACTTGCCTGTTTCCCGTCCTGGGCCTAGGCCTGGAAAAATTCCAGAAGGACGAGGATTTCTCCCAGAACAAAGCTGCCCGCTCCTAAAGACCTGGATGCCATCGGAGGTCCAGACGTGCCCGACAGAATGTCATATCCATTGTGGGCACAGAGTTTGGCTTACTGGGGAAAAGTGCCACCATTCCCTGTCAACTTGCCTAACTTTTCTAGGGCTCCTCCTGGGCCTTTGCTTAAAAAAATTCCAGTAGGACGAGGAGTTCTCCCAGACCTAAGCTGCCACCTCCTGCAGACCTGGCTGACATCGGCGGGCCAAACTTGCCCTACCAAATGACATCTGCATGGTGGGCTCAGAGTTTAGCTTAAAGGGGAAAAGTGCCACCATTCCCAGTCAACTTGCCTAACTTGCCTGTTTCCCGTCCTGGGCCTAGGCCTGGAAATATTCCAGAAGGACGAGGATTTCTCCCAGAACAAAGCTGCCCCCTCCTAAAGACCTGGATGCCATCGGAGGTCCAGACGTGCCCGACAGAATGTCATATGCATTGTGGGCTCAGAGTTTAGCCTAAGGGAAAAAGTGCCACCTTTCCCAGCCAACTTGCCTAACTTGCCTGTGGCCCGTCCTGGGCCTTGGACTTGAAAATTTCCAGAAGGACGAGGATTTCTCCCAGAACAAAGCTGCCCCTTCCTCCAGACCTGGCTGCCATCGGAGGGCCAAACGTGCCCTACCAAATGACTTATGCATTGTGGGCTCTTGAGTTTGGCTTCCTGGGGAAAAGTGACTCCTTTCCCAGTCAACCTTCCTACACTTGCCTGTGGCCCGTACTGGGCCTTTGCCTAGAACAATTCCAGAAGGACGAGGAGTTCTCCCAGACCAAATCTGCTTCCTCCGGCAGACATGTCTGCCATTGGAAGGCCAAACGTGCCGTACCAAATGACATCTGCATTGTGGGCTCGGAGTTTACCTTAATGGGGAAAAGTGACTCCTTTCCCAGTCAACTTGCCGATCTTGCCTGTGGCCCGTCCTGGGCCTTTGCCTAGAAAAATTCCAGAAGGACGAGGATTTCTCCCAGACCAATGCTGCCCGCTCCTCCAGACCTGGATGCAATTGGTGAGCCAAACGTGCACAACAAAATGACATATTCATTATGGGCACAGAGTTTAGCTTAATGGGGAAAACTGCCACCATTCCCAGTAAACTTGCCTAACTTGCCTGTGCCCCGTCCTGGGCCTTTGCCTAGAAATTTCCAGAAGGACGAGGATTTCTCCCAGACCAAAGCTGCCACCTCCTCCACACTTGGATGCCATCGGAGCGCCAAACGTGCCCGAGAAAATGTCATATGCATTGTGGGCTCTTGAGTTTGGCTTCCTGGGGAAAAGTGCCACCATTCCCAGTCAACTTGCCTAACTTGCCTGTTTCCCGTCCTGGGCCTAGGCCTGGAAAAATTCCAGAAGGACGAGGATTTCTCCCAGAACAAAGCTGCCCCCTCCTAAAGACCTGGATGCCATCGGAGGTCCAGACGTGCCCGACAGAATGTCATATCCATTGTGGGCACAGAGTTTGGCTTACTGGGGAAAAGTGCCACCATTCCCTGTCAACTTGCCTAACTTTTCTAGGGCTCCTCCTGGGCCTTTGCTTAAAAAAATTCCAGTAGGACGAGGAGTTCTCCCACACCTAAGCTGCCACCTCCTGCAGACCTGGCTGACATCGGCGGGCCAAACTTGCCCTACCAAATGACATCTGCATGGTGGGCTCAGAGTTTAGCTTAAAGGGGAAAAGTGCCACCATTCCCAGTCAATTTGCCTAACTTGCCTTTTGACAGTCCGGGGCCTTTGCCTAGAAAAATTCAAGAATGACGAGGATTTCTCCCAGACCAATGCTGACCCCTCCCCCAAGCCTGGCTGCCATCGGAGGCCCAAAAGTGCGCTACAAAATAACTTCTGTCAAGTGGTTTCTTGATTTTGGCGTCCTGGGGAGAAGCCACGTTTCCCAGTCAACTTGCCAAACTTTCCTGTGGCCCGTCCTGTGCCTTTGCCTTGAAAAATTCCAGAAGGACGGGGATTTCTCCCAGAACAAAGCTGCCCCCTCCTCCAGACCTGGATGCCATCGGAGCGCCAAACGTGCCCGACTAAATATCATGTGCATTGCGGGCTCTTCGTTTGACTTCCTGGGGAGAAGTGACTCCTTTCCAAGACAACTTGTCTAACTTGTCTGGGGCTCGTCCTGGGCCTTTGCTTAGAAAAATTCCAGAAGGACGAGGATTTCTCCCAGACCAAAGCTGCCCCCTCCTTCAAACCTGGCTGCCATCGGAGGGCCAAACCTGCCCTACAAAAAGACATCTGCCAAGTGGTTTCTTGAGTTTGGCTTCCTGGGGAAAAGTGCCACAATTCCCAGTCAACCTGCCTAACTTGCCTGTTTCCTGTCCTGGGCCTAGGCCTGGAAAAATTCCAGAAGGACGAGGATTTCTCCCAGAACAAAGCTGCCCCCTCCTAAAGACCTGGATGCCATCAGAGGTCCAGACTTGCCCGACAAAATGTCATATGCATTGTGGGCTCAGAGTTTAGCTTAATGGGGAAAAGTGCCACCTTTCCCAGCCAACTTGCCGAACTTGCCTGTGGCCCGTCCTGGGCCTAGGCCTGGAAAAATTCCAGAAGGACGAGGATTTCTCCCAGACCAATGCTGCCCCTTCCTCCAGACCTGGCTGCCATCGTAGGGCCAAACGTGCCCTACAAAATGACGTATACATTGTGGGCTCTTCGTTTGGCGTCCTGAGGAAAAGTGACTCCTTTCCCAGACAACTTGCCGAACTTGTCTGGGGCTCGTCCTCGGCCTTTGCCTAGAAAAATTCCAGAAGGACGAGGAGTTCTCCCAGACCAAATCTGCCTCCTCCTGCAGACATGTCTGCCATTGGAAGGCCAAACGTGCCGTACCAAACACATCTACATTGTGGACTCGGAGTTTAGCTTAATGGGGAAAAGTGACTCCTTTCCCAGTCAACTTGCCGAACTTGCCTGTGGCCAGTACTGTGCCTTTGCCTAGAAAAATTCCAGAAGGACGAGGATTTCTCCCAGACAAATGGTGACCCCTCCTCCAAACCTGGTTGCCATCAGAGGCCCAAAATTGCCCTACAAAATGACTTCTGCCAAGTGAGTTCTTGAGTTTGGCTTCCTGGGGAAAAGTGCCACCTTTCAAAGCCAACTTGCCTAACTTGCCTTTTGACAGTCCTGGGCCTTTGCCCAGAAAAATTCCAGAAGGACGAGGATTTCTCCCAGGACAGACCTGCCCCCTCCTCCAGACCTGGATGCCATCGGAGCGCCAAACGTGCCCGACATAATGTCATATGCATTGTGGGCTCTTGAGTTTGGCTTCCTGGGGAAAAGTGCAACCATTCCCACCCAACTTGCCGAACTTGCCTGTGACCCGACCTGGGCCTTTGCCTAGAAAAATTCCAGAAGGATGAGGATTTCTCCCAGACCAAAGCTGCCCCCTCCTCCAAACCGGGATGCCATAGGAGGCCCAAACGTACCCTACAAAATGACATCTGCCAAGTGGGCTCTTCAGTTTGGCTTCCTGGGGAAAAGTGCAACTTTCCCAGCCAACTTGTCTAAATTGTCTCTGGCCCGTTCCTGGGCGTTTGCATAGAAAATTTGAAGAAGGACGAGGATTTCTCCCAGACCAAAGCTGCCCCCTCCTCCAGACCTGGATTTCATCGGAGCGCCAAACGTGCCCGAGAAAATGTCATATGCATTGTGGGCTCTTGAGTTTGGCTTCCTGGGGAAAAGTGCCACCATTCCCAGTCAACTTGCCTAAATTGCCTGTGGCCCGTCCTGGGCCTTTGCCTAGAAAAATTCCAGAAGGACGAGGATTTCTCCCAGACCAATGCTGCCCGCTCCTCCAGACCTGGATGCAATTGGTGAGCCAAACGTGCACAACAAAATGACATATTCATTATGGGCACAGAGTTTAGCTTAATGGGGAAAAGTGCCACCATTCCCAGTAAACTTGCCGAACTTGCCTGTGGCCCGTCCTGGGCCTTTGCCTAGAAATTTCCAGAAGGACGAGGATTTCTCCCAGACCAAAGCTGCCACCTCCTCCACACTTGGATGCCATCGGAGCGCCAAACGTGCCCGAGAAAATGTCATATGCATTGTGGGCTCTTGAGTTTGGCTTCCTGGGGAAAAGTGCAACCATTCCCAGCCAACCTGCCGAACTTGTCTGTGACCCGTCCTGGGCCTTTGCCTAGAAAAATTCCAGAAGGACAAGGATTTCTCCCAGACCAAAACAGCCCCCTCCTCCAAACCTGGCTGCCATCGGAGGGCCAAAAGTGCACGGCAAAATGACTTCTACCAAGTGGGTTCTTGAGTTTAACTTAATGGGGAAAAGTGCAACCATTCCCAGCCAACTTGCCGAACTTCCCTGTGGCCCGTACTGTGCCTTTGCCTAGAAAATTCCAGAAGGACGAGGATTTCTCCCAGACAAATGCTGACCCCTCCTCCAAACCTGGTTGCCATCAGAGGCCCCAAATTCCCCTACAAAATGACTTCTGCCAAGTGGGTTCTTGAGTTTGGCTTCCTGGGGAAAAGTGCAACCATTCCCACCCAACTTGCAGAACTTGCCTGTGCCCCGTCCTGGGCCTTTGCCTAGAAAAATTCAAGAAGGACGATGATTTCTCCCAGACCAAAGCTGCCCCCTCCTCCAAACCTGGTTGACATCGGAGGCCCAAACGTACCCTACAAAATGACATCTGCCAAGTGGGCTCCTGAGTTTGGCTTCCTGGCGAAAAGTGCCACATTCCCAGCCAACTTGCCTAAATTGTCTCTGGCCCGTTCCTGGGCGTTTGCCTAGAAAATTTGCAGAGCGACGAGGATTTCTCCCAGACCAAAGCTGCCCCCTCCTCCAGACCTGGATGTCATCGGAGCGCCAAACGTGCCCGACAAAATGTCACATGCATTGTGGGCTCTTGAGTTTGGCTTCCTGGGGAATAGTGCCACCATTCCCAGTCAACTTGCCTAACTTGCCTGTGGCCCGTCCTGTGCCTTTGCTTAAAAATATTCCAGAAGGACGAGGATTTCTCCCAGAACAAAGCTGCCCCCTCCTCCAAAGCTGGCTGCCATCGGAGGCCCAAACCTGCCCTACAAAAAGACATCTGCCAAGTGGGCTCTTGAGTTTGGCTTCCTGGGGAAAAGTGCCACCATTCCCAGTCAACTTGCCTAACTTGCCTGTTTCCCGTCCTGGGCCTAGGCCTGGAAAAATTCCAGAAGGACGAGGATTTCTCCCAGAACAAAGCTGCCCCCTCCTAAAGACCTGGATGCCATCGGAGGTCCAGACGTGCCCGACAGAATGTCATATCCATTGTGGGCACAGAGTTTGGCTTACTGGGGAAAAGTGCCACCATTCCCTGTCAACTTGCCTAACTTTTCTAGGGCTCCTCCTGGGCTTTGCTTAAAAAAATTCCAGTAGGACGAGGAGTTCTCCCACACCTAAGCTGCCACCTCCTGCAGACCTGGCTGACATCGGCGGGCCAAACTTGCCCTACCAAATGACATCTGCATGGTGGGCTCAGAGTTTAGCTTAAAGGGGAAAAGTGACACCATTCCCAGTCAACTTGCCTAACTTGCCTTTTGACAGTCCGGGGCCTTTGCCTAGAAAAATTCAAGAATGACGAGGATTTCTCCCAGACCAATGCTGACCCCTCCCCCAAGCCTGCTGCCATCGGAGGCCCAAAAGTGCGCTACAAAATAACTTCTGTCAAGTGGTTTCTTGATTTTGGCGTCCTGGGGAGAAGCCACGTTTCCCAGTCAACTTGCCAAACTTTCCTGTGGCCCGTCCTGTGCCTTTGCCTTGAAAAATTCCAGAAGGACGGGGATTTCTCCCAGAACAAAGCTGCCCCCTCCTCCAGACCTGGATGCCATCGGAGCGCCAAACGTGCCCGACTAAATATCATGTGCATTGCGGGCTCTTCGTTTGACTTCCTGGGGAGAAGTGACTCCTTTCCCAGACAACTTGCCTAACTTGTCTGGGGCTCGTCCTGGGCCTTTGCTTAGAAAAATTCCAGAAGGACGAGGATTTCTCCCAGACCAAAGCTGCCCCCTCCTCCAAACCTGGCTGCCATCGGAGGCCCAAACCTGCACTACAAAAAGGCATCTGCCAAGTGGTTTCTTGAGTTTGGCTTCCTGGGGAAAAGTGCCACAATTCCCAGTCAACCTGCCTAACTTGCCTGTTTCCTGTCCTGGGCCTAGGCCTGGAAAAATTCCAGAAGGACGAGGATTTCTCCCAGAACAAATCTGCCCCCTCCTAAAGACCTGGATGCCATCGGAGGTCCAGACGTGCCCGACAGAATGTCATATGCATTGTGGGCTCAGAGTTTAGCCTAAGGGGAAAATGTGCCACCATTCTCAGCCAACTTTCCTAACTTGCCTTTTGACAGTCCTGGGCCTTTGCCTAGAAAAATTCCAGAAGGACGAGGATTTCTCCCAGACCAAAGCTGCCCCCTCCTCCAAACCTGGATGCCATCGGAGGCCCAAACGTACCCTACAAAATGACATCTGCAAAGTGGGCTCTTGAGTTTGGCTTCCTGGGGAAAAGTGGCACCTTTTCCAGCCAACTTGCCTAAATTGCCTGTGGCCCGTCCTGTGCCTTTGCTTAAAAAATTTCCAGAAGGACGAGGATTTATCCCAGACCAAAGCTGCCCCCTCCTCCAAAGCTGGCTGCCATCAGAGGCCCAAACCTGCCCTACAAAAAGACATCTGCCAAGTGGGCTCTTGAGTTTGGCTTCCTGGGGAAAAGTGCCACTTTCCCAGCCAACTTGCCTAAATTGTCTCTGGCCCGTTCCTGGGCGTTTGCCTAGAAAAATTGCAGAGAGACGAGGATTTCTCCCGGCCCAAAGCTGCCCCCTCCTCCAGACCTGGATGTCATTGCAGCGCCAAACGTGCCCGAGAAAATGTCATATGCATTGTGGGCTCTTGAGTTTGGCTTCCTGGGGAAAAGTGACACCATTCCCAGCCAACTTGCCGAACTTGCCTGTGGCCCGTCCTGGGCCTAGGGCTGGAAAAATTCCAGAAGGACGAGGATTTCTCCCAGAACAAAGCTGCCCCCTCCTAAAGACCTGGATGCCATCGGAGGTCCAGACGTGCCAGACAGAATGTCATATGCATTGTGGGCTCGGAGTTTAGCCTAAGGGGAAAATGTGCCACCTTTCCAAGCCAACTTGCCGAACTTGCCTGTGGCCCGTCCTGGGCCTAGGCCTGGAAAATTTCCAGAAGGACGAGGATTTCTCCCAGACCAAAGCTGCCCCCTCCTCCAGACCTGGATGCCATCGGAGGCCCAAAATTGCCCTACAAAATGACTTCTTCCAAGTGGGTTCTTGAGATTGGCTTCGTGGGGAAAAGTGCCACCTTTCCCAGCAAACTTGCCTAACTTGCCTTTTGGCAGTCCTGGGCCTTTGCCTAGAAAAATTCCAGAAGGACGAGGATTTCTCCCAGAAGAAAGCTGCGCCTCCCTCCAGACCTGGATGCCATCGGAGGGCCAAACGGGCCCTACCAAATGACGTATGCATTGTGGGCTCTTGAGTTTGGCTTCCTGGGGAAAAGTGACTTCTTTCCTTGTCAACCTTCCTAACTTGCCTGTGGCCCGTCCTGGGCCTTTGCCTAGAACAATTCCAGATGGACGAGGATTTCTCCCAGACCAAATCTGCCTCCTCCTGCAGACATGTCTGCCATTGGAAGGCCAAACGTGCCGTACCAAATGACGTCTGCATTGTGGGCTCGGAGTTTACCTTAATGGGGAAAAGTGACTCCTTTCCCAGTCAACTTACCGAACTTGCCTGTGGCCCGTGCCTGGCCTTTGCCTTGAAATTTCCAGAAGGACGAGGATTTCTCCCAGAACAAAGCTGCCACCTCCTCCACACTTGGATGCCATCGGAGCGCCAAACGTGCCCGAGAAAATGTCATATGCATTGTGGGCTCTTGAGTTTGGCTTCCTGGGGAAAAGTGACACCTTTCCCAGTCAACTTGCCGAACTTGCCTGTGATCCGTCCTGGGCCTTTGCCTAGAAAAATTCCAGAAGGACGAGGATTTCTCCCAGACCAAAGCTGCCCCCTCCTCCAGACCTGGCTGCCATCGGAGGCCGAAAAGTGCCCTAATAAATGATTCTGCCAAGTGGGTTCCTGAGTTTGGCTTCCTGGGGAAAAGTGACACCATTCCCAGCCAACTTGCTTAACTTGCCTGTTTCCCGTCCTGGGCCTAGGCCTGGAAAAATTCCAGAAGGACGAGGATTTCTCCCAGAACAAAGCTGCCCCCTCCTAAAGACCTGGATGCCATCGGAGGTCCAGACGTGCCCGACAGAATGTCATATGCATTGTGGGCTCAGAGTTTAGCCTAAGGGAAAAAGTGCCACCTCTCCAAGCCAACTTGCCGAACTTGCCTGTGGCCTGTCCTGGGCCTAGGCCTGGAAAATTTCCAGAAGGACGAGGATTTCTCCCAGACCAAAGCTGCCCCCTCCTCCAGACCTGGATGCCATCGGAGGCCCAAAATTGCCCTACAAAATTACTTCTGCCAAGTGGGTTCTTGAGATTGGTTTCCTGGGGAAAAGTGCCACCTTTCCCCGCCAACTTGCCTAACTTGCCTTTTGGCAGTCCTGGGCCTTTGCCTAGAAAAATTCCAGAAGGACGAGGATTTCTCCCAGAAAAAAGCTGCCCCTTCCTCCAGACCTGGCTGCCATCGGAGGGCCAAAAGTGCCCTACCAAATGACGTATGCATTGTGGGCTCTTGAGTTTGGCTTCCTGGGGAAAAGTGACTCCTTTCCCAGTCAACCTTCCTAACTTGCCTGTGGCCCGTCCTGGGCCTTTGCCTAGAACAATTCCAGATGGACGAGGAGTTCTCCCAGACCAAATCTGCCTCCTCCTGCAGACATGTCTGCCATTGGAAGGCCAAACGTGCCGTACCAAATGACATCTGCATTGTGGGCTCGGAGTTTACCTTAATGGGGAAAAGTGACTCCTTTCCCAGTCAACTTGCCGATCTTGCCTGTGGCCCTTCCTGGGCCTTTGCCTAGAAAAATTCCAGAAGGACGAGGATTTCTCCCAGACCAATGCTGCCCGCTCCTCCAGACCTGGATGCAATTGGTGAGCCAAACGTGCCCAACAAAATGACATATTCATTGTGGGCAAAGAGTTTAGCTTAATGGGGAAAACTGCCACCATTCCCAGTAAACTTACTGAACTTGCCTGTGGCCCATCCTGGGCCTTTGCCTAGAAATTTCCAGAAGGACGAGGAGTTCTCCCAGACCAAAGCTGCCACATCCCCCACACTTGGATGCCATCGGAGCGCCAAACGTGCCCGAGAAAATGTCATATGCATTGTGGGCTCTTGAGTTTGGCTTCCTGGGGAAAAGTGCAACCATTCCCAGTCAACTTGCAGAACTTGCCTGTGACCCGTCCTGGGCCTTTGCCTAGAAAAATTCCAGAAGGACGAGGATTTCTCCCAGACCAATGCTGACCCCTCCCCCAAAACTAGCTGGCATCGGAGGGCCGAAGGTACCCTACACAATGACGTATGCATTGTGTGCTCTTTGTTTTGCTTCCCGGGGGAAAGTGACTCCTTTCCCAGACAACTTGCCTAACTTGTCTGGGGCTCGTCCTGGGCATTTGCTTAGAAAAATACCAGAAGGACGAGGATTTCTCCCAGAAAAAATCTGCCACCTCCTGCAGACCTGTCTGCCATTGGTGGGCCAAACGTGCCCGACAAAATGTCATATGCACTGTGGGCTCAGAGTTTAGCCTAAGGCAAAATGTGCCACCTTTCCAAGCCAACTTGTCTAGCTTGCCTGTGGCCCGTCCTGGGCCTTTGCCTAGAAAAATTCCAGAAGGACGAGGATTTCTCCCAGACCAAAGCTGCCCCCTCCTCCAGACCTGGCTGCCATCGGAGGCCGAAAAGTGCCCTAATAAATGATTCTGCCAAGTGGGTTCTTGAGTTTGGCTTCCTGGGGAAAAGTGACACCTTTCCCAGCCAACTTGCCTAACTTGCCTGTGGCCCGTAGTGTGCCGTTGCCTAGAAAAATTCCAGAAGGACGAGGATTTCTCCCAGAACAAAGCTGCCCCTTCCTCCAGACCTGGCTGCCATCGGAGGGCCAAACGTGCCCTACAAAATGACGTATACATTGTGGGCTCTTCGTTTGGCGTCCTGAGGAAAAGTGACTCCTTTCCCAGAAAAGTTGTCGAACTTGTCTGGGGCTCGTCCTTGGCATTTGCCTAGAAAAATTCCAGAAGGACGAGGAGTTCTCCCAGACCAAATCTGCCTCCTCCTGCAGACATGTCTGCCATTGGAAGGCCAAACGTGCCGTACCAAACACATCTACATTGTGGGCTCGGAGTTTAGCTTAATGGGGAAAAGTGACTCCTTTCCCAGTCAACTTGCCGAACTTGCCTGTGGCCAGTACTGTGCCTTTGCCTAGAAAAATTCCAGAAGGACGAGGATTTCTCCCAGACAAATGGTGACCCCTCCTCCAAACCTGGTTGCATTCAGAGGCCCAAAATTGCCCTACAAAATGACTTCTGCCAAGTGAGTTCTTGAGTTTGGCTTCCTGGGGAAAAGTGCCACCTTTCCCAGCCAACTTGCCTAACTTGCCTTTTGACAGTCCTGGGCCTTTGCCTAGAAAAATTCCAGAAGGACGAGGATTTCTCCCAGAACAGACCTGCCCCCTCCTCCAGACCTGGATGCCATCGGAGCGCCAAACGTGCCCGACAAAATGTCATATGCATTGTGGGCTCTTGAGTTTGGCTTCCTGGGGAAAAGTGACACCATTCCCAGCCAACTTGCCGAACTTGCCTGTGGCCCGTCCTGGGCCTAGGCCTGGAAAAATTCCAGAAGGACGAGGATTTCTCCCAGAACAAAGCTGCCCCCTCCTAAAGACCTGGACGCCATCGGAGGTCCAGACGTGCCCGACAGAATGTCATATGCATTGTGGGCTCAGAGTTTAGCCTAAGGGAAAAAGTGCCACCTCTCCACGCCAACTTGCCGAACTTGCCTTTGGCCCGTGCTGGGCCTAGGCCTGGAAAATTTCCAGAAGGACGAGGATTTCTCCCAGACCAAAGCTGCCCCCTCCTCCAGACCTGGATGCCATCGGAGGCCCAAAATTGCCCTACAAAATTACTTCTGCCAAGTGGGTTCTTGAGTTTGGTTTCCTGGGGAAAAGTGCCACCTTTCCCAGCCAACTTGCCTAACTTGCCTTTTGGCAGTCCTGGGCCTTTGCCTAGAAAAATTCCAGAAGGACGAGGATTTCTCCCAGAACAAAGCTACGCCTCCCTCCAGACCTGGCTGCCATCGGAGGGCCAAACGGGCCCTACCAAATGCCGTATGCATTGTGGGCTCTTGAGTTTGGCTTCCTGGGGAAAAGTGACTTCTTTCCCAGTCAACCTTCCTAACTTGCCTGTGGCCCGTCCTGGGCCTTTGCCTAGAACAATTCAAGAAGGACGAGGATTTCTCCCAGACCAAATCTGCCTCCTCCTGCAGACATGTCTGCCATTGGAAGGCCAAACGTGCCGTACCAAATGACGTTTGCATTGTGGGCTCGGAGTTTACCTTAATGGGGAAAAGTGACTCCTTTCCCAGACAACTTGACGATCTTGCCTGTGGCCCGTCCTGGGCCTTTGCTTTGAAAAATTCCAGAAGGACGAGGATTTCTCCCAGACCAATGCTGCCCCCTCCTCCAGACGTGGATGCAATTGGTGAGCCAAACGTGCCCAACAAAATGATATCTGCATTGTGGGCACAGAGGTTAGCTTAATGGGGAAAACTGCCACCATTCCCAGTCAACTTACCGAACTTGCCTGTGGCCCGTGCCTGGCCTTTGCCTTGAAATTTCCAGAAGGACGAGGATTTCTCCCAGAACAAAGCTGCCACCTCCTCCACACTTGGATGCCATCGGAGCGCCAAACGTGCCCGAGAAAATGTCATATGCATTGTGGGCTCTTGAGTTTGGCTTCCTGGGGAAAAGTGCCACCTTTCCCAGTCAACTTGCCGAACTTGCCTGTGACCCGTCCTGGGCCTTTGCCTAGAAAAATTCCAGAAGGACGAGGATTTCTCCCAGACCAAAGCTGCCCCCTCCTCCAGACCTGGCTGCCATCGGAGGCCGAAAAGTGCCCTAATAAATGATTCTGCCAAGTGGGTTCCTGAGTTTGGCTTCCTGGGGAAAAGTGACACCATTCCCAGCCAACTTGCTTAACTTGCCTGTTTCCCGTCCTGGGCCTAGGCCTGGAAAAATTCCAGAAGGACGAGGATTTCTCCCAGAACAAAGCTGCCCCCTCCTAAAGACCTGGATGCCATCGGAGGTCCAGACGTGCCCGACAGAATGTCATATGCATTGTGGGCTCAGAGTTTAGCCTAAGGGAAAAAGTGCCACCTCTCCAAGCCAACTTGCCGAACTTGCCTGTGGCCTGTCCTGGGCCTAGGCCTGGAAAATTTCCAGAAGGACGAGGATTTCTCCCAGAACAAAGCTGCCCCCTCCTCCAGACCTGGATGCCATCGGAGGCCCAAAATTGCCCTACAAAATTACTTCTGCCAAGTGGGTTCTTGAGATTGGTTTCCTGGGGAAAAGTGCCACCTTTCCCCGCCAACTTGCCTAACTTGCCTTTTGGCAGTCCTGGGCCTTTGCCTAGAAAAATTCCAGAAGGACGAGGATTTCTCCCAGAAAAAAGCTGCCCCTTCCTCCAGACCTGGCTGCCATCGGAGGGCCAAAATGCCCTACCAAATGACGTATGCATTGTGGGCTCTTGAGTTTGGCTTCCTGGGGAAAAGTGACTCCTTTCCCAGTCAACCTTCCTACACTTGCCTGTGGCCCGTCCTGGGCCTTTGCCTAGAACAATTCCAGATGGACGAGGAGTTCTCCCAGACCAAATCTGCCTCCTCCTGCAGACATGTCTGCCATTGGAAGGCCAAACGTGCCGTACCAAATGACATCTGCATTGTGGGCTCGGAGTTTACCTTAATGGGGAAAAGTGACTCCTTTCCCAGTCAACTTGCCGATCTTGCCTGTGGCCCTTCCTGGGCCTTTGCCTAGAAAAATTCCAGAAGGACGAGGATTTCTCCCAGACCAATGCTGCCCGCTCCTCCAGACCTGGATGCAATTGGTGAGCCAAACGTGCCCAACAAAATGACATATTCATTGTGGGCAAAGAGTTTAGCTTAATGGGGAAAACTGCCACCATTCCAAGTAAACTTACCGAACTTGCCTGTGGCCCATCCTGGGCCTTTGCCTAGAAATTTCCAGAAGGACGAGGAGTTCTCCCAGACCAAAGCTGCCACATCCCCCACACTTGGATGCCATCGGAGCGCCAAACGTGCCCGAGAAAATGTCATATGCATTGTGGGCTCTTGAGTTTGGCTTCCTGGGGAAAAGTGCAACCATTCCCAGTCAACTTGCAGAACTTGCCTGTGACCCGTCCTGGGCCTTTGCCTAGAAAAATTCCAGAAGGACGAGGATTTCTCCCAGACCAAAGCTGCCCACTCCTCCAAACCTGGCTGCGATCAGAGGCCCAAACGTGCCCTACAAAATGACATCTGCCAAGTGGGCTCTTGAGTTTGTCTTCCTGGGAAAAGTGACACCTTTCCCAGACAACTTGCCGAACTTGCCTCTGGCCCGTCCTAGGCCTTTGCTTTGAAAAATTCCAGAAGGACGAGGATTTCTCCCAGACCAATGCTGACCCCTCCTCCAAACCTGGCTGCCATCGGAGGGCCAAAAGTGCACGACAAAATGACTTCTACCAAGTGAGTTCTTGAGTTTGGCTTCCTGGGGAAAAGTGCAACCATTCCCAGCCAACTTGCCGAACTTCCCTGTGGCCCATACTGTGCCTTTGCCTAGAAAAATTCCAGAAGGACGAGGATTTCTCCCAGACAAATGCTGACCCCTCCTGCAAACCTGGCTGCCATCAGAGGCCCAAAATTCCCCTACAAAATGACTTCTGCCATGTGGGTTCTTGAGTTTGGCTTCCTGGGGAAAAGTGCCACTTTCCCAGCCAACTTGCCTAAATTGTCTCTGGCCCGTTTCTGGGCCTTTGCCTAGAAAATTTGCAGAGCGACGAGGATTTCTCCCAGACCAAAGCTGCCCCCTCCTCTAGACCTGGATGTCATCGGAGTGCCAAACGTGCCCGACAGAATGTCATATGCATTGTGGGCTCTTGAGTTTGGCTTCCTGGGGAATAGTGCCACCATTCCCAGTCAACTTGCCTAACTTGCCTGTGGCCCGTCCTGTGCCTTTGCCTAGAAAAATTCCAGAAGGACGAGGATTTCTCCCAGAACAAAGCTGCCCCCTCCTCCAAACCTGGCTGCCATCGGAGGCCCAAACCTGCCCTACAAAAAGACATCTGCCAAGTGGGCTCTTGAGTTTGGCTTCCAGGGGAAAAGTGCCACCATTCCCAGTCAACTTGCCTAACTTGCCTGTTTCCCGTCCTGGGCCTAGGCCTGGAAAAATTCCAGAAGGACGAGGATTTCTCCCAGAACAAAGCTGCCCCCTCCTAAAGACCTGGATGCCATCGGAGGTCCAGACGTGCCCGACAGAATGTCATATGCATTGTGGGCTCAGAGTTTAGCCTAAGGGAAAAAGTGCCACCATTCCCAGTCAACTTGCCGAACTTGCCTGTGACCCGTCCTGGGCCTTTGCCTAGAAAAATTCCAGAAGGACGAGGATTTCTCCCAGACCAAAGCTGCCCCCTCCTCCAGACCTGGCTGCCATCGGAGGCCGAAAAGTGCCCTAATAAATGATTCTGCCAAGTGGGTTCCTGAGTTTGGCTTCCTGGGGAAAAGTGACACCATTCCCAGCCAACTTGCTTAACTTGCCTGTTTCCCGTCCTGGGCCTAGGCCTGGAAAAATTCCAGAAGGACGAGGATTTCTCCCAGAACAAAGCTGCCCCCTCCTAAAGACCTGGATGCCATCGGAGGTCCAGACGTGCCCGACAGAATGTCATATGCATTGTGGGCTCAGAGTTTAGCCTAAGGGAAAAAGTGCCACCTCTCCAAGCCAACTTGCCGAACTTGCCTGTGGCCTGTCCTGGGCCTAGGCCTGGAAAATTTCCAGAAGGACGAGGATTTCTCCCAGACCAAAGCTGCCCCCTCCTCCAGACCTGGATGCCATCGGAGGCCCAAAATTGCCCTACAAAATTACTTCTGCCAAGTGGGTTCTTGAGATTGGTTTCCTGGGGAAAAGTGCCACCTTTCCCCGCCAACTTGCCTAACTTGCCTTTTGGCAGTCCTGGGCCTTTGCCTAGAAAAATTCCAGAAGGACGAGGATTTCTCCCAGACAAATGCTGACCCCTCCTGCAAACCTGGCTGCCATCAGAGGCCCAAAATTCCCCTACAAAATGACTTCTGCCATGTGGGTTCTTGAGTTTGGCTTCCTGGGGAAAAGTGCCACTTTCCCAGCCAACTTGCCTAAATTGTCTCTGGCCCGTTTCTGGGCCTTTGCCTAGAAAATTTGCAGAGAGACGAGGATTTCTCCCAGACCAAAGCTGCCCCCTCCTCTAGACCTGGATGTCATCGGAGTGCCAAACGTGCCCGACAGAATGTCATATGCATTGTGGGCTCTTGAGTTTGGCTTCCTGGGGAATAGTGCCACCATTCCCAGTCAACTTGCCTAACTTGCCTGTGGCCCGTCCTGTGCCTTTGCCTAGAAAAATTCCAGAAGGACGAGGATTTCTCCCAGAACAAAGCTGCCCCCTCCTCCAAACCTGGCTGCCATCGGAGGCCCAAACCTGCCCTACAAAAAGACATCTGCCAAGTGGGCTCTTGAGTTTGGCTTCCAGGGGAAAAGTGCCACCATTCCCAGTCAACTTGCCTAACTTGCCTGTTTCCCGTCCTGGGCCTAGGCCTGGAAAAATTCCAGAAGGACGAGGATTTCTCCCAGAACAAAGCTGCCCCCTCCTAAAGACCTGGATGCCATCGGAGGTCCAGACGTGCCCGACAGAATGTCATATGCATTGTGGGCTCAGAGTTTAGCCTAAGGGAAAAAGTGCCACCATTCCCAGCCAACTTGCCGAACTTGCCTGTGACCCGTCCTGGGCCTTTGCCTAGAAAAATTCCAGAAGGACGAGGATTTCTCCCAGACCAAAGCTGCCCCCTCCTCCAGACCTGGCTGCCATCGGAGGCCGAAAAGTGCCCTAATAAATGATTCTGCCAAGTGGGTTCCTGAGTTTGGCTTCCTGGGGAAAAGTGACACCATTCCCAGCCAACTTGCTTAACTTGCCTGTTTCCCGTCCTGGGCCTAGGCCTGGAAAAATTCCAGAAGGACGAGGATTTCTCCCAGAACAAAGCTGCCCCCTCCTAAAGACCTGGATGCCATCGGAGGTCCAGACGTGCCCGACAGAATGTCATATGCATTGTGGGCTCAGAGTTTAGCCTAAGGGAAAAAGTGCCACCTCTCCAAGCCAACTTGCCGAACTTGCCTGTGGCCTGTCCTGGGCCTAGGCCTGGAAAATTTCCAGAAGGACGAGGATTTCTCCCAGACCAAAGCTGCCCCCTCCTCCAGACCTGGATGCCATCGGAGGCCCAAAATTGCCCTACAAAATTACTTCTGCCAAGTGGGTTCTTGAGATTGGTTTCCTGGGGAAAAGTGCCACCTTTCCCCGCCAACTTGCCTAACTTACCTTTTGGCAGTCCTGGGCCTTTGCCTAGAAAAATTCCAGAAGGACGAGGATTTCTCCCAGAAAAAAGCTGCCCCTTCCTCCAGACCTGGCTGCCATCGGAGGGCCAAAATGCCCTACCAAATGACGTATGCATTGTGGGCTCTTGAGTTTGGCTTCCTGGGGAAAAGTGACTCCTTTCCCAGTCAACCTTCCTAACTTGCCTGTGGCCCGTCCTGGGCCTTTGCCTAGAACAATTCCAGATGGACGAGGAGTTCTCCCAGACCAAATCTGCCTCCTCCTGCAGACATGTCTGCCATTGGAAGGCCAAACGTGCCGTACCAAATGACATCTGCATTGTGGTCTCGGAGTTTACCTTAATGGGGAAAAGTGACTCCTTTCCCAGTCAACTTGCCGATCTTGCCTGTGGCCCTTCCTGGGCCTTTGCCTAGAAAAATTCCAGAAGGACGAGGATTTCTCCCAGACCAATGCTGCCCGCTCCTCCAGACCTGGATGCAATTGGTGAGCCAAACGTGCCCAACAAAATGACATATTCATTGTGGGCAAAGAGTTTAGCTTAATGGGGAAAACTGCCACCATTCCAAGTAAACTTACCGAACTTGCCTGTGGCCCATCCTGGGCCTTTGCCTAGAAATTTCCAGAAGGACGAGGAGTTCTCCCAGACCAAAGCTGCCACATCCCCCACACTTGGATGCCATCGGAGCGCCAAACGTGCCCGAGAAAATGTCATATGCATTGTGGGCTCTTGAGTTTGGCTTCCTGGGGAAAAGTGCAACCATTCCCAGTCAACTTGCAGAACTTGCCTGTGACCCGTCCTGGGCCTTTGCCTAGAAAAATTCCAGAAGGACAAGGATTTCTCCCAGACCAAAGCTGCCCACTCCTCCAAACCTGGCTGCGATCAGAGGCCCAAACGTGCCCTACAAAATGACATCTGCCAAGTGGGCTCTTGAGTTTGTCTTCCTGGGAAAAGTGACACCTTTCCCAGACAACTTGCCGAACTTGCCTCTGGCCCGTCCTAGGCCTTTGCTTTGAAAAATTCCAGAAGGACGAGGATTTCTCCCAGACCAATGCTGACCCCTCCTCCAAACCTGGCTGCCATCGGAGGGCCAAAAGTGCACGACAAAATGACTTCTACCAAGTGAGTTCTTGAGTTTGGCTTCCTGGGGAAAAGTGCAACCATTCCCAGCCAACTTGCCGAACTTCCCTGTGGCCCATACTGTGCCTTTGCCTAGAAAAATTCCAGAAGGACGAGGATTTCTCCCAGACAAATGCTGACCCCTCCTGCAAACCTGGCTGCCATCAGAGGCCCAAAATTCCCCTACAAAATGACTTCTGCCATGTGGGTTCTTGAGTTTGGCTTCCTGGGGAAAAGTGCCACTTTCCCAGCCAACTTGCCTAAATTGTCTCTGGCCCGTTTCTGGGCCTTTGCCTAGAAAATTTGCAGAGCGACGAGGATTTCTCCCAGACCAAAGCTGCCCCCTCCTCTAGACCTGGATGTCATCGGAGTGCCAAACGTGCCCGACAGAATGTCATATGCATTGTGGGCTCTTGAGTTTGGCTTCCTGGGGAATA
The DNA here is from genome assembly GCF_963662255.1 of Cinclus cinclus. Classification (NCBI taxonomy): domain Eukaryota; kingdom Metazoa; phylum Chordata; class Aves; order Passeriformes; family Cinclidae; genus Cinclus; species Cinclus cinclus. Next base: position 22,392,155 of record NC_085047.1, on the reverse strand, counting down.
GTGCCACCATTCCCAGTCAACTTGCCTAACTTGCCTTTTGGCAGTCCTGGGCCTTTGTTTAAAAAAATTCCAGAAGGACGAGGATTTCTCCCAGAACAAAGCTGCCCCCTCCTCCAAACCTGGCTGCCATCGGAGGCCCAAACCTGCCCTACAAAAAGACATCTGCCAAGTGGGCTCTTGAGTTTGGCTTCCAGGGGAAAAGTGCCACCATTCCCAGTCAACTTGCCTAACTTGCCTGTTTCCCGTCCTGGGCCTAGGCCTGGAAAAATTCCAGAAGGACGAGGATTTATCCCAGAACAAAGCTGCCCCCTCCTAAAGACCTGGATGCCATCGGAGGTCCAGACGTGCCCGACAGAATGTCATATGCATTGTGGGCTCAGAGTTTAGCCTAAGGGAAAAAGTGCCACCATTCCCAGCCAACTTGCCGAACTTGCCTGTGACCCGTCCTGGGCCTTTGCCTAGAAAAATTCCAGAAGGACGAGGATTTCTCCCAGACCAAAGCTGCCCCCTCCTCCAGACCTGGCTGCCATCGGAGGCCGAAAAGTGCCCTAATAAATGATTCTGCCAAGTGGGTTCCTGAGTTTGGCTTCCTGGGGAAAAGTGACACCATTCCCAGCCAACTTGCTTAACTTGCCTGTTTCCCGTCCTGGGCCTAGGCCTGGAAAAATTCCAGAAGGACGAGGATTTCTCCCAGAACAAAGCTGCCCCCTCCTAAAGACCTGGATGCCATCGGAGGTCCAGACGTGCCCGACAGAATGTCATATGCATTGTGGGCTCAGAGTTTAGCCTAAGGGAAAAAGTGCCACCTCTCCAAGCCAACTTGCCGAACTTGCCTGTGGCCTGTCCTGGGCCTAGGCCTGGAAAATTTCCAGAAGGACGAGGATTTCTCCCAGACCAAAGCTGCCCCCTCCTCCAGACCTGGATGCCATCGGAGGCCCAAAATTGCCCTACAAAATTACTTCTGCCAAGTGGGTTCTTGAGATTGGTTTCCTGGGGAAAAGTGCCACCTTTCCCCGCCAACTTGCCTAACTTGCCTTTTGGCAGTCCTGGGCCTTTGCCTAGAAAAATTCCAGAAGGACGAGGATTTCTCCCAGAAAAAAGCTGCCCCTTCCTCCAGACCTGGCTGCCATCGGAGGGCCAAAATGCCCTTCCAAATGACGTATGCATTGTGGGCTCTTGAGTTTGGCTTCCTGGGGAAAAGTGACTCCTTTCCCAGTCAACCTTCCTAACTTGCCTGTGGCCCGTCCTGGGCCTTTGCCTAGAACAATTCCAGATGGACGAGGAGTTCTCCCAGACCAAATCTGCCTCCTCCTGCAGACATGTCTGCCATTGGAAGGCCAAACGTGCCGTACCAAATGACATCTGCATTGTGGGCTCGGAGTTTACCTTAATGGGGAAAAGTGACTCCTTTCCCAGTCAACTTGCCGATCTTGCCTGTGGCCCTTCCTGGGCCTTTGCCTAGAAAAATTCCAGAAGGACGAGGATTTCTCCCAGACCAATGCTGCCCGCTCCTCCAGACCTGGATGCAATTGGTGAGCCAAACGTGCCCAACAAAATGACATATTCATTGTGGGCAAAGAGTTTAGCTTAATGGGGAAAACTGCCACCATTCCAAGTAAACTTACCGAACTTGCCTGTGGCCCATCCTGGGCCTTTGCCTAGAAATTTCCAGAAGGACGAGGAGTTCTCCCAGACCAAAGCTGCCACATCCCCCACACTTGGATGCCATCGGAGCGCCAAACGTGCCCGAGAAAATGTCATATGCATTGTGGGCTCTTGAGTTTGGCTTCCTGGGGAAAAGTGCAACCATTCCCAGTCAACTTGCAGAACTTGCCTGTGACCCGTCCTGGGCCTTTGCCTAGAAAAATTCCAGAAGGACGAGGATTTCTCCCAGACCAAAGCTGCCCACTCCTCCAAACCTGGCTGCGATCAGAGGCCCAAACGTGCCCTACAAAATGACATCTGCCAAGTGGGCTCTTGAGTTTGTCTTCCTGGGAAAAGTGACACCTTTCCCAGACAACTTGCCGAACTTGCCTCTGGCCCGTCCTAGGCCTTTGCTTTGAAAAATTCCAGAAGGACGAGGATTTCTCCCAGACCAATGCTGACCCCTCCTCCAAACCTGGCTGCCATCGGAGGGCCAAAAGTGCACGACAAAATGACTTCTACCAAGTGAGTTCTTGAGTTTGGCTTCCTGGGGAAAAGTGCAACCATTCCCAGCCAACTTGCCGAACTTCCCTGTGGCCCATACTGTGCCTTTGCCTAGAAAAATTCCAGAAGGACGAGGATTTCTCCCAGACAAATGCTGACCCCTCCTGCAAACCTGGCTGCCATCAGAGGCCCAAAATTCCCCTACAAAATGACTTCTGCCATGTGGGTTCTTGAGTTTGGCTTCCTGGGGAAAAGTGCCACTTTCCCAGCCAACTTGCCTAAATTGTCTCTGGCCCGTTTCTGGGCCTTTGCCTAGAAAATTTGCAGAGCGACGAGGATTTCTCCCAGACCAAAGCTGCCCCCTCCTCTAGACCTGGATGTCATCGGAGTGCCAAACGTGCCCGACAGAATGTCATATGCATTGTGGGCTCTTGAGTTTGGCTTCCTGGGGAATAGTGCCACCATTCCCAGTCAACTTGCCTAACTTGCCTGTGGCCCGTCCTGTGCCTTTGCTTAAAAAAATTCCAGAAGGACGAGGATTTCTCCCAGAACAAAGCTGCCCCCTCCTCCAAACCTGGCTGCCATCGGAGGCCCAAACCTGCCCTACAAAAAGACATCTGCCAAGTGGGCTCTTGAGTTTGGCTTCCAGGGGAAAAGTGCCACCATTCCCAGTCAACTTGCCTAACTTGCCTGTTTCCCGTCCTGGGCCTAGGCCTGGAAAAATTCCAGAAGGACGAGGATTTATCCCAGAACAAAGCTGCCCCCTCCTAAAGACCTGGATGCCATCGGAGGTCCAGACGTGCCCGACAGAATGTCATATGCATTGTGGGCTCAGAGTTTAGCCTAAGGGGAAAAGTGCCACCATTCCCAGCCAACTTGCCGAACTTGCCTGTGGCCCGTCCTGGGCCTACGCCTGGAAAAATTCCAGAAGGACGAGGATTTCTCCCAGACCAAAGCTGCCCCCTCCTCCAGACCTGGCTGCCATCGGAGGCCGAAAAGTGCCCTAATAAATGATTCTGCCAAGTGGGTTCCTGAGTTTGGCTTCCTGGGGAAAAGTGACACCATTCCCAGCCAACTTGCTTAACTTGCCTGTTTCCCGTCCTGGGCCTAGGCCTGGAAAAATTCCAGAAGGACGAGGATTTCTCCCAGAACAAAGCTGCCCCCTCCTAAAGACCTGGATGCCATCGGAGGTCCAGACGTGCCCGACAGAATGTCATATGCATTGTGGGCTCAGAGTTTAGCCTAAGGGAAAAAGTGCCACCTCTCCAAGCCAACTTGCCGAACTTGCCTGTGGCCTGTCCTGGGCCTAGGCCTGGAAAATTTCCAGAAGGACGAGGATTTCTCCCAGACCAAAGCTGCCCCCTCCTCCAGACCTGGATGCCATCGGAGGCCCAAAATTGCCCTACAAAATTACTTCTGCCAAGTGGGTTCTTGAGATTGGTTTCCTGGGGAAAAGTGCCACCTTTCCCCGCCAACTTGCCTAACTTGCCTTTTGGCAGTCCTGGGCCTTTGCCTAGAAAAATTCCAGAAGGACGAGGATTTCTCCCAGACAAATGCTGACCCCTCCTGCAAACCTGGCTGCCATCAGAGGCCCAAAATTCCCCTACAAAATGACTTCTGCCATGTGGGTTCTTGAGTTTGGCTTCCTGGGGAAAAGTGCCACTTTCCCAGCCAACTTGCCTAAATTGTCTCTGGCCCGTTTCTGGGCCTTTGCCTAGAAAATTTGCAGAGAGACGAGGATTTCTCCCAGACCAAAGCTGCCCCCTCCTCTAGACCTGGATGTCATCGGAGTGCCAAACGTGCCCGACAGAATGTCATATGCATTGTGGGCTCTTGAGTTTGGCTTCCTGGGGAATAGTGCCACCATTCCCAGTCAACTTGCCTAACTTGCCTGTGGCCCGTCCTGTGCCTTTGCCTAGAAAAATTCCAGAAGGACGAGGATTTCTCCCAGAACAAAGCTGCCCCCTCCTCCAAACCTGGCTGCCATCGGAGGCCCAAACCTGCCCTACAAAAAGACATCTGCCAAGTGGGCTCTTGAGTTTGGCTTCCAGGGGAAAAGTGCCACCATTCCCAGTCAACTTGCCTAACTTGCCTGTTTCCCGTCCTGGGCCTAGGCCTGGAAAAATTCCAGAAGGACGAGGATTTCTCCCAGAACAAAGCTGCCCCCTCCTAAAGACCTGGATGCCATCGGAGGTCCAGACGTGCCCGACAGAATGTCATATGCATTGTGGGCTCAGAGTTTAGCCTAAGGGAAAAAGTGCCACCATTCCCAGCCAACTTGCCGAACTTGCCTGTGACCCGTCCTGGGCCTTTGCCTAGAAAAATTCCAGAAGGACGAGGATTTCTCCCAGACCAAAGCTGCCCCCTCCTCCAGACCTGGCTGCCATCGGAGGCCGAAAAGTGCCCTAATAAATGATTCTGCCAAGTGGGTTCCTGAGTTTGGCTTCCTGGGGAAAAGTGACACCATTCCCAGCCAACTTGCTTAACTTGCCTGTTTCCCGTCCTGGGCCTAGGCCTGGAAAAATTCCAGAAGGACGAGGATTTCTCCCAGAACAAAGCTGCCCCCTCCTAAAGACCTGGATGCCATCGGAGGTCCAGACGTGCCCGACAGAATGTCATATGCATTGTGGGCTCAGAGTTTAGCCTAAGGGAAAAAGTGCCACCTCTCCAAGCCAACTTGCCGAACTTGCCTGTGGCCTGTCCTGGGCCTAGGCCTGGAAAATTTCCAGAAGGACGAGGATTTCTCCCAGACCAAAGCTGCCCCCTCCTCCAGACCTGGATGCCATCGGAGGCCCAAAATTGCCCTACAAAATTACTTCTGCCAAGTGGGTTCTTGAGATTGGTTTCCTGGGGAAAAGTGCCACCTTTCCCCGCCAACTTGCCTAACTTACCTTTTGGCAGTCCTGGGCCTTTGCCTAGAAAAATTCCAGAAGGACGAGGATTTCTCCCAGAAAAAAGCTGCCCCTTCCTCCAGACCTGGCTGCCATCGGAGGGCCAAAATGCCCTACCAAATGACGTATGCATTGTGGGCTCTTGAGTTTGGCTTCCTGGGGAAAAGTGACTCCTTTCCCAGTCAACCTTCCTAACTTGCCTGTGGCCCGTCCTGGGCCTTTGCCTAGAACAATTCCAGATGGACGAGGAGTTCTCCCAGACCAAATCTGCCTCCTCCTGCAGACATGTCTGCCATTGGAAGGCCAAACGTGCCGTACCAAATGACATCTGCATTGTGGGCTCGGAGTTTACCTTAATGGGGAAAAGTGACTCCTTTCCCAGTCAACTTGCCGATCTTGCCTGTGGCCCTTCCTGGGCCTTTGCCTAGAAAAATTCCAGAAGGACGAGGATTTCTCCCAGACCAATGCTGCCCGCTCCTCCAGACCTGGATGCAATTGGTGAGCCAAACGTGCCCAACAAAATGACATATTCATTGTGGGCAAAGAGTTTAGCTTAATGGGGAAAACTGCCACCATTCCAAGTAAACTTACCGAACTTGCCTGTGGCCCATCCTGGGCCTTTGCCTAGAAATTTCCAGAAGGACGAGGAGTTCTCCCAGACCAAAGCTGCCACATCCCCCACACTTGGATGCCATCGGAGCGCCAAACGTGCCCGAGAAAATGTCATATGCATTGTGGGCTCTTGAGTTTGGCTTCCTGGGGAAAAGTGCAACCATTCCCAGTCAACTTGCAGAACTTGCCTGTGACCCGTCCTGGGCCTTTGCCTAGAAAAATTCCAGAAGGACGAGGATTTCTCCCAGACCAAAGCTGCCCACTCCTCCAAACCTGGCTGCGATCAGAGGCCCAAACGTGCCCTACAAAATGACATCTGCCAAGTGGGCTCTTGAGTTTGTCTTCCTGGGAAAAGTGACACCTTTCCCAGACAACTTGCCGAACTTGCCTCTGGCCCGTCCTAGGCCTTTGCTTTGAAAAATTCCAGAAGGACGAGGATTTCTCCCAGACCAATGCTGACCCCTCCTCCAAACCTGGCTGCCATCGGAGGGCCAAAAGTGCACGACAAAATGACTTCTACCAAGTGAGTTCTTGAGTTTGGCTTCCTGGGGAAAAGTGCAACCATTCCCAGCCAACTTGCCGAACTTCCCTGTGGCCCATACTGTGCCTTTGCCTAGAAAAATTCCAGAAGGACGAGGATTTCTCCCAGACAAATGCTGACCCCTCCTGCAAACCTGGCTGCCATCAGAGGCCCAAAATTCCCCTACAAAATGACTTCTGCCATGTGGGTTCTTGAGTTTGGCTTCCTGGGGAAAAGTGCCACTTTCCCAGCCAACTTGCCTAAATTGTCTCTGGCCCGTTTCTGGGCCTTTGCCTAGAAAATTTGCAGAGCGACGAGGATTTCTCCCAGACCAAAGCTGCCCCCTCCTCTAGACCTGGATGTCATCGGAGTGCCAAACGTGCCCGACAGAATGTCATATGCATTGTGGGCTCTTGAGTTTGGCTTCCTGGGGAATAGTGCCACCATTCCCAGTCAACTTGCCTAACTTGCCTTTTGGCAGTCCTGGGCCTTTGTTTAAAAAAATTCCAGAAGGACGAGGATTTCTCCCAGAACAAAGCTGCCCCCTCCTCCAAACCTGGCTGCCATCGGAGGCCCAAACCTGCCCTACAAAAAGACATCTGCCAAGTGGGCTCTTGAGTTTGGCTTCCAGGGGAAAAGTGCCACCATTCCCAGTCAACTTGCCTAACTTGCCTGTTTCCCGTCCTGGGCCTAGGCCTGGAAAAATTCCAGAAGGACGAGGATTTCTCCCAGAACAAAGCTGCCCCCTCCTAAAGACCTGGATGCCATCGGAGGTCCAGACGTGCCCGACAGAATGTCATATGCATTGTGGGCTCAGAGTTTAGCCTAAGGGAAAAAGTGCCACCATTCCCAGCCAACTTGCCGAACTTGCCTGTGACCCGTCCTGGGCCTTTGCCTAGAAAAATTCCAGAAGGACGAGGATTTCTCCCAGACCAAAGCTGCCCCCTCCTCCAGACCTGGCTGCCATCGGAGGCCGAAAAGTGCCCTAATAAATGATTCTGCCAAGTGGGTTCCTGAGTTTGGCTTCCTGGGGAAAAGTGACACCATTCCCAGCCAACTTGCTTAACTTGCCTGTTTCCCGTCCTGGGCCTAGGCCTGGAAAAATTCCAGAAGGACGAGGATTTCTCCCAGAACAAAGCTGCCCCCTCCTAAAGACCTGGATGCCATCGGAGGTCCAGACGTGCCCGACAGAATGTCATATGCATTGTGGGCTCAGAGTTTAGCCTAAGGGAAAAAGTGCCACCTCTCCAAGCCAACTTGCCGAACTTGCCTGTGGCCTGTCCTGGGCCTAGGCCTGGAAAATTTCCAGAAGGACGAGGATTTCTCCCAGACCAAAGCTGCCCCCTCCTCCAGACCTGGATGCCATCGGAGGCCCAAAATTGCCCTACAAAATTACTTCTGCCAAGTGGGTTCTTGAGATTGGTTTCCTGGGGAAAAGTGCCACCTTTCCCCGCCAACTTGCCTAACTTGCCTTTTGGCAGTCCTGGGCCTTTGCCTAGAAAAATTCCAGAAGGACGAGGATTTCTCCCAGAAAAAAGCTGCCCCTTCCTCCAGACCTGGCTGCCATCGGAGGGCCAAAATGCCCTACCAAATGACGTATGCATTGTGGGCTCTTGAGTTTGGCTTCCTGGGGAAAAGTGACTCCTTTCCCAGTCAACCTTCCTAACTTGCTTGTGGCCCGTCCTGGGCCTTTGCCTAGAACAATTCCAGATGGACGAGGAGTTCTCCCAGACCAAATCTGCCTCCTCCTGCAGACATGTCTGCCATTGGAAGGCCAAACGTGCCGTACCAAATGACATCTGCATTGTGGGCTCGGAGTTTACCTTAATGGGGAAAAGTGACTCCTTTCCCAGTCAACTTGCCGATCTTGCCTGTGGCCCTTCCTGGGCCTTTGCCTAGAAAAATTCCAGAAGGACGAGGATTTCTCCCAGACCAATGCTGCCCGCTCCTCCAGACCTGGATGCAATTGGTGAGCCAAACGTGCCCAACAAAATGACATATTCATTGTGGGCAAAGAGTTTAGCTTAATGGGGAAAACTGCCACCATTCCAAGTAAACTTACCGAACTTGCCTGTGGCCCATCCTGGGCCTTTGCCTAGAAATTTCCAGAAGGACGAGGAGTTCTCCCAGACCAAAGCTGCCACATCCCCCACACTTGGATGCCATCGGAGCGCCAAACGTGCCCGAGAAAATGTCATATGCATTGTGGGCTCTTGAGTTTGGCTTCCTGGGGAAAAGTGCAACCATTCCCAGTCAACTTGCAGAACTTGCCTGTGACCCGTCCTGGGCCTTTGCCTAGAAAAATTCCAGAAGGACGAGGATTTCTCCCAGACCAAAGCTGCCCACTCCTCCAAACCTGGCTGCGATCAGAGGCCCAAACGTGCCCTACAAAATGACATCTGCCAAGTGGGCTCTTGAGTTTGTCTTCCTGGGAAAAGTGACACCTTTCCCAGACAACTTGCCGAACTTGCCTCTGGCCCGTCCTAGGCCTTTGCTTTGAAAAATTCCAGAAGGACGAGGATTTCTCCCAGACCAATGCTGACCCCTCCTCCAAACCTGGCTGCCATCGGAGGGCCAAAAGTGCACGACAAAATGACTTCTACCAAGTGAGTTCTTGAGTTTGGCTTCCTGGGGAAAAGTGCAACCATTCCCAGCCAACTTGCCGAACTTCCCTGTGGCCCATACTGTGCCTTTGCCTAGAAAAATTCCAGAAGGACGAGGATTTCTCCCAGACAAATGCTGACCCCTCCTGCAAACCTGGCTGCCATCAGAGGCCCAAAATTCCCCTACAAAATGACTTCTGCCATGTGGGTTCTTGAGTTTGGCTTCCTGGGGAAAAGTGCCACTTTCCCAGCCAACTTGCCTAAATTGTCTCTGGCCCGTTTCTGGGCCTTTGCCTAGAAAATTTGCAGAGCGACGAGGATTTCTCCCAGACCAAAGCTGCCCCCTCCTCTAGACCTGGATGTCATCGGAGTGCCAAACGTGCCCGACAGAATGTCATATGCATTGTGGGCTCTTGAGTTTGGCTTCCTGGGGAATAGTGCCACCATTCCCAGTCAACTTGCCTAACTTGCCTGTGGCCCGTCCTGTGCCTTTGCTTAAAAAAATTCCAGAAGGACGAGGATTTCTCCCAGACCAAAGCTGCCCCCTCCTCCAAACCTGGCTGCCATCGGAGGCCCAAACCTGCCCTACAAAAAGACATCTGCCAAGTGGGCTCTTGAGTTTGGCTTCCAGGGGAAAAGTGCCACCATTCCCAGTCAACTTGCCTAACTTGCCTGTTTCCCGTCCTGGGCCTAGGCCTGGAAAAATTCCAGAAGGACGAGGATTTATCCCAGAACAAAGCTGCCCCCTCCTAAAGACCTGGATGCCATCGGAGGTCCAGACGTGCCCGACAGAATGTCATATGCATTGTGGGCTCAGAGTTTAGCCTAAGGGAAAAAGTGCCACCATTCCCAGCCAACTTGCCGAACTTGCCTGTGGCCCGTCCTGGGCCTAGGCCTGGAAAAATTCCAGAAGGACGAGGATTTCTCCCAGACCAAAGCTGCCCCCTCCTCCAGACCTGGCTGCCATCGGAGGCCGAAAAGTGCCCTAATAAATGATTCTGCCAAGTGGGTTCCTGAGTTTGGCTTCCTGGGGAAAAGTGACACCATTCCCAGCCAACTTGCTTAACTTGCCTGTTTCCCGTCCTGGGCCTAGGCCTGGAAAAATTCCAGAAGGACGAGGATTTCTCCCAGAACAAAGCTGCCCCCTCCTAAAGACCTGGATGCCATCGGAGGTCCAGACGTGCCCGACAGAATGTCATATGCATTGTGGGCTCAGAGTTTAGCCTAAGGGAAAAAGTGCCACCTCTCCAAGCCAACTTGCCGAACTTGCCTGTGGCCTGTCCTGGGCCTAGGCCTGGAAAATTTCCAGAAGGACGAGGATTTCTCCCAGACCAAAGCTGCCCCCTCCTCCAGACCTGGATGCCATCGGAGGCCCAAAATTGCCCTACAAAATTACTTCTGCCAAGTGGGTTCTTGAGATTGGTTTCCTGGGGAAAAGTGCCACCTTTCCCCGCCAACTTGCCTAACTTGCCTTTTGGCAGTCCTGGGCCTTTGCCTAGAAAAATTCCAGAAGGACGAGGATTTCTCCCAGAACAAAGCTGCCCCTTCCTCCAGACCTGGCTGCCATCGGAGGGCCAAAATGCCCTACCAAATGACGTATGCATTGTGGGCTCTTGAGTTTGGCTTCCTGGGGAAAAGTGACTCCTTTCCCAGTCAACCTTCCTACACTTGCCTGTGGCCCGTCCTGGGCCTTTGCCTAGAACAATTCCAGATGGACGAGGAGTTCTCCCAGACCAAATCTGCCTCCTCCTGCAGACATGTCTGCCATTGGAAGGCCAAACGTGCCGTACCAAATGACATCTGCATTGTGGGCTCGGAGTTTACCTTAATGGGGAAAAGTGACTCCTTTCCCAGTCAACTTGCCGATCTTGCCTGTGGCCCTTCCTGGGCCTTTGCCTAGAAAAATTCCAGAAGGACGAGGATTTCTCCCAGACCAATGCTGCCCGCTCCTCCAGACCTGGATGCAATTGGTGAGCCAAACGTGCCCAACAAAATGACATATTCATTGTGGGCAAAGAGTTTAGCTTAATGGGGAAAACTGCCACCATTCCAAGTAAACTTACCGAACTTGCCTGTGGCCCATCCTGGGCCTTTGCCTAGAAATTTCCAGAAGGACGAGGAGTTCTCCCAGACCAAAGCTGCCACATCCCCCACACTTGGATGCCATCGGAGCGCCAAACGTGCCCGAGAAAATGTCATATGCATTGTGGGCTCTTGAGTTTGGCTTCCTGGGGAAAAGTGCAACCATTCCCAGTCAACTTGCAGAACTTGCCTGTGACCCGTCCTGGGCCTTTGCCTAGAAAAATTCCAGAAGGACGAGGATTTCTCCCAGACCAAAGCTGCCCACTCCTCCAAACCTGGCTGCGATCAGAGGCCCAAACGTGCCCTACAAAATGACATCTGCCAAGTGGGCTCTTGAGTTTGTCTTCCTGGGAAAAGTGACACCTTTCCCAGACAACTTGCCGAACTTGCCTCTGGCCCGTCCTAGGCCTTTGCTTTGAAAAATTCCAGAAGGACGAGGATTTCTCCCAGACCAATGCTGACCCCTCCTCCAAACCTGGCTGCCATCGGAGGGCCAAAAGTGCACGACAAAATGACTTCTACCAAGTGAGTTCTTGAGTTTGGCTTCCTGGGGAAAAGTGCAACCATTCCCAGCCAACTTGCCGAACTTCCCTGTGGCCCATACTGTGCCTTTGCCTAGAAAAATTCCAGAAGGACGAGGATTTCTCCCAGACAAATGCTGACCCCTCCTGCAAACCTGGCTGCCATCAGAGGCCCAAAATTCCCCTACAAAATGACTTCTGCCATGTGGGTTCTTGAGTTTGGCTTCCTGGGGAAAAGTGCCACTTTCCCAGCCAACTTGCCTAAATTGTCTCTGGCCCGTTTCTGGGCCTTTGCCTAGAAAATTTGCAGAGAGACGAGGATTTCTCCCAGACCAAAGCTGCCCCCTCCTCTAGACCTGGATGTCATCGGAGTGCCAAACGTGCCCGACAGAATGTCATATGCATTGTGGGCTCTTGAGTTTGGCTTCCTGGGGAATAGTGCCACCATTCCCAGTCAACTTGCCTAACTTGCCTGTGGCCCGTCCTGTGCCTTTGCTTAAAAAAATTCCAGAAGGACGAGGATTTCTCCCAGAACAAAGCTGCCCCCTCCTCCAAACCTGGCTGCCATCGGAGGCCCAAACCTGCCCTACAAAAAGACATCTGCCAAGTGGGCTCTTGAGTTTGGCTTCCAGGGGAAAAGTGCCACCATTCCCAGTCAACTTGCCTAACTTGCCTGTTTCCCGTCCTGGGCCTAGGCCTGGAAAAATTCCAGAAGGACGAGGATTTATCCCAGAACAAAGCTGCCCCCTCCTAAAGACCTGGATGCCATCGGAGGTCCAGACGTGCCCGACAGAATGTCATATGCATTGTGGGCTCAGAGTTTAGCCTAAGGGAAAAAGTGCCACCATTCCCAGCCAACTTGCCGAACTTGCCTGTGGCCCGTCCTGGGCCTAGGCCTGGAAAAATTCCAGAAGGACGAGGATTTCTCCCAGACCAAAGCTGCCCCCTCCTCCAGACCTGTATGCCATCGGAGGCCCAAAATTGCCCTACAAAATGACTTCTTCCAAGTGGGTTCTTGAATTTGGCTTCCTGGGGAAAAGTGACACCTTTCCCAGCCAACTTGCCTAACTTGCCTTTTGGCAGTCCTGAGCCTTTGCCTAGAAAAATTCCAGAAGGACGAGGATTTCTCCCATAACAAAGATGCGCCTCCCTCCAGTCCTGGATGCCATTAGAGGGCCAAACGTGCCCGACAAAATGTCATATGCATTGTGGGCTCTTGAGTCTTGCTTCCGGGGGAAAAGTGCAACCATTCCCAGTCAACTTGCTGAACGTGCCTGTGGCCCGTCCTGGGCCTTTGCCTAGAAAAATTCCAGAAGGACGAGGATTTCTCCCAGACCAAAGCTCCCCCCTCCTCCAGACCTGGATGTCATCGGAATGCCAAACGTGCCCGAGAAAATGTCATATGCATTGTGGGCTCTTGAGTTTGGCTTCCTGGGGAAAAGTGCCACCATTCCCAGCCAACTTGCCTAACTTGTCTGGGGCTCGTCCTGGGCCTTTCCTTAAAAAAATTCCAGAAGGACGAGGATTTCTCCCAGACCAAATCTGCCTCCTCCTGCAGACCTGTCTGTCATTGGAGGGCCAAACGTGCCCTACCAAATGACCTCTTCTTTGTAGGCTCAGAGTTTAGCTTAAAGGGGAAAAGTGACACCTTTCCCAGACAACTTGCCAAATTTCCCTGAGGCCTGTCCTGGGCCTTTGCCTAGAAAAATTCCAGAAGGACGAGGATTTCTCCCAGACAAATGCTGCCCACTCCTCCAGACCTGGATACCATCGGAGCGCCAAACGTGCCCAACAAAATGACATATTCATTGTGGGCTAGGAGTTCAGCTTAATGGGGATGAGTGACTCCTTTCCCAGACAACTTGCTGAACTTGCCTGTGGCCCGTCGTGGGCCTTTGCCTAGAAAAATTCCAGAAGGACGAGGATTTCTCCCAGAACAAACCTGCCCCCTCCTCCAGACCGGGATGCCATCGGAGCGCCAAACGTGCCCGACAAAATGTCACATGCATTGTGGGCTCTTGAGTTTGGCTTCCTGGGGAATAGTGCCACCATTCCCAGTCAACTTGCCTAACTTGCCTGTGGCCCGTCCTGTGCCTTTGCTTAAAAATATTCCAGAAGGACGAGGATTTCTCCCAGACCAAAGCTGCCCCCTCCTCCAAACCTGGCTGACATCGGAGGGCCAAACGTACCCTACCAAAAGACATCTACCAAGTGGGTTCTTGAGTTTGTCTTCCTGGGGAAAAGTGCCACCATTCCCAGTCAACTTGCCTAACTTGCCTGTGGCCCGTCCTGGGCCTACGCCTGGAAAATTTCCAGAAGGACGAGGATTTCTCCCAGACCAGTGCTGACCCCTTCTCCAAACCTGGCTGCCATCGGAGGGCCGAACGTGACCTACAAAATGACGTATGCATTGTGGGCTCTTCGTTTGACTTCCTGGGGAAAAGTGTCTCCTTTCCCAGTCAACTTGCCTGACTTCTCTGGGGCTTCTCCTGGGCCTTTGCTTAGAAAAATTCCAGAAGGACGAGGATTTCTCCCAGACCAAAGCTGCCACCTCCTGCAGACCTCTCTGCCATTGGAGGGCCAAACATGGCCTACAAAATGACATCTGCATGGTGGGCTCAGAGTTTAGCTAAAAGGGGAAAAGTGACACCATTCCCAGTCTATTTGCCTAACTTGCCTGTGACCCGTCCTGGGCCTATGGCTAGAAAAATTCCAGAAGGACGAGGATTTCTCCCAGACCAATGCTGAACCATCCTACAAACCTGGCTGCCATCGGAGGCACAAAATTGCACTACAAAATGACTTCTCCCAAGTGGGTTCTTGAGTTAGGCTTCCTGGGGAAAAGTGCCACCTTTCCCAGCCAACTTGCCTAACTTGCCTTTTGACAGTCCTGGGCCTTTGCCTAGAAAAATTCCAGAAGGACGAGGATTTCTCCCAGACCAATGCTGACCCCTCCTCCAAACCTGGCTGCCATCGGAGGCCCAAACGTACCCTACAAAATGACATCAGCCAAGTGGTTTCTTGAGTTTGGCTTCCTGGGGAAAAGTGCCACCTTTCCCAGCCAACTTGCCTAAATTGACTCTGGCCCGTTCCTGGGCGTTTGCCTAGAAAAATTGCAGAAGGACGAGGATTTCTCCTGGACCAAAGCTGCCCCCTCCTCCAGACATGGATGCCATCGGAGGGCCAAACGTGCCCGAAAAAATGTCATATGCATTGAGGGCTCTTGAGTTTGGCTTCCTGGGGAAAAGTGCTACCATTCCCAGTCAACTTGCCGAACTTGTCTGGGGCTCCTCCTGGGCCTTTCCTTAAAAAAATTCCAGAAGGACGAGGATTTCTCCCAGACCAAAGCTGCCCCCTCCTCCAAATCTGGCTGACATCGGCGGCCCAAACGTGCCCTACCAAATGACATATGCATTGTGGGCTCAGAATTTAGCTTAAAGGGGAAAAGTGACACCATTCCCAGTCAACTTTCCTAACTTGCCTGTGACCCGTCCTGGGCCTTTGCCTAGAAAAATTCCAGAAGGTTAAGGATTTCTCCCAGATGAAAGCTGCCCCCTCCTCCAAACGTGGCTGCCATCAGAGGCCCAAACGTGTCCAACGAAATGACTTCTGCCAAGTGGGTTCTTGAGTTTGGCTTCCAGGGGAAAAGTGCCACCTTTCCCAGCCAACTTGCCTAACTTACCTTTTGGCAGTCCTGTGCCTTTGCCTAGAAAATTTCCAGAAGGACGAGGACTTCTCCCAGACCAATGCTGACCCCTATTCCAAACCTGGATGCCATCGGAGGGCCAAACATGCCCTACAAAATGACGTATGCATTGTTGGCTCAGAGTTTGGCTTCCTGAGGAAAAGTGACTCCTTTCCCAGAATAGTTGCCGAACTTGTCTGGGGCTCGTCCTGGGCTTTTTCTTAGAAAAATTCCTGAAGGACGAGGATTTCTCCCAGACCAAATCTGCCTCCTCCTGCAGACCTGTCTGCCATTGGAGGGCCAAACCTGCCCTACCAAATGACATCTACCAAGTGGGCTCAGAGTTTAGTTTAAAGGGGAAAAGTGATATCTTTCCCAGAAAACTTGCCCAACTTGCCTGTGACCCGTCATGGGTCTTTGCCTAGAAATTTCCAGAAGGACGAGGATTTCTCCCAGGCCAAAGCTGCCCCCTCCTGCAGACCTGTCTGCCATTGGAGGGCCAAACGTGCCCGAAAAAATGTCAGATGCATTGTGGGCGCAGAGTTTAGCCTGAGGGAAAAAGTGCCACCTTTCCAAGCCAACTTGCCTAACCAAGCCAACTTACCGGTGACCCGACCTGGGCCTTTGCAAAGAAAAATTTCATGAAGGACGAGGATTTCTCCCAGACCAAAACTGCCCCCTCCTCCAGACCTGGATGCACTTGGTGAGCCAAACGTGCCCAACAAACTAACATATTCATTGTGGGCACAGAGTTTAGCTTAATGGGGAAAACTGCCACCATTCCCAGCCAACTTGCCGAACTTGCTTTTTGACAGTCCTTGGACTTTGCCTAGAAAAATTCCAGATGAACGAGGATTTCTACCAGAACAAAGCTGCCCCCCCCTCCAGACCTGGATGCCATCGGAGCGCCAAACGTGCCCGAGAAAAAGTCATATGCATTGTGGGCTCTTGAGTTTGGCTTCCTGGGGAAAAGTGCAACCATTCCCAGCCAACTTGCCGAACTTGCCTTTTGGCAGTCCGGGGCCTTTGCCTAGAAAAATTCCAGAAGGACGAGGATTTCTCCCAGAACAAAGCTGCCCCTTCCTCCAGACCTGGATGCCATCGGCGCGTCAAACATGCCCGAAAAAATTTCATATGCATTGTGGGCTCTTGAGTTTGGCTTAATGGGGAAAAGTGACTCCTTTCCCAGTCAACTTGCCGAACGTGCTTGTAGCACGTCCTGGGCCTTTGCCTAGAAAATTTCCAGAAGGACGAGGATATCTCCCAGACCAGTGCTGAACCCTCCTCCAAACGTGGCTGCCTTCGGAGGGCCGAAGGTGCCCTACAAAATGATGTATGCATTGTGGGCTCTTCGTTTGGCTTCCTGGGGAAAAGTGACTCCTTTCCCAGACAACTTGTCTATCTTGTCTGGGGCTCGTCCTGGGCCTTTGATTAGAAAAATTCCAGAAGGACGAGGATTTCTCCCAGACCAAAGCTGCCACCTCCTTCAGACCTGTCTGCCATTGGAGGGCCAAACGTGCTGTACCAAATGACATCTGCCAAGTGGGCTCAGAGTTTAGTTTAAAGGGGAAAAGTGATATCTTTCCCAGAAAACTTGCCGAACTTGCCTGTGACCCGTCCTGGGCCTTTGCCTAGAAAAATTCCAGAAGGACGAGGATTTCTCCCAGGCCAAAGCTGCCCCCTCCACCAAACCTGGCTGCCATCAGAGGCCCAAACGTGCCCGACAAAATGACATCTGTCAAGTGGGCTCTTGATTTTGTCTTCCTGGGGAAAAGTGACACCTTTCCCAGCAAACTTGCTTAACTTGCCTTTTGGCAGTCCTGTGCCTTTGCCTAGAAAAATTCCAGAAAGACGAGGATATCTCGTAGACCAAAGCTGCCACCTCCTGCAGACATGTCTTCCATTGGAGAGTCAAACGTGCCCTACCAAATGACATCTGCACTGAGGGCTCAGAGTTTAGCTTAAAGGGGAAAAGTGCCACCATTCCCAGCCAACTTGCTTAACTTGCCTTTTGGCAGTCCTGGGCCTTTGCCTAGAAAATTTTCCAGAAGGACGAGGATTTCTCCCAGAACAAAGCTGCCCCTTACTCCAGACCTGGATGTCATCGGAGCGCCAAACATGCCCGACAAAATGTCATATGCATTGTGGGCTCTTGAGTTTGGCTTCCTGGGGAAAAGTGATTCCTTTCCCAGACAACTTGCCTATCTTGTCTGGGGCTCGTCCTGGGCCTTTGCTTAGAAAAATTCCAGAAGGACGAGGATTTCTCCCAGACCAAAGCTGCCCCCTCCTCCAGACCTGGATGACATCAGAGGGCCAAACGTGCCCAACAAAATGTCAGATGCATTGTGGGCTCAGAGTTTAGCCAAATGGGGAAAAGTGCCACCATTCTCAGCCAACTTGCCTAACTTGCCTTTTCGAAGTCCTGGTCCTTTGCCTAGAAAAATTCCAGAATTATGAGGATTTCTCCCAGAACAAAGCTGCCCCCTCCTCCAGACCTGCATGACATTGGAGGCCCAAACGTGCCCTACAAAATGTCTTCTGCCAGGTGGGCTCTAGAGTTTGGCTTCCTGGACAAATGTGCCACCATTCCCAGCCAACTTGCCTAACTTCCTGTGGTCCGTCCTGGGCCTTTGCCTAGAAAATTTCCAGCAGGACGACGATTTCTCCCCGACCGAAGCTGCCCCCTCATCCAGACATGGCTGCCTTCGGAGGGCCAAACGTGCCCTACAAAATGACTTTTGCCAGGTGGGCTCTAGAGTTTGGCTTCCTGGGGAAAAGTGCCACCTTTCCAACCCAAATTGCCTAAGTTGCCTGTGGCCCGTCCTGGGCCTTTGCCTACAAAAATTCCAGAAGGATGAGGATTTCTCCTAGACCAAAGCGGCCACCACCTAAAGACCTGTCTTCCATTGGAGAGCTAAACGTGCCCTACCAAATGACATCTGCACTGAGGGCTCAGAGTTTAGCTTAAAGCGGAAAAGTGACACCATTCCCAGCCAACTTGCCTAACTTGCCTGTGACCCGTCCTGGGCCTTTGCCTAGAAAAATTTCCCGAAGGACGAGGATTTCTCCCAGGCCAAAGCTGCCCCCTCCACCAATCCTGGCTGCCATCAGAGGCCCAAAAGTGCCCGACAAAATGACTTCTGCCAAGTGGTCTCTTGAGTTTGTCTTCCTGGGGAAAAGTGACACCTTTCCCACACAACTTGACGAACTTGCCTGTGGCCCGTCCTGGGCCTTTGCCTAGAAAAATTCCAGAGAGACGAGGATTTCTCCCAGAACAAACCTGCCCCCTCCTAAAGACCTGGATGACATTGGAGGGCCAGACGTGCCCGACAAAATATCATATGCATTGTGGGCTCAGAGTTTAGCCTAAGGGAAAAAGTGCCACCTTTCCAAGCCAACTTGCCTAGCTTACCTGTGACACGTACTGGGCCTTTGCCTCGAAAAATTTCTGGAAGGACGAGGATTTCTCCCAGAACAAAGCTACCCCCTCCTCCAGACCTGGCTGCCATCGGAGGCCCAAAAGTGCCCTACAAAATAACTTCTGCCAAGTGGGTTCTTGAGTTTGGCTTCCTGGGGAAAAGTGCCACCTTTCCCAGCCAACTTGCTTAACTTGCCTTTTAGCAGTCCTGGGCCTTTGCCTAGAAATATTTTCAGAAGGACGAGGATTTCTCCCAGAACAAAGCTGCCCCTTTCTCCAGACCTGGATGCCATCGGAGCGCCAAACGTGCCCGACAAAATGCCATATGCATTGTGGGCTCTGGAGTTTGGCTTCCTGGGGAAAAGTGATTCCTTTCCCAGACAACTTCCCTTACTTGCCTGTGGCGCGTCCTGGGCCTTTGCCTAGAAAAATTCCAGAAGGACGATGATTTCTCCCAGAACAAAGGTGCCCCCTCATCCAGACCTGGATGCCATCGGAGCGCCAAACGTGCCCTACAAAATGACGTATGCATTGTGGGCTCTTCGTTTGGCTTCCTGGGGAAAAGTGACTCCTTTCCCAGACATCTTGCCTAACTTGCCTGTGGCCCGAACTGGGCCTTTGCTTAGAAAAATTCCAGAAGGACGAGGATTTCTCCCAGAACAAATCTGCACCCTCCTCCAGACCTGGATGCCATCGGTGCGCCAAACGTGCCCAACAAAATGTCATATGCATTGTGGGCTCTTGAGTTTGGCTTCCTGGGGAAAAGTGCAACCATTCCCAGCCAACTTGCCGAACTTGCCTTTTGGATGTCTTGGGCCTTTGCCTAGAAATATTCCAGAAGGACAAGGATTTCTCCCAGACCAATTCTGCCCCCTCCTCCAAACCTGGCTGACATCGGAGGGCCAAATGTGCACTACAAAAAGATGTCTGCCAAGTGGGCTTATGAGTTTGGCTTCCTCGGGAAAACTGCCACCTTTCCCAGTCAACTTGCCAACTTGCCTGTGGCCCGTCCTGGGCCTAGGCCTGGAAAATTTCCAGAAGGACGAGGATTTCTCCCAGACCAGTGCAGACACCTCCTCCAAACCTTCCTGCCATCAGAGGGCCGAACGTGCCCTACAAAATGACGTATGCATTGTGGGCTCTTCGTTTGGCTTCCTGGGGAAAAGTGACACCTTTCCCAGACAACTTCCCTAACTTGTCTGGGGCTCGTCCTGGGCCTTTGCCTATTAAAATTCCACAAGGACAAGGATTTCTCCCAGACCAAAGCTTCCCCCTCCTAAAGACCTGGCTGCCATCAGAGGCCCAAACGTGCCCGACAAAATGACATCTACCAAGTGGGCTCTTGAGTTTGTCTTCCTGGGGAAAAGTGACACCTTTCCCACACAACTTGCCTAACTTACCTGTGACCCGACCTGGGCCTTTGCAAAGAAAAATTTCATGAAGGACGAGGATTTCCCCCAGACCAAAGCTGCCCTCTCCTCCAGACCTGGCTGCCATCGGAGGGCCAAAAGTGCACGACAAAATAATTTCAGCCAAGTGGGTTCTTGAGTTTGGCTTCCTGGGGAAAAGTGCCACCTTTCCCAGCCAACTTGCTTAACTTGCCTTTTGGCAGTCCTGGGCCTTTGCCTAGAAAAATTCCAGAAGGACGAGGATTTCTCCCAGACCGAAGCTGAGTCCTCCACCAAACCTGGCTGCCATCAGAGGCCCAAATGTGCCCGACAAAATGACATCTGCCAACTGGGCTCTGGAGTTTATCTTTCTGGGCAAAATTGACACCTTTTCCCAGTCAACTTGCCGAACTTGCCTGTGGCCCGTCCTGGGTCTTTGCCTAGAAAAAAATTCCAGAAGGACGAGGATTTCTACCAGACCAAAGCTGCCCCCTCTTAAAGTCCTGGATGACATTGGAGGGCCAAACGTGCCCTACAAAATGACGTATGCATTGTGGGCTCTTCGTTTGGCTTCCTGGGGTAAAGTGACTCCTTTCCCAGACAATTTGCCTACCTTGTCTGGGGCTCGTCCTGGGCCTTTGCCTAGAAAAATTCCTGAAGGACGAGGATTTCTCCCAGACCAAAACTGCCTTCTCCTGCAGACATGTCTGCCATTGGAGGGCCAAACGTGCCGTACCAAATGACATCTGCATTGTGGGCTCAGAGTTTATCTTCCTGGGGAAAAGTGCCTCCTTTCCCCGACAACTTGCCTAACTTGACTGTGGCCTGTACTGGGCCTTTTCCGAGAAAAATTCCAGAAGGTCGAGGATTTCTACCAGAACAAAGCTGCCACCTCCTCCAGACCTGTATGCCATCGGAGTGCCAAACGTGTCCGACTAAATGTCATATGCATTGTGGGCTCTTGAGTTTGTCTTCCTGGGGAAAAGTGACACCTTTCCCAGACAACTTGCCGAACTTGCCTTTTGGAAGTCCTGGGCCTTTGCCTAGAAAAATTCCAGAAGGACGAGGATTTCTCCCAGAACAAAGCTGCCCCTTCCTCCAGACCTGGTTGCCATCGGCGCGTCAAACATGCCCGAAAAAATTTCATTTGCATTGTGGCCTCTTGAGTTTGGCTTCCTGGGGAAAAGTGACACCTTTCCCAGTCAACTTGCCGAACGTGCTTGTAGCCCGTCCTGGGCCTTTGCCTAGAAAGTTTCCAGAAGGACGAGGATTTCTCCCAGACCAGTGCTGACCCCTCCTCCAAACCTGGCTGCCTTCGGCGGGCCGAAGGTGCCCTACAAAATGACGTATGCATTGTGGGCTCTTCGTTTGGCTTCCTGGGGAAAAGTGACTCCTTTCCCAGAAAAGTTGCCTAACTTGTCTGGGGCTCGTCCTGGGCCTTTGCCTTGAAAAATTCCAGAAGGACAAGGATTTCTCCCAGACCAAAGCTGCCCTCTCCTCCAGACCTGGCTGCCATCGGAGGGCCAAACGTGCCGTACCAAATGACATCTGCCAAGTGGGTTCATGAGCTTGGCTTCCTGGGGAAAAGTGACACCTTTCCCAGCAAACTTGCCTAACTTGCCTTTTGGCAGTCCTGGGACTTTGCCTAGAAAAATTACAGAAGGACGAGGATTTCTCCTAGACCAAAGCTGCTACCTTCTACAGACCTGTCTTCCATTGGAGAGCCAAACGTGCCCGACAAAATGACATCTACCAAGTGGGCTCTTGAGTTTGTCTTCCTGGGGAAAAGTGACACCTTTCCCACACAACTTGCCTAACTTACCTGTGACCCGACCTGGGCCTTTGCAAAGAAAAATTTCATGAAGGACGAGGATTTCCCCCAGACCAAAGCTGCCCTCTCCTCCAGACCTGGCTGCCATCGGAGGGCCAAAAGTGCACGACAAAATAATTTCAGCCAAGTGGGTTCTTGAGTTTGGCTTCCTGGGGAAAAGTGCCACCTTTCCCAGCCAACTTGCTTAACTTGCCTTTTGGCAGTCCTGGGCCTTTGCCTAGAAAAATTCCAGAAGGACGAGGATTTCTCCCAGACCGAAGCTGAGTCCTCCACCAAACCTGGCTGCCATCAGAGGCCCAAATGTGCCCGACAAAATGACATCTGCCAACTGGGCTCTGGAGTTTATCTTTCTGGGCAAAATTGACACCTTTTCCCAGTCAACTTGCCGAACTTGCCTGTGGCCCGTCCTGGGTCTTTGCCTAGAAAAAAATTCCAGAAGGACGAGGATTTCTACCAGACCAAAGCTGCCCCCTCTTAAAGTCCTGGATGACATTGGAGGGCCAAACGTGCCCTACAAAATGACGTATGCATTGTGGGCTCTTCGTTTGGCTTCCTGGGGTAAAGTGACTCCTTTCCCAGACAATTTGCCTACCTTGTCTGGGGCTCGTCCTGGGCCTTTGCCTAGAAAAATTCCTGAAGGACGAGGATTTCTCCCAGACCAAATCTGCCTTCTCCTGCAGACATGTCTGCCATTGGAGGGCCAAACGTGCCGTACCAAATGACATCTGCATTGTGGGCTCAGAGTTTATCTTCCTGGGGAAAAGTGCCTCCTTTCCCCGACAACTTGCCTAACTTGACTGTGGCCTGTACTGGGCCTTTTCCGAGAAAAATTCCAGAAGGTCGAGGATTTCTACCAGAACAAAGCTGCCACCTCCTCCAGACCTGTATGCCATCGGAGTGCCAAACGTGTCCGACTAAATGTCATATGCATTGTGGGCTCTTGAGTTTGTCTTCCTGGGGAAAAGTGACACCTTTCCCAGACAACTTGCCGAACTTGCCTTTTGGAAGTCCTGGGCCTTTGCCTAGAAAAATTCCAGAAGGACGAGGATTTCTCCCAGAACAAAGCTGCCCCTTCCTCCAGACCTGGTTGCCATCGGCGCGTCAAACATGCCCGAAAAAATTTCATTTGCATTGTGGCCTCTTGAGTTTGGCTTCCTGGGGAAAAGTGACACCTTTCCCAGTCAACTTGCCGAACGTGCTTGTAGCCCGTCCTGGGCCTTTGCCTAGAAAGTTTCCAGAAGGACGAGGATTTCTCCCAGACCAGTGCTGACCCCTCCTCCAAACCTGGCTGCCTTCGGCGGGCCGAAGGTGCCCTACAAAATGACGTATGCATTGTGGGCTCTTCGTTTGGCTTCCTGGGGAAAAGTGACTCCTTTCCCAGAAAAGTTGCCTAACTTGTCTGGGGCTCGTCCTGGGCCTTTGCCTTGAAAAATTCCAGAAGGACAAGGATTTCTCCCAGACCAAAGCTGCCCTCTCCTCCAGACCTGGCTGCCATCGGAGGGCCAAACGTGCCGTACCAAATGACATCTGCCAAGTGGGTTCATGAGCTTGGCTTCCTGGGGAAAAGTGACACCTTTCCCAGCAAACTTGCCTAACTTGCCTTTTGGCAGTCCTGGGACTTTGCCTAGAAAAATTACAGAAGGACGAGGATTTCTCCTAGACCAAAGCTGCTACCTTCTACAGACCTGTCTTCCATTGGAGAGCCAAACGTGCCCTACGAAATGACATCTGCACTGAGGGCTCAGAGTTTAGCTTAAAGGGGAAAAGTGCCACCATTCCCAGCCAACTTGCTTAACTTGCCTTTTGGCAGTCCTGGGCCTTTGCCTAGAAAATTTTATAGAAGGACGAGGATTTCTCCCAGGCCAAAGCTGCCCCCTCCTCCAGACCTGGCTGCCATCGGAGGACCAAAAGTGCCCTACAATATGACTTCTTCCAAGTGGGTTCTTGAGTTTGGCTTCCTGGGGAAAAGTGCCACCTTTCCCAGTCAACTTACCTAACTTGCCTTTTGACAGTCCTGTGCCTTTGCCTAGAAAAATTCCAGAAGTACGAGGATTTCTCCCACACCAAAGCTGCCCCTTCCTCCAGACCTGGATGTCATGGGAGCGCCAAACGTGCCCGAAAAAATGTCATATGCATTGTGGGCTCTTGAGTTTGGCTTCCTGGGTAAATGTGACACCATTCCCAGTAAACCTGCCTACCTTGCCTCTGGCCCGTCCTGGGCCTTTGCCTAGAAAAATTCCAGAAGGATGAAGATTTCTCCCAGACCAATGCTGACCCCTACTCCAATCCTGGCTGCCATCGGACGGCCAAACGTGCCCTACAAAATGACGTATGCAATGTGGGCTCAGAGTTTGGCGTCCTGAGGAAAAGTGGCTCCTTTCCCAGAAATGTTGCCGAACTTGTCTGGGGCTCGTCCTGGGCTTTTGCTTAGAAAAATTCCAGAAGGACGAGGATTTCTCCCAAAACAAGTCTGCCTCCTCCTGCAGACCTGTCTGCCATTGGAGGGCCAAACGTGCCGTACCAAATGACCTCTGCATTGTAGGCTCAGAGTATAGCTTAAAGGGGAAAAGTGAATCCTTTCCCAGTCAACTTGCTTAACTTGCCTGTGGCCCGTCCTGGGCCTTTGCCTAGAAAAATTCCAGAAGGACGGGGATTTCTCGCAGAACAAAGCTGCCCCCTCCTCCAGACCTGGCTGCCATCGGAGGCCCAAAATTGCCCTACAAAATGACTTCTGCCAAGGGGGTTCTTGAGTTTGGCTTCCTGGGGAAAAGTGCAACCATTCCCAGCCAACTTGAGGATCTTGCCTGTGGCCCATCCTGTGCCATTGCCTAGAAAAATTCCAGAAGGACGAGGATTTCTCCCAGACCAATGCTGCCCCCTCCTCCAAACCTGTCTGACATCGGAGGGCCAAACGTGCCCTACAAAAAGACGCCTGCCAAGTGGGCTCAGAGTTTGGCTTCCAGGGGAAAAGTGACTCCTTTCCCAGAAAAGTTGCCGAACTTGTCTGGGGCTCGTCCTGGGCTTTTGCTTAGAAAAATTCCAGAAGGACGAGGATTTCTACCCGACCGAAGCTGCCACCTCCTTCAGACCTGTCTGCCATTGGAGGGCCAAACGTGCCCTACCAAATGACCTCTGCATTGTAGGCTCAGAGTTTAGCTTAAAGGGGAAAAGTCACTCCTTTCCCAGACATCTTGCCGAATTTGCCTCAGGCCTGTCCTGGGCCTTTGCCTAGAAAAATTCCAGAAGGACGAGGATTTCTCCCAGACCAAAACTGCCCCCTCCTCCAGACCTGGATGCACTTGGTGAGCCAAACGTGCCCAACAAACTAACATATTCATTGTGGGCACAGAGTTTAGCTTAATGGGGAAAACTGCCACCATTCCCAGCCAACTTGCCGAACTTGCTTTTTGACAGTCCTTGGACTTTGCCTAGAAAAATTCCAGATGAACGAGGATTTCTACCAGAACAAAGCTGCCCCCCCCTCCAGACCTGGATGCCATCGGAGCGCCAAACGTGCCGGAGAAAAAGTCATATGCATTGTGGGCTCTTGAGTTTGGCTTCCTGGGGAAAAGTGCAACCATTCCCAGCCAACTTGCCGAACTTGCCTTTTGGCAGTCCTGGGCCTTTGCCTAGAAAAATTCCAGAAGGACGAGGATTTCTCCCAGAACAAAGCTGCCCCCTCCTCCAGACCTGTATGCCATCGGAGTGCCAAACGTGCCCGACTAAATGTCATATGCATTGTGGGCTCTTGAGTTTGTCTTCCTGGGGAAAAGTGACACCTTTCCCAGACAACTTGCCTTACTTGCCTGTGGCGCGTCCTGGGCCTTTGCCTAGAAAATGTCCAGAAGGACAAGGATTTCTCCCACACCAATGCTGCCCCCTCCTCCAAACCTGTCTGACATCGGAGGGCCAAACGTGCCCTACAAAAAGACGCCTGCCAAGTGGGCTCAGAGTTTGGTTTCCAGGGGAAAAGTGACTCCTTTCCCAGAAAAGTTGCCGAACTTTTCTGGGGCTCGTCCTGGGCTTTTGCTTAGAAAAATTCCAGAAGGACGAGGATTTCTACCCGACCGAAGCTGCCACCTCCTTCAGACCTGTCTGCCATTGGAGGGCCAAACGTGCCCTACCAAATGACCTCTGCATTGTAGGCTCAGAGTTTAGCTTAAAGGGGAAAAGTCACTCCTTTCCTAGACATCTTGCCGAATTTGCTTCAGGCCTGTCCTGGGCCTTTGCCTAGAAAAATTCCAGAAGTACGAGGATTTCTCCCAGACCAAAACTGCCCCCTCCTCCAGACCTGGATGCACTTGGTGAGCCAAACGTGCCCAACAAACTAACATATTCATTGTGGGCACAGAGTTTAGCTTAATGGGGAAAACTGCCACCATTCCCAGCCGACTTGCCGAACTTGCTTTTTGACAGTCCTTGGACTTTGCCTAGAAAAATTCCAGATGAACGAGGATTTCTACCAGAACAAAGCTGCCCCCCCCTCCAGACCTGGATGCCATCGGAGCGCCAAACGTGCCCGAGAAAAAGTCATATGCATTGTGGGCTCTTGAGTTTGGCTTCCTGGGGAAAAGTGACTCCTTTCCCAGCCAACTTGCCGAACTTGCCTTTTGGCAGTCCTGGGCCTTTGCCTAGAAAAATTCCAGAAGGACGAGGATTTCTCCCAGAACAAAGCTGCCCCTTCCTCCAGACCTGGATGCCATCGGCGCGTCAAACATGCCCGAAAAAATTTCATATGCATTGTGGGCTCTTGAGTTTGGCTTAATGGGGAAAAGTGACTCCTTTCCCAGTCAACTTGCCGAACGTGCTTGTAGCACGTCCTGGGCCTTTGCCTAGAAAATTTCCAGAAGGACGAGGATATCTCCCAGACCAGTGCTGAACCCTCCTCCAAACGTGGCTGCCTTTGGAGGGCCGAAGGTGCCCTACAAAATGACGTATGCATTGTGGGCTCTTCGTTTGGCTTCCTGGGGAAAAGTGACTCCTTTCCCAGAAAAGTTGCCGAACTTGTCTGGGGCTCGTCCTGGGCCTTTGCCTTGAAAAATTCCAGAAGGACAAGGATTTCTCCCAGACCAAAGCTGCCACCTCCTTCAGACCTGTCTGCCATTGGAGGGCCAAACGTGCTGTACCAAATGACATCTGCCAAGTGGGCTCAGAGTTTAGTTTAAAGCGGAAAAGTGATATCTTTCCCAGAAAACTTGCCGAACTTGCCTGTTACCCGTCCTGGGCCTTTGCCTAGAAAAATTCCAGAAGGGCGAGGATTTCTCCCAGGCCAAAGCTGCCCCCTCCTCCAGACCTGGCTGCCATCAGAGGCCCAAACGTGCCCGACAAAATGACATCTGTCAAGTGGGCTCTTGATTTTGTCTTCCTGGGGAAAAGTGACACCTTTCCCAGCAAACTTGCTTAACTTGCCTTTTGGCAGTCCTGTGCCTTTGCCTAGAAAAATTCCAGAAAGACGAGGATATCTCGTAGACCAAAGCTGCCACCTCCTGCAGACATGTCTTCCATTGGAGAGTCAAACGTGCCCTACCAAATGACATCTGCACTGAGGGCTCAGAGTTTAGCTTAAAGGGGAAAAGTGCCACCATTCCCAGCCAACTTGCTTAACTTGCCTTTTGGCAGTCCTGGGCCTTTGCCTAGAAAATTTTCCAGAAGGACGAGGATTTCTCCCAGAACAAAGCTGCCCCTTACTCCAGACCTGGATGTCATCGGAGCGCCAAACATGCCCGACAAAATGTCATATGCATTGTGGGCTCTTGAGTTTGGCTTCCTGGGGAAAAGTGATTCCTTTCCCAGACAACTTGCCTATCTTGTCTGGGGCTCGTCCTGGGCCTTTGCTTAGAAAAATTCCAGAAGGACGAGGATTTCTCCCAGACCAAAGCTGCCCCCTCCTCCAGACCTGGATGACATCAGAGGGCCAAACGTGCCCAACAAAATGTCAGATGCATTGTGGGCTCAGAGTTTAGCCAAATGGGGAAAAGTGCCACCATTCCCAGCCAACTTGCCTAACTTGCCTTTTCGAAGTCCTGGTCCTTTGCCTAGAAAAATTCCAGAAGGATGAGGATTTCTCCCAGAACAAAGCTGCCCCCTCCTCCAGACCTGGATGACATTGGAGGCCCAAACGTGCCCTACAAAATGTCTTCTGCCAGGTGGGCTCTAGAGTTTGGCTTCCTGGACAAATGTGCCACCATTCCCAGCCAACTTGCCTAACTTCCTGTGCTCCTTCCTGGGCCTTTGCCTAGAAAATTTCCAGCAGGACGACGATTTCTCCCCGACCGAAGCTGCCCCCTCATCCAGACATGGCTGCCTTCGGAGGGCCAAACGTGCCCTACAAAATGACTTTTGCCAGGTGGGCTCTAGAGTTTGGCTTCCTGGGGAAAAGTGCCACCTTTCCAACCCAAATTGCCTAAGTTGCCTGTGGCCCGTCCTGGGCCTTTGCCTACAAAAATTCCAGAAGGACGAGGATTTCTCCTAGACCAAAGCGGCCACCCCCTAAAGACCTGTCTTCCATTGGAGAGCCAAACGTGCCCTACCAAATGACATCTGCACTGAGGGCTCAGAGTTTAGCTTAAAGCGGAAAAGTGACACCATTCCCAGCCAACTTGCCTAACTTGCCTGTGACCCGTCCTGGGCCTTTGCCTAGAAAAATTTCCCGAAGGACGAGGATTTCTCCCAGGCCAAAGCTGCCCCCTCCACGAATCCTGGCTGCCATCAGAGGCCCAAAAGTGCCCGACAAAATGACTTCTGCCAAGTGGTCTCTTGAGTTTGTCTTCCTGGGGAAAAGTGACACCTTTCCCACACAACTTGACGAACTTGCCTGTGGCCCGTCCTGGGCCTTTGCCAAGAAAAATTCCAGAGAGACGAGGATTTCTCCCAGAACAAAGCTGCCCCCTCCTAAAGACCTGGATGACATTGGAGGGCCAGACGTGCCCGACAAAATATCATATGCATTGTGGGCTCAGAGTTTAGCCTAAGGGAAAAAGTGCCACCTTTCCAAGCCAACTTGCCTAGCTTACCTGTGACCCGTCCTGGGCCTTTGCCTCGAAAAATTTCTGGAAGGACGAGGATTTCTCCCAGAACAAAGCTGCCCCCTCCTCCAGACCTGGCTGCCATCGGAGGCCCAAAAGTGCCCTACAAAATAACTTCTGCCAAGTGGGTTCTTGAGTTTGGCTTCCTGGGGAAAAGTGCCACCTTTCCCAGCCAACTTGCTTAACTTGCCTTTTAGCAGTCCTGGGCCTTTGCCTAGAAATATTTTCAGAAGGACGAGGATTTCTCCCAGAACAAAGCTGCCCCTTTCTCCAGACCTGGATGCCATCGGAGCGCCAAACGTGCCCGACAAAATGTCATATGCATTGTGGGCTCTTGAGTTTGGCTTCCTGGGGAAAAGTGATTCCTTTCCCAGACAACTTCCCTTACTTGCCTGTGGCGCGTCCTGGGTCTTTGCCTAGAAAAATTCCAGAAGGACGATGATTTCTCCCAGAACAAAGGTGCCCCCTCATCCAGACCTGGATGCCATCGGAGCGCCAAACGTGCCCTACAAAATGACGTATGCATTGTGGGCTCTTCGTTTGGCTTCCTGGGGAAAAGTGACTCCTTCCCCAGACATCTTGCCTAACTTGCCTGTGGCCCGAACTGGGCCTTTGCTTAGAAAAATTCCAGAAGGACGAGGATTTCTCCCA
Source organism: Cinclus cinclus (assembly GCF_963662255.1). Taxonomy (NCBI): domain Eukaryota; kingdom Metazoa; phylum Chordata; class Aves; order Passeriformes; family Cinclidae; genus Cinclus; species Cinclus cinclus. The sequence goes on along the minus strand of NC_085047.1, from coordinate 22,362,780 downwards.
GAACAAATCTGCCCCCTCCTCCAGACCTGGATGCCATCGGTGCGCCAAACGTGCCCAACAAAATGTCATATGCATTGTGGGCTCTTGAGTTTGGCTTCCTGGGGAAAAGTGCAACCATTCCCAGCCAACTTGCCGAACTTGCCTTTTGGAAGTCCTGGGCCTTTGCCTAGAAATATTCCAGAAGGACGAGGATTTCTCCCAGACCAATTCTGCCCCCTCCTCCAAACCTGGCTGACATCGGAGGGCCAAATGTGCACTACAAAAAGATGTCTGCCAAGTGGGCTTCTGAGTTTGGCTTCCTCGGGAAAACTGCCACCTTTCCCAGTCAACTTGCCAACTTGCCTGTGGCCCGTCCTGGGCCTAGGCCTGGAAAATTTCCAGAAGGACGAGGATTTCTCCCAGACCAGTGCTGACACCTCCTCCAAACCTTCCTGCCATCAGAGGGCCGAACGTGCCCTACAAAATGACGTATGCATTGTGGGCTCTTCGTTTGGCTTCCTGGGGAAAAGTGACACCTTTCCCAGACAACTTCCCTAACTTGTCTGGGGCTCGTCCTGGGCCTTTGCCTAGAAAAATTCCACAAGGACAAGGATTTCTCCCAGACCAAAGCTTCCCCCTCCTAAAGACCTGGCTGCCATCAGAGGCCCAAACGTGCCCGACAAAATGACATCTACCAAGTGGGCTCTTGAGTTTGTATTCCTGGGGAAAAGTGACACCTTTCCCAGCCAAATTGCCGAAATTGCCTGTGGTCCGTCCTGGGCCTTTGCCTAGAAAAATTCCAGAAGGACGAGGATTTCTCCCAGACCAAAGCTGCCCCCTCCTAAAGACCTGGATGACATTGGAGGGCCACAGGTGCCCGACATAATGACGTATGCATTGTGGGCTCTTCGTTTAGCCTATGGAAAAAGTGCCAAATTTCCAAGCCAACTTTCCTAACTTGCCTGTGGCCCGTCCTGGGCCTTTGCCTAGAAAAATTCCAGAAGGATGAGGATTTCTCCCAGACCAAAGCTGAGCCCTCCACCAAACCTGGCTGCCATCAGAGGCCCAAACGTGGCCGACAAAATGACATCTGCCAAGTGGTCTCTTGAGTTTGTATTCCTAGGGAAAAGTGACACCTTTCCCACACAACTTGCCAAACTAGCCTGTGGCCCGTCCTGGGCCTTTGCCTGGAAAAATTCCAGAAGGACGAGGATTTCTCCCAGAACAAAGCTGCCCCCTCCTAAAGACCTGGATGACATTGGATGGCCAGACGTGCCCGACAAAATGTCATATGCATTGTGGGCGCAGAGTTTAGCCTGAGGGAAAAAGTGCCACCTTTCCAAGCCAACTTGCCTAACTTACCTGTGACCCGACCTGGGCCTTTGCAAAGAAAAATTTCATGAAGGACGAGGATTTCTCCCAGGCCAAAGCTGCCCTCTCCTCCAGACCTGGCTGCCATCGGAGGCCCAAAAGTGCCCTACAAAATAACTTCAGCCAAGTGGGTTCTTGAGTTTGTCTTCCTGGGGAAAAGTGCCACCTTTCCCAGCCAACTTGCTTAACTTGCCTTTTGGCAGTCCTGGGCCTTTGCCTAGAAAAATTCCAGAAGGACGAGGATTTCTCCCAGAACAAAGCTGAGTCCTCCACCAAACCTGGCTGCCATCAGAGGCCCAAACGTGCCCGACAAAATGACATCTGCCAACTGGGCTCTGGAGTTTATCTTTCTGGGCAAAAGTGACACCTTTTCCCAGTCAACTTGCCGAACTTGCCTGTGGCCCGTCCTGGGTCTTTGCCTAGAAAAAAATTCCAGAAGGACGAGGATTTCTCCCAGACCAAAGCTGCCCCCTCTTAAAGTCCTGGATGACATTGGAGGGCCAAACGTGCCCTACAAAATGACGTATGCATTGTGGGCTCTTCGTCTGGCTTCCTGGGGTAAAGTGACTCCTTTCCCAGACAATTTGCCTACCTTGTCTGGGGCTCGTCCTGGGCCTTTGCCTAGAAAAATTCCTGAAGGGCGAGGATTTCTCCCAGACCAAATCTGCCTTCTCCTGCAGACATGTCTGCCATTGGAGGGCCAAACGTGCCGTACCAAATGACATCTGCATTGTGGGCTCAGAGTTTATCTTCCTGGGGAAAAGTGCCTCCTTTCCCCGACAACTTGCCTAACTTGACTGTGGCCTGTACTGGGCCTTTTCCGAGAAAAATTCCAGAAGGACGAGGATTTCTACCAGAACAAAGCTGCCACCTCCTCCAGACCTGTATGCCATCGGAGTGCCAAACGTGTCCGACTAAATGTCATATGCATTGTGGGCTCTAGAGTTTGTCTTCCTGGGGAAAAGTGACACCTTTCCCAGACAACTTGCCGAACTTGCCTTTTGGAAGTCCTGGGCCTTTGCCTAGAAAATTTCCAGAAGGACGAGGATTTCTCCCAGAACAAAGCTGCCCCTTCCTCCAGACCTGGTTGCCATCGGCGCGTCAAACATGCCCGAAAAAATTTCATTTGCATTGTGGCCTCTTGAGTTTGGCTTCCTGGGGAAAAGTGACACCTTTCCCAGTCAACTTGCCGAACGTGCTTGTAGCCCGTCCTGGGCCTTTGCCTAGAAAGTTTCCAGAAGGACGAGGATTTCTCCCAGACCAAAGCTGTCCCCTCCTCCAAACCTGGCTGCCTTCGGCGGGCCGAAGGTGCCCTACAAAATGACGTATGCATTGTGGGCTCTTCGTTTGGCTTCCTGGGGAAAAGTGACTCCTTTCCCAGAAAAGTTGCCTAACTTGTCTGGGGCTCGTCCTGGGCCTTTGCCTTGAAAAATTCCAGAAGGACAAGGATTTCTCCCAGACCAAAGCTGCCCTCTCCTCCAGACCTGGCTGCCATCGGAGGGCCAAACGTGCCGTACCAAATGACATCTGCCAAGTGGGTTCATGAGCTTGGCTTCCTGGGGAAAAGTGACACCTTTCCCAGCAAATTTGCCTAACTTGCCTTTTGGCAGTCCTGGGACTTTGCCTAGAAAAATTACAGAAGGACGAGGATTTCTCCTAGACCAAAGCTGCCACCTTCTGCAGACCTGTCTTCCATTGGAGAGCCAAACGTGCCCTACGAAATGACATCTGCACTGAGGGCTCAGAGTTTAGCTTAAAGGGGAAAAGTGCCACCATTCCCAGCCAACTTGCTTAACTTGCCTTTTGGCAGTCCTGGGCCTTTGCCTAGAAAATTTTCCAGAAGGACGAGGATTTCTCCCAGGCCAAAGCTGCCCCCTCCTCCAGACCTGGCTGCCATCGGAGGACCAAAAGTGCCCTACAATATGACTTCTTCCAAGTGGGTTCTTGAGTTTGGCTTCCTGGGGAAAAGTGCAGCCATTCCCAGTCAACTTACCTAACTTGCCTTTTGACAGTCCTGTGCCTTTGCCTAGAAAAATTCCAGAAGTACGAGGATTTCTCCCACACCAAAGCTGCCCCTTCCTCCAGACCTGGATGTCATGGGAGCGCCAAACATGCCCGAAAAAATGTCATATGCATTGTGGGCTCTTGAGTTTGGCTTCCTGGGTAAATGTGACACCATTCCCAGTAAACCTGCCTAACTTGCCTCTGGCCCGTCCTGGGCCTTTGCCTAGAAAAATTCCAGAAGGATGAGGATTTCTCCCAGACCAATGCTGACCCCTACTCCAATCCTGGCTGCCATCGGACGGCCAAACGTGCCCTACAAAATGACGTATGCAATGTGGGCTCAGAGTTTGGCGTCCTGAGGAAAAGTGGCTCCTTTCCCAGAAATGTTGCCGAACTTGTCTGGGGCTCGTCCTGGGCTTTTGCTTAGAAAAATTCCAGAAGGACGAGGATTTCTCCCAAAACAAGTCTGCCTCCTCCTGCAGACCTGTCTGCCATTGGAGGGCCAAACGTGCCGTACCAAATGACCTCTGCATTGTAGGCTCAGAGTATAGCTTAAAGGGGAAAAGTGAATCCTTTCCCAGTCAACTTGCTTAACTTGCCTGTGGCCCGTCCTGGGCCTTTGCCTAGAAAATTTCCAGAAGGACGAGGATTTCTCCCAGACCAATGCTGCCCCCTCCTCCAAACCTGTCTGACATCGGAGGGCCAAACGTGCCCTACAAAAAGACGCCTGCCAAGTGGGCTCAGAGTTTGGCTTCCAGGGGAAAAGTGACTCCTTTCCCAGAAAAGTTGCCGAACTTGTCTGGGGCTCGTCCTGGGCTTTTGCTTAGAAAAATTCCAGAAGGACGAGGATTTCTACCCGACCGAAGCTGCCACCTCCTTCAGACCTGTCTGCCATTGGAGGGCCAAACGTGCCCTACCAAATGACCTCTGCATTGTAGGCTCAGAGTTTAGCTTAAAGGGGAAAAGTCACTCCTTTCCCAGACATCTTGCCGAATTTGCCTCAGGCCTGTCCTGGGCCTTTGCCTAGAAAAATTCCAGAAGGACGAGGATTTCTCCCAGACCAAAACTGCCCCCTCCTCCAGACCTGGATGCACTTGGTGAGCCAAACGTGCCCAACAAACTAACATATTCATTGTGGGCACAGAGTTTAGCTTAATGGGGAAAACTGCCACCATTCCCAGCCAACTTGCCGAACTTGCTTTTTGACAGTCCTTGGACTTTGCCTAGAAAAATTCCAGATGAACGAGGATTTCTACCAGAACAAAGCTGCCCCCCCCTCCAGACCTGGATGCCATCGGAGCGCCAAACGTGCCGGAGAAAAAGTCATATGCATTGTGGGCTCTTGAGTTTGGCTTCCTGGGGAAAAGTGCAACCATTCCCAGCCAACTTGCCGAACTTGCCTTTTGGCAGTCCTGGGCCTTTGCCTAGAAAAATTCCAGAAGGACGAGGATTTCTCCCAGAACAAAGCTGCCCCCTCCTCCAGACCTGTATGCCATCGGAGTGCCAAACGTGCCCGACTAAATGTCATATGCATTGTGGGCTCTTGAGTTTGTCTTCCTGGGGAAAAGTGACACCTTTCCCAGACAACTTGCCTTACTTGCCTGTGGCGCGTCCTGGGCCTTTGCCTAGAAAATGTCCAGAAGGACGAGGATTTCTCCCACACCAATGCTGCCCCCTCCTCCAAACCTGTCTGACATCGGAGGGCCAAACGTGCCCTACAAAAAGACGCCTGCCAAGTGGGCTCAGAGTTTGGTTTCCAGGGGAAAAGTGACTCCTTTCCCAGAAAAGTTGCCGAACTTGTCTGGGGCTCGTCCTGGGCTTTTGCTTAGAAAAATTCCAGAAGGACGAGGATTTCTACCCGACCGAAGCTGCCACCTCCTTCAGACCTGTCTGCCATTGGAGGGCCAAACGTGCCCTACCAAATGACCTCTGCATTGTAGGCTCAGAGTTTAGCTTAAAGGGGAAAAGTCACTCCTTTCCTAGACATCTTGCCGAATTTGCTTCAGGCCTGTCCTGGGCCTTTGCCTAGAAAAATTCCAGAAGTACGAGGATTTCTCCCAGACCAAAACTGCCCCCTCCTCCAGACCTGGATGCACTTGGTGAGCCAAACGTGCCCAACAAACTAACATATTCATTGTGGGCACAGAGTTTAGCTTAATGGGGAAAACTGCCACCATTCCCAACCGACTTGCCGAACTTGCTTTTTGACAGTCCTTGGACTTTGCCTAGAAAAATTCCAGATGAACGAGGATTTCTACCAGAACAAAGCTGCCCCCCCCTCCAGACCTGGATGCCATCGGAGCGCCAAACGTACCCGAGAAAAAGTCATATGCATTGTGGGCTCTTGAGTTTGGCTTCCTGGGGAAAAGTGACTCCTTTCCCAGCCAACTTGCCGAACTTGCCTTTTGGCAGTCCTGGGCCTTTGCCTAGAAAAATTCCAGAAGGACGAGGATTTCTCCCAGAACAAAGCTGCCCCTTCCTCCAGACCTGGATGCCATCGGCGCGTCAAACATGCCCGAAAAAATTTCATATGCATTGTGGGCTCTTGAGTTTGGCTTAATGGGGAAAAGTGACTCCTTTCCCAGTCAACTTGCCGAACGTGCTTGTAGCACGTCCTGGGCCTTTGCCTAGAAAATTTCCAGAAGGACGAGGATATCTCCCAGACCAGTGCTGAACCCTCCTCCAAACGTGGCTGCCTTTGGAGGGCCGAAGGTGCCCTACAAAATGACGTATGCATTGTGGGCTCTTCGTTTGGCTTCCTGGGGAAAAGTGACTCCTTTCCCAGAAAAGTTGCCGAACTTGTCTGGGGCTCGTCCTGGGCCTTTGCCTTGAAAAATTCCAGAAGGACAAGGATTTCTCCCAGACCAAAGCTGCCACCTCCTTCAGACCTGTCTGCCATTGGAGGGCCAAACGTGCTGTACCAAATGACATCTGCCAAGTGGGCTCAGAGTTTAGTTTAAAGCGGAAAAGTGATATCTTTCCCAGAAAACTTGCCGAACTTGCCTGTTACCCGTCCTGGGCCTTTGCCTAGAAAAATTCCAGAAGGGCGAGGATTTCTCCCAGGCCAAAGCTGCCCCCTCCTCCAGACCTGGCTGCCATCAGAGGCCCAAACGTGCCCGACAAAATGACATCTGTCAAGTGGGCTCTTGATTTTGTCTTCCTGGGGAAAAGTGACACCTTTCCCAGCAAACTTGCTTAACTTGCCTTTTGGCAGTCCTGTGCCTTTGCCTAGAAAAATTCCAGAAAGACGAGGATATCTCGTAGACCAAAGCTGCCACCTCCTGCAGACATGTCTTCCATTGGAGAGTCAAACGTGCCCTACCAAATGACATCTGCACTGAGGGCTCAGAGTTTAGCTTAAAGGGGAAAAGTGCCACCATTCCCAGCCAACTTGCTTAACTTGCCTTTTGGCAGTCCTGGGCCTTTGCCTAGAAAATTTTCCAGAAGGACGAGGATTTCTCCCAGAACAAAGCTGCCCCTTACTCCAGACCTGGATGTCATCGGAGCGCCAAACATGCCCGACAAAATGTCATATGCATTGTGGGCTCTTGAGTTTGGCTTCCTGGGGAAAAGTGATTCCTTTCCCAGACAACTTGCCTATCTTGTCTGGGGCTCGTCCTGGGCCTTTGCTTAGAAAAATTCCAGAAGGACGAGGATTTCTCCCAGACCAAAGCTGCCCCCTCCTCCAGACCTGGATGACATCAGAGGGCCAAACGTGCCCAACAAAATGTCAGATGCATTGTGGGCTCAGAGTTTAGCCAAATGGGGAAAAGTGCCACCATTCCCAGCCAACTTGCCTAACTTGCCTTTTCGAAGTCCTGGTCCTTTGCCTAGAAAAATTCCAGAAGGATGAGGATTTCTCCCAGAACAAAGCTGCCCCCTCCTCCAGACCTGGATGACATTGGAGGCCCAAACGTGCCCTACAAAATGTCTTCTGCCAGGTGGGCTCTAGAGTTTGGCTTCCTGGGGAAATGTGCCACCATTCCCAGCCAACTTGCCTAACTTCCTGTGCTCCTTCCTGGGCCTTTGCCTAGAAAATTTCCAGCAGGACGACGATTTCTCCCCGACCGAAGCTGCCCCCTCATCCAGACATGGCTGCCTTCGGAGGGCCAAACGTGCCCTACAAAATGACTTTTGCCAGGTGGGCTCTAGAGTTTGGCTTCCTGGGGAAAAGTGCCACCTTTGCAACCCAAATTGCCTAAGTTGCCTGTGGCCCGTCCTGGGCCTTTGCCTACAAAAATTCCAGAAGGACGAGGATTTCTCCTAGACCAAAGCGGCCACCCCCTAAAGACCTGTCTTCCATTGGAGAGCCAAACGTGCCCTACCAAATGACATCTGCACTGAGGGCTCAGAGTTTAGCTTAAAGCGGAAAAGTGACACCATTCCCAGCCAACTTGCCTAACTTGCCTGTGACCCGTCCTGGGCCTTTGCCTAGAAAAATTTCCCGAAGGACGAGGATTTCTCCCAGGCCAAAGCTGCCCCCTCCACGAATCCTGGCTGCCATCAGAGGCCCAAAAGTGCCCGACAAAATGACTTCTGCCAAGTGGTCTCTTGAGTTTGTCTTCCTGGGGAAAAGTGACACCTTTCCCACACAACTTGACGAACTTGCCTGTGGCCCGTCCTGGGCCTTTGCCAAGAAAAATTCCAGAGAGACGAGGATTTCTCCCAGAACAAAGCTGCCCCCTCCTAAAGACCTGGATGACATTGGAGGGCCAGACGTGCCCGACAAAATATCATATGCATTGTGGGCTCAGAGTTTAGCCTAAGGGAAAAAGTGCCACCTTTCCAAGCCAACTTGCCTAGCTTACCTGTGACCCGTCCTGGGCCTTTGCCTCGAAAAATTTCTGGAAGGACGAGGATTTCTCCCAGAACAAAGCTGCCCCCTCCTCCAGACCTGGCTGCCATCGGAGGCCCAAAAGTGCCCTACAAAATAACTTCTGCCAAGTGGGTTCTTGAGTTTGGCTTCCTGGGGAAAAGTGCCACCTTTCCCAGCCAACTTGCTTAACTTGCCTTTTAGCAGTCCTGGGCCTTTGCCTAGAAATATTTTCAGAAGGACGAGGATTTCTCCCAGAACAAAGCTGCCCCTTTCTCCAGACCTGGATGCCATCGGAGCGCCAAACGTGCCCGACAAAATGTCATATGCATTGTGGGCTCTTGAGTTTGGCTTCCTGGGGAAAAGTGATTCCTTTCCCAGACAACTTCCCTTACTTGCCTGTGGCGCGTCCTGGGTCTTTGCCTAGAAAAATTCCAGAAGGACGATGATTTCTCCCAGAACAAAGGTGCCCCCTCATCCAGACCTGGATGCCATCGGAGCGCCAAACGTGCCCTACAAAATGACGTATGCATTGTGGGCTCTTCGTTTGGCTTCCTGGGGAAAAGTGACTCCTTCCCCAGACATCTTGCCTAACTTGCCTGTGGCCCGAACTGGGCCTTTGCTTAGAAAAATTCCAGAAGGACGAGGATTTCTCCCAGAACAAATCTGCCCCCTCCTCCAGACCTGGATGCCATCGGTGCGCCAAACGTGCCCAACAAAATGTCATATGCATTGTGGGCTCTTGAGTTTGGCTTCCTGGGGAAAAGTGCAACCATTCCCAGCCAACTTGCCGAACTTGCCTTTTGGAAGTCCTGGGCCTTTGCCTAGAAATATTCCAGAAGGACGAGGATTTCTCCCAGACCAATTCTGCCCCCTCCTCCAAACCTGGCTGACATCGGAGGGCCAAATGTGCACTACAAAAAGATGTCTGCCAAGTGGGCTTCTGAGTTTGGCTTCCTCGGGAAAACTGCCACCTTTCCCAGTCAACTTGCCAACTTGCCTGTGGCCCGTCCTGGGCCTAGGCCTGGAAAATTTCCAGAAGGACGAGGATTTCTCCCAGACCAGTGCTGACACCTCCTCCAAACCTTCCTGCCATCAGAGGGCCGAACGTGCCCTACAAAATGACGTATGCATTGTGGGCTCTTCGTTTGGCTTCCTGGGGAAAAGTGACACCTTTCCCAGACAACTTCCCTAACTTGTCTGGGGCTCGTCCTGGGCCTTTGCCTAGAAAAATTCCACAAGGACAAGGATTTCTCCCAGACCAAAGCTTCCCCCTCCTAAAGACCTGGCTGCCATCAGAGGCCCAAACGTGCCCGACAAAATGACATCTACCAAGTGGGCTCTTGAGTTTGTATTCCTGGGGAAAAGTGACACCTTTCCCAGCCAAATTGCCGAAATTGCCTGTGGTCCGTCCTGGGCCTTTGCCTAGAAAAATTCCAGAAGGACGAGGATTTCTCCCAGACCAAAGCTGCCCCCTCCTAAAGACCTGGATGACATTGGAGGGCCACAGGTGCCCGACATAATGACGTATGCATTGTGGGCTCTTCGTTTAGCCTATGGAAAAAGTGCCAAATTTCCAAGCCAACTTTCCTAACTTGCCTGTGGCCCGTCCTGGGCCTTTGCCTAGAAAAATTCCAGAAGGATGAGGATTTCTCCCAGACCAAAGCTGAGCCCTCCACCAAACCTGGCTGCCATCAGAGGCCCAAACGTGGCCGACAAAATGACATCTGCCAAGTGGTCTCTTGAGTTTGTATTCCTAGGGAAAAGTGACACCTTTCCCACACAACTTGCCAAACTAGCCTGTGGCCCGTCCTGGGCCTTTGCCTGGAAAAATTCCAGAAGGACGAGGATTTCTCCCAGAACAAAGCTGCCCCCTCCTAAAGACCTGGATGACATTGGATGGCCAGACGTGCCCGACAAAATGTCATATGCATTGTGGGCGCAGAGTTTAGCCTGAGGGAAAAAGTGCCACCTTTCCAAGCCAACTTGCCTAACTTACCTGTGACCCGACCTGGGCCTTTGCAAAGAAAAATTTCATGAAGGACGAGGATTTCTCCCAGGCCAAAGCTGCCCTCTCCTCCAGACCTGGCTGCCATCGGAGGCCCAAAAGTGCCCTACAAAATAACTTCAGCCAAGTGGGTTCTTGAGTTTGTCTTCCTGGGGAAAAGTGCCACCTTTCCCAGCCAACTTGCTTAACTTGCCTTTTGGCAGTCCTGGGCCTTTGCCTAGAAAAATTCCAGAAGGACGAGGATTTCTCCCAGAACAAAGCTGAGTCCTCCACCAAACCTGGCTGCCATCAGAGGCCCAAACGTGCCCGACAAAATGACATCTGCCAACTGGGCTCTGGAGTTTATCTTTCTGGGCAAAAGTGACACCTTTTCCCAGTCAACTTGCCGAACTTGCCTGTGGCCCGTCCTGGGTCTTTGCCTAGAAAAAAATTCCAGAAGGACGAGGATTTCTCCCAGACCAAAGCTGCCCCCTCTTAAAGTCCTGGATGACATTGGAGGGCCAAACGTGCCCTACAAAATGACGTATGCATTGTGGGCTCTTCGTCTGGCTTCCTGGGGTAAAGTGACTCCTTTCCCAGACAATTTGCCTACCTTGTCTGGGGCTCGTCCTGGGCCTTTGCCTAGAAAAATTCCTGAAGGGCGAGGATTTCTCCCAGACCAAATCTGCCTTCTCCTGCAGACATGTCTGCCATTGGAGGGCCAAACGTGCCGTACCAAATGACATCTGCATTGTGGGCTCAGAGTTTATCTTCCTGGGGAAAAGTGCCTCCTTTCCCCGACAACTTGCCTAACTTGACTGTGGCCTGTACTGGGCCTTTTCCGAGAAAAATTCCAGAAGGACGAGGATTTCTACCAGAACAAAGCTGCCACCTCCTCCAGACCTGTATGCCATCGGAGTGCCAAACGTGTCCGACTAAATGTCATATGCATTGTGGGCTCTAGAGTTTGTCTTCCTGGGGAAAAGTGACACCTTTCCCAGACAACTTGCCGAACTTGCCTTTTGGAAGTCCTGGGCCTTTGCCTAGAAAATTTCCAGAAGGACGAGGATTTCTCCCAGAACAAAGCTGCCCCTTCCTCCAGACCTGGTTGCCATCGGCGCGTCAAACATGCCCGAAAAAATTTCATTTGCATTGTGGCCTCTTGAGTTTGGCTTCCTGGGGAAAAGTGACACCTTTCCCAGTCAACTTGCCGAACGTGCTTGTAGCCCGTCCTGGGCCTTTGCCTAGAAAGTTTCCAGAAGGACGAGGATTTCTCCCAGACCAAAGCTGTCCCCTCCTCCAAACCTGGCTGCCTTCGGCGGGCCGAAGGTGCCCTACAAAATGACGTATGCATTGTGGGCTCTTCGTTTGGCTTCCTGGGGAAAAGTGACTCCTTTCCCAGAAAAGTTGCCTAACTTGTCTGGGGCTCGTCCTGGGCCTTTGCCTTGAAAAATTCCAGAAGGACAAGGATTTCTCCCAGACCAAAGCTGCCCTCTCCTCCAGACCTGGCTGCCATCGGAGGGCCAAACGTGCCGTACCAAATGACATCTGCCAAGTGGGTTCATGAGCTTGGCTTCCTGGGGAAAAGTGACACCTTTCCCAGCAAATTTGCCTAACTTGCCTTTTGGCAGTCCTGGGACTTTGCCTAGAAAAATTACAGAAGGACGAGGATTTCTCCTAGACCAAAGCTGCCACCTTCTGCAGACCTGTCTTCCATTGGAGAGCCAAACGTGCCCTACGAAATGACATCTGCACTGAGGGCTCAGAGTTTAGCTTAAAGGGGAAAAGTGCCACCATTCCCAGCCAACTTGCTTAACTTGCCTTTTGGCAGTCCTGGGCCTTTGCCTAGAAAATTTTCCAGAAGGACGAGGATTTCTCCCAGGCCAAAGCTGCCCCCTCCTCCAGACCTGGCTGCCATCGGAGGACCAAAAGTGCCCTACAATATGACTTCTTCCAAGTGGGTTCTTGAGTTTGGCTTCCTGGGGAAAAGTGCAGCCATTCCCAGTCAACTTACCTAACTTGCCTTTTGACAGTCCTGTGCCTTTGCCTAGAAAAATTCCAGAAGTACGAGGATTTCTCCCACACCAAAGCTGCCCCTTCCTCCAGACCTGGATGTCATGGGAGCGCCAAACATGCCCGAAAAAATGTCATATGCATTGTGGGCTCTTGAGTTTGGCTTCCTGGGTAAATGTGACACCATTCCCAGTAAACCTGCCTAACTTGCCTCTGGCCCGTCCTGGGCCTTTGCCTAGAAAAATTCCAGAAGGATGAGGATTTCTCCCAGACCAATGCTGACCCCTACTCCAATCCTGGCTGCCATCGGACGGCCAAACGTGCCCTACAAAATGACGTATGCAATGTGGGCTCAGAGTTTGGCGTCCTGAGGAAAAGTGGCTCCTTTCCCAGAAATGTTGCCGAACTTGTCTGGGGCTCGTCCTGGGCTTTTGCTTAGAAAAATTCCAGAAGGACGAGGATTTCTCCCAAAACAAGTCTGCCTCCTCCTGCAGACCTGTCTGCCATTGGAGGGCCAAACGTGCCGTACCAAATGACCTCTGCATTGTAGGCTCAGAGTATAGCTTAAAGGGGAAAAGTGAATCCTTTCCCAGTCAACTTGCTTAACTTGCCTGTGGCCCGTCCTGGGCCTTTGCCTAGAAAATTTCCAGAAGGACGAGGATTTCTCCCAGACCAATGCTGCCCCCTCCTCCAAACCTGTCTGACATCGGAGGGCCAAACGTGCCCTACAAAAAGACGCCTGCCAAGTGGGCTCAGAGTTTGGCTTCCAGGGGAAAAGTGACTCCTTTCCCAGAAAAGTTGCCGAACTTGTCTGGGGCTCGTCCTGGGCTTTTGCTTAGAAAAATTCCAGAAGGACGAGGATTTCTACCCGACCGAAGCTGCCACCTCCTTCAGACCTGTCTGCCATTGGAGGGCCAAACGTGCCCTACCAAATGACCTCTGCATTGTAGGCTCAGAGTTTAGCTTAAAGGGGAAAAGTCACTCCTTTCCCAGACATCTTGCCGAATTTGCCTCAGGCCTGTCCTGGGCCTTTGCCTAGAAAAATTCCAGAAGGACGAGGATTTCTCCCAGACCAAAACTGCCCCCTCCTCCAGACCTGGATGCACTTGGTGAGCCAAACGTGCCCAACAAACTAACATATTCATTGTGGGCACAGAGTTTAGCTTAATGGGGAAAACTGCCACCATTCCCAGCCAACTTGCCGAACTTTCCTTTTGGCAGTCCTGGGCCTTTGCCTAGAAAAATTCCAGAAGGACGAAGATTTCTCCCAGAACAAAGCTGCCCACTCCTCCAGACCTGGATGTCATCGGAGTGCCAAACGTGCCCGACTAAATGTCATATGCATTGTGGGCTCTTGAGTTTGTCTTCCTGGGGAAAAGTGACACCTTTCCCAGACAACTTGCCTTACTTGCCTGTGGCGCGTCCTGGGCCTTTGCCTAGAAAATTTCCAGAAGGACGAGGATTTCTCCCACACCAATGCTGCCCCCTCCTCCAAACCTGTCTGACATCGGAGGGCCAAACGTGCCCTACAAAAAGACGCCTGCCAAGTGGGCTCAGAGTTTGGCTTCCTGGGGAAAAGTGACTCCTTTCCCAGAAAAGTTGCCGAACTTGTCTGGGGCTCGTCCTGGGCTTTTGCTTAGAAAAATTCCAGAAGGACGAGTATTTCTACCCGACCGAAGCTGCCACCTCCTTCAGACCTGTCTGCCATTGGAGGGCCAAACGTGCCCTACAAAATGACGTATGCATTGTGGGCTCTTCGTTTGGCTTCCTGGGGAAAAGTGACTCCTTTCCCAGACATCTTGCCTAACTTGCCTGTGGCCCGAACTGGGCCTTTGCTTAGAAAAATTCCAGAAGGACGAGGATTTCTCCCAGAACAAATCTGCACCCTCCTCCAGACCTGGATGCCATCGGTGCGCCAAACGTGCCCAACAAAATGTCATATGCATTGTGGGCTCTTGAGTTTGGCTTCCTGGGGAAAAGTGCCACCATTCCCAGCCAACTTGCCGAACTTGCCTTTTGGAAGTCCTGGGCCTTTGCCTAGAAATATTCCAGAAGGACGAGGATTTCTCCCAGACCAATTCTGCCCCCTCCTCCAAACCTGGCTGACATCGGAGGGCCAAATGTGCACTACAAAAAGATGTCTGCCAAGTGGGCTTATGAGTTTAGCTTCCTCGGGAAAACTGCCACCTTTCCCAGTCAACTTGCCAACTTGCCTGTGGCCCGTCCTGGGCCTAGGCCTGGAAAATTTCCAGAAGGACGAGGATTTCTCCCAGACCAGTGCTGACACCTCCTCCAAACCTTCCTGCCATCAGAGGGCCGAACGTGCCCTAAAAAATGACGTATGCATTGTGGGCTCTTCGTTTGGCTTCCTGGGGAAAAGTGATTCCTTTCCCAGACAACTTGCCTATCTTGTCTGGGGCTCGTCCTGGGCCTTTGCTTAGAAAAATTCCAGAAGGACGAGGATTTCTCCCAGACCAAAGCTGCCCCCTCCTCCAGACCTGGATGACATCAGAGGGCCAAACGTGCCCAACAAAATGTCAGATGCATTGTGGGCTCAGAGTTTAGCCAAATGGGGAAAAGTGCCACCATTCCCAGCCAACTTGCCTAACTTGCCTTTTCGAAGTCCTGGTCCTTTGCCTAGAAAAATTCCAGAAGGATGAGGATTTCTCCCAGACCAAAGCTGCCCCCTCCTCCAGACCTGGATGACATTGGAGGCCCAAACGTGCCCTACAAAATGTCTTCTGCCAGGTAGGCTCTAGAGTTTGGCTTCCTGGGGAAATGTGCCACCATTCCCAGCCAACTTGCCTAACTTCCTGTGGTCCGTCCTGGGCCTTTGCCTAGAAAATTTCCAGCAGGACGACGATTTCTCCCCGACCGAAGCTGCCCCCTCATCCAGACATGGCTGCCTTCGGAGGGCCAAACGTGCCCTACAAAATGACTTTTGCCAGGTGGGCTCTAGAGTTTGGCTTCCTGGGGAAAAGTGCCACCTTTCCAACCCAAATTGCCTAAGTTGCCTGTGGCCCGTCCTGGGCCTTTGCCTACAAAAATTCCAGAAGGACGAGGATTTCTCCTAGACCAAAGCGGCCACCTCCTAAAGACCTGTCTTCCATTGGAGAGCCAAACGTGCCCTACCAAATGACATCTGCACTGAGGGCTCAGAGTTTAGCTTAAAGCGGAAAAGTGACACCATTCCCAGCCAACTTGCCTAACTTGCCTGTGACCCGTCCTGGGCCTTTGCCTAGAAAAATTTCCCGAAGGACGAGGATTTCTCCCAGGGCAAAGCTGCCCCCTCCACCAATCCTGGCTGCCATCAGAGGCCCAAAAGTGCCCGACAAAATGACTTCTGCCAAGTGGTCTCTTGAGTTTGTCTTCCTAGGGAAAAGTGACACCTTTCCCACACAACTTGACGAACTTCCCTGTGGCCCGTCCTGGGCCTTTGCCAAGAAAAATTCCAGAGAGACGAGGATTTCTCCCAGAACAAAGCTGCCCCCTCCTAAAGACCTGGATGACATTGGAGGGCCAGACGTGCCCGACAAAATATCATATGCATTGTGGGCTCAGA
The DNA here is from genome assembly GCF_963662255.1 of Cinclus cinclus. Taxonomy (NCBI): domain Eukaryota; kingdom Metazoa; phylum Chordata; class Aves; order Passeriformes; family Cinclidae; genus Cinclus; species Cinclus cinclus. The sequence continues at coordinate 22,347,051 of NC_085047.1, read as the reverse complement.
GTTTAGCCTAAGGGAAAAAGTGCCACCTTTCCAAGCCAACTTGCCTAGCTTACCTGTGACCCGTCCTGGGCCTTTGCCTCGAAAAATTTCTGGAAGGACGAGGATTTCTCCCAGAACAAAGCTGCCCCCTCCTCCAGACCTGGCTGCCATCGGAGGCCCAAAAGTGCCCTACAAAATAACTTCTGCAAAGTGGGTTCTTGAGTTTGTCTTCCTGGGGAAAAGTGCCACCTTTCCCAGCCAACTTGCTTAACTTGCCTTTTAGCAGTCCTGGGCCTTTGCCTAGAAATATTTTCAGAAGGACGATGACTTCTCCCAGAACAAAGCTGCCCCTATCTCCAGACCTGGATGCCATCGGAGCGCCAAACGTGCCCGACAAAATGCCATATGCATTGTGGGCTCTGGAGTTTGGCTTCCTGGGGAAAAGTGATTCCTTTCCCAGACAACTTCCCTTACTTGCCTGTGGCGCGTCCTGGGCCTTTGCCTAGAAAAATTCCAGAAGGATGATGATTTCTCCCAGTCCAAATCTGCCCCCTCATCCAGACCTGGATGCCATCGGAGCGCCAAACGTGCCCAACAAAATCTCATATGCATTGTGGGCTCTTGAGTTTGGCTTCCTGGGGAAAAGTGGAACCATTCCCAGCCAACTTGCCTAACTTGCCTGTGGCCCGTCCTGGGTCTTTGACTAGAAAATTTCCAGAAGGACGAGGATTTCTACCAGAACAAAGGTGCCCCCTCCTACAGACCTGGGTGCCATCGGAGCGCTAAACGTGCCCGAGGAATTGTCATATGCATTGTGGGCTCTAGAGTTTGGCTTCCTGGGGTAAAATGCCACCATTCCCAGCCAACTTGCCGAACTTGCCTTTTGGAAGTCCTGGGCCTTTGCCTAGAAAAATTCCAGAAGGACGAGGATTTCTCCCAGACCAATGCTGCCCACTCCTCCAAACCTGGCTGACATCGGAGGGCCAAATGTGCACTACAAAAAGATGTCTGCCAAGTGGGCTTATGAGTTTAGCTTCCTCGGGAAAACTGCCACCTTTCCCAGTCAACTTGCCAACTTGCCTGTGGCCCGTCCTGGGCCTAGGCCTGGAAAATTTCCAGAAGGACGAGGATTTCTCCCAGACCAGTGCTGACACCTCCTCCAAACCTTCCTGCCATCAGAGGGCCGAACGTGCCCTACAAAATGACGTATGCATTGTGGGCTCTTCGTTTGGCTTCCTGGGGAAAAGTGATTCCTTTCCCAGACAACTTGCCTATCTTGTCTGGGGCTCGTCCTGGGCCTTTGCTTAGAAAAATTCCAGAAGGACGAGGATTTCTCCCAGAACAAAGCTGCCCCCTCCTCCAGACCTGGATGACATTGGAGGCCCAAACGTGCCCTACAAAATGTCTTCTGCCAGGTAGGCTCTAGAGTTTGGCTTCCTGGGGAAATGTGCCACCATTCCCAGCCAACTTGCCTAACTTCCTGTGGTCCGTCCTGGGCCTTTGCCTAGAAAATTTCCAGCAGGACGACGATTTCTCCCCGACCGAAGCTGCCCCCTCATCCAGGCATGGCTGCCTTCGGAGGGCCAAAGGTGCCCTACAAAATGACTTTTGCCAGGTGGGCTCTTGAGTTTGGCATCCTGGGGAAAAGTGCCACCTTTCCAACCCAAATTGCCTAAGTTGCCTGTGGCCCGTCCTGGGCCTTTGCCTACAAAAATTCCAGAAGGACGAGGATTTCTCCTAGACCAAAGCTGCCACCTCCTGCAGACCTGTCTTCCATTGGAGAGCCAAACATGCCATACAAAATGACTTCTGCACTGAGGGCTCAGATTTTAGCTTAAAGCGGAAAAGTGACACCATTCCCAGCCAACTTGCCTAACTTGCCTGTGACCCGTCCTGGGCCTTTGCCTAGAAAAATTTCCCGAAGCACGAGGATTTCTCCCAGGACAAAGCTGCCCCCTCCACCAATCCCGGCTGCCATCAGAGGCCCAAACGTGCCCGACAGAATGACATCTGCCAGGTGGTCTCTTGAGTTTGTCTTCCTGGGGAAAAGTGACACCTTTCCCACACAACTTGCCGAACTTGCCTGTGGCCCGTCCTGGGCCTTTGCCTAGAACAATTCCAGAGAGACGAGGATTTCTCCGAGAACAAAGCTGCCCCCTCCTCCAGACCTGGCTGCCATCGGAGGCCCAAAAGTGCCCTACAAAATAACTTCTGCCATGTGGGTTCTTGAGTTTGGCTTCCTGGGGAAAAGTGACACCTTACCCAGCCAAATTGCTTAACTTGCCTTTTGGCAGTCCTGGGTCTTTGCCTAGAAATATTTTCAGAAGGACGAGGATTTCTCCCAGAACAAAGCTGCCCCTTTCTCCAGACCTGGATGCCATCGGAGCGCCAAACGTGCCCGACAAAATGCCATATGCATTGTGGGCTCTTGAGTTTGGCTTCCTGGGGAAAAGTGATTCCTTTCCCAGACAACTTGCCTAACTGGCCTGTGGCGCGTCCTGGGCCTTTGCCTAGAAAAATTCCAGAAGGACGAGGATTTCTCCCAGTCCAAATCTGCCCCCTCCTGCAGACCTGGATGCCATCGGAGCGCTAAACGTGCCCGAGGAAATGCCATATGCATTGTGGGCTCTTGAGTTTGGCTTCCTGGGGAAAAGTGCAGCCATTCCCAGCCAACTTGCCGAACTTGCCTTTTGGAAGTCCTGGGCCTTTGCCTAGAAAAATTCCAGAAGGACGAGGATTTCTCCCAGAACAAAGCTGCCCCTTACTCCAGACCTGGATGTCATCGGAGCGCCAAACGTGCCCGACTAAATGTCATATTCATTGTGGGCTCTTGATTTTGGCTTCCTGGGGAAAAGTGATTCCTTTCCCAGTCAACTTGCCTAACTTGCCTGTGGCCCGTCCTGGGCCTACGCCTGGAAAATTTCCAGAAGGACGAGGATTTCTCCCAGACCAATGCTGACCCATACTCCAAACCTGGCTGCCATCGGAGGACCAAACGTGCCCGAGAAAATGTCATATGCATTGTGGGCTCTTGAGTTTGGCTTCCTGGGGAAAAGTGCCACCTTTCCCAGTCAACTTGCCGAACTTGCCTGTGACCCGTCCTGGGCCTTTGCCTAGAAAAATTCCAGAAGGACGAGGATTTCTCCCAGACCAAAGCTGACGCCTCCACCAAACCTGTCTGCCATCAGAGGCCCAAACGTGCCCGACTAAATGACATCTGCCAAGTGGGCTCTTGAGTTTGTCTTCCTGGGGAAAAGTGATACCTTTCCCAGCCAACTTGCCTAACTTGTCTGTGGCCCGTCCTGGGCCTTTGCCTAGAAAAATTCCAGAAGGACGAGGATTTCTCCCAGACCAAAGCTGCCCCCTCCTCCAGACCTGGATGCAATTGGTGAGCCAAACGTGCCCAACAAAGTCACATATTCATTGTGGGCACAGAGTTTAGCTTAATTGGGAAAACTGCCCCCATTCCCAGCCAACTTGCCGAAGTTGCCTGTGGCCAGTCCTGGGCCTTTGCCTAGAAAAATTCCAGAAGGATGAGGATTTCTCCCAGACCAAAGCTGCCCCCTCCTCCAGACCTGGATGACATTGGAGGCCCAAACGTGCCCTACAAAATGTCTTCTGCCAGGTGGGCTCTAGAGTTTGGCTTCCTGGGGAAATGAGCCACCATTCCCAGCCAACTTGCCTAACTTCCTGTGGCCCGTCCTGGGCCTACGCCTGGAAAATTTCCAGCAGGACGAGGATTTCTCCCAGGGCAAAGCTGCCCCCTCCACCAATCCTGGCTGCCATCAGAGGCCCAAAAGTGCCCGACAAAATGACTTCTGCCAAGTGGTCTCTTGAGTTTGTCTTCCTAGGGAAAAGTGACACCTTTCCCACACAACTTGACGAACTTGCCTGTGGCCCGTCCTGGGCCTTTGCCAAGAAAAATTCCAGAGAGACGAGGATTTCTCCCAGAACAAAGCTGCCCCCTCCTAAAGACCTGGATGACATTGGAGGGCCAGACGTGCCCGACAAAATATCATATGCATTGTGGGCTCAGAGTTTAGCCTAAGGGAAAAAGTGCCACCTTTCCAAGCCAACTTGCCTAGCTTACCTGTGACCCGTCCTGGGCCTTTGCCTCGAAAAATTTCTGGAAGGACGAGGATTTCTCCCAGAACAAAGCTGCCCCCTCCTCCAGACCTGGCTGCCATCGGAGGCCCAAAAGTGCCCTACAAAATAACTTCTGCAAAGTGGGTTCTTGAGTTTGTCTTCCTGGGGAAAAGTGCCACCTTTCCCAGCCAACTTGCTTAACTTGCCTTTTAGCAGTCCTGGGCCTTTGCCTAGAAATATTTTCAGAAGGACGATGACTTCTCCCAGAACAAAGCTGCCCCTATCTCCAGACCTGGATGCCATCGGAGCGCCAAACGTGCCCGACAAAATGCCATATGCATTGTGGGCTCTGGAGTTTGGCTTCCTGGGGAAAAGTGATTCCTTTCCCAGACAACTTCCCTTACTTGCCTGTGGCGCGTCCTGGGCCTTTGCCTAGAAAAATTCCAGAAGGATGATGATTTCTCCCAGTCCAAATCTGCCCCCTCATCCAGACCTGGATGCCATCGGAGCGCCAAACGTGCCCAACAAAATCTCATATGCATTGTGGGCTCTTGAGTTTGGCTTCCTGGGGAAAAGTGGAACCATTCCCAGCCAACTTGCCTAACTTGCCTGTGGCCCGTCCTGGGTCTTTGACTAGAAAATTTCCAGAAGGACGAGGATTTCTACCAGAACAAAGGTGCCCCCTCCTACAGACCTGGGTGCCATCGGAGCGCTAAACGTGCCCGAGGAATTGTCATATGCATTGTGGGCTCTAGAGTTTGGCTTCCTGGGGTAAAATGCCACCATTCCCAGCCAACTTGCCGAACTTGCCTTTTGGAAGTCCTGGGCCTTTGCCTAGAAAAATTCCAGAAGGACGAGGATTTCTCCCAGACCAATGCTGCCCACTCCTCCAAACCTGGCTGACATCGGAGGGCCAAATGTGCACTACAAAAAGATGTCTGCCAAGTGGGCTTATGAGTTTAGCTTCCTCGGGAAAACTGCCACCTTTCCCAGTCAACTTGCCAACTTGCCTGTGGCCCGTCCTGGGCCTAGGCCTGGAAAATTTCCAGAAGGACGAGGATTTCTCCCAGACCAGTGCTGACACCTCCTCCAAACCTTCCTGCCATCAGAGGGCCGAACGTGCCCTACAAAATGACGTATGCATTGTGGGCTCTTCGTTTGGCTTCCTGGGGAAAAGTGATTCCTTTCCCAGACAACTTGCCTATCTTGTCTGGGGCTCGTCCTGGGCCTTTGCTTAGAAAAATTCCAGAAGGACGAGGATTTCTCCCAGAACAAAGCTGCCCCCTCCTCCAGACCTGGATGACATTGGAGGCCCAAACGTGCCCTACAAAATGTCTTCTGCCAGGTAGGCTCTAGAGTTTGGCTTCCTGGGGAAATGTGCCACCATTCCCAGCCAACTTGCCTAACTTCCTGTGGTCCGTCCTGGGCCTTTGCCTAGAAAATTTCCAGCAGGACGACGATTTCTCCCCGACCGAAGCTGCCCCCTCATCCAGGCATGGCTGCCTTCGGAGGGCCAAAGGTGCCCTACAAAATGACTTTTGCCAGGTGGGCTCTTGAGTTTGGCATCCTGGGGAAAAGTGCCACCTTTCCAACCCAAATTGCCTAAGTTGCCTGTGGCCCGTCCTGGGCCTTTGCCTACAAAAATTCCAGAAGGACGAGGATTTCTCCTAGACCAAAGCTGCCACCTCCTGCAGACCTGTCTTCCATTGGAGAGCCAAACGTGCCATACAAAATGACATCTGCACTGAGGGCTCAGATTTTAGCTTAAAGCGGAAAAGTGACACCATTCCCAGCCAACTTGCCTAACTTGCCTGTGACCCGTCCTGGGCCTTTGCCTAGAAAAATTTCCCGAAGCACGAGGATTTCTCCCAGGACAAAGCTGCCCCCTCCACCAATCCCGGCTGCCATCAGAGGCCCAAACGTGCCCGACAGAATGACATCTGCCAGGTGGTCTCTTGAGTTTGTCTTCCTGGGGAAAAGTGACACCTTTCCCACACAACTTGCCGAACTTGCCTGTGGCCCGTCCTGGGCCTTTGCCTAGAACAATTCCAGAGAGACGAGGATTTCTCCGAGAACAAAGCTGCCCCCTCCTCCAGACCTGGCTGCCATCGGAGGCCCAAAAGTGCCCTACAAAATAACTTCTGCCATGTGGGTTCTTGAGTTTGGCTTCCTGGGGAAAAGTGACACCTTACCCAGCCAAATTGCTTAACTTGCCTTTTGGCAGTCCTGGGTCTTTGCCTAGAAATATTTTCAGAAGGACGAGGATTTCTCCCAGAACAAAGCTGCCCCTTTCTCCAGACCTGGATGCCATCGGAGCGCCAAACGTGCCCGACAAAATGCCATATGCATTGTGGGCTCTTGAGTTTGGCTTCCTGGGGAAAAGTGATTCCTTTCCCAGACAACTTGCCTAACTGGCCTGTGGCGCGTCCTGGGCCTTTGCCTAGAAAAATTCCAGAAGGACGAGGATTTCTCCCAGTCCAAATCTGCCCCCTCCTGCAGACCTGGATGCCATCGGAGCGCTAAACGTGCCCGAGGAAATGCCATATGCATTGTGGGCTCTTGAGTTTGGCTTCCTGGGGAAAAGTGCAGCCATTCCCAGCCAACTTGCCGAACTTGCCTTTTGGAAGTCCTGGGCCTTTGCCTAGAAAAATTCCAGAAGGACGAGGATTTCTCCCAGAACAAAGCTGCCCCTTACTCCAGACCTGGATGTCATCGGAGCGCCAAACGTGCCCGACTAAATGTCATATTCATTGTGGGCTCTTGATTTTGGCTTCCTGGGGAAAAGTGATTCCTTTCCCAGTCAACTTGCCTAACTTGCCTGTGGCCCGTCCTGGGCCTACGCCTGGAAAATTTCCAGAAGGACGAGGATTTCTCCCAGACCAATGCTGACCCATACTCCAAACCTGGCTGCCATCGGAGGACCAAACGTGCCCGAGAAAATGTCATATGCATTGTGGGCTCTTGAGTTTGGCTTCCTGGGGAAAAGTGCCACCTTTCCCAGTCAACTTGCCGAACTTGCCTGTGACCCGTCCTGGGCCTTTGCCTAGAAAAATTCCAGAAGGACGAGGATTTCTCCCAGACCAAAGCTGACGCCTCCACCAAACCTGTCTGCCATCAGAGGCCCAAACGTGCCCGACTAAATGACATCTGCCAAGTGGGCTCTTGAGTTTGTCTTCCTGGGGAAAAGTGACACCTTTCCCAGCCAACTTGCCTAACTTGTCTGTGGCCCGTCCTGGGCCTTTGCCTAGAAAAATTCCAGAAGGACGAGGATTTCTCCCAGACCAAAGCTGCCCCCTCCTCCAGACCTGGATGCAATTGGTGAGCCAAACGTGCCCAACAAAGTCACATATTCATTGTGGGCACAGAGTTTAGCTTAATTGGGAAAACTGCCCCCATTCCCAGCCAACTTGCCGAAGTTGCCTGTGGCCAGTCCTGGGCCTTTGCCTAGAAAAATTCCAGAAGGATGAGGATTTCTCCCAGACCAAAGCTGCCCCCTCCTCCAGACCTGGATGACATTGGAGGCCCAAACGTGCCCTACAAAATGTCTTCTGCCAGGTGGGCTCTAGAGTTTGGCTTCCTGGGGAAATGTGCCACCATTCCCAGCCAACTTGCCTAACTTCCTGTGGTCCGTCCTGGGCCTACGCCTGGAAAATTTCCAGCAGGACGAGGATTTCTCCCCGACCAAAGCTCCGTCCTCATCCAGACATGGCTGCATTCGGAGGGCCAAACGTGCCCTACAAAATGACTTTTGCCAGGTGGGCTCTAGAGTTTGGCTTCCTGGGTAAAAGTGCCACATTTCCAACCCAAATTGCCTAAGTTGCCTGTGGCCCGTCCTGGGCCTTTGCCTACAAAAATTCCAGAAGGACGAGGATTTCTCCTAGACCAAAGCTCCCACCTCCTGCAGACCTGTCTTCCATCGGAGGCCCAAAAGTGCCCTACAAAATACCTTCTGCCAAGTGGGTTCTTGAGTTTGGCTTCCTGGGGAAAAGTGACACCTTTCCCAGACAACTTGCTTAACTTGCCTTTTGGCAGTCCTGGGCCTTTGCCTAGATATATTTTCAGAAGGACGAGGATTTCTCCCAGAACAAAGCTGCCCCTTTCTCCAGACCTGGATGCCATCGGAGCGCCAAACGTGCCCGACAAAATGCCATATGCATTGTGGGCTCTTGAGTTTGGCTTCCTGGGGAAAAGTGATTCCTTTCCCAGACAACTTGCCTAACTGGCCTGTGGCGCGTCCTGGGGCTTTGCCTAGAAAAATTCCAGAAGGACGAGGATTTCTCCCAGTCCAAATCTGCCCCCTCCTACCGACCTGGATGCCATCGGAGCGCCAAACGTGCCCGGCAAAATGTCATATGCATTGTGGGCTCTTGAGATTGGCTTCCTGGGGAAAAGTGCAACCATTCCCAGCCAACTTGCCGAACTTGCCTGTGGCCCGTCCTGGGTCTTTGACTAGAAAATTTCCAGAAGGACGAGGATTTCTCCCAGAACAAAGGTGCCCCCTCCTACAGACCTGGATGCCATCGGAGCGCTAAACGTTCCCGAGGAAATGTCATATGCATTGTGGGCTCTTGAGTTTGGCTTCCTGGGGAAAAGTGACTCCTTTCCCAGTCCACTTGTCTAACTTGCCTGTGGCCCGTCCTGGGCCTAGGCCTGGAAAAATTCCAGAGAGACGAGGATTTCTCCCAGCACAAAGCTGCCCCCTCCTAAAGACCTGAATGACATTGGAGGGCCAGACGTGCCCGACAAAATGTCATATGCATTGTGAGCGCAGAGTTTAGCCTAAGGGAAAAAGAGCCACCTTTCCAAGCCAACTTGCCTAACTTGCCGGTGGTGCGTCCTGGGCCTGTGCCTCGAAAAATTCCAGAAGGACGAGGATTTCTCCCAGAACAAAGCTGCCCCTTCCTCCAGACCTGGCTGCCATCGGAGGCCCAAAAGTGCCCTACAAAATAACTTCTGCCAAGTGGGTTCTTGAGTTTGGCTTCCTGGGGAAAAGTGACACCTTTCCCAGCCAACTTGCTTAACTTGCCTTTTGGCAGTCCTGGGCCTTTGCCTAGAAATATTTTCAGAAGGACGAGGATTTCTCCCAGAACAAAGCTGCCCCTTTCTCCAGACCTGGATGCCATTGGAGCGCCAAACGTGCCCGACAAAATGCCATATGCATTGTGGGCTCTTGAGTTTGGCTTCCTGGGGAAAAGTGATTCCTTTCCCAGTCAACTTGCCTAACTGGCCTGTAGCGCGTCCTGGGCCTTTGCCTAGAAAAATTCCAGAAGGACGAGGATTTCTCCCAGTCCAAATCTGCCCTCTCCTCCAGACCTGGATGCCATCGGAGCGCCAAACGTGCCCGAGGAAATGTCATATGCATTGTGGGCTCTTGAGTTTGGTTTCCTGGGGAAAAGTGCAACCATTCCCAGCCAACTTGCCGAACTTGCCTGTGGCCCGTCCTGGGTCTTTGACTAGAAAATTTCCAGAAGGACAAGGATTTCTCCCAGAACAAAGGTGCACCCTCCTCCAGACCTGGATGCCATCGGAGCGCTAAACGTGCCCGAGGAAATGTCATATGCATTGTGGGCTCTTGAGTTTGGCTTCCTGGGGAAAAGTGCAACCATTCCCAGCCAACTTGCCGAACTTGCCGTTTGGAAGTCCTGGGCCTTTGCCTAGAAAAATTCCAGAAGGACGAGGATTTCTCCTAGACCAAAGCTGCCCCTTACTCCAGACCTGGATGTCATCGGAGCGCTAAACGTGCCCAACAAAATGACATATTCATTGTGGGCTCTTGATTTTGGCTTCCTGGGGAAAAGTGATTCCTTTCCCAGTCAACTTGCCTAACTTGCCTGTGGCCCGTCCTGGGCCTACGCCTGGAAAATTTCCAGAAGGACGAGGATTTCTCCCAGACCAATGCTGACCCATACTCCAAACCTGGCTGCCATCGGAGGGCCAAACGTGCCCTACAAAATGACGTATGCATTGTGGGATCTTCGTTTGGCTTCCTGGGCAAAAGTGACTCCTTTCCCAGGCAAGTTGCCGAACTTGTCTGGGGCTCGTCCTGGGCCTTTGCCTAGAAAAATTCCAGAGAGATGAGGATTTCCCCCAGACCAAAGCTGCCCCCTCCTCCAGACCTGGATGCAATTGGTGAGCCAAACGTGCCCAACAAAGTCACATATTCATTGTGGGCACAGAGTTCAGCTTAATGGGGAAAACTGACCCCATTCCCAGCCAACTTGCCGAAGTTGCCTGTGGCCCGTCCTGGGCCTTTGCCTAGAAAAATTCCAGAAGGACGAGGATTTCTCCCAGACCAAAGCTGCCCCCTCCTCCAGACCTGGATGCCATCGGAGCGGCAAATGTGCCCGGCAAAATGTCATATGCATTGTGGGCTCTTGAGTTTGGCTTCCTGGGGAAAAGTGCTACCATTTCCAGCCAACTTGCCGAACTTGCCTGTGGCCAGTCTTGGGCCTTTTCCTAGAAAAATTCCAGAAGGACGGGGATTTCTCCCAGATCAATGCTGCCCCCTCCTCCAAACCTGGCTGCCATCGGAGGGCCAAACGTGCACTACAAAAAGACGTCTGCGAAGTGGGCTCTTGAGTTTGGCTTCCTGGGAAAAAGTGATTCCATTCCCAGACAACTTGCCGAACTTGCCTGTGGCCCGTCCTGGGCCTAGGCCTGGAAAATTTCTAGAAGGACGAGGATTTCTCCCAGACCAGTGCTGACACCTCCTCCAAACCTTGCTGCCATCGGAGGGCCAAACGTGCCCTACAAAATGACGTATGCATTGTGGGCTCTTCGTTTGGCTTCCTGGGGAAAAGTGATTCCTTTCCCAGACAACTTGCCTATCTTGTCTGGGGCTCGTCCTGGGCCTTTCCCTACAAAAAATTCCAGAAGGACGAGGATTTCTCCCAGACCAAAGCTACCCCCTCCTCCAGACCTGGATGACATCAGAGGGCCAAACGTGCCCAACAAAATGTCAGATGCATTGTGGGCTCAGAGTTTAGCCAAATGGGGAAAAGTGCCACCATTCCCAGCCAACTTGCCGAACTTGCCTTTTGGAAGTCCTGGGCCTTTGCCTAGAAAAATTCCAGAAGGACGAGGATTTCTCCCAGACCACAGCTGCCCCCTCCTCCAGACCTGGAAGACATTGGAGGCCCAAACGTGCCCTACAAAATGACTTCTGCCAGGTGGGCTCTAGAGTTTGGCTTCCTGGGGAAATGTGCCACCATTCCCAGCCAACTTGCCTAACTTCCTGTGGTCCGTCCTGGGCCTTTGCCTAGAAAAATTCCAGCAGGACGAGGATTTCTCCCCGACCGAAGCTGCCACCTCCTTCAGACCTGTCTGCCATTGGAGGGCCAAACGTGCCCTACCAAATGACATCTGTATTGAGGGCTCAGAGTTTAGTTTAAAGGGGAAAAGTGATATCTTTCCCAGAAAACTTGCCGAACTTGCCTGTGATCCGTCCTGGGCCTTTGCCTAGAAAAATTCCAGAAGGACGAGGAATTCTCCCAGACCAAAGCTGCCCCCTCCTCCAGACCTGGATGCCATCGGTGCGCCAAACGTGCCCGACAAAATGCCAAATGCATTGTGGGCTCTTGAGTTTGGCTTCCTGGGGAAAAGTGCAACCATTCCCAGCCAACTTGCCGAACTTGCCTGTGGCCCGTCCTGGGTCTTTGACTAGAAAATTTCCAGAAGGACGAGGATTTCTCCCAGAACAAAGGTGCCCCCTCCTACAGACCTGGATGCCATCGGAGCGCTAAACGTGCCCAACAAAATGTCATATGCATTGTGGGCTCTTGAGTTTGGCTTCCTGGGGAAAAGTGCAACTATTCCCAGCCAACTTGCCTAACTTGCCTTTTGGAAGTCCTGGGCCTTTGCCTAGAAAATTTCCAGAAGGACGAGGATTTCTCCCAGACCAATGCTGCCCCCTCCTCCAAACCTGGCTGACATCGGAGGGCCAAATGTGCACTACAAAAAGATGTCTGCCAAGTGGGCTCTTGAGTTTGGCTTCCTCGGGAAAAGTGCCACCTTTCCCAGTCAACTTGCCTAACTTGCCTGTAGCGCGTCCTGGGCCTAGGCCTGGAAAAATTCCAGAGAGACGAGGATTTCTCCCAGAACAAAGCTGCCCCCTCCTAAAGACCTGGATGACATTGGAGGGCCAGACGTGCCCGACAAAATGTCATATGCATTGTGAGCGCAGAGTTTAGCCTAAGGGAAAAAGTGCCACCTTTCCAAGTCAACTTGCCTAACTTGCCTGTGGCGCGTCCTGGGCCTTTGCCTAGAAAAATTCCAGAAGGACGAGGATTTCTCTCAGGCCACAGCTGCCCCCTCCTCCAGACCTGGCTGCCATCGGAGGACCAAAAGTGCCCTACAAAATAACTTCTGCAAAGTGGGTTCTTGAGTTTGTCTTCCTGGGGAAAAGTGACACCTTTCCCAGCCAACTTGCTTAACTTGCCTTTTGGCAGTCCTGGGCCTTTGCCTAGAAAAATTTCCAGAAGGACGAGGATTTCTCCCAGAACAAAGCTGCCCCTTTCTCCAGACCTGGATGCCATCGGAGCGCCAAACGTGCCCGACAAAATGCCATATGCATTGTGGGCTCTTGAGTTTGGCTTCCTGGGGAAAAGTGATTCCTTCCCCAGACAACTTGCCTAACTGGCCTGTGGCGCATCCTGGGCCTTTGCCTAGAAAAATTCCAGAAGGACGAGGATTTCTCCCAGTCCTAATCTGCCCTCTCCTCCAGACCTGGATGCCATCGGAGCGCCAAACGTGCCCGAGCAAATGTCATATGCATTGTGGGCTCTTGAGTTTGGTTTCCTGGGGAAAAGTGCAACCATTCCCAGCCAACTTGCCGAACTTGCCTGTGGCCCGTCCTGGGTCTTTGCCTAGAAAATTTCCAGAAGGACAAGGATTTCTCCCAGAACAAAGGTGCCCCCTCCTCCAGACCTGGATGCCATCGGAGCGCTAAACGTGCCCGAGGAAATGTCATATGCATTGTGGGCTCTTGAGTTTGGCTACCTGGGGAAAAGTGCAACCATTCCCAGCCAACTTGACGAACTTGCCTTTTGGAAGTCCTGGGCCTTTGCCTAGAAAAATTCCAGAAGGACGAGGATTTCTCCCAGAACAAAGGTGCCCCCTACTACAGACCTGGATGCCATCGGAGCGCTAAACGTGCCCGAGGAAATGTCATATGCATTGTGGGCTCTTGAGTTTGGCTTCCTGGGGAAAAGTGCAACCATTCCCAGCCAACTTGCCGAACTTGCCGTTTGGAAGTCCTGGGCCTTTGCCTAGAAAAATTCCAGAAGGACGAGGACTTCTCCCCGAACAAAGCTGCCCCTTACTCCAGACCTGGATGTCATCGGAGCGCCAAACGTGCCCGACTAAATGTCATATGCATTGTGGGCTCTTGATTTTGGCTTCCTGGGGAAAAATGATTCCTTTCCCAGCCAACTTGCCTAACTTGCCTGTGGCCCGTCCTGGGCCTACGCCTGGAAAATTTCCAGAAGGACGAGGATTTCTCCCAGACCAATGCTGACCCATACTCCAAACCTGGCTGCCATCGGAGGGCCAAACGTGCCCTACAAAATGACGTATGCATTGTGGGATCTTCGTTTGGCTTCCTGGGGAAAAGGGACTCCTTTTCCAGACAAGTTGCCGAACTTGTCTGGGGCTCGTCCTGGGCCTTTGCCTAGAAAATTCCAGAAGGACGAGGATTTCTCCCAGGCCAAAGCTGCCCCCTCCTCCAAGCCTGTCTGCCATTGGAGGCCCAGACCTGCCCTACAAAATGGCTTCTGCCAAGTGGGCTCTTGAGTTTGACTTCCTGAGGAAAAGTGCCACCTTTCCCAGTCAACTTGCATAACTTGCCAGTGACCCGTCCTGGGCCTATGCCTAGAAAAATTCCAGAAGGACGAGGATTTCTCCCAGACCAAAGCTGACGCCTCCACCAAACCTGGCTGCCATCAGAGGCCCAAACGTGCCCGACAAAATGACATCTGCCAAGTGGGCTCTTGAGTTTGTCTTCCTGCCGAAAAGTGACACCTTTCCCAGCCAACTTGCCTAACTTGTCTGTGGCCCGTCCTGGGCCTTTGCCTAGAAAAGTTCCAGAAGGACGAGGATTTCTCCCAGACCAAAGCTGCCCCCTCTTAAAGTCCTGGATGACATTGGAGGGCAAAACGGGCCCTACAAAATGACGTATGCATTGTGGGCTGTTCGTTTTGCTTCCTGAGTAAAGTGACTCCTTTCCCAGACAAGTTGCCGAACTTGTCTGGGGCTCGTCCTGGGCCTTTGCCTAGAAAAATTCCAGAAGGACGAGGATTTCTCCCAGACCAAAGCTGCCCCCTCCTGCAGACCTGTCTGCCATTGGAGGGCCAAAAGTGCCGTACCAAATGACATCTACATTGTGGGCTCAGAGTTTATCTTCCTGGGGAAAAGTGATTCCTTTCCCAGAAAACTTGCCGAACTTGCCGGTGGCCTGTACTGGGCCTTTGCCTAGAAAAATTCCAGAAGGACGAGGATTTCCCCCAGACCAAAGCTGCCCCCTCCTCCAGACCTGGATGCAATTGGTGAGCCAAACGTGCCCAACAAAGTGACATATTCATTGTGTTCACAGAGTTTAGCTTAATGGGGAAAACTGCCCCCATTCCCAGCCAACTTGCCGAACTTGCCTGTGGCCCGTCCTGGGCCTTTGCCTAGAAAAATTCCAGAAGGACGAGGATTTCTCCCAGACCAAAGCTGCCCCCTCCTCCACACCTGGATGCCATCGGAGCAGAAAATGTGCCCAACAAAATGTCATATGCATTGTGGGCTCTTGAGTTTGTGTTCCTGGGGAAAAGTGCTACCATTTCCAGCCAACTTGCCGAACTTGCCTGTGGCCCGTCCTGGGCCTAGGCCTGGAAAATTTCCAGAAGGACGAGGATTTCTCCCAGACCAGTGCTGACACCTCCTCCAAACCTTGCTGCCATCGGAGGGCCAAACGTGCCCTACAAAATGTCATATGCATTGTGGGCTTTTCGTTTGGCTTCCTGGGGAAAAGTGATTCCTTTCCCAGACAACTTGCCTATCTTGTCTGGGGCTCGTCCTGGGCCTTTGCCTACAAAAAATTCCAGTAGGACGAGGATTTCTCCGAGACCAAAGCTGCCCCCTCCTCCAGACCTGGATGCCATCGGAGCGCCAAACGTGCCCGACAAAATGCCTTATGCATTGTGGGCTCTTGAGATTGGCTTCCTGGGGAAAAGTGCAACCATTCCCAGCCAACTTGCCTAACTTGCCTGTCGCCCGTCCTGGGCCTAGGCCTGGAAAAATTCCAGAGAGACGAGGATTTCTCCCAGCACAAAGCTGCCCCCTCCTAAAGACCTGGATGACATTGGAGGGCCAGACGTGCCCGACAAAATGTCATATGCATTGTGAGCGCAGAGTTTAGCCTAAGGGAAAAAGTGCCACCTTTCCAAGCCAACTTGCCTAACTTGCCTGTGGCGCGACGTGGGCCTTTGCCTCGAAAAATTCCAGAAGGACGAGGATTTCTCCCAGGCCAAAGCTGCCCCTTACTCCAGACCTGGATGCCATCGGAGCGCCAAACATGCCCTACAAAATGAGGTATGCATTGTGGGATCTTCGTTTGGCTTCCTGGGGAAAAGTGACTCCTATCCCAGACATCTTGCCTAACTTGCCTGTGGCCCGAACTGGACCTTTGCTTAGAAAAATTCCAGAAGGACGAGGATTTCTCCCAGAACAAAGCTGCCCCCTCCTCCAGACCTGGATGCCATCGGAGCGCCAAACGTGCCCAACAAAATCTCATATGCATTGTGGGCTCTTGAGTTTGGCTTCCTGGGGAAAAGTGCAACCATTCCCAGCCAACTTGCCTAACTTGCCTGTGGCCCGTCCTGGGTCTTTGACTAGAAAATTTCCAGAAGGACGAGGATTTCTACCAGAACAAAGGTGCCCCCTCCTAGAGACCTGGGTGCCATCGGAGCGCTAAACGTGCCCGAGGAAATGTCATATGCATTGTTGGCTCTTGAGTTTGGCTTCCTGGGGTAAAATGCCACCATTCCCAGCCAACTTGCCGAACTTGCCTTTTGGAAGTCCTGGGCCTTTGCCTAGAAAAATTCCAGAAGGACGAGGATTTCTCCCAGACCAATGCTGCCCCCTCCTCCAAACCTGGCTGACATCGGAGGCCCAAATGTGCACTACAAAAAGATGTCTGCCAAGTGGGCTTATGAGTTTAGCTTCCTCGGGAAAACTGCCACCTTTCCCAGTCAACTTGCCTAACTTGCCTGTGGCCCATCCTGGGCCTAGGCCTGGAAAATTTCCAGAAGGACGAGGATTTCTCCCAGACCAGTGCTGACACCTCCTCCAAACCTTGCTGCCATCGGAGGGCCGAACGTGCCCTACAAAATGACGTATGCATTGTGGGCTCTTCGTTTGGCTTCCTGGGGAAAAGTGATTCCTTTCCCAGACAACTTGCCTATCTTGTCTGGGGCTCGTCCTGGGCCTTTCCCTACAATAAATTCCAGAAGGACGAGGATTTCTCCCAGAACAAAGCTGCCCCCTCCTCCAGACCTGGATGACATCAGAGGGCCAAACGTGCCCAACAAAATGTCAGATGCATTGTGGGCGCAGAGTTTAGCCAAATGGGGAAAAGTGCCACCATTCCCAGCAAACTTGCCTAACTTGCCTTTTGGAAGTCCTGGGCCTTTGCCTAGAAAAATTCCAGAAGGACGAGGATTTCTCCCAGACCACAGCTGCCCCCTCCTCCAGACCTGGAAGACATTGGAGGCCCAAACGTGCCCTACAAAATGACTTCTGCCAGGTGGGCTCTAGAGTTTGGCTTCCTGGGGAAAAGTGACACCTTTCCCACCCAACTTGCCTAAGTTGCCTGTGGCCCGTCCTGGGCCTTTGCCTAGAAAAATTCCAGAAGGACGAGGAATTCTCCCAGACCAAAGCTGCCCCCTCCTCCAGACCTGGATGCCATCGGTGCGCCAAACGTGCCCGACAAAATGCCAAATGCATTGTGGGCTCTTGAGTTTGGCTTCCTGGGGAAAAGTGCAACCATTCCCAGCCAACTTGCCGAACTTGCCTGTGGCCCGTCCTGGGTCTTTGACTAGAAAATTTCCAGAAGGACGAGGATTTCTCCCAGAACAAAGGTGCCCCCTCCTACAGACCTGGATGCCATCGGAGCGCTAAACGTGCCCAACAAAATGTCATATGCATTGTGGGCTCTTGAGTTTGGCTTCCTGGGGAAAAGTGCAACTATTCCCAGCCAACTTGCCTAACTTGCCTTTTGGAAGTCCTGGGCCTTTGCCTAGAAAATTTCCAGAAGGACGAGGATTTCTCCCAGACCAATGCTGCCCCCTCCTCCAAACCTGGCTGACATCGGAGGGCCAAATGTGCACTACAAAAAGATGTCTGCCAAGTGGGCTCTTGAGTTTGGCTTCCTCGGGAAAAGTGCCACCTTTCCCAGTCAACTTGCCTAACTTGCCTGTAGCGCGTCCTGGGCCTAGGCCTGGAAAAATTCCAGAGAGACGAGGATTTCTCCCAGAACAAAGCTGCCCCCTCCTAAAGACCTGGATGACATTGGAGGGCCAGACGTGCCCGACAAAATGTCATATGCATTGTGAGCGCAGAGTTTAGCCTAAGGGAAAAAGTGCCACCTTTCCAAGTCAACTTGCCTAACTTGCCTGTGGCGCGTCCTGGGCCTTTGCCTAGAAAAATTCCAGAAGGACGAGGATTTCTCTCAGGCCACAGCTGCCCCCTCCTCCAGACCTGGCTGCCATCGGAGGATCAAAAGTGCCCTACAAAATAACTTCTGCAAAGTGGGTTCTTGAGTTTGTCTTCCTGGGGAAAAGTGACACCTTTCCCAGCCAACTTGCTTAACTTGCCTTTTGGCAGTCCTGGGCCTTTGCCTAGAAAAATTTCCAGAAGGACGAGGATTTCTCCCAGAACAAAGCTGCCCCTTTCTCCAGACCTGGATGCCATCGGAGCGCCAAACGTGCCCGACAAAATGCCATATGCATTGTGGGCTCTTGAGTTTGGCTTCCTGGGGAAAAGTGATTCCTTCCCCAGACAACTTGCCTAACTGGCCTGTGGCGCATCCTGGGCCTTTGCCTAGAAAAATTCCAGAAGGACGAGGATTTCTCCCAGTCCAAATCTGCCCTCTCCTCCAGACCTGGATGCCATCGGAGCGCCAAACGTGCCCGAGCAAATGTCATATGCATTGTGGGCTCTTGAGTTTGGTTTCCTGGGGAAAAGTGCAACCATTCCCAGCCAACTTGCCGAACTTGCCTGTGGCCCATCCTGGGTCTTTGCCTAGAAAATTTCCAGAAGGACAAGGATTTCTCCCAGAACAAAGGTGCCCCCTCCTCCAGACCTGGATGCCATCGGAGCGCTAAACGTGCCCGAGGAAATGTCATATGCATTGTGGGCTCTTGAGTTTGGCTACCTGGGGAAAAGTGCAACCATTCCCAGACAACTTGCCGAACTTGCCTTTTGGAAGTCCTGGGCCTTTGCCTAGAAAAATTCCAGAAGGACGAGGATTTCTCCCAGAACAAAGGTGCCCCCTACTACAGACCTGGATGCCATCGGAGCGCTAAACGTGCCCGAGGAAATGTCATATGCATTGTGGGCTCTTGAGTTTGGCTTCCTGGGGAAAAGTGCAACCATTCCCAGCCAACTTGCCGAACTTGCCGTTTGGAAGTCCTGGGCCTTTGCCTAGAAAAATTCCAGAAGGACGAGGACTTCTCCCCGAACAAAGCTGCCCCTTACTCCAGACCTGGATGTCATCGGAGCGCCAAACGTGCCCGACTAAATGTCATATGCATTGTGGGCTCTTGATTTTTGCTTCCTGGGGAAAAATGATTCCTTTCCCAGACAATTTGCCTAACTTGCCTGTGGCCCGTCCTGGGCCTACGCCTGGAAAATTTCCAGAAGGACGAGGATTTCTCCCAGACCAATGCTGACCCATACTCCAAACCTGGCTGCCATCGGAGGGCCAAACGTGCCCTACAAAATGACGTATGCATTGTGGGATCTTCGTTTGGCTTCCTGGGGAAAAGGGACTCCTTTTCCAGACAAGTTGCCGAACTTGTCTGGGGCTCGTCCTGGGCCTTTGCCTAGAAAATTCCAGAAGGACGAGGATTTCTCCCAGGCCAAAGCTGCCCCCTCCTCCAAGCCTGTCTGCCATTGGAGGCCCAGACCTGCCCTACAAAATGGCTTCTGCCAAGTGGGCTCTTGAGTTTGACTTCCTGAGGAAAAGTGCCACCTTTCCCAGTCAACTTGCATAACTTGCCAGTGACCCGTCCTGGGCCTTTGCCTAGAAAAATTCCAGAAGGACGAGGATTTCTCCCAGACCAAAGCTGACGCCTCCACCAAACCTGGCTGCCATCAGAGGCCCAAACGTGCCCGACAAAATGACATCTGCCAAGTGGGCTCTTGAGTTTGTCTTCCTGCCGAAAAGTGACACCTTTCCCAGCCAACTTGCCTAACTTGTCTGTGGCCCGTCCTGGGCCTTTGCCTAGAAAAGTTCCAGAAGGACGAGGATTTCTCCCAGACCAAAGCTGCCCCCTTTAAAGTCCTGGATGACATTGGAGGGCAAAACGGGCCCTACAAAATGACGTATGCATTGTGGGCTGTTCGTTTTGCTTCCTGAGTAAAGTGACTCCTTTCCCAGACAAGTTGCCGAACTTGTCTGGGGCTCGTCCTGGGCCTTTGCCTAGAAAAATTCCAGAAGGACGAGGATTTCTCCCAGACCAAAGCTGCCCCCTCCTGCAGACCTGTCTGCCATTGGAGGGCCAAAAGTGCCGTACCAAATGACATCTACATTGTGGGCTCAGAGTTTATCTTCCTGGGGAAAAGTGATTCCTTTCCCAGAAAACTTGCCGAACTTGCCGGTGGCCTGTACTGGGCCTTTGCCTAGAAAAATTCCAGAAGGACGAGGATTTCCCCCAGACCAAAGCTGCCCCCTCCTCCAGACCTGGATGCAATTGGTGAGCCAAACGTGCCCAACAAAGTGACATATTCATTGTGGGCACAGAGTTTAGCTTAATGGGGAAAACTGCCCCCATTCCCAGCCAACTTGCCGAAGTTGCCTGTGGCCCGTCCTGGGCCTTTGCCTAGAAAAATTCCAGAAGGACGAGGATTTCTCCCAGACCAAAGCTGCCCCCTCCTCCACACCTGGATGCCATCGGAGCAGAAAATGTGCCCAACAAAATGTCATATGCATTGTGGGCTCTTGAGTTTGTGTTCCTGGGGAAAAGTGCTACCATTTCCAGCCAACTTGCCGAACTTGCCTGTGGCCCGTCCTGGGCCTAGGCCTGGAAAATTTCCAGAAGGACGAGGATTTCTCCCAGACCAGTGCTGACACCTCCTCCAAACCTTGCTGCCATCGGAGGGCCGAACGTGCCCTACAAAATGTCATATGCATTGTGGGCTTTTCGTTTGGCTTCCTGGGGAAAAGTGATTCCTTTCCCAGACAACTTGCCTATCTTGTCTGGGGCTCGTCCTGGGCCTTTGCCTACAAAAAATTCCAGTAGGACGAGGATTTCTCCGAGACCAAAGCTGCCCCCTCCTCCAGACCTGGATGCCATCGGAGCGCCAAACGTGCCCGACAAAATGCCTTATGCATTGTGGGCTCTTGAGTTTGGCTTCCTGGGGAAAAGTGCAACCATTCCCAGCCAACTTGCCTAACTTGCCTGTCGCCCGTCCTGGGCCTAGGCCTGGAAAAATTCCAGAGAGACGAGGATTTCTCCCAGCACAAAGCTGCCCCCTCCTAAAGACCTGGATGACATTGGAGGGCCAGACGTGCCCGACAAAATGTCATATGCATTGTGAGCGCAGAGTTTAGCCTAAGGGAAAAAGTGCCACCTTTCCAAGCCAACTTGCCTAACTTGCCTGTGGCGCGACCTGGGCCTTTGCCTCGAAAAATTCCAGAAGGACGAGGATTTCTCCCAGGCCAAAGCTGCCCCTTACTCCAGACCTGGATGCCATCGGAGCTCCAAACGTGCCCGACAAAATGCCATATGCATTGTGGGCTCTTGAGTTTGGCTTCCTGGGGAAAAGTGATTCCTTTCCCAGACAACTTGCCTAACTGGCCTGTGGCGCGTCCTGGGCCTTTGCCTAGAAAAATTCCAGAAGGACGAGGATTTCTCCCAGAACAATGGTGCCCCCTCATCCAGACCTGGCTGCCATCGGAGGGCCAAACATGCCCTACAAAATGAGGTATGCATTGTGGGATCTTCGTTTGGCTTCCTGGGGAAAAGTGACTCCTATCCCAGACATCTTGCCTAACTTGCCTGTGGCCCGAACTGGACCTTTGCTAGAGAAAAATTCCAGAAGGACGAGGATTTCTCCCAGAACAAAGCTGCCCCCTCCTCCAGACCTGGATGCCATCGGAGCGCCAAACGTGCCCAACAAAATCTCATATGCATTGTGGGCTCTTGAGTTTGGCTTCCTGGGGAAAAGTGGAACCATTCCCAGCCAACTTGCCTAACTTGCCTGTGGCCCGTCCTGGGTCTTTGACTAGAAAATTTCCAGAAGGTCGAGGATTTCTACCAGAACAAAGGTGCCCCCTCCTACAGACCTGGGTGCCATCGGAGCGCTAAACGTGCCCGAGGAATTGTCATATGCATTGTGGGCTCTTGAGTTTGGCTTCCTGGGGTAAAATGCCACCATTCCCAGCCAACTTGCCGAACTTGCCTTTTGGAAGTCCTGGGCCTTTGCCTAGAAAAATTCCAGAAGGACGAGGATTTCTCCCAGACCAATGCTGCCCCCTCCTCCAAACCTGGCTGACATCGGAGGCCCAAATGTGCACTACAAAAAGATGTCTGCCAAGTGGGCTTATGAGTTTGGCTGCCTCGGGAAAAGTGCCACCTTTCCCAGTCAACTTGCCTAACTTGCCTGTGGCCCATCCTGGGCCTAGGCCTGGAAAATTTCCAGAAGGACGAGGATTTCTCCCAGACCAGTGCTGACACCTCCTCCAAACCTTGCTGCCATCGGAGGGCCGAACGTGCCCTACAAAATGACGTATGCATTGTGGGCTCTTCGTTTGGCTTCCTGGGGAAAAGTGATTCCTTTCCCAGACAACTTGCCTATCTTGTCTGGGGCTCGTCCTGGGCCTTTCCCTACAATAAATTCCAGAAGGACGAGGATTTCTCCCAGAACAAAGCTGCCCCCTCCTGCAGACCTGGATGACATCAGTGGGCCAAACGTGCCCAACAAAATGTCAGATGCATTGTGGGCGCAGAGTTTAGCCAAATGGGGAAAAGTGCCACCATTCCCAGCCAACTTGCCTAACTTGCCTTTTGGAAGTCCTGGGCCTTTGCCTAGAAAAATTCCAGAAGGACGAGGATTTCTCCCAGACCAAAGCTGCCCCCTCCACCAGACCTGGATGACATTGGTGGCCCAAACGTGCCCTACAAAATGACTACTGCCAGGTGGGCTCTAGAGTTTGGCTTCCTGGGGAAATGTGCCACCATTACCAGCCAACTTGCCTAACTTCCTGTGGTCCGTCCTGGGCCTTTGCTAGAAAAATTCCTGCAGGACGAGGATTTCTCCCAGACCAATGCTGACCCATACTCCAAACCTGGCTGCCATCGGAGGGCCAAACGTGCCCTACAAAATGACGTATGCATTGTGGGATCTTCGTTTGGCTTCCTGGGGAAAAGGGACTCCTTTTCCAGACAAGTTGCCGAACTTGTCTGGGGCTCGTCCTGGGCCTTTGCCTAGAAAATTCCAGAAGGACGAGGATTTCTCCCAGGCCAAAGCTGCCCCCTCCTCCAAGCCTGTCTGCCATTGGAGGCCCAGACCTGCCCTACAAAATGGCTTCTGCCAAGTGGGCTCTTGAGTTTGACTTCCTGAGGAAAAGTGCCACGTTTCCCAGTCAACTTGCATAACTTGCCAGTGACCCGTCCTGGGCCTATGCCTAGAAAAATTCCAGAAGGACAAGGATTTCTCCCAGACCAAAGCTGACGCCTCCACCAAACCTGGCTGCCATCAGAGGCCCAAACGTGCCCGACAAAATGACATCTGCCAAGTGGGCTCTTGAGTTTGTCTTCCTGCCGAAAAGTGACACCTTTCCCAGCCAACTTGCCTAACTTGTCTGTGGCCCGTCCTGGGCCTTTGCCTAGAAAAGTTCCAGAAGGACGAGGATTTCTCCCAGACCAAAGCTGCCCCCTCTTAAAGTCCTGGATGACATTGGAGGGCAAAACGGGCCCTACAAAATGACGTATGCATTGTGGGCTGTTCGTTTTGCTTCCTGAGTAAAGTGACTCCTTTCCCAGACAAGTTGCCGAACTTGTCTGGGGCTCGTCCTGGGCCTTTGCCTAGAAAAATTCCAGAAGGACGAGGATTTCTCCCAGACCAAAGCTGCCCCCTCCTGCAGACCTGTCTGCCATTGGAGGGCCAAAAGTGCCGTACCAAATGACATCTACATTGTGGGCTCAGAGTTTATCTTCCTGGGGAAAAGTGATTCCTTTCCCAGAAAACTTGCCGAACTTGCCGGTGGCCTGTACTGGGCCTTTGCCTAGAAAAATTCCAGAAGGACGAGGATTTCCCCCAGACCAAAGCTGCCCCCTCCTCCAGACCTGGATGCAATTGGTGAGCCAAACGTGCCCAACAAAGTGACATATTCATTGTGGGCACAGAGTTTAGCTTAATGGGGAAAACTGCCCCCATTCCCAGCCAACTTGCCGAAGTTGCCTGTGGCCCGTCCTGGGCCTTTGCCTAGAAAAATTCCAGAAGGACGAGGATTTCTCCCAGACCAAAGCTGCCCCCTCCTCCACACCTGGATGCCATCGGAGCAGAAAATGTGCCCAACAAAATGTCATATGCATTGTGGGCTCTTGAGTTTGTGTTCCTGGGGAAAAGTGCTACCATTTCCAGCCAACTTGCCGAACTTGCCTGTGGCCCGTCCTGGGCCTAGGCCTGGAAAATTTCCAGAAGGACGAGGATTTCTCCCAGACCAGTGCTGACACCTCCTCCAAACCTTGCTGCCATCGGAGGGCCGAACGTGCCCTACAAAATGTCATATGCATTGTGGGCTTTTCGTTTGGCTTCCTGGGGAAAAGTGATTCCTTTCCCAGACAACTTGCCTATCTTGTCTGGGGCTCGTCCTGGGCCTTTGCCTACAAAAAATTCCAGTAGGACGAGGATTTCTCCGAGACCAAAGCTGCCCCCTCCTCCAGACCTGGATGCCATCGGAGCGCCAAACGTGCCCGACAAAATGCCTTATGCATTGTGGGCTCTTGAGTTTGGCTTCCTGGGGAAAAGTGCAACCATTCCCAGCCAACTTGCCTAACTTGCCTGTCGCCCGTCCTGGGCCTAGGCCTGGAAAAATTCCAGAGAGACGAGGATTTCTCCCAGCACAAAGCTGCCCCCTCCTAAAGACCTGGATGACATTGGAGGGCCAGACGTGCCTGACAAAATGTCATATGCATTGTGAGCGCAGAGTTTAGCCTAAGGGAAAAATTGCCACCTTTCCAAGCCAACTTGCCTAACTTGCCTGTGGCGCGACCTGGGCCTTTGCCTCGAAAAATTCCAGAAGGACGAGGATTTCTCCCAGGCCAAAGCTGCCCCTTACTCCAGACCTGGATGCCATCGGAGCGCCAAACTTGCCCGACAAAATGCCATATGCATTGTGGGCTCTTGAGTTTGGCTTCCTGGGGAAAAGTGATTCCTTTCCCAGACAACTTGCCTAACTGGCCTGTGGCGCGTCCTGGGCCTTTGCCTAGAAAAATTCCAGAAGGACGAGGATTTCTCCCAGAACAATGGTGCCCCCTCATCCAGACCTGGCTGCCATCGGAGGGCCAAACATGCCCTACAAAATGAGGTATGCATTGTGGGATCTTCGTTTGGCTTCCTGGGGAAAAGTGACTCCTATCCCAGACATCTTGCCTAACTTGCCTGTGGCCCGAACTGGACCTTTGCTAGAGAAAAATTCCAGAAGGACGAGGATTTCTCCCAGAACAAAGCTGCCCCCTCCTCCAGACCTGGATGCCATCGGAGCGCCAAACGTGCCCAACAAAATCTCATATGCATTGTGGGCTCTTGAGTTTGGCTTCCTGGGGAAAAGTGGAACCATTCCCAGCCAACTTGCCTAACTTGCCTGTGGCCCGTCCTGGGTCTTTGACTAGAAAATTTCCAGAAGGTCGAGGATTTCTACCAGAACAAAGGTGCCCCCTCCTACAGACCTGGGTGCCATCGGAGCGCTAAACGTGCCCGAGGAATTGTCATATGCATTGTGGGCTCTTGAGTTTGGCTTCCTGGGGTAAAATGCCACCATTCCCAGCCAACTTGCCGAACTTGCCTTTTGGAAGTCCTGGGCCTTTGCCTAGAAAAATTCCAGAAGGACGAGGATTTCTCCCAGACCAATGCTGCCCCCTCCTCCAAACCTGGCTGACATCGGAGGCCCAAATGTGCACTACAAAAAGATGTCTGCCAAGTGGGCTTATGAGTTTGGCTGCCTCGGGAAAAGTGCCACCTTTCCCAGTCAACTTGCCTAACTTGCCTGTGGCCCATCCTGGGCCTAGGCCTGGAAAATTTCCAGAAGGACGAGGATTTCTCCCAGACCAGTGCTGACACCTCCTCCAAACCTTGCTGCCATCGGAGGGCCGAACGTGCCCTACAAAATGACGTATGCATTGTGGGCTCTAGAGTTTGGCTTCCTGGGGAAAAGTGATTCCTTTCCCAGACAACTTGCCTATCTTGTCTGGGGCTCGTCCTGGGCCTTTCCCTACAATAAATTCCAGAAGGACGAGGATTTCTCCCAGAACAAAGCTGCCCCCTCCTCCAGACCTGGATGACATCAGAGGGCCAAACGTGCCCAACAAAATGTCAGATGCATTGTGGGCGCAGAGTTTAGCCAAATGGGGAAAAGTGCCACCATTCCCAGCAAACTTGCCTAACTTGCCTTTTCGAAGTCCTGGGCCTTTGCCTAGAAAAATTCCAGAAGGACGAGGATTTCTCCCAGACCAAAGCTGCCCCCTCCACCAGACCTGGATGACATTGGTGGCCCAAACGTGCCCTACAAAATGTCTACTGCCAGGTGGGCTCTAGAGTTTGGCTTCCTGGGGAAATGTGCCACCATTACCAGCCAACTTACCTAACTTCCTGTGGTCCGTCCTGGGCCTTTGCCTAGAAAATTTCCAGCAGGACGAGGATTTCTCCCCGACCGATGCTGCCCCCTCATCCAGACATGGCTGCCTTCGGAGGGCCAACCGTGCCCTACACAATGACTTTTGCCAGGTGGGCTCTAGAGTTTGGCTTCCTGGGGAAAAGTGCCACCTTTCCAACCCAAATTGCCTAAGTTGCCTGTGGCCCGTCCTGGGCCTTTGCCTACAAAAATTCCAGAAGGACGAGGATTTCTCCTAGACCAAAGCTGCCACCTCCTGCAGACCTGTCTTCCATTGGAGAGCCAAACGTGCCCTATCAAATGACATCTGCACTGAGGGCTCAGAGTTTAGCTTAAAGCGGAAAAGTGACACCATTCCCAGCCAACTTGCTAACTTGCCTGTGACCCGACCTGGGCCTTCGCCTAGAAAAATTCCAGAAGGATGAGGAATTCTCCCAGACCAAAGCTGCCCCCTCCTCCAGACCTGGATGACATTGGAGGCCCAAAAGTGCCCGACAAAATGTCTTCTGCCAGGTGGGCTCTAGAGTTTGGCTTCCTGGGGAAATGTGCCACCATTCCCAGCCAACTTGCCTAACTTCCTGTGGTCCGTCCTGGGCCTTTGCCTAGAAAATTTCCAGCAGGACGAGGATTTCTCCCCGACCAAAGCTGCCCCCTCATCCAGACATGGCTGCCTTCGGAGGGCCAAACGTGCCCTACAAAATGACTTTTGCCAGGTGGGCTCTAGAGTTTGGCTTCCTGGGGAAAAGTGCCACCTTTCCAACCCAAATTGCCTAAGTTGCCTTTGGCCCGTCCTGGGCCTTTGCCTACAAAAATTCCAGAAGGACGAGGATTTCTCCTAGACCAACGCTGCCACCTCCTGCAGACCTGTCTTCCATCGGAAGCCCAAAAGTGCCCTACAAAATAACTTCTGCCAAGTGGGTTCTTGAGTTTGGCTTCCTGGGGAAAAGTGACACCTTTCCCAGACAACTTGCTTAACTTGCCTTTTGGCAGTCCTGGGCCTTTGCCTAGAAATATTTTCAGAAGGACGAGGATTTCTCCCAGAACAAAGCTGCCCCTTTCTCCAGACCTGGATGCCATCGGAGCGCCAAACGTGCCCGACGAAATGCCATATGCATTGTGGGCTTTTGAGTTTGGCTTCCTGGGGAAAAGTGATTCCTTTCCCAGACAAGTTGCCGAACTTGTCTGGGGCTCGTCCTGGGCCTTTGCCTAGAAAAATTCCAGAAGGACGAGGATTTCTCCCAGAACAAAGCTGCCCCCTCCTCCAGACCTGTCTGCCATCGAAGCGCCAAACGTGCCCAAGAAAATGTCAGATGCATTGTGGGCTCTTGAGTTTGGCTTCCTGGGGAAAATGGAACCATTCCCAGCCAACTTGCCGAACTTGCCTTTTGGAAGTCCTGGGCCTTTGCCTAGAAAAATTCCAGAAGGACGAGGATTTCTCCCAGAACAAAGGTGCCCCTTACTCCTGACCTGGATGTAATCGGAGCGCCAAACGTGCCCGACAAAATGTCATATGCATTGTGGGCTCTTGAGTTTGGCTTCCTGGGGAAAAGTGATTCCTTTCCCAGTCAACTTGCCTAACTTGCCTGTGGCCCGTCCTGGGCCTTGGCCTGGAAAATTTCCAGAACGACGAGGATTTCTCCCAGACCAATGCTGACCCATACTCCAAACCTGGCTGCCATCGGAGTTCCAAACGTGCCCTACAAAATGAGGTATGCATTGTGGGATCTTCGTTTGGCTTCCTGGGGAAAAGTGACTCCTTTTCCAGACAAGTTGCCGAACTTCTCTGGGGCTTGTCCTGGGCCTTTGCCTAGAAAAATTCCAAAAACGAGGATTTCTCCCAGAACAAAGCTGCCCCCTCCTCCAAAGCTGTCTGCCATTGGAGGCCCAGACCTGCCCTACAAAATGGCTTCTGCCAAGTGGGCTCTTGAGTTTGACTTCCTGAGGAAAAGTGCCACCTTTCCCAGTCAACTTGCATAACTTGCCAGTGACCCGTCCTGGGCCTATGCCTAGAAAAATTCCAGAAGGACGAGGATTTCTCCCAGACCAAATCTGACCCCTCCACCAAACCTGGCTGCCATCAGAGGCCCAAACGTGCCCTACAAAATGACATCTGCCAAGTGGGTTCTTGAGTTTGGCTTCCTGGGGATAAGTGACACCTTTCCCACACAACTTGCTGAATTTGCCTGTGGCCCGTCCTGGGCCTTTGCCTAGTAAAATTCCAGAAGGACGAGGATTTCTCCCAGACCAAAGCTGCCCCCTCTTAAAGTCCTGGATGACATTGGAGGGCAAAACGTGCCCTACAAAGTGACGTATGCATTGTGGGCTGTTCGTTTTGCTTCCTGAGTAAAGTGACTCCTTTCCCAGACAAGTTGCCGAACTTGTCTGGGGCTCGTCCTGGGCCTTTGCCTAGAAAAATTCCAGAAGGACGAGGATTTCTCCCAGACCAAAGCTGCATCCTCCTGCAGACATGTCTGACATTGGAGGGCCAAAAGTGCCGTACCAAATGACATCTACATTGTGGGCTCAGAGCTTATCTTCCTGGGGAAAAGTGATTCCTTTCCCAGAAAACTTGCCGAACTTGCCGGTGGCCTGTACTGGGCCTTTGCCTAGAAAAATTCCAGAAGGACGAGGATTTCCCCCAGACCAAAGCTGCCCCCTCCTCCACACCTGGATGCAATTGGTGAGCCAAACGTGCCCAACAAAATGACATATTCATTGTGGGCACAGAGTTTAGCTTAATGGGGAAAACTGCCCCCATTCCCAGCCAACTTGCCGAAGTTGCCTGTGGCCTGTCCTGGGCCTTTGCCTAGAAAAATTCCAGAAGGACGAGGATTTCTCCCAGACCAAAGCTGCCACCTCCTACACACCTGGATGCCATCGGAGCGCTAAACGTGCCCGAGGAAATGTCATATGCATTGTGGGCTCTTGAGTTTGGCTTCCTGGGGTAAAATGCCACCATTCCCAGCCAACTTGCCGAACTTGCCTTTTGGAAGTCCTGGGCCTTTGCCTAGAAAAATTCCAGAAGGACGAGGATTTCTCCCAGACCAATGCTGCCCCCTCCTCCAAACCTGGCTGACATCGGAGGCCCAAATGTGCACTACAAAAAGATGTCTGCCAAGTGGGCTTATGAGTTTGGCTGCCTCGGGAAAAGTGCCACCTTTCCCAGTCAACTTGCCTAACTTGCCTGTGGCCCATCCTGGGCCTACGCCTGGAAAATTTCCAGAAGGACGAGGATTTCTCCCAGACCAATGCTGACCCATACTCCAAACCTGGCTGCCATCGGAGGGCCAAACGTGCCCTACAAAATGACGTATGCATTGTGGGATCTTCGTTTGGCTTCCTGGGGAAAAGGGACTCCTTTTCCAGACAAGTTGCCGAACTTGTCTGGGGCTCGTCCTGGGCCTTTGCCTAGAAAATTCCAGAAGGACGAGGATTTCTCCCAGGCCAAAGCTGCCCCCTCCTCCAAGCCTGTCTGCCATTGGAGGCCCAGACCTGCCCTACAAAATGGCTTCTGCCAAGTGGGCTCTTGAGTTTGACTTCCTGAGGAAAAGTGCCACCTTTCCCAGTCAACTTGCATAACTTGCCAGTGACCCGTCCTGGGCCTATGCCTAGAAAAATTCCAGAAGGACAAGGATTTCTCCCAGACCAAAGCTGACGCCTCCACCAAACCTGGCTGCCATCAGAGGCCCAAACGTGCCCGACAAAATGACATCTGCCAAGTGGGCTCTTGAGTTTGTCTTCCTGCCGAAAAGTGACACCTTTCCCAGCCAACTTGCCTAACTTGTCTGTGGCCCGTCCTGGGCCTTTGCCTAGAAAAGTTCCAGAAGGACGAGGATTTCTCCCAGACCAAAGCTGCCCCCTCTTAAAGTCCTGGATGACATTGGAGGGCAAAACGGGCCCTACAAAATGACGTATGCATTGTGGGCTGTTCGTTTTGCTTCCTGAGTAAAGTGACTCCTTTCCCAGACAAGTTGCCGAACTTGTCTGGGGCTCGTCCTGGGCCTTTGCCTAGAAAAATTCCAGAAGGACGAGGATTTCTCCCAGACCAAAGCTGCCCCCTCCTGCAGACCTGTCTGCCATTGGAGGGCCAAAAGTGCCGTACCAAATGACATCTACATTGTGGGCTCAGAGTTTATCTTCCTGGGGAAAAGTGATTCCTTTCCCAGAAAACTTGCCGAACTTGCCGGTGGCCTGTACTGGGCCTTTGCCTAGAAAAATTCCAGAAGGACGAGGATTTCCCCCAGACCAAAGCTGCCCCCTCCTCCAGACCTGGATGCAATTGGTGAGCCAAACGTGCCCAACAAAGTGACATATTCATTGTGGGCACAGAGTTTAGCTTAATGGGGAAAACTGCCCCCATTCCCAGCCAACTTGCCGAAGTTGCCTGTGGCCCGTCCTGGGCCTTTGCCTAGAAAAATTCCAGAAGGACGAGGATTTCTCCCAGACCAAAGCTGCCCCCTCCTCCACACCTGGATGCCATCGGAGCAGAAAATGTGCCCAACAAAATGTCATATGCATTGTGGGCTCTTGAGTTTGTGTTCCTGGGGAAAAGTGCTACCATTTCCAGCCAACTTGCCGAACTTGCCTGTGGCCCGTCCTGGGCCTAGGCCTGGAAAATTTCCAGAAGGACGAGGATTTCTCCCAGACCAGTGCTGACACCTCCTCCAAACCTTGCTGCCATCGGAGGGCCGAACGTGCCCTACAAAATGTCATATGCATTGTGGGCTTTTCGTTTGGCTTCCTGGGGAAAAGTGATTCCTTTCCCAGACAACTTGCCTATCTTGTCTGGGGCTCGTCCTGGGCCTTTGCCTACAAAAAATTCCAGTAGGACGAGGATTTCTCCGAGACCAAAGCTGCCCCCTCCTCCAGACCTGGATGCCATCGGAGCGCCAAACGTGCCCGACAAAATGCCTTATGCATTGTGGGCTCTTGAGTTTGGCTTCCTGGGGAAAAGTGCAACCATTCCCAGCCAACTTGCCTAACTTGCCTGTCGCCCGTCCTGGGCCTAGGCCTGGAAAAATTCCAGAGAGACGAGGATTTCTCCCAGCACAAAGCTGCCCCCTCCTAAAGACCTGGATGACATTGGAGGGCCAGACGTGCCTGACAAAATGTCATATGCATTGTGAGCGCAGAGTTTAGCCTAAGGGAAAAATTGCCACCTTTCCAAGCCAACTTGCCTAACTTGCCTGTGGCGCGACCTGGGCCTTTGCCTCGAAAAATTCCAGAAGGACGAGGATTTCTCCCAGGCCAAAGCTGCCCCTTACTCCAGACCTGGATGCCATCGGAGCGCCAAACTTGCCCGACAAAATGCCATATGCATTGTGGGTTCTTGAGTTTGGCTTCCTGAGGAAAAGTGATTCCTTTCCCAGACAACTTGCCTAACTGGCCTGTGGCGCGTCCTGGGCCTTTGCCTAGAAAAATTCCAGAAGGACGAGGATTTCTCCCAGAACAATGGTGCCCCCTCATCCAGACCTGGCTGCCATCGGAGGGCCAAACATGCCCTACAAAATGAGGTATGCATTGTGGGATCTTCGTTTGGCTTCCTGGGGAAAAGTGACTCCTATCCCAGACATCTTGCCTAACTTGCCTGTGGCCCGAACTGGACCTTTGCTTAGAAAAATTCCAGAAGGACGAGGATTTCTCCCAGAACAAAGCTGCCCCCTCCTCCAGACCTGGATGCCATCGGAGCGCCAAACGTGCCCAACAAAATCTCATATGCATTGTGGGCTCTTGAGTTTGGCTTCCTGGGGAAAAGTGCAACCATTCCCAGCCAACTTGCCTAACTTGCCTGTGGCCCGTCCTGGGTCTTTGACTAGAAAATTTCCAGAAGGTCGAGGATTTCTACCAGAACAAAGGTGCCCCCTCCTACAGACCTGGGTGCCATCGGAGCGCTAAACGTGCCCGAGGAATTGTCATATGCATTGTGGGCTCTTGAGTTTGGCTTCCTGGGGTAAAATGCCACCATTCCCAGCCAACTTGCCGAACTTGCCTTTTGGAAGTCCTGGGCCTTTGCCTAGAAAAATTCCAGAAGGACGAGGATTTCTCCCAGACCAATGCTGCCCCCTCCTCCAAACCTGGCTGACATCGGAGGCCCAAATGTGCACTACAAAAAGATGTCTGCCAAGTGGGCTTATGAGTTTGGCTGCCTCGGGAAAAGTGCCACCTTTCCCAGTCAACTTGCCTAACTTGCCTGTGGCCCATCCTGGGCCTAGGCCTGGAAAATTTCCAGAAGGACGAGGATTTCTCCCAGACCAGTGCTGACACCTCCTCCAAACCTTGCTGCCATCGGAGGGCCGAACGTGCCCTACAAAATGACGTATGCATTGTGGGCTCTAGAGTTTGGCTTCCTGGGGAAAAGTGATTCCTTTCCCAGACAACTTGCCTATCTTGTCTGGGGCTCGTCCTGGGCCTTTCCCTACAATAAATTCCAGAATCACGAGGATTTCTCCCAGAACAAAGCTGCCCCCTCCTCCAGACCTGGATGACATCAGAGGGCCAAACGTGCCCAACAAAATGTCAGATGCATTGTGGGCGCAGAGTTTAGCCAAATGGGGAAAAGTGCCACCATTCCCAGCAAACTTGCCTAACTTGCCTTTTGGAAGTCCTGGGCCTTTGCCTAGAAAAATTCCAGAAGGACGAGGATTTCTCCCAGACCAAAGCTGCCCCCTCCACCAGACCTGGATGACATTGGTGGCCCAAACGTGCCCTACAAAATGTCTACTGCCAGGTGGGCTCTAGAGTTTGGCTTCCTGGGGAAATGTGCCACCATTACCAGCCAACTTACCTAACTTCCTGTGGTCCGTCCTGCGCCTTTGCCTAGAAAATTTCCAGCAGGACGAGGATTTCTCCCCGACCGATGCTGCCCCCTCATCCAGACATGGCTGCCTTCGGAGGGCCAACCGTGCCCTACACAATGACTTTTGCCAGGTGGGCTCTAGAGTTTGGCTTCCTGGGGAAAAGTGCCACCTTTCCAACCCAAATTGCCTAAGTTGCCTGTGGCCCGTCCTGGGCCTTTGCCTACAAAAATTCCAGAAGGACGAGGATTTCTCCTAGACCAAAGCTGCCACCTCCTGCAGACCTGTCTTCCATTGGAGAGCCAAACGTGCCCTATCAAATGACATCTGCACTGAGGGCTCAGAGTTTAGCTTAAAGCGGAAAAGTGACACCATTCCCAGCCAACTTGCTAACTTGCCTGTGACCCGACCTGGGCCTTCGCCTAGAAAAATTCCAGAAGGATGAGGAATTCTCCCAGACCAAAGCTGCCCCCTCCTCCAGACCTGGATGACATTGGAGGCCCAAAAGTGCCCGACAAAATGTCTTCTGCCAGGTGGGCTCTAGAGTTTGGCTTCCTGGGGAAATGTGCCACCATTCCCAGCCAACTTGCCTAACTTCCTGTGGTCCGTCCTGGGCCTTTGCCTAGAAAATTTCCAGCAGGACGAGGATTTCTCCCCGACCGATGCTGCCCCCTCATCCAGACATGGCTGCCTTCGGAGGGCCAAACGTGCCCTACAAAATGACTTTTGCCAGGTGGGCTCTAGAGTTTGGCTTCCTGGGGAAAAGTGCCACCTTTCCAACCCAAATTGCCTAAGTTGCCTTTGGCCCGTCCTGGGCCTTTGCCTACAAAAATTCCAGAAGGACGAGGATTTCTCCTAGACCAACGCTGCCACCTCCTGCAGACCTGTCTTCCATCGGAAGCCCAAAAGTGCCCTACAAAATAACTTCTGCCAAGTGGGTTCTTGAGTTTGGCTTCCTGGGGAAAAGTGACACCTTTCCCAGACAACTTGCTTAACTTGCCTTTTGGCAGTCCTGGGCCTTTGCCTAGAAATATTTTCAGAAGGACGAGGATTTCTCCCAGAACAAAGCTGCCCCTTTCTCCAGACCTGGATGCCATCGGAGCGCCAAACGTGCCCGACGAAATGCCATATGCATTGTGGGCTTTTGAGTTTGGCTTCCTGGGGAAAAGTGATTCCTTTCCCAGACAAGTTGCCGAACTTGTCTGGGGCTCGTCCTGGGCCTTTGCCTAGAAAAATTCCAGAAGGACGAGGATTTCTCCCAGAACAAAGCTGCCCCCTCCTCCAGACCTGTCTGCCATCGAAGCGCCAAACGTGCCCAAGAAAATGTCAGATGCATTGTGGGCTCTTGAGTTTGGCTTCCTGGGGAAAATGGAACCATTCCCAGCCAACTTGCCGAACTTGCCTTTTGGAAGTCCTGGGCCTTTGCCTAGAAAAATTCCAGAAGGACGAGGATTTCTCCCAGAACAAAGGTGCCCCTTACTCCTGACCTGGATGTAATCGGAGCGCCAAACGTGCCCGACAAAATGTCATATGCATTGTGGGCTCTTGAGTTTGGCTTCCTGGGGAAAAGTGATTCCTTTCCCAGTCAACTTGCCTAACTTGCCTGTGGCCCGTCCTGGGCCTAGGCCTGGAAAATTTCCAGAACGACGAGGATTTCTCCCAGACCAATGCTGACCCATACTCCAAACCTGGCTGCCATCGGAGTTCCAAACGTGCCCTACAAAATGAGGTATGCATTGTGGGATCTTCGTTTGGCTTCCTGGGGAAAAGTGACTCCTTTTCCAGACAAGTTGCCGAACTTCTCTGGGGCTTGTCCTGGGCCTTTGCCTAGAAAAATTCCAAAAACGAGGATTTCTCCCAGAACAAAGCTGCCCCCTCCTCCAAAGCTGTCTGCCATTGGAGGCCCAGACCTGCCCTACAAAATGGCTTCTGCCAAGTGGGCTCTTGAGTTTGACTTCCTGAGGAAAAGTGCCACCTTTCCCAGTCAACTTGCATAACTTGCCAGTGACCCGTCCTGGGCCTATGCCTAGAAAAATTCCAGAAGGACGAGGATTTCTCCCAGACCAAATCTGACCCCTCCACCAAACCTGGCTGCCATCAGAGGCCCAAACGTGCCCTACAAAATGACATCTGCCAAGTGGGTTCTTGAGTTTGGCTTCCTGGGGATAAGTGACACCTTTCCCACACAACTTGCTGAATTTGCCTGTGGCCCGTCCTGGGCCTTTGCCTAGTAAAATTCCAGAAGGACGAGGATTTCTCCCAGACCAAAGCTGCCCCCTCTTAAAGTCCTGGATGACATTGGAGGGCAAAACGTGCCCTACAAAGTGACGTATGCATTGTGGGCTGTTCGTTTTGCTTCCTGAGTAAAGTGACTCCTTTCCCAGACAAGTTGCCGAACTTGTCTGGGGCTCGTCCTGGGCCTTTGCCTAGAAAAATTCCAGAAGGACGAGGATTTCTCCCAGACCAAAGCTGCATCCTCCTGCAGACATGTCTGACATTGGAGGGCCAAAAGTGCCGTACCAAATGACATCTACATTGTGGGCTCAGAGCTTATCTTCCTGGGGAAAAGTGATTCCTTTCCCAGAAAACTTGCCGAACTTGCCGGTGGCCTGTACTGGGCCTTTGCCTAGAAAAATTCCAGAAGGACGAGGATTTCCCCCAGACCAAAGCTGCCCCCTCCTCCACACCTGGATGCAATTGGTGAGCCAAACGTGCCCAACAAAATGACATATTCATTGTGGGCACAGAGTTTAGCTTAATGGGGAAAACTGCCCCCATTCCCAGCCAACTTGCCGAAGTTGCCTGTGGCCTGTCCTGGGCCTTTGCCTACAAAAATTCCAGAAGGACGAGGATTTCTCCCAGACCAAAGCTGCCCCCTCCTACACACCTGGATGCCATCGGAGCGCTAAACGTGCCAGAGGAAATGTCATATGCATTGTGGGCTCTTGAGTTTGGCTTCCTGGGGTAAAATGCCACCATTCCCAGCCAACTTGCCGAACTTGCCTTTTGGAAGTCCTGGGCCTTTGCCTAGAAAAATTCCAGAAGGACGAGGATTTCTCCCAGACCAATGCTGCCCCCTCCTCCAAACCTGGCTGACATCGGAGGCCCAAATGTGCACTACAAAAAGATGTCTGCCAAGTGGGCTTATGAGTTTGGCTGCCTCGGGAAAAGTGCCACCTTTCCCAGTCAACTTGCCTAACTTGCCTGTGGCCCATCCTGGGCCTAGGCCTGGAAAATTTCCAGAAGGACGAGGATTTCTCCCAGACCAGTGCTGACACCTCCTCCAAACCTTGCTGCCATCGGAGGGCCGAACGTGCCCTACAAAATGACGTATGCATTGTGGGCTCTAGAGTTTGGCTTCCTGGGGAAAAGTGATTCCTTTCCCAGACAACTTGCCTATCTTGTCTGGGGCTCGTCCTGGGCCTTTCCCTACAATAAATTCCAGAAGGACGAGGATTTCTCCCAGAACAAAGCTGCCCCCTCCTCCAGACCTGGATGACATCAGAGGGCCAAACGTGCCCAACAAAATGTCAGATGCATTGTGGGCGCAGAGTTTAGCCAAATGGGGAAAAGTGCCACCATTCCCAGCCAACTTGCCTAACTTGCCTTTTGGAAGTCCTGGGCCTTTGCCTAGTAAAATTCCAGAAGGACGAGGATTTCTCCCAGACCAAAGCTGCCCCCTCTTAAAGTCCTGGATGACATTGGAGGGCAAAACGTGCCCTACAAAGTGACGTATGCATTGTGGGCTGTTCGTTTTGCTTCCTGAGTAAAGTGACTCCTTTCCCAGACAAGTTGCCGAACTTGTCTGGGGCTCGTCCTGGGCCTTTGCCTAGAAAAATTCCAGAAGGACGAGGATTTCTCCCAGACCAAAGCTGCATCCTCCTGCAGACATGTCTGACATTGGAGGGCCAAAAGTGCCGTACCAAATGACATCTACATTGTGGGCTCAGAGCTTATCTTCCTGGGGAAAAGTGATTCCTTTCCCAGAAAACTTGCCGAACTTGCCGGTGGCCTGTACTGGGCCTTTGCCTAGAAAAATTCCAGAAGGACGCGGATTTCCCCCAGACCAAAGCTGCCCCCTCCTCCACACCTGGATGCAATTGGTGAGCCAAACGTGCCCAACAAAATGACATATTCATTGTGGGCACAGAGTTTAGCTTAATGGGGAAAACTGCCCCCATTCCCAGCCAACTTGCCGAAGTTGCCTGTGGCCTGTCCTGGGCCTTTGCCTAGAAAAATTCCAGAAGGACGAGGATTTCTCCCAGACCAAAGCTGCCACCTCCTACACACCTGGATGCCATCGGAGCGGCAAATGTGCCCGACAAAATGTCATATGCATTGTGGGCTCTTGAGTTTTTGTTCCTGGGGAAAAGTGCTACCATTTCCAGCCAACTTGCCGAACTTGCCTGTGATCCGTCCTGGGCTTTTGCCTAGAAAAATTCCAGAAGGACGAGGAATTCTCCCAGACCAAAGCTGCCCCCTCCTCCAGACCTGCATGCCATCGGTGCGCCAAACGTGCCCGACAAAATGACATATTCATTGTGGGCACAGAGTTTATCTTCCTGGGGAAAACTGCCCCCATTCCCAGCCAACTTGCCGAAGTTGCCTGTGGCCTGTCCTGGGCCTTTGCCTAGAAAAATTCCAGAAGGACGAGGATTTCTCCCAGAACAAAGCTGCAACGTCCTCCACACATGGATGCCATCGGAGCGGCAAATGTGCCCGACAAAATGTCATATGCATTGTGGGCTCTTGAGTTTGTGTTCCTGGGGAAAAGTGCTACCATTTCCAGCCAACTTGCCGAACTTGCCTGTGATCCGTCCTGGGCCTTTGCCTAGAAAATTTCCAGAAGGACGAGGATTTCTCCCAGAACAAAGGTGCCCCCTCCTTCAGACCTGGATGCCATCGGAGCGCTAAACGTGCCCGAGGAAATGTCATATGCATTGTGGGCTCCTGAGTATGTCTTCCTGGGGAAAAGTGCAACCATTCCCAGCCAACTTACCGAACTTGAGTTTTGGAAGTCCTGGGCCTTTGCCTAGAAAAATTCCAGAAGGACGAGGATTTCTCCCAGACCAATGCTGCCCCCTCCTCCAAACCTGGCTGACATCGGAGGGGCAAATGTGCACTACAAAAAGATGTCTGCCAAGTAGGCTCTTGAGTTTGGCTTCCTCGGGAAAAGTGCCACCTTTCCCAGTCAACTTGCCTAACTTGCCTGTGGCCCGTCCTGGGCCTAGGCCTGGAAAAATTCCAGAGAGACGAGGATTTTCCCAGCACAAAGCTGCCCCCTCCTAAAGACCTGGATGACATTGGAGGGCCAGACGTGCCCGACAAAATGTCATATGCATTGTGAGCGCAGAGTTTAGCCTAAGGGAAAAAGTGCCACCTTTCCAAGTCAACTTGCCTAACTTGCCTGTGGCGCGTCCTGGGCCTTTGCCTAGAAAAATTCCAGAAGGATGAGGATTTCTCTCAGACCAATGCAGCCCCCTCCTCCAGACCTGGCTGCCATCGGAGGCCCAAAAGTGCCCTACAAAATAACTTCTGCCAAGTGGGTTCTTGAGTTTGGCTTCCTGGGGAAAAGTGCCACCTTTCCCAGCCAACTTGCTTAACTTGCCTTTTGGCAGTCCTGGGCCTTTGCCTAGAAAAATTCCAGAAGGACGAGGATTTCTCCCAGACCAAAGCTGCCCTCTTCTCCAGACCTGGCAGCCATCGGAGGCCCAAAAGTGCCCTACAAAATATCTTCTGCCAAGTGGGTTCTTGAGTTTGGCTTCCTGGGGAAAAGTGACACCTTTCCCAGCAAACTTGCCTAACTTGCCTTTTGGCAGTCCTGTGCCTTTGCCTAGAAAAATTCCAGAAGGACGAGGATTTCTCCTAGACCAAAGCCGCCACGTCCTGCAGACATGTCTTCCATTGGAGAGCCAAATGTGCCCTACCAAATGACATCTGCACTGAGGGCTCAGAATTTAGCTTAAAGGGGAAAACTGCCACCATTCCCAGCCAACTTGCTTAACTTGCATTTTGGCAGTCCTGGGCCTTTGCCTAGAAAATTTTCCAGAAGGACGAGGATTTCTCCCAGAACAAAGCTGCCGCTTACTCCAGACATGGATGTCATCGAAGCGCCAAACATGCCCGAATACATGTCATATGCATTGTGGGCTCATGAGTTTGGTTTCCAGGGGAAAAGTGATTCCTTTCCCAGTCAACTTGCCTTACTTGCCTGTGGCCCGTCCTGGGCCTTTGCCTAGAAGCATTCCAGAAGGACGAGGATTTCTCCCAGAACAAAGCTGCCCCCTCATCCAGACCTGGCTGCTTTCGGAGGGCCGAAGGTGCCCTACAAAATGACGTATGCATTGTGAGCTCTTCGTTTGGCTTCCTGGGGAAAAGTGACTCCTTTCCCAGACAACTTGTCTAACTTGTCTGGGGCTACTCCTGGGCCTTTGCCTTGAAAAATTCCAGAAGGACCAGGATTTCTCCCAGACCAAAGCTGCCCCCTCCTAAAGACCTGGATGACATTGGAGGGCCAGACATGCCCGACAAAATGACGTATGCATTGTGGGCTCTTCGTTTAGGCTATGGGAAAAAGTGCCACATTTCCAAGCCAACTTTCCTAACTTGCCTGTGGCCTGTCCTGGGCCTTTGCCTAGAAAAATTCCAGAAGGACGAGGATTTCTCCCAGACCAAAGCTGCCCCCTCCTCCAGACCTGGCTGCCATCGGAGGCCCAAAAGTGCCCTACAAAATGACTTCTGGCAAGTGGGTTCATGAGTTTGGCTTCCTGGGGAAAAGTGACACCATTCCCTGCCAACTTGCCTAACTTGCCTTTTGGCAGTCCTGTGCCTTTGCCTAGAAAAATTCCAGAAGGACGAGGATTTCTCCTAGACCAAAGCTGCCACCTCCTGCAGACCTGTCTTCCATTGGAGAGCCAAACGTGCCCTACGAAATGACATCTGCACTGAGGGCTCAGAGTTTAGCTTAAAGGGGAAAAGTGACACCTTTCCCACACAACTTGCCGAACTTGCCTGTGGCCCGTCCTGGGCCTTTGCCTAGAAAAATTCCAGAGAGATGAGGATTTCTCCCAGAACAAACCTGCCCCCTCCTAAGGACCTGGATGACATTGGAGGGCCAGACGTGCCCGACAAAATGTCATATGCATTGTGGGCTCAGAGTTTAGCCTAAGGGAAAAAGTGCCACCTTTCCAAGCCAACTTGCCTAACTTACCTGTGACCCGTCCCGGGTCTTTGCATAGAAAAATTTCCCGAAGGACGAGGATTTCTCCCAGACCAAAGCTGCCCCCTCCTCCAGACCTGGCTGCCATCGGAGGCCCAAAAGTGCTCTACAAAATAACATCTGCCAAGTGGGCTCTTGAGTTTGGCTTCCTGGGGAAAAGTGCCACCTTTCCCAGCCAACTTGCATAACTTGCCTTTTGGCAGTCCTGGGCCTTTGCCTAGAAAAATTTCCAGAAGGACGAGGATTTCTCCCAGACCAAAGCTGCCTCCTCCTGCAGACCTGTCTGCCATTGGAGGGCCAAACGTGCCGTGCCAAATGACCTCTGCATTGTAGGCTGAGATTTCAGCTTAAGTGGGAAAATTGACTCCTTTCCCAGACAACTTGCCGAATTTGCCTCAGGCCTGTCCTGGTCCTTTGCCTAGAAAAATTCCCGAAGGACGAGGATTTCTCCCAGACCAAAACTGCCCCCTCCTCCTGACCTGGATGCAATTGGTGAGCCAAACGTGCCCAACAAAATAACATATTCATTGTGGGCACAGAGTTTAGCTTAATGGGGAAAACTGCCACCATTCCCAGCCAACTTGCCGAACTTGCTATTTGAAAGTCCTTGGACTTTGCCTAGAAAAATTCCAGAAAAAGGCGGATTTCTCCCAGAAAAAAGCTGCCCCCTCCTCCAGACCTGGATGCCATCGGAGCGCCAAACGTGCCCAACAAAATGTCGTATGCATTGTGGGCTCTTGAGTTTGGCTTCCTGGGGAAAAGTGCAACCTTTCCCAGCCAACTTGCCGACATTGCCTGTGGCCAGTCCTGGGCCTTTGCCTAGAAAATTTCCAGAAGGACGAGGATTTCTCCCAGAACAAAGCTGCCACATCCTACAGACGTTGCTGCCATCGGAGGGCCGAACGTGCCCTACAAAATGACGTATGCATTGTGGGCTCTTCGTTTGGCTTCCTG
The DNA here is from genome assembly GCF_963662255.1 of Cinclus cinclus. NCBI lineage: Eukaryota > Metazoa > Chordata > Aves > Passeriformes > Cinclidae > Cinclus > Cinclus cinclus. The sequence continues at coordinate 22,305,923 of NC_085047.1, read as the reverse complement.
GGGAAAAGTGACTCCTTTCCCAGACAACTTGCCTAACTTGTCTTGGGCTCGTCCTGGGACTTTGCCTTCAGAAATACCAGAAGGACAAGGATTTCTCCCAGACCAAAGATGCCACCTCCTTCAGACCTGTCTGCCATTGGAGGGCCAAACGTGCCTTACCAAATGACATCTGCATTGTGGGCTCAGAGTTTAGTTTAAAGGGGAAAAGTGATATCTTTCCCAGAAAACTTGCCGAACTTGCCTGTGACCCGTCCTGGGTCTTTGCCTAGAAAATATCCAGAAGGACGAGGATTTCTCCCAGAACAAAGCTGCCCCCTCCTAAAGACCTGGATGACATTGGAGGGCCAGACGTGCCCGACAAAATCTCATATGCATTGTGGGCGCACAGTTTAGCCTAATGAAAAAGGTGCCACATTTCCAAGCCAACTTGCCGAACTTGCCTGTGGCCCGTCCTGGGCCTAGGCCTGGAAAATTTCCAGAAGGACGAGGATTTCTCCCAGACCAAACCTGCCCCCTCCTCCAGACCTGGCTGCCATCGGAGGCCCAAAAGTGCCCTACAAAATAACTTCTGCCAAGTGGGTTCTTGAGTTTGACTTCCTGGGGAAAAGTGCCACCTTTCCCAGCCAACTTGCTTAACTTGCCTGTGGCCCGAACTGGGCCTTTGCTTAGAAAAATTCCAGAAGGACGAGGATTTCTCCCAGAACAAAGCTGCTCCCTCCTCCAGACCTGGATGCCATCGGAGCGCCAAACGCACCCGAGAAAATGTCATATGCATTGTGGGCTCTTGAGTTTGGCTTCCTGGGGAAAAGTGCAAGCATTCCCAGCCAACTTTCCGAACTTGCCTGTGGCCCGTCCTGGGTCTTTGACTAGAAAATTTCTAGAAGGACGAGGATTTCTCCCAGAACAAAGCTGCCCCCTCCTACAGACCTGGATGCCATCGGAGCGGTAAACGTGCCCGAGGAAATTTCATATGCATTGTGGGCTCTTGAGTTTGGCTTCCTGGGGAAAAGTGCAACCATTCCCAGCCAACTTGCCGAACTTGCCTTTTGGAAGTCCTGGGCCTTTGCCTAGAAAAATTCCAGAAGGACGAGGATTTCTCCCAGAACAAAGCTGCCCCTTACTCCAGACCTGGATGTCATCGGAGAACCAAACGTGCCCGAGAAAGTCTCATATGCACTGTGGGCTCTTGAATTTGGCTTCCTGGGGAAAAGTGCAACCATTCCCAGCCAACTTGCCGAACTTGCCTGTGGCCAGTCCTGGGTCTTTGACTAGAAAATTTCCAGAAGGACGAGGATTTCTCCCAGAACAAAGGTACCCCCTCCTACAGACCTGGATGCCATCGGAGAGCTAAACGTTCCCGAGAAAATGTCATATGCATTGTGGGCTCTTGAGTTTGGCTTCCTGGGGAAAAGTGCAACCATTCCCAGCCAACTTGCCGAACTTGACTTTTGGAAGTCCTGGGCCTTTGCCTAGAAAAATTCCAGAAGGACGAGGATTTCTCCCAGACCAATGCTGCCCCCTCCTCCAAACCTGGCTGACATCGGAGGGCCAAATGTGCACTACAAAAAGACTTCTGCCAAGTGGGCTCTTGAGTTTGGCTTCCTCAGGAAAAGTGCCACATTTCCCAGTCAACTTACCTAACTTGCCTGGGGCCCGTCCTGGGCCTAGGCCTGGAAAATTTCCAGAAGGACGAGGATTTCTCCCAGACCAGTGCTGACACCTCCTCCAAACCTTGCTGCCATCAGAGGGCCGAACGTGCCCTACAAAATGTCATATGCATTGTGGGCGCAGAGTTTAGCCTAAGGGAAAAAGTGCCACCTTTCCAAGCCAACTTGCCTGGCTTACCTCTGGCCCGTCCTGGGCCTTTGCCTAGAAAAATTTCCAGAAGGACGAGGATTTCTCCCAGGCCAAAGCTGCCCCCTCCTCCAGACCTGGCTGCTATCGGAGGCCCAAAAGTGCCCTACAAAATAACTTCTGACAAGTGGGTTCTTGAGTTTGGCTTCCTGGGGAAAAGTGCCACCTTTCCCAGCCAACTTGCTTAACTTGCCTTTTGGCAGTCCTGTGCCTTTGCCTAGAAAAAATTCCAGAAGGACGAGGATTTCTCCCAGAACAAAGGTGCCCCCTCCTACAGACCTGGATGCCATCGGAGCGCTAAACGTGCCCGACAAAATGTCATAAGCATTGTGGGCTCTTGAGTTTGGTTTCCTGCGGAAAAGTGCAGCCATTCCCTGCCAATTTGCCTAACTTGCCTTTTCGAAGTCCTGGGCCTTTGCCTAGAAAAATTCCAGAAGGACGAGGATTTCTCCCAGACCAAAGCTGCCCCCTCCTCCAGACCTGGATGACATTGGAGGCCCAAATGTGCCCTACAAAATGACTTCTGCCAGGTGGGCTCTAGAGTTTGGCTTCCAGGGGAAATGTGCCACCATTCCCAGCCAACTTGCCGAACTTCCTGTGGTCCGAACTGGGCCTTTGCCTAGAAAATTTCCAGCAGGACGAGGATTTCTCCCCGACCGAAGCTGCCCCCTCATCCAGACATGGCTGCCTTCGGAAGGCCAAACGTGCCCTACAAAATGACTTTTGCCAGGTGGGCTCGGGAGTTTGGCTTCCTGGGGAAAAGTGCCACCTTTCCAACCCAAATTGCCTAAGTTGCCTGTGGCCCGTCCTGGGCCTTTGCCTACATAAATTCCAGAAGGACGAGGATTTCTCCTAGACCAAAGCTGCCCCCTCCTGCAGACCTGTCTTCCATTGGAGAGCCAAATGTGCACTACCAAATGACATCTGCACTGAGGGCTCAGAGTTTAGCTTAAAGGGGAAAAGTGACACCATTCCCAGCCAACTTGCCGAACTTGCCTGTGACCCGTCCTGGGCCTTTGCCTAGAAAAATTTCCCGAAGGACGAGGATTTCTCCCAGGCCAAAGCTGCCCCCTCCACCAAACCTGACGGCCATCAGAGGCCCAAACGTGCCCGACAAAATGCCATATGCATTGTAGGCTCTTGTGTTTGGCTTCCTGCGGAAAAGTGCAACCATTCCCAGCCAACTTGCCGAACTTGCCTGTGGTCCGTCCTGGGTCTATGACTAGAAAATTTACAGAAGGACGAGGATTTCTCCCAGAACAAAGGTGCCCCCTCCTACAGACCTGGATACCATCGGAGCGCTAAACGTGCCCGAGGAAATGTCATATGCACTGTGGGCTCTTGAGTTTTGTTTCCTGGGGAAAAGTGCAACCATTCAAAGCCAACTTGCCGAACTTGCCTTTTGGAAGTCCTGGGCCTTTGCCTAGAAAAATTCCAGAAGGACGAGGATTTCTCCCAGACCAATGCTGCCCCCTCCTCCAAACCTGGCTGACATCGGATGGCCAAATGTGCATTACAAAAAGACGTCTGCCAAGAGGGCTCTTGAGTTTGGCTTCCTGGGGAAAAGTGACACCTTTCCCACACAACTTGCCGAACTTGCCTGTGGCCCGTCCTGGGCCTTTGCCTAGAAAAATTCCAGAGAGACGAGGATTTCTCCCAGAACAAAGCTGCCCCCTCCTAAAGACCTGGATGACATTGGAGGGCCAGACGTGCCCGACAAAATGTCATATGCATTGTGGGCTCAGAGTTTAGCCTAAGGGAAAAAGTGCCAACTTTCCAAGCCAGCTTGCCTAACTTACCTGTGACCCGTCCTGGGCCTTTGCCTAGAAAAATTTCCCGAAGGACGAGGATTTCTCCCAGGCCAAAGCTGCCCCCTCCTCCAGACCTGGCTGCCATCGGAGGCCCAAAAGTGCCCTACAAAATAACTTCTGACAAGTGGGTTCTTGAGTTTGTCTTCCTGGGTAAAAGTGACACCTTTCCCAGCCAACTTGCTTAACTTGCCTTTTGGCAGTCCTGGGCCTTTGCCTAGAAAAATTCCCAGAAGGACGAGGATTTCTCCCAGAACAAAGCTGCCCCTTACTCCAGACCTGGATGCCATCGGAGCGCCAAACGTGCCCGACAAAATGCCATATGCATTGTGGGCTCTTGAGTTTGGCTTCCTGGGGAAATTGATTCCTTTCCCTGACAACTTGCCTAACTGGCCTGTGGCGCATCCTGGGCCTTTGCCTAGAAAAATTCCAGAAGGACGAGGATTTCTCCCAGAACAAAGGTGCCCCCTCATCCAGACCTGGATGCCATCGGAGCGCCAAACGTGCCCGAGGAAATGACGTATGCATTGTGGGCTCTTCATTTGGCTTCCTGGGGAAAAGTGACTCCTTTCCCAGACATCTTGCCTAACTTGCCTGTGGCCCGAACTGGGCCTTTGCTTAGAAAAATTCCAGAAGGACGAGGATTTCTCCCAGACCAAAGCTGCCCCTTACTCCAGACCTGGATGCCATCGGAGCGCCAAACGTGCCCGACAAAATGCCATATGCATTGTGGGCTCTTGAGTTTGGCTTCCTGGGGAAAAGTGCAACCATTCCCAGCCAACTTGCCGAACTTGCCTGTGGCCCGTCCTGGGTCTTTGACTAGAAAATTTACAGAAGGACGAGGATTTCTCCCAGAACAAAGGTGCCCCCTCCTCCAGACCTGGATGCCATCGGAGCGCTAAACGTGCCCTACAAAATGACATCTACCATGTGGGCTCTTGAGTTTGGCTTCCTGGAGAAAAGTGCAACCATTCCCAGCCAACTTGCCGAACTTGCCTTTTGGAAGTCCTGGGCCTTTGCCTAGAAAAATTCCAGAAGGACGAGGATTTCTCCCAGACCAATTCTGCCCCCTCATCCAAACCTGGCTGACATCGGAGGGCCAAATGTGCACTACAAAAAGATGTCTGCCAAGTGGGCTCTTGAGTTTGGCTTCCTCGGGAAAAGTGCCACCTTTCCCAGTCAACTTGCCTGTGGCCCGTCCTGGGCCTAGGCCTGGAAAATTTCCAGAAGGACGAGGATTTCTCCCAGACCAGTGCTGACACCTCCTCCAAACCTTGCTGCCATCAGAGGGCCGCACGTGCCCTACAAAATGATGTATGCATTGTGGGCTCTTCGTTTGGCTTCCTGGGGAAAAGTGATTCCTTTCCCAGACAACTTGCCTATCTTGTCTGGGGCTCGTCCTGGGCCTTTGCCTAGAAAATTTCCAGAAGGACGAGGATTTCTCCCAGAACAAAGCTGCCCCCTCCTCCAGACGTGGATGTCATCGGAGCGCCAAACATGCCCGACAAAATGTCATATGCATTGTGGGCTCTTGAGTTTGGCTTCCTGGGGAAAAGTGAATACTTTCCCAGTCAACTTGCCTAACTTGACTTTTGGCAGTCCTGTGCCTTTGCCTAGAAAAATTCCAGAAGGACGAGGATTTCTCCCAGGCCAAAGCTGCCCCCTCCTCCAGACCTGGCTGCCATCAGAGGCCCAAACATGCCTGACAAAATGACATCTGCCAAGTGGTCTCTTGAGTTTGTCTTCCTGGGGAAAAGTGACACCTTTCCCTCACATCTTGCCAAACTTGCCTGTGGCCCGTCCTGGGCCTTTGCCTAGCAAAATTCCAGAAAGACGAGGATTTCTCCCAGAACAAAGCTGCCCCCTCCTCCAGACCTGGATGCCATCGGAGCACCAAACGTGCCCAACAAAATGACGTATGCATTGTGGGCTCTTGAGTTTAGCCAAATGGGGAAAAGTGCCACCATTCCCAGCCAACTTGCCTAACTTGCCTTTTGGAAGTCCTGGGCCTTTGCTTAGAAAAATTCCAGAAGGACGAGGATTTCTCCCAGACCAAAGCTGCCCCCTCCTCCAGACCTGGATGACATCGGAGCGCCAAAAGTGCCCGAGAAAATGTCATATGCATTGTGGGCTCTTGAGTTTGGCTTCCTGGGGAAAAGTGCAACCATTCCCAGCCAACTTGACTAACTTCCTGTGGTCCGTCCTGGGCCTTGCCTGGAAAAATTCCAGCAGTACGAGGATTTCTCCCCGACCGAAGCTGCCCCCTCATCCAGACATGGCTGCCTTCAGAGGGCCAAACGTGCCCTACAAAATGACTTTTGCCAGGTGGGCTCTAGAGTTTGGCTTCCTGGGGAAAAGTGCCACCTTTCCAACCCAAATTGCCTAAGTTGCCTGCGGTCCGTCCTGGGCCTTTGCCTACTAAAAATTCCAGCAGGACGAGGATTTCTCCCAGAACAAAGCTTGCCCCTCCTCCAGACCTGGATGCCCTCGGAGGGCCAAACGTGCCCGACAAAATATCAGATGCATTGTGGGCTCAGAGTTTAACCTAATGGGGACAAGCGCCACCTTTCCCAGCCAACTTGCCGAACTTGCCTGTGGCCCGTCCTGGGCCTTTGCCTAGAAAAATTCCAGAAGGACGAGGATTTCTCCCAGAACAAAGGTGCCCCCTCCTCCAGACCTGGATGACATCAGAGGGCCAAACGTGCCCAACAAAATGTCATATGCATTGTGGGCTCAGAGTTTAACCAAATGGGGAAAAGTGCCACTATTCCCACACAACTTGCCCAACTTGCCTGTGGCGCCTCCTGGGCCTTTGCCTAGAAAAATTCCAGAAGGACGAGGATTTCTCCCAGACCAAAGCTGCCCCCTCCTCCAGACCTGGATGCCATCGGAGCGCCAAACGTGCCCGAGAAAATATCATATGCATTGTGGGCTCTTGAGTTTGGCTTCCTGGGGAAAAGTGCAACCATTCCCAGACAACTTGCCGAACTTGCCTGTGGCCCGTCCTGGGTCTTTGACTAGAAAATTTCCAGAAGGACGAGGATTTCTCCCAGAACAAAGGTGCCCCCTCCTCCAGACCTGGATGCCATCGGAGCGCTAACGTGCCCGAGGAAATGTCATATGCATTGTGGGCTCTTGAGTTTGGCTTCCTGGGGAAAAGTGCAACCATTCCCAGCCAACTTGCCAAACTTGCCTTTTGGAAGTCCTGGGCCTTTGCCTAGAAAAATTCCAGAAGGACGAGGATTTCTCCCAGACCAATTCTGCCCCCTCCTCCAAACCTGGCTGACATCGGAGGGCCAAACGTGCACTACAAAAAGATGTCTGCCAAGTGGGCTCTTGAGTTTGGCTTCCTCGGGTAAAGTGACACCTTCCCCAGTCAACTTGCCTGTGGCCCGTCCTGGGCCTAGGCCTGGAAAATTTCCAGAAGGACGAGGATTTCTCCCAGACCAGTGCTGACACCTCCTCCAAACCTTGTTGCCATCGGAGGGCCGAACGTGCCCTACAAAATGACGTATGCATTGTGGGCTCTTCGTTTGGCTTCCTGGGGAAAAGTGATTCCTTTCCCAGACAACTTGCCTATCTTGTCTGGGGCTCGTCCTGGGCCTTTGCTTAGAAAAATTCCAGATGGACGAGGATTTCTCCCAGAACAATGCTGCCCCCTCCTCCAGACCTGGATGACATCAGAGGGCCAAACGTGCCCAACAAAATGTCATATGCATTGTGGGCTCAGAGTTTAGCCAAATGGGGAAAAGTGCCACCATTCCCAGCCAACTTGCCTAACTTGCCTTTACGAAGTCCTGGGCCTTTGCCTAGAAAAATTCCAGAAGGATGAGGATTTCTCCCAGACCAAAGCTGCCCCCTCCTCCAGACCTGGATGACATTGGAGGCCCAAATGTGCCCTACAAAATGACTTCTGCCAGGTGGGCTCTAGAGTTTGGCTTCCAGGGGAAATTTGCCACCATTCCCAGCCAACTTGACTAACTTCCTGTGGTCCGAACTGGGCCTTTGCCTAGAAAATTTCCAGCAGGACGAGGATTTCTCCCCGACCGAAGCTGCCCCCTCATCCTGACATGGCTGCTTTCGGAGGGCCAAACGTGCCCGACAAAATGAGTTTTGCCAGGTGGGCTCTAGAGTTTGGCTTCCTGGGGAAAAGTGCCACCTTTCCAACACAAATTGCCTAAGTTGCCTGTGGCCCGTCCTGGGCCTTTGCCTACAAAAATTCCAGAAGGACGAGGATTTCTCCTAGACCAAAGCTGCCACCTCCTGCAGACCTGTCTTCCATTGGAGAGCCAAACGTGCCCTACCAAATGACATCTGCACTGAGGGCTCAGAGTTTAGCTTAAAGGGGAAAAGTGACACCATTCCCACACAACTTGCCTAACTTGCCTGTGACCCGTCCTGGGCCTTTGCCTAGAAAAATTCCAGAAGGACGAGGATTTTTCCCAGGACAAAGCTGCCCCCTCCACCAAACCTGGCTGCCATCAGAGGCCCAAACGTGCCCGACAAAATGACATCTGCCAAGTGGTCTCTTGAGTTTGTCTTCCTGGGAAAATGTGAAACCTCTCCCGCACAACTTGCCGAACTTGCCTGTGGCCCGTCCTGGGCCTTGCCTAGAAAAATTCCAGAGAGACGAGGATTTCTCCCAGAACAAAGCTGCCCCCTCCTAAAGACCTGGATGACATTGGAGGGCCAGACGTGCCCGACAAAATATCATATGCATTGTGGGCGCAGAGTTTAGCCTAAGGGAAAAACTGCCACCTTTCCAAGCCAACTTGCCTAGCTTACCTGTGGCCCGTCCTGGGACTTTGCCTAGAAAAATTTCCCGAAGGACGAGGATTTCTCCCAGGCCAAAGCAGCCCCCTCCTCCAGACCTGGCTGCCATCGGAGGCCCAAAACTGCCCTACAAAATAACTTCTGCCAAGTGGGTTCATGAGTTAGGCTTCCTGGGGAAAAGTGCCACCTTTCCCAGCCAACTTGCTTAACCTGCCTTTTGGCAGTCCGGGGCCTTTGCCTAGAAAAAATTCCAGAAGGACGAGGATTTCTCCCAGAACAAAGCTGCCCCTTACTCCAGACCTGGATGCCATCGGAGCGCCAAACGTGCCCGACAAAATGCCATATGCATTGTAGGATCTTGAGTTTGGCTTCCTGGGGAAAAGTGCAACCATTCCCAGCCAACTTGCCGAACTTGCCTTTTGGAAGTCCTGGGCCTTTGCCTAGAAACATTCCAGAAGGACGAGGATTTCTCCCAGACCAATGCTGCCCCCTCCTCCAAACCTGGCTGGCATCGGAGGGCCAAATGTGCACTACAAAAAGATGTCTGCCTAGTGGGCTCTTGAGTTTGGCTTCCTCGGGAAAAGTGCCACCTTTCCCAGTCAACTTGCCTGTGGCCCGTCCTGGGCCTAGGCCTGGAAAATTTCCAGAAGGACGAGGATTTCTCCCAGACCAGTGCTGACACCTCCTCCAAACCTTGCTGCCATCAGAGGGCCGAACGTGCCCTACAAAATGACGTATGCATTGTGGGCTCTTCGTTTGGCTTCCTGGGGAAAAGTGATTCCTTTCCCAGACAACTTGCCTATCTTGTCTGGGGCTCGTCCTGGGCCTTTGCTTAGAAAAATTCCAGAAGGACGAGGATTTCTCCCAGAACAAAGCTGCCCCTTACTCCAGACCTGGATGTCATCGGAGCGCCAAACGTGCCCGACAAAATGTCATATGCATTGTGGGCTCTTGAGTTTGGCTTCCTGGGGAAAAGTGCAACCTTTCCCAGCCAACTTGCCGAACTTGCCTGTGGCCCGTCCTGGGTCTTTGACTAGAAAATTTACAGAAGGACGAGGATTTCTCCCAGAACAAAGGTGCCCCCTCCTCCAGACCTGGATGCCATCGGAGCGCTAAACGTGCCCGAGGAAATGTCATATGCACTGTGGGCTCTTGAGTTTGGTTTCCTGGGGAAAAGTGCAACCATTCCCAGCCAACTTGCCGAACTTGCCTTTTGGAAGTCCTGGGCCTTTGCCTAGAAAAATTCCAGAAGGACGAGGATTTCTCCCAGACCAATGCTGCCCCCTCCTCCAAACCTGGCTGACATCGGAGGGCCAAATGTGCACTACAAAAAGATGTCTGCCAAGTGGGCTCTTGAGTTTGGCTTCATCGGGAAAAGTGCCACATTTCCCAGTCAACTTGCCTGTGGCCCATCCTGGGCCTAGGCCTGGAAAATTTCCAGAAGGACGAGGATTTCTCCCAGACCAATGCTGCCCCCTCCTCCAAACCTGGCTGACATCGGAGGGCCAAATGTGCACTACAAAAAGATGTCTGCCAAGTGGGCTCTTGAGTTTGGCTTCCTCGGGAAAAGTGCCACCTTTCCCAGTCAACTTGCCTGTGGCCCGTCCTGGGCCTAGGCCTGGAAAATTTCCAGAAGGACGAGGATTTCTCCCAGACCAGTACTGACACGTCCTCCAAACCTTGCTGCCATCGGAGGGCCGAACGTGCCCTACAAAATGACGTATGCATTGTGGGCTTTTCGTTTGGCTTCCTGGGGAAAAGTGATTCCTTTCCCAGACAACTTGCCTATCTTGTCTAGGGCTCGTCCTGGGCCTTTGCCTAGAAAAATTCCAGAAGGACGAGGATTTCTCCCAGACCAAAGCTGCCCCCTCCTCCAGACCTGGATGACATCAGAGGGCCAAACGTGCCCAACAAAATGTCAGATGCATTGTGGGCTCAGAGTTCAGCCAAAGGGGGAAAAGTGCCACCATTCCCAGCCAACTTGCCTAACTTGCCTTTTCGAAGTCCTGGGCCTTTGCCTAGAAAAATTCCAGAAGGATGAGGATTTCTCCCAGACCAATGCTGCCCCCTCCTCCAGACCTGGATGACATTGGAGGCCCAAATGTGCCCTACAAAATGACTTCTGCCAGGTGGGCTCTAGAGTTTGGCTTCCAGGGGAAATGTGCCACCATTCCCAGCCAACTTGCCTAACTTCCTGTGGTCCAAACTGGGCCTTTGCCTAGAAAATTTCCAGCAGGACAAGGATTTCTCCCCGACCGAAGCTGCCCCCTCATCCAGACATGGCTGCCTTCGGAGGGCCAAACGTGCCCTACAAAATGACTTTTGCCATGTGGGCTCTAGAGTTTGGCTTCCTGGGGAAAAGTGCCACCTTTCCAACCCAAATTGCCTAAGTTGCCTGTGACCCGTCCTGGGCCTTTGCCTGGAAAATTTAAAGAAGGACGAGGATTTCTCCTAGACCAAAGATGCCACCTCCTGCAGACCTGTCTTCCATTGGAGAGCCAAACGTGCCCTACCAAATGACATCTACACTGAGGGCTCAGATTTTAGCTTTATGCGGAAAAGTGACACCATTCCCAGCCAACTTGCCTAACTTGCCTGTGACCCGTCCTGGGCCTTTGCCTAGAAAAATTTCCCGAAGGACGAGGATTTCTCCCAGACCAAAGCTGCCCCCTCCACCAAACCTGGCTGCCATTGGAGGGCCAGACGTGCCCTACAAAATGACGTATGCATTGTGGGATCTTGAGTTTGGCTTCCTGGGGAAAAGTGCAACCATTCCCAGACAACTTGCCGAACTTGCCTGTGGCCCGTCCTGGGTCTTTGACTAGAAAATTTCCAGAAAGACGAGGATTTCTCCCAGAAAAAAGCTACCCCCTCCTACAGACCTGGATGCCATCGGAGCACTAAACGTGCCCGAGGAAATGTCATATGCATTGTGGGCTCTTGAGTTTGGCTTCCTGGGGAAAAGTGCAACCATTCCCAGCCAACTTGCCGAACTTGCCTTTTGGAAGTCCTGGGCCTTTGCCTAGAAAAATTCCAGAAGGACGAGGATTTCTCCCAGACCAAAGCTGCCCCCTCCTCCAGACCTGGATGCCATCGGAGCGCCAAACGTGCCCGAGAAAATGTCATATGCATTGTGGGCTCTTGAGTTTGGCTTAAAGGGGAAAAGTGCCACCTTTCCCATCCAACTTGCCGAACTTCCCTGTGGCCCGTCCTGGGCCTACGACTGGAAAATTTCCAGAAGGACGAGGATTTCTCCCAGAACAAAGCTGCCCCATCCTCCAGACCTGGCTGCCATCGGAGGCCCAAAAGTGCCCTACAAAATGACTTCTGCCAAGTGGGTTCATGAGTTTGGCTTCCTGGGAAAAAGTGACACCTTTCCCAGCAAACTTGCCTAACTTGCCTTTTGGCAGTCCTGTGCCTTTGCCTAGAAAAATTCCAGAAGGACGAGGATTTCTCCTAGACCAAAGCTGCCACCTCCTGCAGACCTGTCTTCCATTGGAGAGCCAAACGTGCCCTACCAAATGACACCTGCACTGAGAGCCCAGAGTTTAGCTTAAAGGGGAAATGCGACACCACTCCCAGTCAACTTGCCTAACTTGCCTGTGACCGTTCCTGGGCCTTTGCCTAGAAAAATTTCCCGAAGGACGAGGATTTCTCCCAGGCCAAAGCTGCCCCCTCCTCCAGACCTGGCTGCCATCAGAGGCCCAAACGTGCCCGACAAAATGACATCTGCCAAGTGGGATCATGAGTTTGGCTTCCTGGGGAAAAGTGACACCTTTCCCACACAACTTGCCAAACTTGCCTGTGGCCCGTCCTTGGCCTTTGACTAGAAAAATTCCAGAAAGACGGGGATTTCTCCCAGGCCAAAGCTGCCCCCTCCACCAAACCTGGCTGCCATCAGAGGACCAAACGTGCCCGACAAAATGACATCTGCCAAGTGGTCTCTTGAGTTTGTCTTCCTGGGGAAAAGTGACACCTTTCCCACACAACTTGCCTAACTTGCCTGTGACCCGTCCAGGGCCTTTGCCTAGAAAAATTTCCAGAAGGACGAGGATTTCTCCCAGGCCAAAGCTGCCCACTCCTCCAGACCTGGCCGCCATCAGAGGCCCAAACGTGCCCGACAAAATGCCATATGCATTGTGGGCTCTTGAGTTTGGCTTCCTGGGGAAATTGATTCCTCTCCCAGACAACTTGCCTAACTGGCCTGTGGCGCGTCCTGGGCCTTTGCCTAGAAAAATTCCAGAGAGACGAGGATTTCTCCCAGAACAAAGGTGCCCCCTCATCCAGACCTGGATGTCATCGGAATGCCAAACGTGCCCGAGGAAATGACGTATGCATTGTGGGCTCTTCATTTGGCTTCCTGGGGAAAAGTGACTCCTTTCCCAGACATCTTGCCTAACTTGCCTGTGGCCCGAACTGGGCCTTTGCTTAGAAAAATTCCAGAAGGACGAGGATTTCTCCCAGAACAAAGCTGCCCCTTCCTCCAGACCTGGATGCCATCGGAGCGCCAAACGTGCCCGATAAAATGCCATATGCATTGTGGGCTCTTGAGTTTGGCTTCCTGGGGAAAAGTGCAACCATTCCCAGCCAACTTGCCGAACTTGCCTGTGGCCCGTCCTCTGTCTTTGACTAGAAAATTCACAGAAGGACGAGGATTTCTCCCAGAACAAAGGTGCCCCCTCCTCCAAACCTGGCTGACATCGGAGGGTCAAATGTGCACTACAAAAAGATGTCTGCCAAGTGGGCTCTTGAGTTTGGCTTCCTCGGGAAAAGTGCCACCTTTCCCAGTCAACTTGCCTGTGGCCCGTCCTGGGCCTAGGCCTGGAAAATTTCCAGAAGGACGAGGATTTCTCCCAGACCAGTACTGACACGTCCTCCAAACCTTGCTGCCATCGGAGGGCCGAACGTGCCCTACAAAATGACGTATGCATTGTGGGCTTTTCGTTTGGCTTCCTGGGGAAAAGTGATTCCTTTCCCAGACAACTTGCCTATCTTGTCTAGGGCTCGTCCTGGGCCTTTGCCTAGAAAAATTCCAGAAGGACGAGGATTTCTCCCAGACCAAAGCTGCCCCCTCCTCCAGACCTGGATGACATCAGAGGGCCAAAAGTGCCCAACAAAATGTCAGATGCATTGTGGGCTCAGAGTTTAGCCAAATGGGGAAAAGTGCCACCATTCCCAGCCAACTTGCCTAACTTGCCTTTTCGAAGTCCTGGGCCTTTGCCTAGAAAAATTCCAGAAGGATGAGGATTTCTCCCAGACCAAAGCTGCACCCTCCTCCAGACCTGGATGACATTGGAGGCCCAAATGTGCCCTACAAAATGACTTCTGCCAGGTGGGCTCTAGAGTTTGGCTTCCAGGGGAAATGTGCCACCATTCCCAGCCAACTTGCCTAACTTCCTGTGGTCCAAACTGGGCCTTTGCCTAGAAAATTTCAAGCAGGACGAGGATTTCTCCCCGACCGAAGCTGCCCCCTCATCCAGACATGGCTGCCTTCGGAGGGCCAAAAGTGCCCTACAAAATGACTTTTGCCAGGTGGGCTCTAGAGTTTGGCTTCCTGGGGAAAAGTGCCACCCTTCAAACCCAAATTGCCTAAGTTGCCTGTGCCCCGTCCTGGGCCTTTGCCTAGAAAAATTCCAGAAGGACGAGGATTTCTCCTAGACCAAAGCTGCCACCTCCTGCAGACCTGTCTTCCATTGGAGAGCCAAACGTGCCCTACCAAATGACATCTGCACTGAGGGCTCAGAGTTTAGCTTAAAGGGGAAAAGTGACACCATTCCCAGCCAACTTGCCTAACTTGCCTGTGACCCGTCCTGGGCCTTTGCCTAGAAAAATTTCCCGAAGGACGAGGATTTCTCCCAGACCAAAGCTGGCCCTCCCACCAAACCAGGCTGCCATCAGAGGCCCAAACGTGCCCGACAAAATGACATCTGCCAAGTGGTCTCTTGAGTTTGTCTTCCTGGGGAAAAGTGACACCTTTCCCACACAACTTGCCGAACTTGCCTGTGGCCTGTCCTGGGCTTTTGCCTAGAAAAATTCCAGAGAGACGAGGATTTCTCCCAGAACAAAGCTGCCCACTCCTAAAGACCTGGATGACATTGGAGGGCCAGACGTGCCCTAAAAAATGACGTATGCATTGTGGGCTCTTGAGTTTGGCTTCCTGGGGAAAAGTGCAACCATTCCCAGCCAACTTGCCGAACTTGCCTGTGGCCCGTCCTGGGTCTTTGACTAGAAAATTTCCAGAAGGACGAGGATTTCTCCCAGAACAAAGGTGCCCCCTCCTACAGACCTGGATGCCATCGGAGCACTAAACGTGCCCGAGGAAATGTCATATGCATTGTGGGCTCTTGAGTTTGGCTTCCTGGGGAAAAGTGCAACCATTCCCAGCCAACTTGCCGAACTTGCCTTTTGGAAGTCCTGGGCCTTTGCCTAGAAAAATTCCAGAAGGATGAGGATTTCTCCCAGAACAAAGCTACCCCTTACTCCAGACCTGGATGTCATCGGAGCGCCAAAAGTGCCCGACAAAATGTCATATGCATTGTGGGCTCTTGAGTTTGGCTTCCTGGGGAAAAGTGATTCCTTTCCCAGTCAACTTGCCTAACTTGCCTGTGGCCCGTCCTGGGCCTACGCCTGGAAACTTTCCAGAAGGACGAGGATTTCTCCCAGACCAATGCTGACCCATACTCCAAACCTGGCTGCCATCAGAGGCCCAAACGTGCCCGACAAAATGACATCTGCCACGTGGGCTCTTGAGTTTGTCTTCCTGGGGAAAAGTGACACCTTTCCCAGCCAACTTGCCGAACTTGCCTGTGGTCCGTCCTGGGCTTTTGCCTAGAAAAATTCCAGAAGGACGAGGATTTCTCCCAGACCAAAGCTGCCCCCTCTTAAAGTCCTGGATGACATTGGAGGGCCAAACGTGCCCTACAAAGTGACGTATGCATTGTGGGCTCTTCGTTTTGCTTGCTGGGGTAAAGTGACTCCTTTCCAAGACAAGTTGCCAAACTTGCCTGTGGCCCGTCCTGTGCCTTTGCCTAGAAAAATTCCAGAAGGACGAGGATTTCTCCCAGACCAAAGCTGCCTCCTCCTGCAGACCTGTCTGCCATTGTAGGGCCAAACGTGCCGTACCAAATGACATCTGCATTGTGGGCTCAGAGTTTATCTTCCTGGGGAAAAGTGCCTCCTTTCCCAGACAACTTGCCTAACTTGACTGTGGCCCGTCCTGGGCCTTTGCCTAGAAAAATTCCAGAAGGACGAGGATTTCCCCCAGACCAAAGCTGCCCCCTCCTCCAGACCTGGATGCCATCGGAGCGCCAAACGAGCCCGACTAAATGTCATATGCATTGTGGGCTCTTGAGGTTGTGTTCCTGGGGAAAAGTGCTACCATTCCCAGCCAACTTGCCGAACTTGCCTGTGGCCCGTCCTGGGCCTTTGCCTAGAAAAATTCCAGAAGCATGAGGATTTCTCCCAGACCAATGCTGCCCCCTCCTCCAAACCTGGCTGACATCGGAGGGCCAAACGTGCCCTACAAAAAGACATCTGCCAAGTGGGCTCAGAGTTTGGCTTCCTGAGGAAAAGTGACTCCTTTCCCAGAAAAGTTGCCGAACTTGTCTGGAGCTCGTCCTGGGCTTTTGCTTAGAAAAATTCCAGAAGGACGAGGATTTCTCCCAGACCAAAGCTGCCCCCTCTTAAAGTCCTGGATGACATTAGAGGGCCAAACGTGCCCTACAAAGTGACGTATGCATTGTGGGCTCTTCGTTTTGCTTGCTGGGGTAAAGTGACTCCTTTCAAAGACAAGTTGCCAAACTTGCCTGTGGCCCGTCCTGTGCCTTTGCCTAGAAAAATTCCAGAAGGACGAGGATTTCTCCCAGACCAAAGCTGCCTCCTCCTGCAGACCTGTCTGCCATTGTAGGGCCAAACGTGCCGTACCAAATGACATCTGCATTGTGGGCTCAGAGTTTATCTTCCTGGGGAAAAGTGCCTCCTTTCCCAGACAACTTGCCTAACTTGACTGTGGCCCGTCCTGGGCCTTTGCCTAGAAAAATTCCAGAAGGACGAGGATTTCTCCCAGACCAAAGCTGCCTCCTCCTGCAGACCTGTCTGCCATTGGAGGGCCAAACGTGCCGTACCAAATGACCTCTGCATTGTAGGCTCAGAGTATAGCTTAAAGGGGAAAAGTGACTCCTTTCCCAGACAACTTGCCGAATTTGCCTCAGGCCTGTCCTGGGCCTTTGACTAGAAATATTCCAGAAGGACGAGGATTTCTCCCAGACCAAAACTGCCCCCTCCTCCAGACCTGGATGCACTTGGTGAGCCAAACGTGCCCAACAAAATAACATATTCATTGTGGGCACAGAGTTTAGCTTAATGGGGAAAACTGCAACCATTCCCAGCCAACTTGCCTAACTTGCTTTTTGACAGTCCTTGGACTTTGCCTAGAAAAATTCCAGAAGGACAAGGATTTCTCCCAGACCAAAGCTGCCACCTCCTTCAGACCTGTCTGCCATTGGAGGGCCAAACGTGCCCGACAAAATGTCATATGCATTGTGGGCTCAGGTTTTAACCAAAGGGAAAAAGTGCCACATTTCCAAGCCAACTTTCCTAACTTGCCTGTGGCCGGTCCTGGGCCTTTGCCTAGAAAAATTCCAGAAGGACGAGGATTTCTCCCAGACCAAAGCTGCCCCCTCCTCCAGACCTGGCTGCCATCAGAGGCCAAAAAGTGCCCAAAAAAATGACTTCTGCCAAGTGGGTTCATGAGTTTGGCTTCCTGGGGAAAAGTGCCACCTTTCCCAGCCAAATTGCCTAACTTGCCTGTGGCCTGTACTGGGCCTTTGCCTAGAAAAATTCCAGAAGGACGAGGATTTCCCCCAGACCAAAGCTGACCCCTCCACCAAACCTGGCTGCCATCAGAGGCCCAAACGTGCCCGACAAAATGACATCTGCCACGTGGGCTCTTGAGTTTGTCTTCCTGGGGAAAAGTGACACCTTTCCCAGCCAACTTGCCGAACTTGCCTGTGGCCCGTCCTGGGCTTTTGCCTAGAAAAATTCCAGAAGGACGAGGATTTCTCCCAGACCAAAGCTGCCCCCTCTTAAAGTCCTGGATGACATTAGAGGGCCAAACGTGCCCTACAAAGTGACGTATGCATTGTGGGCTCTTCGTTTTGCTTGCTGGGGTAAAGTGACTCCTTTCAAAGACAAGTTGCCAAACTTGCCTGTGGCCCGTCCTGTGCCTTTGCCTAGAAAAATTCCAGAAGGACGAGGATTTCTCCCAGACCAAAGCTGCCTCCTCCTGCAGACCTGTCTGCCATTGTAGGGCCAAACGTGCCGTACCAAATGACATCTGCATTGTGGGCTCAGAGTTTATCTTCCTGGGGAAAAGTGCCTCCTTTCCCAGTCAACTTGCCGAACTTGACTGTGGCCCGTCCTGGGCCTTTGCCTAGAAAAATTCCAGAAGGACGAGGATTTCCCCCAGACCAAAGCTGCCCCCTCCTCCAGACCTGGATGCCATCGGAGCGCCAAACGAGCCCGACTAAATGTCATATGCATTGTGGGCTCTTGAGGTTGTGTTCCTGGGGAAAAGTGCTACCATTCCCAGCCAACTTGCCGAACTTGCCTGTGGCCCGTCCTGGGCCTTTGCCTAGAAAAATTCCAGAAGGATGAGGATTTCTCCCAGACCAATGCTGCCCCCTCCTCCAAACCTGGCTGACATCGGAGGGCCAAACGTGCCCTACAAAAAGACATCTGCCAAGTGGGCTCAGAGTTTGGCTTCCTGAGGAAAAGTGACTCCTTTCCCAGAAAAGTTGCCGAACTTGTCTGGGGCTCGTCCTGGGCTTTTGCTTAGAAAAATTCCAGAAGGACGAGGATTTCTCCCAGACCAAAGCTGCCTCCTCCTGCAGACCTGTCTGCCATTGGAGGGCCAAACGTGCCGTACCAAATGACCTCTGCATTGTAGGCTCAGTGTATAACTTAAAGGGGAAAAGTGACTCCTTTCCCAGACAACTTGCCGAATTTGCCTCAGGCCTGTCCTGGGCCTTTGCCTAGAAATATTCCAGAAGGACGAGGATTTCTCCCAGACCAAAACTGCCCCCTCCTCCAGACCTGGATGCACTTGGTGAGCCAAACGTGCCCAACAAAATAACATATTCATTGTGGGCACAGAGTTTAGCTTAATAGGGAAAACTGCAACCATTCCCAGCCAACTTGCCTAACTTGCTTTTTGACAGTCCTTGGACTTTGCCTAGAAAAATTCCAGAAGGACAAGGATTTCTCCCAGACCAAAGCTGCCACCTCCTTCAGACCTGTCTGCCATTGGAGGGCCAAACGTGCCCGACAAAATGTCATATGCATTGTGGGCTCAGGTTTTAACCAAAGGGAAAAAGTGCCACCTTTCCAAGCCAACTTTCCTAACTTGCCTGTGGCCGGTCCTGGGCCTTTGCCTAGAAAAATTCCAGAAGGACGAGGATTTCTCCCAGACCAAAGCTGCCCCCTCCTCCAGACCTGGCTGCCATCAGAGGCCCAAAAGTGCCCTACAAAATGACTTCTGCCAAGTGGGTTCATGAGTTTGGCTTCCTGGGGAAAAGTGCCACCTTTCCCAGCCAAATTGCCTAACTTGACTGTGGCCCGTCCTGGGCCTTTGCCTAGAAAAATTCCAGAAGGACGAGGATTTCCCCCAGACCAAAGCTGCCCCCTCCTCCAGACCTGGATGCCATCGGAGCGCCAAACGAGCCCGACTAAATGTCATATGCATTGTGGGCTCTTGAGGTTGTGTTCCTGGGGAAAAGTGCTACCATTCCCAGCCAACTTGCCGAACTTGCCTGTGGCCCGTCCTGGGCCTTTGCCTAGAAAAATTCCAGAAGGATGAGGATTTCTCCCAGACCAATGCTGCCCCCTCCTCCAAACCTGGCTGACATCGGAGGGCCAAACGTGCCCTACAAAAAGACATCTGCCAAGTGGGCTCAGAGTTTGGCTTCCTGAGGAAAAGTGACTCCTTTCCCAGAAAAGTTGCCGAACTTGTCTGGGGCTCGTCCTGGGCTTTTGCTTAGAAAAATTCCAGAACGACGAGGATTTCTCCCAGACCAAAGCTGCCTCCTCCTGCAGACCTGTCTGCCATTGGAGGGCCAAACGTGCCGTACCAAATGACCTCTGCATTGTAGGCTCAGAGTATATTTTAAAGGGGAAAAGTGACTCCTTTCCCAGACAACTTGCCGAATTTGCCTCAGGCCTGTCCTGGGCCTTTGCCTAGAAAAATTCCAGAAGGACAAGGATTTCTCCCAGACCAAAGCTGCCACCTCCTTCAGACCTGTCTGCCATTGGAGGGCCAAACGTGCCCGACAAAATGTCATATGCATTGTGGGCTCAGAGTTTAGCCTAAGGGAAAAAGTGCCACATTTCCAAGGCAACATTCCTAACTTGCCTGTGGCCCGTCCTGGGCCTTTGCCTAGAAAAATTCCAGAAGGACGAGGATTTCTCCCAGAACAAAGCTGCCCCCTCCTCCAGACCTGGCTGCCATCAGAGGCCCAAAAGTGCCCTACAAAATGACTTCTGCCAAGTGGGTTCATGAGTTTGGCTTCCTGGGGAAAAGTGCCACCTTTCCCAGCCAACTTGCCGAACTTGCCTTTTGGCAGTCCTGGGCCTTTGCCTACATAAATTCCAGAAGGACGAGGATTTCTCCTAGACCAAAGCTGCCACCTCCTGCCGACCTGTCTTCCATTGGAGAGCCAAACTTGCCCTACCAAATGACATCTGCACTGAGGGCTCAGAGTTTAGCTTAAAGGGGAAAAGCGACACCATTCCCAGTCAACTTGCCTAACTTGCCTGTGACCCGTCCTGGGCCTTTGCCTAGAAAAATTTCCCGAAGGACGAGGATCTCTCCCAGACCAAAGCTGCCCCCTCCACCAAACCTGGCTGCCATCAGAGGCCCAAACGTGCCCGACAAAATGACATCTGCCAAGTGGTCTCTTGAGTTTGTCTTCCTAGGGAAAAGTGACACCTTTCCCACACAACTTGCCGAACTTGCCTGTGGCCCGTCCTGT
Organism: Cinclus cinclus; assembly: GCF_963662255.1. NCBI lineage: Eukaryota > Metazoa > Chordata > Aves > Passeriformes > Cinclidae > Cinclus > Cinclus cinclus. The sequence goes on along the minus strand of NC_085047.1, from coordinate 22,285,462 downwards.
GCCTTTGCCTAGAAAAATTCCAGAGAGACGAGGATTTCTCCCAGAACAAAGCTGCCCCCTCCTAAAGACCTGGATGACATTGGAGGGCCAGACGTGCCCGACAAAATGTCATATGCATTGTGGGCTCAGAGTTTAGCCTAAGGGAAAAAGTGCCACCTTTCCAAGCCAACTTGCCTAACTTACCTGTGACCCGTCCTGGGCCTTTGTCTAGAAAAATTTCCCGAAGGACGAGGATTTCTCCCAGAACAAAGCTGCCAATTTCTCCAGACCTGGATGCCATCGGAGCGCCAAACGTGCCCGACAAAATGCCATATGCATTGTGGGCTCTTGAGTTTGGCTTCCTGGGGAAAAGTAATTCCTTTCCCAGACAACTTGCCTAACTTGCCTGTGGCGCATGCTGGGCCTTTGCCTAGAAAAATTCCAGAAGGACGAGGATTTCTCCCAGACCAAAGCTGCCCCCTCCTCCAGACCTGGATGCCATCGGAGCGCCAAACGTGCCCTACAAAATGTCATATGCATTGTGGGCTCTTCGTTTGGCTTCCTGGGGAAAAGTGACTCCTTTCCCAGACATCTTGCCTAACTTGCCTGTGGCCCGAACTGGGCCTTTGTTTAGAAAAATTCCAGAAGGACGAGGATTTCTCCCAGACCAAAGCTGCCCCCTCCTCCAGACCTGGATGTCATCGGAGCGCCAAACGTGCCCGAGGAAATGTCATATGCATTGTGGGCTCTTGAGTTTGGTTTCCTGGGGAAAAGTGCAACCATTCCCAGCCAACTTGCCTAACTTCCTGTGGTCCGTCCTGGGCCTTGCCTAGAAAAATTCCAGCAGGACGAGGATTTCTCCCAGAACAAACCTTCCCCCTCCTCCAGACCTGGATGCCATCGGAGGGCCAAACGTGCCCGACAAAATATCAGATGCATTCTGGGCTCAGAGTTCAACCTAATGGGGAAAAGTGCCACCTTTCCCAGCTAACTTGCCGAACTTGCCTGTGGCCCGTCCTGGGCCTTTGCCTAGAAAAATTCCAGAAGGTCGAGGATTTCTCCCAGAACAAAGCTGCCCCCTTCTCCAGACCTGGATGACATCAGAGGGCCAAACGTGCCCAACAAAATGTCATATGCATTGTGGGCTCAGTGTTTAGCCAAATGGGGAAAAGTGCAAACATTCCCAGCCAACTTGCCGAACTTGCCTTTTGGAAGTCCTGGGCCTTTGCCTAGAAAAATTCCAGAAGGACAAGGATTTCTCCCAGAACAAAGCTGCCCCTTACTCCAGACCTGGATGTCATCGGAGCGCCAAACGTGCCATACAAAATGACGTATGCATTGTGGGATGTTCGTTTGGCTTCCTGGGGAAAAGTGACTCCTTTCCCAGACAACTTGCCTAACTGGCCTGTGGCGCGTCCTGGGCCTTTGCCTAGAAAAATTCCAGAAGGACGAGGATTTCTCCCAGACCAAAGCCGCCCAATCCTCCAAACCTGGCTGCCATCGGAGGCCCAAAGCTGCCCTACAAAATGACATCTGCCAAGTGGGCTCTTGAGTTTGACTTCCTGGGGAAAAGTGCCACCTTTCCCAGTCATCTTGCATAACTTGCCAGTGACCCGTCCTGGGTCTTTGACTAGAAAATTTCCAGAAGGACGAGGATTTCTCCCAGACCAAAGCTGCCCCCTCTTAAAGTCCTGGATGACATTGGAGGGCCAAACGTGCCCTACAAAGTGACGTATGCATTGTGGGCTCTTCGTTTTGCTTGCTGGGGTAAAGTGACTCCTTTCCAAGACAAGTTGCCAAACTTGCCTGTGGCCCGTCCTGTGCCTTTGCCTAGAAAAATTCCAGAAGGACGAGGATTTCTCCCAGACCAAAGCTGCCTCCTCCTGCAGACCTGTCTGCCATTGTAGGGCCAAACGTGCCGTACCAAATGACATCTGCATTGTGGGCTCAGAGTTTATCTTCCTGGGGAAAAGTGCCTCCTTTCCCAGACAACTTGCCTAACTTGACTGTGGCCCGTCCTGGGCCTTTGCCTAGAAAAATTCCAGAAGGACGAGGAATTCCCCCAGACCAAAACTGCCCCCTCCTCCAGACCTGGATGCACTTGGTGAGCCAAACGTGCCCAACAAAATAACATATTCATTGTGGGCACAGAGTTTAGCTTAATGGGGAAAACTGCAACCATTCCCAGCGAACTTGCCTAACTTGCTTTTTGACAGTCCTTGGACTTTGCCTAGAAAAATTCCAGAAGGACAAGGATTTCTCCCAGACCAAAGCTGCCACCTCCTTCAGACCTGTCTGCCATTGGAGGGCCAAACGTGCCCGACAAAATGTCATATGCATTGTGGGCTCAGAGTTTAACCTAAGGGAAAAAGTGCCACATTTCCAAGCCAACTTTCCTAACTTGCCTGTGGCCGGTCCTGGGCCTTTGCCTAGAAAAATTCCAGAAGGACGAGGATTTCTCCCAGACCAAAGCTGCCCCCTCCTCCAGACCTGGCTGCCATCGGAGGCCCAAAAGTGCCCTACAAAATGACTTCTGCCAAGTGGGTTCATGAGTTTGGCTTCCTGGGGAAAAGTGCCACCTTTCCCAGCCAAATTGCCTAACTTGACTGTGGCCCGTCCTGGGCCTTTGCCTAGAAAAATTCCAGAAGGACGAGGATTTCTCCCAGAACAAAGCTGCCCCCTCCTCCAGACCTGGCTGCCATCAGAGGCCCAAAAGTGCCCTACAAAATGACTTCTGCCAAGTGGGTTCATGAGTTTGGCTTCCTGGGGAAAAGTGCCACCTTTCCCAGCCAACTTGCCGAACTTGCCTTTTGGCAGTCCTGGGCCTTTGCCTAGAAAAATTCCAGAAGGACGAGGATTTCTCCTAGACCAAAGCTGCCACCTCCTGCCGACCTGTCTTCCATTGGAGAGCCAAACTTGCCCTACCAAATGACATCTGCACTGAGGGCTCAGAGTTTAGCTTAAAGGGGAAAAGCGACAACATTCCCAGTCAACTTGCCTAACTTGCCTGTGACCGGTCCTGGGCCTTTGCCTAGAAAAATTTCCCGAAGGACGAGGATTTCTCCCAGGCCAAAGCTGCCCCCTCCACCAAACCTGGCTGCCATCAGAGGCCAAAAAGTGCCCAAAAAAATGACATCTGCCAAGTGGTCTCTTGAGTTTGTCTTCCTGGGGAAAAGTGACACCTTTCCCACACAACTTGCCGAACTTGCCTGTGGCCCGTCCTGGGCCTTTGCCTAGAAAAATTCCACAAGGACAAGGATTTCTCCCAGACCAAAGCTGCCCCTTCCTAAAGACCTGGAAGACATTGGAGGGCCAAACGTGCCCGACAAAATGTCATATGCATTGTGGGCGCAGAGTTCAGCCTACGGGAAAAAGTGTCACCTTTCCCGGCCAACTTGCCTAGCTTACCTGTGACCCGTCCTGGGCCTTTGCCTAGAAAAATTTCCCGAAGGACGAGGATTTCTCCCAGGCCAAAGCTGCCCCCTCCTCCAGACCTGGCTGCCATCGGAGGCCCAAAACTGCCCTACAAAATAACTTCTGCCAAGTGGGTTCTTGAGTTTGGCTTCCTGGGGAAAAGTGCCACCTTTCCCAGCCAACTTGCTTAACTTGCCTTTTGGCAGTCCTGGGCCTTTGCCTAGAAAAATTTCCAGAAGGACGAGGATTTCTCCCAGCACAAAGCTGCCCCTTCCTCCAGACCTGGATGCCATCGGAACGCCAAACGTGGCCTACAAAATGACGTATGCATTGTGGGCTCTTCGTTTGGCTCCCTGGGGAAAAGTGCAACCATTCCCAGCCATCTTGCCGAATTTGCCTTTTGGAAGTCCTGGGCCTTTGCCTAGAAAAATTCCAGAAGGACGAGGATTTCTCCTAGACCAAAGCTGCCACCTCCTGCCGACCTGTCTTCCATTGGAGAGCCAAACTTGCCCTACCAAATGACATCTGCACTGAGGGCTCAGAGTTTAGCTTAAAGGGGAAAAGCGACAACATTCCCAGTCAACTTGCCTAACTTGCCTGTGACCGGTCCTGGGACTTTGCCTAGAAAAATTTCCCGAAGGACGAGGATTTCTCCCAGGCCAAAGCTGCCCCCTCCACCAAACCTGGCTGCCATCAGAGGCCCAAACGTGCCCGACAAAATGACATCTGCCAAGTGGTCTCTTGAGTTTGTCTTCCTGGGGAAAAGTGACACCTTTCCCAGGCAACTTGCCGAACTTGCCTGTGGCCCGTCCTGGGCCTTTGCCTAGAAAAATTCCACAAGGACAAGGATTTCTCCCAGAACAAAGCTGCCCCCTCCTAAAGACCTGGATGACATTGGAGGGCCAAACGTGCCCGACAAAATGTCATATGCATTGTGGGCGCAGAGTTCAGCCTACGGGAAAAAGTGCCACCTTTCCCGGCCAACTTGCCTAGCTTACCTGTGACCCGTCCTGGGCCTTTGCCTAGAAAAATTTCCCGAAGGACGAGGATTTCTCCCAGGCCAAAGCTGCCCCCTCCTCCAGACCTGGCTGCCATCGGAGGCCCAAAACTGCCCTACAAAATAACTTCTGCCAAGTGGGTTCTTGAGTTTGGCTTCCTGGGGAAAAGTGATTCCTTTCCCAGTCAACTTGCTTAACTTGCCTGTGGCCCGTCCTGGGCCTACGCCTAGAAAAATTCCAGAAGGACGAGGATTTCTCCCAGACCAATGCTGACCCATACTCCAAACCTGGATGCCATCGGAGGGCCAAACGTGCCCTACAAAAAGACGTATGCATTGTGGGATCTTCGTTTGGCTTCCTGGGGAAAAGTGACTCCTTTCCCAGACAAGTTGCCGAACTTGTCTGGGGCTCGTCCTGGGCCTTTGCATACAAAAATTCCAGAAGGACGAGGTTTTCTCACAGAACAAAGCTGCCCCCTCCTCCAGACCTGGATGACATTGGAGGCCCAAACGTGCCCTACAAAATGACTTCTGCTAGGTGGGGTCTAGAGTTTGGCTTCCGGGGGAAATGTGCCACCATTCCCAGCCAACTTGACTAACTTCCTGTGGTCCGTCCTGGCCCATTGCCTAGAAAAATTCCAGCAGGACGAGGATTTCTCCCCGACCGAAGCTGCCCCCTCATCCAGACATGTCTGCCTTCGGAGGGCCAAACGTGCCCTACAAAATGACTTTTCCAGGTGGGCTCTAGAGTTTGGCTTCCTGGAGAAAAGTGACACCTTTCCCAGCCAACTTGCCTAAGTTGCCTGCGGTCGGTCCTGGGCCTTTGCCTACTAAATATTCCAACAGGACGAGGATTTCTCCCAGAACAAAGCTTCCCCCTCCTCCAGACCTGGATGCCATCGGAGGGCCAAACGTGCCCGACAAAATATCAGATGTATTGTGGGCTCAGAGTTTAACCTAATGGGGAAAAGTGCCACCTTTCCCAGCTACGTTGCCGAACTTGCCTGTGGCCCGTCCTGGGCCTTTGCCTAGAAAAATTCCAGAAGGGCGAGGATTTCTCCCAGAACAAAGCTACCCCGTCCTCGAGACCTGGATGCCATCGGAGCGCCAAAAGTGCCCGAGGAAATGTCATATGCATTGTGGGCTCTTGAGTTTGTGTTCCTGGGGAAAAGTGCTACCATTACCAGACAACTTGCCGAACTTGCCTGTGGCCCGTCCTGGGCCTTTGCCTAGAAAAATTCCAGAAGGACGAGGATTTCTCCCAGACCAAAGCTGCCCCCTCCTCCAAACCTGGCTGCCATTGGAGGGCCAAACATGCCCGACAAAATGACATCTTCCAAGTGGGCTCTTGAGTTTGGCTTCCTGGGGAAAAGTGACACCTTTCCGAGGCAACATGCCGAACTTGCCTGTGGCCCGTCCTGGGCCTTTGCCTAGAAAAATTCCAGCAGGACGAGGATTTCTCCCAGACCAAAGCTGCCCCCTCCTCCAGACATGGCTGCCTTCGGAGGGCCAAATGTGCCCGACAAAATGTCAGATGCATTGTGGGCTCAGAGTTTAGCCTAATGGGGAAAAGTGCCACCTTTCCCAGTCAACTTGCCGAACTCGACTTTTGGAAGTCCTGGGCCTTTGCCTAGAAAAATTCCACAAGGATGAGGATTTCTCCCAGACCAATTCGGACCCCTCCTCCAGATCTGGCAGCCACCGGAGGGACAAACGTGCCCTACAAAAAGACATCTGCCAAGTGGGCTCATAGTTTGGCTTCCTGGGGAAAAGTGCCACCTTTCCCAGGCAATATGACGAACTTGCCTGTGGCCCGTCCTGGGCCTTTGCTTAGAAAAATTCCAGAAGGACGAGGATTTCTCCCAGACCAAAGCTGTCCCCTCCTCCAGACATGGCTGCCTTCGGAGGGACAAATGTGCCCTACACAATGAATTCCGCCAAGTGGGCTCTAGAGTTTGGCTTCCTGGGGAAAAGTGCCACCTTTCCCACCCAACTTGCCTAAGTTGCCTGTGGCCCGTCCTGGGCCTTTGCCTACAAAAAATTCCAGCAGGACGAGGATATCTCCGAGAACAAAGCTGCCCCCTCCTCCAGACCTGGATGTCATCGGAGGGCCAAATGTGCCCGACAAAATGTCAGATGCATTGTGGGCTCAGAGTTTAGCCTAATGGGGAAAAGTGCCACCTTTCCCAGCCAACTTGCCGAACTTGCCTGTGACCCGTCCTGGGCCTTTGCCTAGAAAAATTCCAGAAGGACAAGGATTTCTCCCAGGCCAATGCTGTCCCCTACTCTAATCCTGGCTGTCATCAGAGTGCCAAACGTGCCCGACAAAATGATATCTGCCAAGTGGGCTCTTGAGCTGTGCTTCCTGGGGAAAAGTGACACCTTTCCCACCCAACTTGCCTAAGTTGCCTGTGGCCCGTCCTGGGCCTTTGCCTAGAAAAATTCCAGAAGGACAAGGATTTCTCCCAGGCCAATGCTGTCCCCTACTCTAATCCTGGCTGTCATCAGAGTGCCAAACGTGCCCGACAAAATGATATCTGCCAAGTGGGCTCTTGAGCTGTGCTTCCTGGGGAAAAGTGACACCTTTCCCACCCAACTTGCCTAAGTTGCCTGTGGCCCGTCCTGGGCCTTTGCCTAGAAAAATTCCAGAAGGACGAGGATTTCTCCCAGACCAAAGCTGACACCTCCTCCAGACCTGGATGCCATTGGAGGCCCATACGTGCCCAACAAAATGTCATATGCAGTGTGGGATCAGAGTTTGTCTTAATGGAGAAAAGTGCCACCATTCCCAGCCAAATTGCCTTACTTGCCTGTGGCCCGTCCTGGGCCTTTGCCTAGAAAAATTCCAGAAGGACGAGGATTTCTCCCAGAACAAAGCTGCCCCCTCCTAAAGACCTGGATGACATTGGAGGGCCAGACGTGCCCGACAAAATGTCATATGCATTGTGGGCGCAGAGTTTAGCCTAAGGGAAAAAGTGCCACCTTTCCAAGCCAACTTGCCTAGCTTACCTGTGACCCTTCCTGGGCCTTTGCCTAGAAAAATTTCCAGAAGGACGAGGATTTCTCCCAGGCCAAAGCTGCCCCCTCCTTCAGACCTGGCTGCCATCGGAGGCCCAAAACTGCCCTACAAAATAACTTCTGCCAAGTGGGTTCTTGAGTTTGGCTTCCTGGGGAAAAGTGCCACCTTTCCCAGCCAACTTGCTTAACTTGCCTTTTGGCAGTCCTGGGCCTTTCCCTAGAAAAATTTCCAGAAGGACGAGGATTTCTCCCAGAACAAAGCTGCCCCTTACTCCAGACCTGGATGCCATCGGAGCGCCAAACGTGCCCGACAAAATGCCATATGCATTGTGGGCTCTTGAGTTTGGCTTCCTGGGGAAAAATGATTCCTTTCCCAGACAACTTGCCTAACTGGCCTGTGGCCTGTCCTGGGCCTTTGCCTAGAAAAATTCCAGAAGGACGAGGATTACTCCCTGACCAAATCTGCCCCCTTCTCCAAACCTGGCTGCCATTGGAGGGCCAAACGTGCCATACAAAATGACATCTGCCAAGTGGGCTCTTGAGTTTGGCTTCCTGGGGAAAAGTGCAACCATTCCCAGCCAACTTGCCGGACTTGCCTGTGGCCCGTCCTGGGCCTTTGCCTAGAAAAATTCCAGCAGGAGGAGGACTTCTCCCAGACCAAAGCTGCCCCCTCCTCCAGACATGGCTGCCTTCGGAGGGCCAAATGTGCCCGACAAAATGTCAGATGCATTGTGGGCTCAGAGTTTAGCCTAATGGGGAAAAGTGCCACCATTCCCAGTCAACTTGCCGAACTTGCCTTTTGGAAGTCCTGGGCCTTTGCCTAGAAAAATTCCAGAAGGACGAGGATTTCTCCCAGACCAATGCGGACCCCTCCTCCAGATCTGGCAGCCACCGGAGGGACAAACGTGCCCTACAAAAAGACATCTGCCAAGTGGGTTCTTGAGTTTGGCTTCCTGGGGAAAAGTGCCACCTTTCCCAGGCAATATGAGGAACTTGCCTGTGGCCCGTCCTGGGCCTTTGCCTAGAAAAATTTCCAGAAGGACGAGGATTTCTCCCAGACCAAAGCTGTCCCCTCCTCCAGACATGGCTGCCTTCGGAGGGACAAATGTGCCCTACACAATTAATTCCGCCAAGTGGGCTCTAGAGTTTGGCTTCCTGGGGAAAAGTGCCACCTTTCCCACCCAACTTGCCTAAGTTGCCTGTTGTCCGTCCTGGGCCTTTGCCTACAAAAAATTCCAGCAGGACGAGGATATCTCCGAGAACAAAGCTGCCCCCTCCTCCAGTCCTGGATGTCATCGGAGGGCCAAACGCGCCCGACAAAATCTGAGCTGCACTGTGGGCTCAGAGTTTAGCCGAATGGGGAAAAGTGCCACCTTTCCCAGCCAACTTGCCTAACTTGCCTGTGACCCGTCCTGGGCCTTTGCCTAGAAAAATTCCAGAAGGACAAGGATTTCTCCCAGGCCAATGCTGTCCCCTACTCTAATCCTGGCTGTCATCAGAGTGCCAAACGTGCCCGACAAAATGATATCTGCCAAGTGGGCTCTTGAGCTGTGCTTCCTGGGGAAAAGTGACACCTTTCCCACCCAACTTGCCTAAGTTGCCTGTGGCCCGTCCTGGGCCTTTGCCTAGAAAAATTCCAGAAGGACGAGGATTTCTCCCAGACCAAAGCTGACACCTCCTCCAGACCTGGATGCCATTGGAGGCCCATACGTGCCCAACAAAATGTCATATGCAGTGTGGGATCAGAGTTTGTCTTAATGGAGAAAAGTGCCACCACTCCCAGCCAACTTGCCTTACTTGCCTGGGGCCCGTCCTGGGCCTTTGCCTAGAAAAATTCCACAAGGACGAGGATTTCTCCCAGAACAAAGCTGCCCCCTCCTAAAGACCTGGATGACATTGGAGGGCCAGACGTGCCCGACAAAATGTCATATGCATTGTGGGCGCAGAGTTTAGCCTAAGGGAAAAAGTGCCACCTTTCCAAGCCAACTTGCCTAGCTTACCTGTGACCCTTCCTGGGCCTTTGCCTAGAAAAATTTCCAGAAGGACGAGGATTTCTCCCAGGCCAAAGCTGCCCCCTCCTTCAGACCTGGCTGCCATCGGAGGCCCAAAACTGCCCTACAAAATAACTTCTGCCAAGTGGGTTCTTGAGTTTGGCTTCCTGGGGAAAAGTGCCACCTTTCCCAGCCAACTTGCTTAACTTGCCTTTTGGCAGTCCTGGGCCTTTGCCTAGAAAAATTTCCAGAAGGACGAGGATTTCTCCCAGAACAAAGCTGCCCCTTACTCCAGACCTGGATGCCATCGGAGCGCCAAACGTGCCCGACAAAATGCCATATGCATTGTGGGCTCTTGAGTTTGGCTTCCTGGGGAAAAATGATTCCTTTCCCAGACAACTTGCCTAACTGGCCTGTGGCCTGTCCTGGGCCTTTGCCTAGAAAAATTCCAGAAGGACGAGGATTACTCCCAGACCAAAGCTGCCCCCTCCTCCAAACCTGGCTGCCATTGGAGGGCCAAACGTGCCATACAAAATGACATCTGCCAAGTGGGCTCTTGAGTTTGGCTTCCTGGGGAAAAGTGCAACCATTCCCAGCCAACTTGCCGGACTTGCCTGTGGCCCGTCCTGGGCCTTTGCCTAGAAAAATTCCAGCAGGAGGAGGACTTCTCCCAGACCAAAGCTGCCCCCTCCTCCAGACATGGCTGCCTTCGGAGGGCCAAATGTGCCCGACAAAATGTCAGATGCATTGTGGGCTCAGAGTTTAGCCTAATGGGGAAAAGTGCCACCTTTCCCAGTCAACTTGCCGAACTTGCCTTTTGGAAGTCCTGGGCCTTTGCCTAGAAAAATTCCAGAAGGACGAGGATTTCTCCCAGACCAATGCGGACCCCTCCTCCAGATCTGGCAGCCACCGGAGGGACAAAAGTGCCCTACAAAAAGACATCTGCCAAGTGGGTTCTTGAGTTTGGCTTCCTGGGGAAAAGTGCCACCTTTCCCAGGCAATATGACGAACTTGCCTGTGGCCCGTCCTGGGCCTTTGCCTAGAAAAATTCCAGAAGGACGAGGATTTCTCCCAGACCAAAGCTGTCCCCTCCTCCAGACATGGCTGCCTTCGGAGGGACAAATGTGCCCTACACAATGAATTCCGCCAAGTGGGCTCTAGAGTTTGGCTTCCTGGGGAAAAGTGCCACCTTTCCCACCCAACTTGCCTAAGTTGCCTGTTGTCCGTCCTGGGCCTTTGCCTACAAAAAATTCCAGCAGGACGAGGATATTTCCGAGAACAAAGCTGCCCCCTCCTCCAGACCTGGATGTCATCGGAGGGCCAAACGTGCCCGACAAAATCTGAGCTGCACTGTGGGCTCAGAGTTTAGCCGAATGGGGAAAAGTGCCACCTTTCCCAGCCAACTTGCCGAACTTGCCTGTGACCCGTCCTGGGCCTTTGCCTAGAAAAATTCCAGAAGGACAAGGATTTCTCCCAGGCCAATGCTGTCCCCTACTCTAATCCTGGCTGTCATCAGAGTGCCAAACGTGCCCGACAAAATGATATCTGCCAAGTGGGCTCTTGAGCTGTGCTTCCTGGGGAAAAGTGACACCTTTCCCACCCAACTTGCCTAAGTTGCCTGTGGCCCGTCCTGGGCCTTTGCCTAGAAAAATTCCAGAAGGACGAGGATTTCTCCCAGACCAAAGCTGCCCCCTCCTCCAGACCTGGATGCCATTGGAGGCCCATACGTGCCCAACAAAATGTCATATGCAGTGTGGGATCAGAGTTTGTCTTAATGGAGAAAAGTGCCACCATTCCCTGCCAACTTGACTTACTTACCTGTGGCCAGTCCTGGGCCTTTGCCTAGAAAAATTCCACAAGGACGAGGATTTCTCCCAGAACAAAGCTGCCCCCTCCTAAAGACCTGGATGACATTGGAGGGCCAGACGTGCCCGACAAAATGTCATATGCATTGTGGGCGCAGAGTTTAGCCTAAGGGAAAAAGTGCCACCATTCCAAGCCAACTTGCCTAGCTTACCTGTGACCCTTCCTGGGCCTTTGCCTAGAAAAATTTCCAGAAGGACGAGGATTTCTCCCAGGCCAAAGCTGCCCCCTCCTTCAGACCTGGCTGCCACCGGAGGGACAAACGTGCCCTACAAAAAGACATCTGCCAAGTGGGTTCTTGAGTTTGGCTTCCTGGGGAAAAGTGCCACCTTTCCCAGGCAATATGAGGAACTTGCCTGTGGCCCGTCCTGGGCCTTTGCCTAGAAAAATTTCCAGAAGGACGAGGATTTCTCCCAGACCAAAGCTGTCCCCTCCTCCAGACATGGCTGCCTTCGGAGGGACAAATGTGCCCTACACAATGAATTCCGCCAAGTGGGCTCTAGAGTTTGGCTTCCTGGGGAAAAGTGCCACCTTTCCCACCCAACTTGCCTAAGTTGCCTGTTGTCTGTCCTGGGCCTTTGCCTACAAAAAATTCCAGCAGGACGAGGATATTTCCGAGAACAAAGCTGCCCCCTCCTCCAGACCTGGATGTCATCGGAGGGCCAAACGTGCCCGACAAAATCTGAGCTGCACTGTGGGCTCAGAGTTTAGCCGAATGGGGAAAAGTGCCACCTTTCCCAGCCAACTTGCCGAACTTGCCTGTGACCCGTCCTGGGCCTTTGCCTAGAAAAATTCCAGAAGGACAAGGATTTCTCCCAGGCCAATGCTGTCCCCTACTCTAATCCTGGCTGTCATCAGAGTGCCAAACGTGCCCGACAAAATGATATCTGCCAAGTGGGCTCTTGAGCTGTGCTTCCTGGGGAAAAGTGTCACCTTTCCCACCCAACTTGCCTAAGTTGCCTGTGGCCCGTCCTGGGCCTTTGCCTAGAAAAATTCCAGAAGGACGAGGATTTCTCCCAGAACAAAGCTGACACCTCCTCCAGACCTGGATGCCATTGGAGGCCCATACGTGCCCAACAAAATGTCATATGCAGTGTGGGATCAGAGTTTGTCTTAATGGAGAAAAGTGCCACCATTCCCAGCCAACTTGCCTTACTTGCCTGTGGCCCGTCCTGGGCCTTTGCCTAGAAAAATTCCACAAGGACGAGGATTTCTCCCAGAACAAAGCTGCCCCCTCCTAAAGACCTGGATGACATTGGAGGGCCAGACGTGCCCGACAAAATGTCATATGCATTGTGGGCGCAGAGTTTAGCCTAAGGGAAAAAGTGCCACCATTCCAAGCCAACTTGCCTAGCTTACCTGTGACCCTTCCTGGGCCTTTGCCTAGAAAAATTTCCCGAAGGACGAGGATTTCTCCCAGGCCAAAGCTGCCCCCTCCTTCAGACCTGGCTGCCATCAGAGGCCCAAACGTGCCCGACAAAATGACATCTGCCAAGTGGGCTCTTGAGTTTGGCTTCCTGGGGAAAAGTGACACCTTTCCCAGCCAACTTGCCGAACTTGCCTGTGGCCCGTCCTGGGCCTTTGCCTAGAAAAATTTCCAGAAGGACGAGGATTTCTCCCAGACCAAAGCTGCCCCCTCCTCCAGACCTGGATGCCATCGGAGCGGCAAACGTTCCCGACAAAATGTCATATGCATTGTGGGCTCTTGAGTTTGTGTTCCTGGGGAAAAGTGCTACCATTTCCAGCCAAATTGCCGAACTCGCCTGTGGCCCGTCTTGGGCCTTTGCCTAGAAAAATTCCAGCAGGACGAGGATTTCTCCCAGACCAATGCTGCCCCCTCCTCCAAACCTGGCTGACATCGGAGGGCCAAACGTGCACTACATAAAGACGTCTGCCAAGTGGGCTCCTGAGTTTGGCTTCCTCGGGAAAAATGACTCCTTTCCCAGTCAACTTGCCTAACTTGCCTGTGGCCCGTCCTGGGCCTAGGCCTGGAAAATTTCCAGAAGGACGAGGATTTCTCCCAGACCAGTGCTGACACCTCCTCCAAACCTGGCTGCCATCGGAGGGCCGAACGTGCCCTACAAAATGACGTATGCATTGTGGGCTCTTCGTTTGGCTTCCTGGGGAAAAGTGATTCCTTTCCCAGACAACTTACCTATCTTGTCTGGGGCTCGTCCTGGGCCTTTGCTTAGAAAAATTCCAGAAGGACGAGGATTTCTCCCAGAACAAAGCTGCCCCCTCCTCCAGACCTGGATGACATCAGAGGGCCAAACGTGCCCAACAAAATGTCAGATGCATTGTGGGCTCAGAGTTTAGCCAAATGGGGAAAAGTGCCACCATTCCCAGCCAACTTGCCTAACTTGCCTTTTGGAAGTCCTGGGCCTTTGCCTAGAAAAATTCCAGAATGATGAGAATTTCTCCCAGACCAATGCTGCCCCCTCCTCCAGACCTGGATGACATTGGAGGCCCAAACGCGCCCTACAAAATGACTTCTGCTAGGTGGGGTCTAGAGTTTGGCTTCCGGGGGAAATGTGCCACCATTCCCAGCCAACTTGACTAACTTCCTGTGGTCCGTCCTGGCCCATTGCCTAGAAAAATTCCAGCAGGACGAGGATTTCTCCCCGACCGAAGCTGCCCCCTCATCCAGACATGTCTGCCTTCGGAGGGCCAAACGTGCCCTACACAATGACTTTTGCCAGGTGGGCTCTAGAGTTTGGCTTCCTGGGGAAAAGTGCCACCTTTCCAACCCAAATTGCCTAAGTTGCCTGCGGTCCGTCCTGGGCCTTTGCCTACTAAAAATTCCAGCAGGACGAGGATTTCTCCCAGAACAAAGCTTCCCCCTCCTCCAGACCTGGATGCCATCGGAGGGCCAAACATGCCCGACAAAATATCAGATGCATTGTGGGCTCAGAGTTTAACCTAATGGGGAAAAGTGCCACCTTTCCCAGCTAACTTGCCGAACTTGCCTGTGGCCCGTCCTGGGCCTTTGCCTAGAAAAATTCCACAAGGACGAGGATTTCCCCCAGACCAAAGCTGCCCCCTCCTCCAGACCTGGATGCCATCGGAGCGCCAAAATTGCCCGAGGAAATGTCATATGCATTGTGGGCCCTTGAGTTTGTGTTCCTGGGGAAAAGTGCTACCATTACCAGCCAAAATGCCGAACTTGCCTGTGGCCCGTCCTGGGCCTTTGCCTAGAAAAATTCCAGCAGGACGAGGATTTCTCCCAGACCAAAGCTGCCCCCTCCTCCAGACCTGGATGCCATCGGAGCACCAAAATTGCCCGAGGAAATGTCATATGCATTGTGGGCCCTTGAGTTTGTGTTCCTGGGGAAAAGTGCTACCATTACCAGCCAAAATGCCGAACTTGCCTGTGGCCCGTCCTGGGCCTTTGCCTAGCAAAATTCCAGAAGGACGAGGATTTCTCCCAGACCAAAGATGCCCCCTCCTCCAGACCTGGATGCCATTGGAGGGCCAAACGTGCCCAACAAAATGTCATATGCAGTGTGGGATCAGAGTTTGTCTTAATGGAGAATAGTGCCACCATTCCCAGCCAACTCGCCTTACTTGCCTGTGGCCCGTCCTGGGCCTTTGCCTAGAAAAATTTCCAGAAGGACGAGGATTTCTCCCAGAACAAAGCTGCCCCCTCCTCCAAACCTGGCTGCCATTGGAGGGCCAAACGTGCCATACAAAATGACATCTGCCAAGTGGGTTCTTGAGTTTGGCTTCCTGGGGAAAAGTGACACCTTTCCCAGGCAACATGCCGAACTTGCCTGTGGCCCGTCCTGGGCCTTTGCCTAGAAAACTTCCAGCAGGACGAGGATTTCTCCCAGACCAAAGCTGCCCCCTCCTCCAGACATGGCTGCCTTCGGAGGGCCAAATGTGCCCGACAAAATGTCAGATGCATTGTGGGCTCAGAGTTTAGCCTAATGGGGAAAAGTGCCACCTTTCCCAGTCAACTTGCCGAACATGCCTTTTGGAAGTCCTGGGCCTTTGCCTAGAAAAATTCCAGAAGGACGAGGATTTCTCCCAGACCAATGCGGACCCCTCCTCCAGATCTGGCAGCCACCGGAGGGACAAACGTGCCCTACAAAAGACATCTGCCAAGTGGGCTCATAGTTTGGCTTCCTGGGGAAAAGTGACACCTTTCCCAGGCAATATGACCAACTTGCCTGTGGCCCGTCCTGGGCCTTTGCCTAGAAAAATTCCAGAAGGACGAGGATTTCTCCCAGAACAAAGCTGCCCCCTCCTCCAAACCTGTCTGCCATTGGAGGCCCAAACCTGCCTTACAAAATGGCTTCTGCCAAGTGGGCTCTTGAGTTTGACTTCCTGAGGAAAAGTGCCAACTTTCCCAGTCAACTTGCTTAACTTGTCAGTGACCCGTCCTGGGCCTATGCCTAGAAAAATTCCAGATGGACGAGGATTTCTCCCAGACCAAAGCTGACTCCTCCACCAAACCTGGCTGCCATCAGAGGCCCAAACGTGCCCGACAAAATGACATCTGCCAAGTGGGCTCTTGAGTTTGGCTTCCTGGGGAAAAGTGACACCTTTCCCAGCCAACTTGCCGAACTCGCCTGTGGCCCATCCTGGGCCTTTGCCTAGGAAAATTCCAGAAGGACGAGGATTTCTCCCAGACCAAAGCTGCCTCCTCCTGCTGACCTGTCTGCCATTGGAGGGCCAAAAGTGCCATACCAAATGACATCTACATTGTGGGCTCAGAGTTTAGCTTAATGGGGAAAACTGCCCCCATTCCCAGCCAACTTGCCGAACTTGCCTGTGGCCCGTCGTAGGCCTTTGCCTAGAAAAATTCCAGAAGGACGAGGATTTCTCCCAGACCAAAGCTGCCCCCTCCTCCAGACCTGGATGCCATCGGCGCGGCAAACGTGCCCGACAAAATGTCATATGCATTGTGGGCTCTTGAGTTTGTGTTCCTGGGGAAAAGTGCTACCATTTCCAGCCAAATTGCCGAACTTGCCTGTGGCCCGTCTTGGGCCTTTGCCTAGAAAAATTCCAGCAGGACGAGGATTTCTCCCAGACCAATGCTGCCCCCTCCTCCAAACCTGGCTGCCATCGGAGGGCCAAACGTGCACTACAAAAAGACTTCTGCCAAGTGGTCTCCTGAGTTTGGCTTCCTCGGGAAAAATGACTCCTTTCCCAGTCAACTTGCCTAACTTGTCTGTGGCCCGTCCTGGGCCTAGGCCTGGAAAATTTCCAGAAGGACGAGGATTTCTCCCAGACCAGTGCTGACACCTCCTCCAAACCTGGCTGCCATCGGAGGGCCGAACGTGCCCTACAAAATGACGTATGCATTGTGGGCTCTTCGTTTGGCTTCCTGGGGAAAAGTGATTCCTTTCCCAGACAACTTGCCTATCTTGTCTGGGGCTCGTCCTGGGCCTTTGCTTAGAAAAATTCCAGAAGGGCGAGGATTTCTCCCAGAACAAAGCTGCCCCCTCCTCCAGACCTGGATGACATCAGAGGGCCAAACGTGCCCAACAAAATGTCAGATGCATTGTGGGCTCAGAGTTTAGCCAAATGGGGAAAAGTGCCACCATTCCCAGCCAACTTGCCTAACTTGCCTTTTGGAAGTCCTGGGCCTTTGCCTAGAAAAATTCCAGAATGATGAGAATTTCTCCCAGACCAATGCTGCCCCCTCCTCCAGACCTGGATGACATTGGAGGCCCAAACGTGCCCTACAAAATGACTTCTGCTAGGTGGGGTCTAGAATTTGGCTTCCGGGGGAAATGTGCCACTATTCCCAGCCAACTTGACTAACTTCCTGTGGTCCGTCCTGGCCCATTGCCTAGAAAAATTCCAGCAGGACGAGGATTTCTCCCAGACCAAAGCTGCCCCCTCATCCAGACATGGCTGCCTTCGGAGGGCCAAACGTGCCCTACAAAATGACTTTTGCCAGGTGGGCTCTAGAGTTTGGCTTCCTGGGGAAAAGTGCCACCTTTCCAACCCAAATTGCCTAAGTTGCCTGCGGTCCGTCCTGGGCCTTTGCCTACTAAAAATTCCAGCAGGACGAGGATTTCTCCCAGAACAAAGCTTCCCCCTCCTCCAGACCTGGATGCCATCGGAGGGCCAAAGTGCCCGACAAAATATCAGATGCACTGTGGGCTCAGAGTTTAACCTAATGGGGAAAAGTGCCACCTTTCCCAGCTAACTTGCCGAACTTGCCTGTGGCCCGTCCTGGGCCTTTGCCTAGAAAAATTCCAGAAGGGCGAGGATTTCTCCCAGACCAAAGCTACCCCGTCCTCGAGACCTGGATGCCATCGGAGCGCCAAAAGTGCCCGAGGAAATGTCATATGCATTGTGGGCTCTTGAGTTTTTGTTCCTGGGGAAAAGTACTACCATTACCAGCCAAAATGCCGAACTTGCCTGTGGCCCGTCCTGGGCCTTTGCCTAGAAAAATTCCACAAGGACGAGGATTTCTCCCAGACCAAAGCTGCCCCCTCCTCCAAACCTGGCTGCCATTGGAGGGCCAAACCTGCCATACAAAATGACATCTGCCAAGTGGGCTCTTGAGTTTGGCTTCCTGGGGAAAAGTGACACCTTTCCCAGGCAACATGCCGAACTTGCCTGTGGCCCTTCCTGGGCCTTTGCCTAGAAAAATTCCAGCAGGACGAGGATTTCTCCCAGACCAAAGCTGCCCCCTCCTCCAGACATGGCTGCCTTCGGAGGGCCAAATGTGCCCGACAAAATGTCAGATGCATTGTGGGCTCAGAGTTTAGCCTAATGGGGAAAAGTGCCCCCATTCCCAGTCAACTTGCCGAACTTGCCTTTTGGAAGTCCTGGGCCTTTGCCTAGAAAAATTCCAGAAGGACGAGGATTTCTCCCAGACGAAAGCTGCCTCCTCCTGCAGACCTGTCTGCCATTGGAGGGCCAAAAGTGCCATACCAAATGTCATCTACATTGTGGGCTCAGAGTTTAGCTTAATGGGGAAAACTGCCCCCATTCCCAGCCAACTTGCCGAACTTGCCTGTGGCCCGTCCTGGGCCTTTGCCTAGAAAAATTCCAGAAGGACGAGCATTTCTCCCAGACCAAAGCTGCCCCCTCCTCCAAACCTGGCTGGCATTGGAGGGCCAAACGTGCCCGACAAAATGACATCTGCCAAGTGGGCTCTTGAGTTTGGCTTCCTGGGGAAAAGTGACACCTTTCCCAGGCAACATGCCGAACTTGCCTGTGGCCCGTCCTGGGCCTTTGCCTAGAAAAATTCCAGCAGGACGAGGATTTCTCCCAGACCAAAGCTGCCCCCTCCTCCAGACATGGCTGCCTTCGGAGGGCCAAATGTGCCCGACAAAATGTCAGATGCATTGTGGGCTCAGAGTTTAGCCTAATGGGGAAAAGTGCCACCTTTCCCAGTCAACTTGCCGAACTTGCCTTTTGGAAGTCCTGGGCCTTTGCCTAGAAAAATTCCAGAAGGACGAGGATTTCTCCCAGACCAAAGCTGCCTCCTCCTGCTGACCTGTCTGCCATTGGAGGGCCAAAAGTGCCATACCAAATGACATCTACATTGTGGGCTCAGAGTTTAGCTTAATGGGGAAAACTGCCCCCATTCCCAGCCAACTTGCCGAACTTGCCTGTGGCCCGTCGTGGGCCTTTGCCTAGAAAAATTCCAGAAGGACGAGGATTTCTCCCAGACCAAAGCTGCCCCCTCCTCCAGACCTGGATGCCATCGGCGCGGCAAACGTGCCCGACAAAATGTCATATGCATTGTGGGATCTTGAGTTTGTGTTCCTGGGGAAAAGTGCTACCATTTCCAGCCAAATTGCCGAACTTGCCTGTGGCCCGTCTTGGGCCTTTGCCTAGAAAAATTCCAGCAGGACGAGGATTTCTCCCAGACCAATGCTGCCCCCTCCTCCAAACCTGGCTGCCATCGGAGGGCCAAACGTGCACTACAAAAAGACTTCTGCCAAGTGGTCTCCTGAGTTTGGCTTCCTCGGGAAAAATGAATCCCTTCCTAGTCAACTTGCCTAACTTGCCTGTGGCCCGTCCTGGGCCTAGGCCTGGAAAATTTCCAGAAGGACGAGGATTTCTCCCAGACCAGTGCTGACACCTCCTCCAAACCTGGCTGCCATCGGAGGGCCGAACGTGCCCTACAAAATGACTTTTGAGAGGTGGGCTCTAGAGTTTGGCTTCCTGGGGAAAAGTGCCACCTTTCCAACCCAAATTGCCTAAGTTGCCTGCGGTCCGTCCTGGGCCTTTGCCTACTAAAAATTCCAGCAGGACGAGGATTTCTCCCAGAACAAAGCTTCCCCCTCCTCCAGACCTGGATGCCATCGGAGGGCCAAAGTGCCCGACAAAATATCAGATGCATTGTGGGCTCAGAGTTTAACCTAATGGGGAAAAGTGCCACCTTTCCCAGCTAACTTGCCGAACTTGCCTGTGGCCCGTCCTGGGCCTTTGCCTAGAAAAATTCCAGAAGGGCGAGGATTTCTCCCAGACCAAAGCTACCCCGTCCTCGAGACCTGGATGCCATCGGAGCGCCAAAAGTGCCCGAGGAAATGTCATATGCATTGTGGGCTCTTGAGTTTTTGTTCCTGGGGAAAAGTACTACCATTACCAGCCAAAATGCCGAACTTGCCTGTGGCCCGTCCTGGGCCTTTGCCTAGAAAAATTCCACAAGGACGAGGATTTCTCCCAGACCAAAGCTGCCCCCTCCTCCAAACCTGGCTGCCATTGGAGGGCCAAACGTGCCATACAAAATGACATCTGCCAAGTGGGCTCTTGAGTTTGGCTTCCTGGGGAAAAGTGACACCTTTCCCAGGCAACATGCCGAACTTGCCTGTGGCCCTTCCTGGGCCTTTGCCTAGAAAAATTCCAGCAGGACGAGGATTTCTCCCAGACCAAAGCTGCCCCCTCCTCCAGACATGGCTGCCTTCGGAGGGCCAAATGTGCCCGACAAAATGTCAGATGCATTGTGGGCTCAGAGTTTAGCCTAATGGGGAAAAGTGCCACCATTCCCAGTCAACTTGCCGAACTTGCCTTTTGGAAGTCCTGGGCCTTTGCCTAGAAAAATTCCAGAAGGACGAGGATTTCTCCCAGACCAAAGCTGCCTCCTCCTGCAGACCTGTCTGCCATTGGAGGGCCAAAAGTGCCATACCAAATGACATCTACATTGTGGGCTCAGAGTTTAGCTTAATGGGGAAAACTGCCCCCATTCCCAGCCAACTTGCCGAACTTGCCTGTGGCCCGTCCTGGGCCTTTGCCTAGAAAAATTCCAGAAGGACGAGGATTTCTCCCAGACCAAAGCTGCCCCCTCCTCCAAACATGGCTGCCTTCGGAGGGACAAACGTGCCCGACAAAATGACATCTGCCAAGTGGGCTCTTGAGTTTGGCTTCCTGGGGAAAAGTGACACCTTTCCCAGGCAACATGCCGAACTTGCCTGTGGCCCGTCCTGGGCCTTTGCCTAGAAAAATTCCAGCAGGACGAGGATTTCTCCCAGAACAAAGCTGCCCCCTCCTCCAGACATGGATGACATCAGAGGGCCAAATGTGCCCGACAAAATGTCAGATGCATTGTGGGCTCAGAGTTTAGCCTAATGGGGAAAAGTGCCACCTTTCCCAGTCAACTTGCCGAACTTGCCTTTTGGAATTCCTGGGCCTTTGCCTAGAAAAATTCCAGCAGGACGAGGATTTCTCCCAGACCAATGCGGACCCCTCCTCCAGATCTGGCAGCCACCGGAGGGACAAACGTGCCCTACAAAAAGACATCTGCCAAGTGGGCTCATAGTTTGGCTTCCTGGGGAAAAGTGCCACCTTTCCCAGGCAATATGAGGAACTTGCCTGTGGCCCGTCCTGGGCCTTTGCCTAGAAAATTTTCCAGAAGGACGAGGATTTCTCCCAGACCAAAGCTGTCCCCTCCTCCAGACATGGCTGCCTTCGGAGGGACAAATGTGCCCTACACAATGAATTCCGCCAAGTGGGCTCTAGAGTTTGGCTTCCTGGGGAAAAGTGCCACCTTTCCCACCCAACTTGCCTAAGTTGCCTGCGGTCCGTCCTGGGCCTTTGCCTACTAAAAATTCCAGCAGGACGAGGATTTCTCCCAGAACAAAGCTTCCCCCTCCTCCAGACCTGGATGCCATCGGAGGGCCAAAGTGCCCGACAAAATATCAGATGCATTGTGGGCTCAGAGTTTAACCTAATGGGGAAAAGTGCCACCTTTCCCAGCTAACTTGCCGAACTTGCCTGTGGCCCGTCCTGGGCCTTTGCCTAGAAAAATTCCAGAAGGGCGAGGATTTCTCCCAGACCAAAGCTACCCCGTCCTCGAGACCTGGATGCCATCGGAGCGCCAAAAGTGCCCGAGGAAATGTCATATGCATTGTGGGCTCTTGAGTTTTTGTTCCTGGGGAAAAGTACTACCATTACCAGCCAAAATGCCGAACTTGCCTGTGGCCCGTCCTGGGCCTTTGCCTAGAAAAATTCCACAAGGACGAGGATTTCTCCCAGACCAAAGCTGCCCCCTCCTCCAAACCTGGCTGCCATTGGAGGGCCAAACGTGCCATACAAAATGACATCTGCCAAGTGGGCTCTTGAGTTTGGCTTCCTGGGGAAAAGTGACACCTTTCCCAGGCAACATGCCGAACTTGCCTGTGGCCCTTCCTGGGCCTTTGCCTAGAAAAATTCCAGCAGGACGAGGATTTCTCCCAGACCAAAGCTGCCCCCTCCTCCAGACATGGCTGCCTTCGGAGGGCCAAATGTGCCCGACAAAATGTCAGATGCATTGTGGGCTCAGAGTTTAGCCTAATGGGGAAAAGTGCCACCATTCCCAGTCAACTTGCCGAACTTGCCTTTTGGAAGTCCTGGGCCTTTGCCTAGAAAAATTCCAGAAGGACGAGGATTTCTCCCAGACCAAAGCTGCCTCCTCCTGCAGACCTGTCTGCCATTGGAGGGCCAAAAGTGCCATACCAAATGACATCTACATTGTGGGCTCAGAGTTTAGCTTAATGGGGAAAACTGCCCCCATTCCCAGCCAACTTGCCGAACTTGCCTGTGGCCCGTCCTGGGCCTTTGCCTAGAAAAATTCCAGAAGGACGAGGATTTCTCCCAGACCAAAGCTGCCCCCTCCTCCAAACCTGGCTGCCATTGGAGGGCCAAACGTGCCCGACAAAATGACATCTGCCAAGTGGGCTCTTGAGTTTGGCTTCCTGGGGAAAAGTGACACCTTTCCCAGGCAACATGCCGAACTTGCCTGTGGCCCGTCCTGGGCCTTTGCCTAGAAAAATTCCAGCAGGACGAGGATTTCTCCCAGAACAAAGCTGCCCCCTCCTCCAGACATGGCTGCCTTCGGAGGGCCAAATGTGCCCGACAAAATGTCAGATGCATTGTGGGCTCAGAGTTTAGCCTAATGGGGAAAAGTGCCACCTTTCCCAGTCAACTTGCCGAACTTGCCTTTTGGAATTCCTGGGCCTTTGCCTAGAAAAATTCCAGCAGGACGAGGATTTCTCCCAGACCAATGCGGACCCCTCCTCCAGATCTGGCAGCCACCGGAGGGACAAACGTGCCCTACAAAAAGACATCTGCCAAGTGGGCTCATAGTTTGGCTTCCTGGGGAAAAGTGCCACCTTTCCCAGGCAATATGAGGAACTTGCCTGTGGCCCGTCCTGGGCCTTTGCCTAGAAAATTTTCCAGAAGGACGAGGATTTCTCCCAGACCAAAGCTGTCCCCTCCTCCAGACATGGCTGCCTTCGGAGGGACAAATGTGCCCTACACAATGAATTCCGCCAAGTGGGCTCTAGAGTTTGGCTTCCTGGGGAAAAGTGCCACCTTTCCCACCCAACTTGCCTAAGTTGCCTGTTGTCCGTCCTGGGCCTTTGCCTACAAAAAATTCCAGCAGGACGAGGATATTTCCGAGAACAAAGCTGCCCCCTCCTCCAGACCTGGATGTCATCGGAGGGCCAAACGTGCCCGACAAAATCTGAGCTGCACTGTGGGCTCAGAGTTTAGCCGAATGGGGAAAAGTGCCACCTTTCCCAGCCAACTTGCCGAACTTGCCTGTGACCCGTCCTGGGCCTTTGCCTAGAAAAATTCCAGAAGGACAAGGATTTCTCCCAGGCCAATGCTGTCCCCTACTCTAATCCTGGCTGTCATCAGAGTGCCAAACGTGCCCGACAAAATGATATCTGCCAAGTGGGCTCTTGAGCTGTGCTTCCTGGGGAAAAGTGTCACCTTTCCCACCCAACTTGCCTAAGTTGCCTGTGGCCCGTCCTGGGCCTTTGCCTAGAAAAATTCCAGAAGGACGAGGATTTCTCCCAGACCAAAGCTGACACCTCCTCCAGACCTGGATGCCATTGGAGGCCCATACGTGCCCAACAAAATGTCATATGCAGTGTGGGATCAGAGTTTGTCTTAATGGAGAAAAGTGCCACCATTCCCAGCCAACTTGCCTTACTTGCCTGTGGCCCGTCCTGGGCCTTTGCCTAGAAAAATTCCACAAGGACGAGGATTTCTCCCAGAACAAAGCTGCCCCCTCCTAAAGACCTGGATGACATTGGAGGGCCAGACGTGCCCGACAAAATGTCATATGCATTGTGGGCGCAGAGTTTAGCCTAAGGGAAAAACTGCCACCTTTCCAAGCCAACTTGCCTAGCTTACCTGTGACCCTTCCTGGGCCTTTGCCTAGAAAAATTTCCCGAAGGACGAGGATTTCTCCCAGGCCAAAGCTGCCCCCTCCTCCAGACCTGGCTGCCATCGGAGGCCCAAAACTGCCCTACAAAATAACTTCTGCCAAGTGGGTTCTTGAGTTTGGCTTCCTGGGGAAAAGTGACACCTTTCCCAGCCAACTTGCTTAACTTGCCTTTTGGCAGTCCTGGGCCTTTGCCTAGAAAAATTTCCAGAAGGACGAGGATTTCTCCCAGAACAAAGCTGCCCCTTACTCCAGACCTGGATGCCATCGGAGCGCCAAACGTGCCCGACAAAATGCCATATGCATTGTGGGCTCTTGAGTTTGGCTTCCTGGGGAAAAATGATTCCTTTCCCAGACAACTTGCCTAACTGGCCTGTGGCGGGTCCTGGGCCTTTGCCTAGAAAAATTCCAGAAGGACGAGGATTACTCCCAGACCAAAGCTGCCCCCTCATCCAGACCTGGATGCCATCGGAGCGCTAAACGTGGCCTACAAAATGACGTATGCATTGCGGGCTCTTCGTTTGGCTTCCTGGGGAAAAGTGCAACCATTCCCAGCCAACTTGCCGAACTTGCCTGTGGCCCGTCCTGGGTCTTTGACTAGAAAATTTCCAGAAGGACGAGGATTTCTCCCAGAACAAAGGTGCCCCCTCCTACAGACCTGGATGCCATCGGAGCGCTAAACGTGCCCGAGGAAATGTCATATGCATTGTGGGCTCTTGAGTTTGGCTTCCTGGGGAAAAGTGCAACCATTCCCAGCCAACTTGCCGAACTTGCCTTTTGGAAGTCCTGGGCCTTTGCCTAGAAAAATTCCAGAAGGACGAGGATATCTCCCAGAACAAAGCTGCCCCTTACTCCAGACCTGGATGTCATCGGAGCGCCAAACGTGCCCGACAAAATGTCATATGCATTGTGGGCTCTTGAGTTTGGCTTCCTGGGGAAAAGTGATTCCTTTCCCAGTCAACTTGCCTAACTTGCCTGTGGCCCGTCCTGGGCCTACGCCTGGAAAAATTCCAGAAGGACGAGGATTTCTCCCAGACCAATGCTGACCCATACTCCAAACCTGGCTGCCATCGGAGGGCCAAACGTGCCCTACAAAATGACGTATGCATTGTGGGATCTTCGTTTGGCTTCCTGGGGAAAAGTGACTCCTTTCCCCGACAAGTTGCCGAACTTGTCTGGGGCTCGTCCTGGGCCTTTGCCTAGAAAAATTCCAGAAGGACGAGGATTTCTCCCAGAACAAAGCTGCCCCCTCCTCCAAACCTGTCTGCCATTGGAGGCCCAAACCCGCCTTACAAAATGGCTTCTGCCAAGTGGGCTCTTGAGTTTGACTTCCTGAGGAAAAGTGCCAACTTTCCCAGTCAACTTGCCTAACTTGCCAGTGACCCGTCCTGGGCCTATGCCTAGAAAAATTCCAGATGGACGAGGATTTCTCCCAGACCAAAGCTGACTCCTCCACCAAACCTGGCTGCCATCAGAGGCCCAAACGTGCCCGACAAAATGACATCTGCCAAGTGGGCTCTTGAGTTTGGCTTCCTGGGGAAGAGTGACACCTTTCCCAGCCAACTTGCCGAACTTGCCTGTGGCCCGTCCTGGGCCTTTGCCTAGAAAAATTCCAGAAGGACGAGGATTTCTCCCAGACCAAAGCTGCCCCCTCCTCCAGACCTGGATGCCATCGGCGCGGCAAACGTGCCCGACAAAATGTCATATGCATTGTGGGCTCTTGAGTTTGTGTTCCAGGGGAAAAGTGCTACCATTTCCAGCCAAATTGCCGAACTCGCCTGTGGCCCGTCTTGGGCCTTTGCCTAGAAAAATTCCAGCAGGACGAGGATTTCTCCCAGACCAATGCTGCCCCCTCCTCCAAACCTGGCTGACATCGGAGGGCCAAACGTGCACTACATAAAGACGTCTTCCAAGTGGGCTCTTGAGTTTGGCTTCCTCGGGAAAAATGACTCCTTTCCCAGTCAACTTGCCTAACTTGCCTGTGGCCCGTCCTGGGCCTAGGCCTGGAAAATTTCCAGAAGGACGAGGATTACTCCCAGACCAGTGCTGACACCTCCTCCAAACCTGGCTGCCATCGGAGGGCCGAACGTGCCCTACAAAATGACGTATGCATTGTGGGCTCTTCGTTTGGCTTCCTGGGGAAAAGTGATTCCTTTCCCAGACAACTTGCCTATCTTGTCTGGGGCTCGTCCTGGGCCTTTCCTTAGAAAAATTCCAGAAGGACGAGGATTTCTCCCAGAACAAAGCTGCCCCCTCCTCCAGACCTGGATGACATCAGAGGGCCAAACGTGCCCAACAAAATGTCAGATGCATGGTGGGCTCAGAGTTTAGCCAAATGGGGAAAAGTGCCACCATTCCCAGCCAACTTGACTAACTTCCTGTGGTCCGTCCTGGCCCATTGCCTAGAAAAATTCCAGCAGGACGAGGATTTCTCCCCGACCGAAGCTGCCCCCTCATCCAGACATGGCTGCCTTCGGAGGGCCAAACGTGCCCTACAAAATGACTTTTGAGAGGTGGGCTCTAGAGTTTGGCTTCCTGGGGAAAAGTGCCACCTTTCCAACCCAAATTGCCTAAGTTGCCTGCGGTCCGTCCTGGGCCTTTGCCTACTAAAAATTCCAGCAGGACGAGGATTTCTCCCAGAACAAAGCTTCCCCCTCCTCCAGACCTGGATGCCATCGGAGGGCCAAACGTGCCCGACAAAATATCAGATGCATTGTGGGCTCATAGTTTAACCTAAAGGGGAAAAGTGCCACCTTTCCCACCCAACTTGCCGAACTTGCCTGTGGCCCGTCCTGGGCCTTTGCCTAGAAAAATTCCAGAAGGGCGAGGATTTCTCCCAGACCAAAGCTACCCCGTCCTCGAGACCTGGATGCCATCGGAGCGCCAAAAGTGCCCGAGGAAATGTCATATGCATTGTGGGCTCTTGAGTTTGTGTTCCTGGGGAAAAGTGCTACCATTACCAGCCAAAATGCCGAACTTGCCTGTGGCCCGTCCTGGGCCTTTGCCTAGAAAAATTCCAGAAGGACGAGGATTTCTCCCAGACCAAATCTGACACCTCCTCCAAACCTGGCTGCCATTGGAGGGCCGAACGTGCCATACAAAATGACATCTGCCAAGTGGGCTCTTGAGTTTGGCTTCCTGGGGAAAAGTGACACCTTTCCCAGGCAACATGCCGAACTTGCCTGTGGCCCGTCCTGGGCCTTTGCCTAGAAAAATTCCAGAAGGGCGAGGATTTCTCCCAGAACAAACCTGCCTCCTCCTCCAGACATGGCTGCCTTCGGAGGGCCAAATGTGCCCGACAAAATGTCAGATGCATTGTGGGCTCAGAGTTTAGCCTAATGGGGAAAAGTGCCACCATTCCCAGCCAACTTGCCTTACTTGCCTGTGGCCCGTCCTGGGCCTTTGCCTAGAAAAATTCCAGAAGGACGAGGATTTCTCCCAGAACAAACCTGCCCCCTCCTAAAGACCTGGATGACATTGGAGGGCCAGACGTGCCCGACAAAATGTCATATGCATTGTGGGCGCAGAGTTTAGCCTAAGGCAAAAAGTGCCACCTTTCCAAGCCAACTTGCCTAGCTTACCTGTGACCCGTCCTGGGCCTTTGCCTAGAAAAATTTCCCGAAGGACGAGGATTTCTCCCAGGCCAAAGATGCCCCCTCCTTCAGACCTGGCTGCCATCGGAGGCCCAACACTGCCCTACAAAATAACTTCTGCCAAGTGGGTTCTTGAGTTTGGCTTCCTGGGGAAAAGTGCCACCTTTCCCAGCCAACTTGCTTAACTTGCCTTTTGGCAGTCCTGGGCCGTTGCCTAGAAAAATTTCCAGAAGGACGAGGATTTCTCCCAGAACAAAGCTGCCCCTTACTCCAGACCTGGATGCCATCGGAGCGCCAAACGTGCCCGACAAAATGCCATATGCATTGTGGGCTCTTGAGTATGGCTTCCTGGGGAAAAATGATTTCTTTCCCAGACAACTTGCCTAACTGGCCTGTGGCCTGTCCTGGGCCTACGCCTAGAAAAATTCCAGAAGGACGAGGATTACTCCCAGACCAAAGCTGCCCCCTCATGCAGACCTGGATGCCATCGGAGCGCCAAACGTGGCCTACAAAATGACGTATGCATTGTGGGATCTTCGTATGGCTTCCTGGGGAAAAGTGACTCCTTTCCCCGACAAGTTGCCGAACTTGTCTGGGGCTCGTCCTGGGCCTTTGCCTAGAAAAATTCCAGAAGGACGAGGATTTCTCCCAGAACAAAGCTGCCCCCTCCTCCAAACCTGTCTGCCATTGGAGGCCCAAACCTGCCCTACAAAATGGCTTCTGCCAAGTGGGCTCTTGAGTTTGACTTCCTGAGGAAAAGTGCCAACTTTCCCAGTCAACTTGCCTAACTTGCCAGTGACCCGTCCTGGGCCTATGCCTAGAAAAATTCCAGATGGACGAGGATTTCTCCCAGACCAAAGCTGACTCCTCCACCAAACCTGGCTGCCATCAGAGGCCCAAACGTGCCCGACAAAATGACATCTGCCAAGTGGGCTCTTGAGTTTGGCTTCCTCGGGAAAAATGACACCTTTCCCAGGCAATATGACGAACTTGCCTGTGGCCCGTCCTGGGCCTTTGCCTAGAAAAATTCCAGAAGGACGAGGATTTCTCCCAGACCAAAGCTGCCTCCTCCTGCAGACCTGTCTGCCATTGGAGGGCCAAAAGTGCCATACCAAATGACATCTACATTGTGGGCTCAGAGTTTAGCTTAATGAGGAAAACTGCCCCCATTCCCAGCCAACTTGCCGAACTTGCCTGTGGCCCGTCCTGGGCCTTTGCCTAGAAAAATTCCAGAAGGACGAGCATTTCTCCCAGAACAAAGCTGCCCCCTCCTCCAGACCTGGATGCCATCGGCGCGGCAAACGTGCCCGACAAAATGTCATATGCATTGTGGGCTCTTGAGTTTGTGTTCCAGGGGAAAAAAGTGCTACCATTTCCAGCCAACTTGCCGAACTTGCCGGTGGCCCGTCTTGGGCCTTTGCCTAGAAAAATTCCAGAAGGACGAGGATTTCTCCCAGGCCAATGCTGTCCCCTACTCTAATCCTGGCTGTCATCAGAGTGCCAAACGTGCCCGACAAAATGATATCTGCCAAGTGGGCTCTTGAGCTGTGCTTCCTGGGGAAAAGTGTCACCTTTCCCACCCAACTTGCCTAAGTTGCCTGTGGCCCGTCCTGGGCCTTTGCCTAGAAAAATTCCAGAAGGACGAGGATTTCTCCCAGACCAAAGCTGACACCTCCTCCAGACCTGGATGCCATTGGAGGCCCATACGTGCCCAACAAAATGTCATATGCAGTGTGGGATCAGAGTTTGTCTTAATGGAGAAAAGTGCCACCATTCCCAGCCAACTTGCCTTACTTGCCTGTGGCCCGTCCTGGGCCTTTGCCTAGAAAAATTCCACAAGGACGAGGATTTCTCCCAGAACAAACCTGCCCCCTCCTAAAGACCTGGATGACATTGGAGGGCCAGACGTGCCCGACAAAATGTCATATGCATTGTGGGCGCAGAGTTTAGCCTAAGGGAAAAAGTGCCACCTTTCCAAGCCAACTTGCCTAGCTTACCTGTGACCCGTCCTGGGCCTTTGCCTAGAAAAATTTCCCGAAGGACGAGGATTTCTCCCAGGCCAAAGCTGCCCCCTCCTTCAGACCTGGCTGCCATCGGAGGCCCAAAACTGCCCTACAAAATAACTTCTGCCAAGTGGGTTCTTGAGTTTGGCTTCCTGGGGAAAAGTGCCACCTTTCCCAGCCAACTTGCTTAACTTGCCGTTTGGCAGTCCTGGGCCTTTGCCTAGAAAAATTTCCAGAAGGACGAGGATTTCTCCCAGAACAAAGCTGCCCCTTACTCCAGACCTGGATGCCATCGGAGCGCCAAACGTGCCCGACAAAATGCCATATGCATTGTGGGCTCTTGAGTATGGCTTCCTGGGGAAAAATGATTCCTTTCCCAGACAACTTGCCTAACTGGCCTGTGGCCTGTCCTGGGCCTACGCCTAGAAAAATTCCAGAAGGACGAGGATTACTCCCAGACCAAAGCTGCCCCCTCATCCAGATCTGGATGCCATCGGAGCGCCAAACGTGGCCTACAAAATGACGTATGCATTGGGGGCTCTTCGTTTGGCTTCCTGGGGAAAAGTGACACCTTTCCCAGGCAACATGCCGAACTTGCCTGTGGCCCGTCCTGGGTCTTTGACTAGAAAATTTCCAGAAGGACGAGGATTTCTCCCAGAACAAAGGTGCCCCCTCCTACAGACCTGGATGTCATCGGAGCGCCAAACGTGCCCGACAAAATGTCATATGCATTGTGGGCTCTTGAGTTTGGCTTCCTGGGGAAAAGTGATTCCTTTCCCAGTCAACTTGCCTAACTTGCCTGTGGCCCGTCCTGGGCCTACGCCTGGAAAAATTCCAGAAGGACGAGGATTTCTCCCAGACCAATGCTGCCCCCTCCTCCAAACCTGGCTGCCATCGGAGGGCCAAACGTGCCCTACAAAAAGACGAATGCATTGTGGGATCTTCGTTTGGCTTCCTGGGGAAAAGTGACTCCTTTCCCAGACAAGTTGCCGAACTTGTCTGGGGCTCGTCCTGGGCCTTTGCCTAGAAAAATTCCAGAAGGACGAGGATTTCTCCCAGGCCAAAGCTGCCCCCTCCTCCAAACCTATCTGCCATTGGAGGCCCAAACCTGCCCTACAAAATGGCTTCTGCCAAGTGGGCTCTTGAGTTTGACTTCCTGAGGAAAAGTGCCAACTTTCCCAGTCAACTTGCATAACTTGCCAGTGACCCGTCCTGGGCCTATGCTTAGAAAAATTCCAGATGGACGAGGATTTCTCCCAGACCAAAGCTGACTCCTCCACCAAACCTGGCTGCCATCAGAGGCCCAAACGTGCCCGACAAAATGACATATGCCAAGTGGGCTCTTGAGTTTGGCTTCCTCGGGAAAAATGACACCTTTCCCAGCCAACTTGCCTAACTTGCCTGTGGCCCGTCCTGGGCCTTTGCCTAGAAAAATTCCAGAAGGACGAGGATTTCTCCCAGACCAAAGCTGCCTCCTCCTGCAGACCTGTCTGCCATTGGAGGGCCAAAAGTGCCATACCAAATGACATCTACATTGTGGGCTCAGAGTTTAGCTTAATGGGGAAAACTGCCCCCAATCCCAGCCAACTTGCCGAACTTGCCTGTGGCCCGTCCTGGGCCTTTGCCTAGAAAAATTCCAGAAGGACGAGGATTTCTCCCAGACCAAAGCTGCACCCTCCTCCAGACCTGGATGCCATCGGCGCGGCAAACGAGCCCGACAAAATGTCATATGCATTGTGGGCTCTTGAGTTTGTGTTCCAGGGGAAAAGTGCTACCATTTCCAGCCAAATTGCCGAACTTGCCTGTGGCCCGTCTTGGGCCTTTGCCTAGAAAAATTCCAGAAGGACGAGGATTTCTCCCAGACCAATGCTGCCCCCTCCTCCAAACCTGGCTGCCATCGGAGGGCCAAACGTGCCCTACAAAATGACTTTTGCCAGGTGGGCTCTAGAGTTTGGCTTCCTGGGGAAAAGTGCCACCTTTCCAACCCAAATTGCCTAAGTTGCCTACGGTCCGTCCTGGGTCGTTGCCTAGAAAAATTCCAGAAGGGCGAGGATTTCTCCCAGACCAAAGCTACCCCGTCCTCGAGACCTGGACGCCATCGGAGCGCCAAAAGTGCTCGAGGAAATGTCATAGGCATTGTGGGCACTTGAGTTTGTGTTCCTGGGGAAAAGTGCTACCATTACCAGCCAAAATGCCGAACTTGCCTGTGGCCCGTCCTGGGCCTTTGCCTAGAAAAATTCCAGAAGGACGAGGATTTCTCCCAGACCAATGCTGCCCCCTCCTCCAAACCTGGCTGCCATTGGAGGGCCAAACATGCCCGACAAAATGACATCTGCCAAGTGGGCTCTTGAGTTTGGCTTCCTCGGGAAAAGTGACACCTTTCCCAGGCAACATGCCGAACTTGCCTGTGGCCCGTCCTGGGCCTTTGCCTAGAAAAATTCCAGCAGGACGAGGATTTCTCCCAGACCAAAGCTGCCCCCTCCTCCAGACATGGCTGCCTTCGGAGGGCCAAATGTGCCCGACAAAATGTCAGATGCATTGTGGGCTCAGAGTTTAGCCTAATGGGGAAAAGTGCCACCTTTCCCAGTCAACTTGCCGAACTTGCCTTTTGGAAGTCCTGGGCCGTTGCCTAGAAAAATTCCAGAAGGACGAGGATTTCTCCCAGACCAATGCGGACCCCTCCTCCAGATCTGGCAGCCACCGGAGGGACAAACGTGCCCTACAAAAAGACATCTGCCAAGTGGGCTCATAGTTTGGCTTCCTGGGGAAAAGTGCCACCTTTCCCAGGCAATATGACGAACTTGCCTGTGGCCCGTCCTGGGCCTTTGCCTAGAAAAATTCCAGAAGGACGAGGATTTCTCCCAGACCAAAGCTGTCCCCTCCTCCAGACATGGCTGCCTTCGGAGGGACAAATGTGCCCTACACAATGAATTCCGCCAAGTGGGCTCTAGAGTTTGGCTTCCTGGGGAAAAGTGCCACCTTTCCCACCCAACTTGCCTAAGTTGCCTGTGGTCCGTCCTGGGCCTTTGCCTACAAAAAATTCCAGCAGGACGAGGATATCTCCAAGAACAAAGCTGCCCCCTCCTCCAGACCTGGATGTCATCGGAGGGCCAAACGTGCCCGACAAAATCTGAGCTGCACTGTGGGCTCTGAGTTTAGCCGAATGGGGAAAAGTGCCACCTTTCCCAGCCAACTTGCCGAACTTGCCTGTGACCCGTCCTGGGCCTTTGCCTAGAAAAATTCCAGAAGGACAAGGATTTCTCCCAGGCCAATGCTGTCCCCTACTCTAATCCTGGCTGTCATCAGAGTGCCAAACGTGCCCGACAAAATGATATCTGCCAAGTGGGCTCTTGAGCTGTGCTTCCTGGAGAAAAGTGACACCTTTCCCACCCAACTTGCCTAAGTTGCCTGTGGCCCGTCCTGGGCCTTTGCCTAGAAAAATTCCAGAAGGACGAGGATTTCTCCCAGACCAAAGCTGACACCTCCTCCAGACCTGGATGCCATTGGAGGCCCATACGTGCCCAACAAAATGTCATATGCAGTGTGGGATCAGAGTTTGTCTTAATGGAGAAAAGTGCCACCATTCCCAGCCAACTTGCCTTACTTGCCTGTGGCCCGTCCTGGGCCTTTGCCTAGAAAAATTCCACAAGGACGAGGATTTCTCCCAGAACAAAGCTGCCCCCTCCTAAAGACCTGGATGACATTGGAGGGCCAGACGTGCCCGACAAAATGTCATATGCATTGTGGGAGCAGAGTTTAGCCTAAGGGAAAAAGTGCCACCTTTCCAAGCCAACTTGCCTAGCTTACCTGTGACCCTTCCTGGGCCTTTGCCTAGAAAAATTTCCCGAAGGACGAGGATTTCTCCCAGGCCAAAGCTGGCCCCTCCTCCAGACCTGGCTGCCATCGGAGGCCCAAAACTGCCCTACAAAATAACTTCTGCCAAGTGGGTTCTTGAGTTTGGCTTCCTGGGGAAAAGTGCCACCTTTCCCAGCCAACTTGCTTAACTTGCCTTTTGGCAGTCCTGGGCCTTTGCCTAGAAAAATTTCCAGAAGGACGAGGATTTCTCCCAGAACAAAGCTGCCCCTTACTCCAGACCTGGATGCCATCGGAGTGCCAAACGTGCCCGACAAAATGCCATATGCATTGTGGGCTCTTGAGTTTGGCTTCCTGGGGAAAAATGATTCCTTTCCCAGACAACTTGCCTAACTGGCCTGTGGCGGGTCCTGGGCCTTTGCCTAGAAAAATTCCAGAAGGACGAGGATTACTCCCAGACCAAAGCTGCCCCCTCATCCAGACCTGGATGCCATCGGAGCGCCAAACGTGGCCTACAAAATGACGTATGCATTGTGGGCTCTTCGTTTGGCTTCCTGGGGAAAAGTGCAACCATTCCCAGCCAACTTGCCGAACTTGCCTGTGGCCCGTCCTGGGCCTTTGCCTAGAAAAATTCCAGAAGGACGAGGATTTCTCCCAGACCAATGCTGCCCCCTCCTCCAAACCTGGCTGCCATTGGAGGGCCAAACATGCCCGACAAAATGACATCTGCCAAGTGGTCTCTTGAGTTTGGCTTCCTGGGGAAAAGTGACACCTTTCCCAGGCAACATGCCGAACTTGCCTGTGGCCCGTCCTGGGCCTTTGCCTAGAAAAATTCCAGCAGGACGAGGATTTCTCCCAGACCAAAGCTGCCCCCTCCTCCAGACATGGCTGCCTTCGGAGGGCCAAATGTGCCCGACAAAATGTCAGATGCATTGTGGGCTCAGAGTTTAGCCTAATGCGGAAAAGTGCCACCTTTCCCAGTCAACTTGCCGAACTTGCCTTTTGGAAGTCCTGGGCCGTTGCCTAGAAAAATTCCAGAAGGACGAGGATTTCTCCCAGACCAATGCGGACCCCTCCTCCAGATCTGGCAGCCACCGGAGGGACA
This sequence comes from Cinclus cinclus, assembly GCF_963662255.1. Classification (NCBI taxonomy): domain Eukaryota; kingdom Metazoa; phylum Chordata; class Aves; order Passeriformes; family Cinclidae; genus Cinclus; species Cinclus cinclus. The sequence continues at coordinate 22,251,064 of NC_085047.1, read as the reverse complement.
AACGTGCCCTACAAAAAGACATCTGCCAAGTGGGCTCATAGTTTGGCTTCCTGGGGAAAAGTGCCACCTTTCCCAGGCAATATGACGAACTTGCCTGTGGCCCGTCCTGGGCCTTTGCCTAGAAAAATTCCAGAAGGACGAGGATTTCTCCCAGACCAAAGCTGTCCCCTCCTCCAGACATGGCTGCCTTCGGAGGGACAAATGTGCCCTACACAATGAATTCCGCCAAGTGGGCTCTAGAGTTTGGCTTCCTGGGGAAAAGTGCCACCTTTCCCACCCAACTTGCCTAAGTTGCCTGTGGTCCGTCCTGGGCCTTTGCCTACAAAAAATTCCAGCAGGACGAGGATATCTCCAAGAACAAAGCTGCCCCCTCCTCCAGACCTGGATGTCATCGGAGGGCCAAACGTGCCCGACAAAATCTGAGCTGCACTGTGGGCTCTGAGTTTAGCCGAATGGGGAAAAGTGCCACCTTTCCCAGCCAACTTGCCGAACTTGCCTGTGACCCGTCCTGGGCCTTTGCCTAGAAAAATTCCAGAAGGACAAGGATTTCTCCCAGGCCAATGCTGTCCCCTACTCTAATCCTGGCTGTCATCAGAGTGCCAAACGTGCCCGACAAAATGATATCTGCCAAGTGGGCTCTTGAGCTGTGCTTCCTGGGGAAAAGTGACACCTTTCCAAGCCAACTTGCCTAGCTTACCTGTGACCCGTCCTGGGCCTTTGCCTAGAAAAATTTCCCGAAGGACGAGGATTTCTCCCAGGCCAAAGCTGCCCCCTCCTTCAGACCTGGCTGCCATCGGAGGCCCAAAACTGCCCTACAAAATAACTTCTGCCAAGTGGGTTCTTGAGTTTTGCTTCCTGGGGAAAAGTGCCACCTTTCCCAGCCAACTTGCTTAACTTGCCTTTTGGCAGTCCTGGGCCTTTGCCTAGAAAAATTTCCAGAAGGACGAGGATTTCTCCCAGAACAAAGCTGCCCCTTACTCCAGACCTGGATGCCATCGGAGCGCCAAACGTGCCCGACAAAATGCCATATGCATTGTGGGCTCTTGAGTTTGGCTTCCTGGGGAAAAATGATTCCTTTCCCAGACAACTTGCCTAACTGGCCTGTGGCCTGTCCTGGGCCTTTGCCTAGAAAAATTCCAGAAGGACGAGGATTACTCCCAGACCAAAGCTGCCCCCTCATCCAGACCTGGACTCCATCGGAGCGCCAAACGTGGCCTACAAAATGACGTATGCATTGCGGGCTCTTCGTTTGGCTTCCTGGGGAAAAGTGACACCTTTCCCAGGCAACATGCCGAACTTGCCTGTGGCCCGTCCTGGGTCTTTGACTAGAAAATTTCCAGAAGGACGAGGATTTCTCCCAGAACAAAGGTGCCCCCTCCTACAGACCTGGATGTCATCGGAGGCCCAAAACTGCCCTACAAAATAACTTCTGCCAAGTGGGTTCTTGAGTTTGGCTTCCTGGGGAAAAGTGATTCCTTTCCCAGTCAACTTGCCTAAGTTGCCTGTGGCCCGTCCTGGGCCTACGCCTGGAAAAATTCCAGAAGGACGAGGATTTCTCCCAGACCAATGCTGACCCATACTCCAAACCTGGCTGCCATCGGAGGGCCAAACGTGCCCTACAAAAAGACGTATGCATTGTGGGATCTTCGTTTGGCTTCCTGGGGAAAAGTGACTCCTTTCCCAGACAAGTTGCCGAACTTGTCTGGGGCTCGTCCTGGGCCTTTGCCTAGAAAAATTCCAGAAGGACGAGGATTTCTCCCAGGCCAAAGCTGCCCCCTCCTCCAAACCTGGCTGCCATTGGAGGCCCAAGCCTGCCCTACAAAATGGCTTCTGCCAAGTGGGCTCTTGAGTTTGACTTCCTGAGGAAAAGTGCCAACTTTCCCAGTCAACTTGCATAACTTGCCAGTGACCCGTGCTGGGCCTATGCCTAGAAAAATTCCAGAAGGACGAGGATTTCTCCCAGACCAAAGCTGCCTCCTCCTGCAGACCTGTCTGCCATTGGAGGGCCAAAAGTGCCATACCAAATGACATCTACATTGTGGGCTCAGAGTTTAGCTTAATGGGGAAAACTGCCCCCATTCCCAGCCAACTTGCCGAACTTGCCTGTGGCCCGTCCTGGGCCTTTGCCTAGAAAAATTCCAGAAGGACGAGGATTTCTCCCAGACCAAAGCTGCACCCTCCTCCAGACCTGGATGCCATCGGCGCGGCAAACGTGCCCGACAAAATGTCATATGCATTGTGGGCTCTTGAGTTTGTGTTCCAGGGGAAAAGTGCTACCATTTCCAGCCAAATTGCCGAACTTGCCTGTGGCCCGTCTTGGGCCTTTGCCTAGAAAAATTCCAGAAGGACGAGGATTTCTCCCAGACCAATGCTGCCCCCTCCTCCAAACCTGGCTGACATCGGAGGGCCAAACGTGCACTACAAAAAGACGTCTGCCAAGTGGGCTCCTGAGTTTGGCTTCCTCGGGAAAAGTGACTCCTTTCCCAGGCAACTTGCCTAACTTGCCTGTGGCCCGTCCTGGGCCGACGCCTGGAAAATGTCCAGAAGGACGAGGATTTCTCCCAGACCAGTGCTGACACCTCCTCCAAACCTGGCTGCCATCGGAGGGCCGAACGTGCCCTACAAAATGACGTATGCATTGTGGGCTCTTCGTTTGGCTTCCTGGGGAAAAGTGACACCTTTCCAACCCAACTTGCTTATCTTGTCTGGGGCTCGTCCTGGGCCTTTGCTTAGAAAAATTCCAGAAGGACGAGGATTTCTCCCAGAACAAAGCTGCCCCCTCCTCCAGACCTGGATGACATCAGAGGGCCAAACGTGCCCAACAAAATGTCAGATGCATTGTGGGCTCAGAGTTTAGCCAAATGGGGAAAAGTGCCACCATTCCCAGCCAACTTGCCTAACTTGCCTTTTGGAAGTCCTGGTCCTTTGCCTAGAAAAATTCCAGAATGATGAGAATTTCTCCCAGACCAATGCTGCCCCCTCCTCCAGACCTGGATGACATTGGAGGCCCAAACGTGCCCTACAAAATGACTTCTGCTAGGTGGGGTCTAGAGTTTGGCTTCCGGGGGAAATGTGCCACCATTCCCAGCCAACTTGACTAACTTCCTGTGGTCCGTCCTGGCCCATTGCCTAGAAAAATTCCAGCAGGACGAGGATTTCTCCCCGACCGAAGCTGCCCCCTCATCCAGACATGGCTGCCTTCGGAGGGCCAAACGTGCCCTACAAAATGACTTTTGCCAGGTGGGCTCTAGAGTTTGGCTTCCTGGGGAAAAGTGCCACCTTTCCAACCCAAATTGCCTAAGTTGCCTGCGGTCCGTCCTGGGCCTTTGCCTACTAAAAATTCCAGCAGGACGAGGATTTCTCCCAGAACAAAGCTTCCCCCTCCTCCAGACCTGGATGCCATCGGAGGGCCAAAGGTGCCCGACAAAATCTGAGCTGCATTGTGGGCTCATAGTTTAACCTAATGGGGAAAAGTGCCACCTTTCCCAGCTAACTTGCCGAACTTGCCTGTGGCCCGTCCTGGGCCTTTGCCTAGAAAAATTCCAGAAGGGCGAGGATTTCTCCCAGACCAAAGCTACCCCGTCCTCGAGACCTGGATGCCATCGGAGCGCCAAAAGTGCCCGAGGAAATGTTATATGCATTGTGGGCTCTTGAGTTTGTGTTCCTGGGGAAAAGTGCTACCATTACCAGCCAAAATGCCGAACTTGCCTGTGGCCGGTCCTGGGCCTTTGCCTAGAAAAATTCCAGAAGGACGAGGATTTCTCCCAGACCAAAGCTGCCCCCTCCTCCAAACCTGGCTGCCATTGGAGGGCCAAACATGCTCGACAAAATGACATCTGCCAAGTGGGCTCTTGAGTTTGGCTTCCTGGGGAAAAGTGACACCTTTCCCAGGCAACATGCCGAACTTGCCTGTGGCCCGTCCTGGGCCTTTGCCTAGAAAAATTCCAGAAGGACGCGGATTTCTCCCAGAACAAAGATGCCCCCTCCTCCAGACATGACTGCCTTCGGAGGGCCAAATGTGCCCGACAAAATGTCAGATGCATTGTGGGCTCAGAGTTTAGCCTAATGGGGAAAAGTGCCACCTTTCCCAGTCAACTTGCCGAACTTGCCTTTTGGAAGTCCTGGGCCTTTGCCTAGAAAAATTCCAGCAGGACGAGGATTTCTCCCAGACCAATGCGGACCCCTCCTACAGATCTGGCAGCCACCGGAGGGACAAACATGCCCTACAAAAAGACATCTGCCAAGTGGGCTCATAGTTTGGCTTCCTGGGGAAAAGTGCCACCATTCCCAGCCAACTTGCTTAACATGCCTGTGCCTCGTCCTGGGCCTTTGCTTAGAAAAATTCTAGAAGGATGAGGATATCTCCCAGACCAAAGCTGCCCCCTCCTCCAAACCTGGATGTCATCGGAGCGCCAAACTTGCAGTACCAAATGACATCTGCCAAGTGGGCTCTTGAGTTTGGCTTCCTGGGGAAAAGTGACAGCTTTCCCAGGCAATATGACGAACTTGCCTGTGGCCAGTCCTGGGCCTTTGCCTAGAAAAATTCCAGAAGGACGAGGATTTCTCCCAGAACAAAGATGCCCCCTCCTCCAGACATGACTGCCTTCGGAGGGACAAATGTGCCCTACACAATGAATTCCGCCAAGTGGGCTCTAGAGTTTGGCTTCCTGGGGAAAAGTGCCACCTTTCCCACCCAACTTGCCTAAGTTGCCTGTGGTCCGTCCTGGGCCTTTGCCTACAAAAAATTCCAGCAGGACGAGGATATCTCCAAGAACAAAGCTGCCCCCTCCTCCAGACCTGGATGTCATCGGAGGGCCAAACGTGCCCGACAAAATCTGAGCTGCACTGTGGGCTCAGAGTTTAGCCGAATGGGGAAAAGTGCCACCTTTCCCAGCCAACTTGCCGAACTTGCCTGTGACCCGTCCTGGGCCTTTGCCTAGAAAAATTCCAGAAGGACAAGGATTTCTCCCAGGCCAATGCTGTCCCCTACTCTAATCCTGGCGGTCATCAGACTGCCAAACGTGCCCGACAAAATCATATCTGCCAAGTGGGCTCTTGAGCTGTGCTTCCTGGGGAAAAGTGACACCTTTCCCACCCAACTTGCCAAGTTGCCTGTGGACCGCCCTGGGCCTTTGCCTAGAAAAATTTCCCGAAGGACGAGGATTTCTCCCAGGCCAAAGCTGCCCCCTCCTCCAGACCTGGCTGCCATCGGAGGCCCAAAACTGCCCTACAAAATAACTTCTGCCAAGTGGGTTCTTGAGTTTGGCTTCCTGGGGAAAAGTGCCACCTTTCCCAGCCAACTTGCTTAACTTGCCTTTTGGCAGTCCTGGGCCTTTGCCTAGAAAAATTTCCAGAAGGACGAGGATTTCTCCCAGACCAAAGCTGTCCCCTCCTCCAGACATGGCTGCCTTCGGAGGGACAAATGTGCCCTACACAATGAATTCCGCCAAGTGGGCTCTAGAGTTTGGCTTCCTGGGGAAAAGTGCCACCTTTCCCACCCAACTTGCCTAAGTTGCCTGTGGTCCGTCCTGGGCCTTTGCCTACAAAAAATTCCAGCAGGACGAGGATATCTCCGAGAACAAAGCTGCCCCCTCCTCCAGACCTGGATGTCATCGGAGGGCCAAACGTGCCCAACAAAATCTGAGCTGCACTGTGGGCTCAGAGTTTAGCCGAATGGGGAAAAGTGCCACCTTTCCCAGCCAACTTGCCGAACTTGCCTGTGACCCGTCCTGGGCCTTTGCCTAGAAAAATTCCAGAAGGACAAGGATTTCTCCCAGGCCAATGCTGTCCTTTACTCTAATCCTGGCTTTCATCAGAGTGCCAAACGTGCCCGACAAAATGATATCTGCCAAGTGGGCTCTTGAGCTGTGCTTCCTGGAGAAAAATGACACCTTTCCCACCCAACTTGCCTAAGTTGCCTGTGGCCCGTCCTGGGCCTTTGCCTAGAAAAATTCCAGAAGGACGAGGATTTCTCCCAGACCAAAGCTGACACCTCCTCCAGACCTGGATGCCATTGGAGGCCCATACGTGCCCAACAAAATGTCATATGCAGTGTGGGATCAGAGTTTGTCTTAATGGAGAAAAGTTCCACCATTCCCAGCCAACTTGCCTTACTTGCCTGTGGCCCGTCCTGGGCCTTTGCCTAGAAAAATTCCACAAGGACGAGGATTTCTCCCAGAACAAAGCTGCCCCCTCCTAAAGACCTGGATGACATTGGAGGGCCAGACGTGCCCGACAAAATGTCATATGCATTGTGGGCGCAGAGTTTAGCCTAAGGGAAAAAGTGCCACCTCTCCAAGCCAACTTGCCTAGCTTACCTGTGACCCTTCCTGGGCCTTTGCCTAGAAAAATTTCCCGAAGGACGAGGATTTCTCCCAGGCCAAAGCTGCCCCCTCCTCCAGACCTGGCTGCCATCGGAGGCCCAAAACTGCCCTACAAAATAACTTCTGCCAAGTGGGTTCTTGAGTTTGGTTTCCTGGGGAAAAGTGCCACCTTTCCCAGCCAACTTGCTTAACTTGCCTTTTGGCAGTCCTGGGCCTTTGCCTAGAAAAATTTCCAGAAGGACGAGGATTTCTCCCAGAACAAAGCTGCCCCTTACTCCAGACCTGGATGCCATCGGAGCGCCAAACGCGCCCGACAAAATGCCATATGCATTGTGGGCTCTTGAATTTGGCTTCCTGAGGAAAAATGATTCCTTTCCCAGACAACTTGCCTAACTGGCCTGTGGCCTGTCCTGGGCCTTTGCCTAGAAAAATTCCAGAAGGACGAGGATTACTCCCAGACCAAAGCTGCCCCCTCATCCAGACCTGGATGCCATCGGAGCGCCAAACGTGGCCTACAAAATGACGTATGCATTGTGGGCTCTTCGTTTGGCTTCCTGGGGAAAAGTGCAACCATTCCCAGCCAACTTGCCGAACTTCCCTGTGGCCCGTCCTGGGTCTTTGACTAGAAAATTTCCAGAAGGACGAGGATTTCTCCCAGAACAAAGGTGCCCCCTCCTACAGACCTGGATGCCATCGGCGCGGCAAACGTGCCCGACAAAATGTCATATGCATTGTGGGCTCTTGAGTTTGTGTTCCAGGGGAAAAGTGCAACCATTCCCAGCCAACTTGCCGAACTTGCCTTTTGGAAGTCCTGGGCCTTTGCCTATCAAAATTCCAGAAGGACGAGGATTTCTCCCAGAACAAAGCTGCCCCTTACTCCAGACCTGGATGTCATCGGAGCGCCAAACGTGCCCGACATAATGTCATATGCATTGTGGGCTCTTGAGTTTGGCTTCCTGGGGAAAAGTGATTCCTTTCCCAGTCAACTTGCCTAACTTGCCTGTGGCCCGTCCTGGGCCTACGCCTGGAAAAATTCCAGAAGGACGAGGATTTCTCCCAGACCAATGCTGACCCATACTCCAAACCTGGCTGCCATCGGAGGGCCAAACGTGCCCTACAAAATGACGTATGCATTGTGGGATCTTCGTTTGGCTTCCTGGGGAAAAGTGACTCCTTTCCCCGACAAGTTGCCGAACTTGTCTGGGGCTCGTCCTGGGCCTTTGCCTAGAAAAATTCCAGAAGGACGAGGATTTCTCCCAGACCAAAGCTGCCTCCTCCTGCAGACCTGTCTGCCATTGGAGGGCCAAAAGTGCCATACCAAATGTCATCTACATTGTGGGCTCAGAGTTTAGCTTAATGGGGAAAACTGCCCCCATTCCCAGCCAACTTGCCGAACTTGCCTGTGGCCCGTCCTGGGTCTTTGCCTAGAAAAATTCCAGAAGGACGAGGATTTCTCCCAGAACAAAGCTGCCCCCTCCTCCAAACCTGTCTGCCATTGGAGGCCCAAACCTGCCCTACAAAATGGCTTCTGCCAAGTGGGCTCTTGAGTTTGACTTCCTGAGGAAAAATGCCAACTTTCCCAGTCAACTTGCATAACTTGCCAGTGACCCGTCCTGGGCCTATGCCTAGAAAAATTCCAGATGGACGAGGATTTCTCCCAGACCAAAGCTGACTCCTCCACCAAACCTGGCTGCCATCAGAGGCCCAAACGTGCCCGACAAAATGACATCTGCCTAGTGGGCTCTTGAGTTTGGCTTCCTGGGGAAGAGTGACACCTTTCCCAGCCAACTTGCCGAACTTGCCTGTGGCCCGTCCTGGGCCTTTGCCTAGAAAAATTCCAGAAGGACGAGGATTTCTCCCAGACCAAAGCTGCCTCCTCCTGCAGACCTGTCTGCCATTGGAGGGCCAAAAGTGCCATACCAAATGTCATCTACATTGTGGGCTCAGAGTTTAGCTTAATGGGGAAAACTGCCCCCATTCCTGCCAACTTGCCGAACTTGCCTGTGGCCCGTCCTGGGCCTTTGCCTAGAAAAATTCCAGAAGGACGAGGATTTCTCCCAGACCAAAGCTGCCCCCTCCTCCAGACCTGGATGCCATCGGCGCGGCAAACGTGCCCGACAAAATGTCATATGCATTGTGGGCTCTTGAGTTTGTGTTCCAGGGGAAAAGTGCTACCATTCCCAGCCAACTTGCCGAACTTGCCTGTGGCCCGTCTTGGGCCTTTGCCTAGAAAAATTCCAGAAGGACGAGGATTTCTCCCAGGCCAATGCTGTCCCCTACTCTAATCCTGGCTGTCATCAGAGTGCCAAACGTGCCCGACAAAATGATATCTGCCAAGTGGGCTCTTGAGCTGTGCTTCCTGGGGAAAAGTGACACCTTTCCCACCCAACTTGCCTAAGTTGCCTGTGGCCCGTCCTGGGCCTTTGCCTAGAAAAATTCCAGAAGGACGAGGATTTCTCCCAGACCAAAGCTGACACCTCCTCCAGACCTGGATGCCATTGGAGGCCCATACGTGCCCAACAAAATGTCATATGCAGTGTGGGATCAGAGTTTGTCTTAATGGAGAAAAGTGCCACCATTCCCAGCCAACTTGCCTTACTTGCCTGTGGCCCGTCCTGGGCCTTTGCCTAGAAAAATTCCACAAGGACGAGGATTTCTCCCAGAACAAAGCTGCCCCCTCCTAAAGACCTGGATGACATTGGAGGGCCAGACGTGCCCGACAAAATGTCATATGCATTGTGGGCGCAGAGTTTAGCCTAAGGGAAAAAGTGCCACCTCTCCAAGCCAACTTGCCTAGCTTACCTGTGACCCGTCCTGGGCCTTTGCCTAGAAAAATTTCCCGAAGGACGAGGATTTCTCCCAGGCCAAAGCTGCCCCCTCCTTCAGACCTGGCTGCCATCGGAGGCCCAAAACTGCCCTACAAAATAACTTCTGCCAAGTGGGTTCTTGAGTTTGGCTTCCTGGGGAAAAGTGCCACCTTTCCCAGCCAACTTCCTTAACTTGCCTTTTGGCAGTCCTGGGCCTTTGCCTAGAAAAATTTCCAGAAGGACGAGGATTTCTCCCAGAACAAAGCTGCCCCTTACTCCAGACCTGGATGCCATCGGAGCGCCAAACGTGCCCGACAAAATGCCATATGCATTGTGGGCTCTTGAGTTTGGCTTCCTGGGGAAAAATGATTCCTTTCCCAGACAACTTGCCTAACTGGCCTGTGGCCTGTCTTGGGCCTTTGCCTAGAAAAATTCCAGAAGGACGAGGATTAATCCCAGACCAAAGCTGCCCCCTCATCCAGACCTGGATTCCATCGGAGCGCCAAACGTGGCCTACAAAATGACGTATGCATTGCGGGCTCTTCGTTTGGCTTCCTGGGGAAAAGTGACACCTTTCCCAGGCAACATGCCGAACTTGCCTGTGGCCCGTCCTGGGTCTTTGCCTAGAAAAATTCCAGAAGGACGAGGATTTCTCCCAGAACAAAGCTGCCCCCTCCTCCAAACCTGTCTGCCATTGGAGGCCCAAACCTGCCCTACAAAATGGCTTCTGCCAAGTGGGCTCTTGAGTTTGACTTCCTGAGGAAAAATGCCAACTTTCCCAGTCAACTTGCATAACTTGCCAGTGACCCGTCCTGGGCCTATGCCTAGAAAAATTCCAGATGGACGAGGATTTCTCCCAGACCAAAGCTGACTCCTCCACCAAACCTGGCTGCCATCAGAGGCCCAAACGTGCCCGACAAAATGACATCTGCCTAGTGGGCTCTTGAGTTTGGCTTCCTGGGGAAGAGTGACACCTTTCCCAGCCAACTTGCCTAACTTGCCTGTGGCCCGTCCTGGGCCTTTGCCTAGAAAAATTCCAGAAGGACGAGGATTTCTCCCAGACCAAAGCTGCCTCCTCCTGCAGACCTGTCTGCCATTGGAGGGCCAAAAGTGCCATACCAAATGTCATCTACATTGTGGGCTCAGAGTTTAGCTTAATGGGGAAAACTGCCCCCATTCCCAGCCAACTTGCCGAACTTGCCTGTGGCCCGTCCTGGGCCTTTGCCTAGAAAAATTCCAGAAGGACGAGGATTTCTCCCAGACCAAAGCTGCCCCCTCCTCCAGACCTGGATGCCATCGGCGCGGCAAACGTGCCCGACAAAATGTCATATGCATTGTGGGCTCTTGAGTTTGTGTTCCAGGGGAAAAGTGCTACCATTCCCAGCCAACTTGCCGAACTTGCCTGTGGCCCGTCTTGGGCCTTTGCCTAGAAAAATTCCAGAAGGACGAGGATTTCTCCCAGGCCAATGCTGTCCCCTACTCTAATCCTGGCTGTCATCAGAGTGCCAAACGTGCCCGACAAAATGATATCTGCCAAGTGGGCTCTTGAGCTGTGCTTCCTGGGGAAAAGTGACACCTTTCCCACCCAACTTGCCTAAGTTGCCTGTGGCCCGTCCTGGGCCTTTGCCTAGAAAAATTCCAGAAGGACGAGGATTTCTCCCAGACCAAAGCTGACACCTCCTCCAGACCTGGATGCCATTGGAGGCCCATACGTGCCCAACAAAATGTCATATGCAGTGTGGGATCAGAGTTTGTCTTAATGGAGAAAAGTGCCACCATTCCCAGCCAACTTGCCGAACTTGCCTGTGGCCCGTCCTGGGCCTTTGCCTAGAAAAATTCCACAAGGACGAGGATTTCTCCCAGAACAAAGCTGCCCCCTCCTAAAGACCTGGATGACATTGGAGGGCCAGACGTGCCCGACAAAATGTCATATGCATTGTGGGCGCAGAGTTTAGCCTAAGGGAAAAAGTGCCACCTCTCCAAGCCAACTTGCCTAGCTTACCTGTGACCCGTCCTGGGCCTTTGCCTAGAAAAATTTCCCGAAGGACGAGGATTTCTCCCAGGCCAAAGCTGCCCCCTCCTTCAGACCTGGCTGCCATCGGAGGCCCAAAACTGCCCTACAAAATAACTTCTGCCAAGTGGGTTCTTGAGTTTGGCTTCCTGGGGAAAAGTGCCACCTTTCCCAGCCAACTTCCTTAACTTGCCTTTTGGCAGTCCTGGGCCTTTGCCTAGAAAAATTTCCAGAAGGACGAGGATTTCTCCCAGAACAAAGCTGCCCCTTACTCCAGACCTGGATGCCATCGGAGCGCCAAACGTGCCCGACAAAATGCCATATGCATTGTGGGCTCTTGAGTTTGGCTTCCTGGGGAAAAATGATTCCTTTCCCAGACAACTTGCCTAACTGGCCTGTGGCCTGTCCTGGGCCTTTGCCTAGAAAAATTCCAGAAGGACGAGGATTAATCCCAGACCAAAGCTGCCCCCTCATCCAGACCTGGATTCCATCGGAGCGCCAAACGTGGCCTACAAAATGACGTATGCATTGCGGGCTCTTCGTTTGGCTTCCTGGGGAAAAGTGACACCTTTCCCAGGCAACATGCCGAACTTGCCTGTGGCCCGTCCTGGGTCTTTGCCTAGAAAAATTCCAGAAGGACGAGGATTTCTCCCAGAACAAAGCTGCCCCCTCCTCCAAACCTGTCTGCCATTGGAGGCCCAAACCTGCCCTACAAAATGGCTTCTGCCAAGTGGGCTCTTGAGTTTGACTTCCTGAGGAAAAATGCCAACTTTCCCAGTCAACTTGCATAACTTGCCAGTGACCCGTCCTGGGCCTATGCCTAGAAAAATTCCAGATGGACGAGGATTTCTCCCAGACCAAAGCTGACTCCTCCACCAAACCTGGCTGCCATCAGAGGCCCAAACGTGCCCGACAAAATGACATCTGCCAAGTGGGCTCTTGAGTTTGGCTTCCTGGGGAAAAGTGACACCTTTCCCAGGCAATATGACGAACTTGCCTGTGGCCCGTCCTGGGCCTTTGCCTAGAAAAATTCCAGAAGGACGAGGATTTCTCCCAGACCAAAGCTGCCTCCTCCTGCAGACCTGTCTGCCACTGGAGGGCCAAAAGTGCCATACCAAATGACATCTACATTGTGGGCTCAGAGTTTAGCTTAATGAGGAAAACTGCCCCCATTCCCAGCCAACTTGCCGAACTTGCCTGTGGCCCGTCCTGGGCCTTTGCCTAGAAAAATTCCAGAAGGACGAGGATTTCTCCCAGAACAAAGCTGCCCCCTCCTCCAGACCTGGATGCCATCGGCGCGGCAAACGTGCCCGACAAAATGTCATATGCATTGTGGGCTCTTGAGTTTGTGTTCCAGGGGAAAAAAGTGCTACCATTTCCAGCCAAATTGCCGAACTTGCCTGTGGCCCGTCTTGGGCCTTTGCCTAGAAAAATTCCAGAAGGACGAGGATTTCTCCCAGGCCAATGCTGTCCCCTACTCTAATCCTGGCTGTCATCAGAGTGCCAAACGTGCCCGAAAAAATGATATCTGCCAAGTGGGCTCTTGAGCAGTGCTTCCTGGGGAAAAGTGACACCTTTCCCACCCAACTTGCCTAAGTTGCCTGTGGCCCGTCCTGGGCCTTTGCCTAGAAAAATTCCAGAAGGACGAGGATTTCTCCCAGACCAAAGCTGACACCTCCTCCAGACCTGGATGCCATTGGAGGCCCATACGTGCCCAACAAAATGTCATATGCAGTGTGGGATCAGAGTTTGTCTTAATGGAGAAAAGTGCCACCATTCCCAGCCAACTTGCCTTACTTGCCTGTGGCCCGTCCTGGGCCTTTGCCTAGAAAAATTCCAGAAGGACGAGGATTTCTCCCAGACCAAAGCTGACACCTCCTCCAGACCTGGATGCCATTGGAGGCCCATACGTGCCCAACAAAATGTCATATGCAGTGTGGGATCAGAGTTTGTCTTAATGGAGAAAAGTGCCACCATTCCCAGCCAACTTGCCTTACTTGCCTGTGGCCCGTCCTGGGCCTTTGCCTAGAAAAATTCCACAAGGACGAGGATTTCTCCCAGAACAAAGCTGCCCCCTCCTAAAGACCTGGATGACATTGGAGGGCCAGACGTGCCCGACAAAATGTCATATGCATTGTGGGCGCAGAGTTTAGCCTAAGGGAAAAAGTGCCACCTCTCCAAGCCAACTTGCCTAGCTTACCTGTGACCCGTCCTGGGCCTTTGCCTAGAAAAATTTCCCGAAGGACGAGGATTTCTCCCAGGCCAAAGCTGCCCCCTCCTTCAGACCTGGCTGCCATCGGAGGCCCAAAACTGCCCTACAAAATAACTTCTGCCAAGTGGGTTCTTGAGTTTGGCTTCCTGGGGAAAAGTGCCACCTTTCCCAGCCAACTTGCTTAACTTGCCTTTTGGCAGTCCTGGGCCTTTGCCTAGAAAAATTTCCAGAAGGACGAGGATTTCTCCCAGAACAAAGCTGCCCCTTACTCCAGACCTGGATGCCATCGGAGCGCCAAACGTGCCCGACAAAATGCCATATGCATTGTGGGCTCTTGAGTTTGGCTTCCTGGGGAAAAATGATTCCTTTCCCAGACAACTTGCCTAACTGGCCTGTGGCCTGTCCTGGGCCTTTGCCTAGAAAAATTCCAGAAGGACGAGGATTACTCCCAGACCAAAGCTGCCCCCTCATCCAGATCTGGATTCCATCGGAGCGCCAAACGTGGCCTACAAAATGACGTATGCATTGTGGGCTCTTCGTTTGGCTTCCTGGGGAAAAGTGACACCTTTCCCAGGCAACATGCCGAACTTGCCTGTGGCCCGTCCTGGGCCTTTGACTAGAAAATTTCCAGAAGGACGAGGATTTCTCCCAGAACAAAGGTGCCCCCTCCTACAGACCTGGATGTCATCGGAGCGCCAAACGTGCCCGACAAAATGTCATACGCATTGTGGGCTCTTGAGTTTGGCTTCCTGGGGAAAAGTGATTCCTTTCCCAGTCAACTTGCCTAACTTGCCTGTGGCCCGTCCTGGGCCTACGCCTGGAAAAATTCCAGAAGGACGAGGATTTCTCCCAGACCAATGCTGCCCCCTCCTCCAAACCTGGCTGCCATCGGAGGGCCAAACGTGGCCTACAAAATGACGTATGCATTGTGGGATCTTCGTTTGGCTTCCTGGGGAAAAGTGACTCCTTTCCCAGACAAGTTGCCGAACTTGTCTGGGGCTCGTCCTGGGCCTTTGCCTAGAAAAATTCCAGAAGGACGAGGATTTCTCCCAGGCCAAAGCTGCCCCCTCCTCCAAACCTGTCTGCCATTGGAGGCCCAAACCTGCCTTACAAAATGGCTTCTGCCAAGTGGGCTCTTGAGTTTGACTTCCTGAGGAAAAGTGCCAACTTTCCCAGTCAACTTGCATAACTTGCCAGTGACCCGTCCTGGGCCTATGCTTAGAAAAATTCCAGATGGACGAGGATTTCTCCCAGACCAAAGCTGACTCCTCCACCAAACCTGGCTGCCATCAGAGGCCCAAACGTGCCCGACAAAATGACATATGCCAAGTGGGCTCTTGAGTTTGGCTTCCTCGGGAAAAATGACACCTTTCCCAGCCAACTTGCCTAACTTGCCTGTGGCCCGTCCTGGGCCTTTGCCTAGAAAAATTCCAGAAGGACGAGGATTTCTCCCAGACCAAAGCTGCCTCCTCCTGCAGACCTGTCTGCCATTGGAGGGCCAAAAGTGCCATACCAAATGACATCTACATTGTGGGCTCAGAGTTTAGCTTAATGGGGAAAACTGCCCCCATTCCCAGCCAACTTGCCGAACTTGCCTGTGGCCCGTCCTGGGCCTTTGCCTAGAAAAATTCCAGAAGGACGAGGATTTCTCCCAGACCAAAGCTGCCCCCTCCTCCAGACCTGGATGCCATCGGCGCGGCAAACGTGCCCGACAAAATGTCATATGCATTGTGGGCTCTTGAGTTTGTGTTCCAGGGGAAAAGTGCTACCATTTCCAGCCAAATTGCCGAACTTGCCTGTGGCCCGTCTTGGGCCTTTGCCTAGAAAAATTCCAGAAGGACGAGGATTTCTCCCAGGCCAATGCTGTCCCCTACTCTAATCCTGGCTGTCATCAGAGTGCCAAACGTGCCCGAAAAAATGATATCTGCCAAGTGGGCTCTTGAGCTGTGCTTCCTGGGGAAAAGTGACACCTTTCCCACCCAACTTGCCTTACTTGCCTGTGGCCCGCCCTGGGCCTTTGCCTAGAAAAATTCCACAAGGACGAGGATTTCTCCCAGAACAAAGCTGCCCCCTCCTAAAGACCTGGATGACATTGGAGGGCCAGACGTGCCCGACAAAATGTCATATGCATTGTGGGCGCAGAGTTTAGCCTAAGGGAAAAAGTGCCACCATTCCAAGCCAACTTGCCTAGCTTACCTGTGACCCTTCCTGGGCCTTTGCCTAGAAAAATTTCCAGAAGGACGAGGATTTCTCCCAGGCCAAAGCTGCCCCCTCCTTCAGACCTGGCTGCCATCGGAGGCCGAAAACTGCCCTACAAAATAACTTCTGCCAAGTGGGCTCTTGAGTTTGGCTTCCTGGGGAAAAATGATTCCTTTCCCAGACAACTTGCCTAACTGGCCTGTGGCCTGTCCTGGGCCTTTGCCTAGAAAAATTCCAGAAGGACGAGGATTACTCCCAGACCAAAGCTGCCCCCTCATCCAGACCTGGATTCCATCGGAGCGCCAAACGTGGCCTACAAAATGACGTATGCATTGCGGGCTCTTCGTTTGGCTTCCTGGGGAAAAGTGACACCTTTCCCAGGCAACATGCCGAACTTGCCTGTGGCCCGTCCTGGGTCTTTGACTAGAAAATTTCCAGAAGGACGAGGATTTCTCCCAGAACAAAGGTGCCCCTTACTCCAGACCTGGATGTCATCGGAGCGCCAAACGTGCCCGACAAAATGTCATATGCATTGTGGGCTCCTGAGTTTGGCTTCCTGGGGAAAAGTGATTCCTTTCCCAGTCAACTTGCCTAACTTGCCTGTGGCCCGTCCTGGGCCTACGCCTGGAAAAATTCCAGAAGGACGAGGATTTCTCCCAGACCAATGCTGACACCTCCTCCAGACCTGGATGCCATTGGAGGCCCATACGTGCCCAACAAAATGTCATATGCAGTGTGGGATCAGAGTTTGTCTTAATGGAGAAAAGTGCCACCATTCCCAGCCAACTTGCCGAACTTGCCTGTGGCCCGTCCTGGGCCTTTGCCTAGAAAAATTCCACAAGGACGAGGATTTCTCCCAGAACAAAGCTGCCCCCTCCTAAAGACCTGGATGACATTGGAGGGCCAGACGTGCCCGACAAAATGTCATATGCATTGTGGGCGCAGAGTTTAGCCTAAGGGAAAAAGTGCCACCATTCCAAGCCAACTTGCCTAGCTGGCCTGTGACCCTTCCTGGGCCTTTGCCTAGAAAAATTTCCAGAAGGACGAGGATTTCTCCCAGGCCAAAGCTGCCCCCTCCTTCAGACCTGGCTGCCATCGGAGGCCCAAAACTGCCCTACAAAATAACTTCTGCCAAGTGGGTTCTTGAGTTTGGCTTCCTGGGGAAAAGTGCCACCTTTCCCAGCCAACTTCCTTAACTTGCCTTTTGGCAGTCCTGGGCCTTTGCCTAGAAAAATTTCCAGAAGGACGAGGATTTCTCCCAGAACAAAGCTGCCCCTTACTCCAGACCTGGATGCCATCGGAGCGCCAAACGTGCCCGACAAAATGCCATATGCATTGTGGGCTCTTGAGTATGGCTTCCTGGGGAAAAATGATTCCTTTCCCAGACAACTTGCCTAACTGGCCTGTGGCCTGTCCTGGGCCTTTACCTAGAAAAATTCCAGAAGGACGAGGATTAATCCCAGACCAAAGCTGCCCCCTCATCCAGACCTGGATTCCATCGGAGCGCCAAACGTGGCCTACAAAATGACGTATGCATTGCGGGCTCTTCGTTTGGCTTCCTGGGGAAAAGTGACACCTTTCCCAGGCAACATGCCGAACTTGCCTGTGGCCCGTCCTGGGTCTTTGCCTAGAAAAATTCCAGAAGGACGAGGATTTCTCCCAGAACAAAGCTGCCCCCTCCTCCAAACCTGTCTGCCATTGGAGGCCCAAACCTGCCCTACAAAATGGCTTCTGCCAAGTGGGCTCTTGAGTTTGACTTCCTGAGGAAAAATGCCAACTTTCCCAGTCAACTTGCATAACTTGCCAGTGACCCGTCCTGGGCCTATGCCTAGAAAAATTCCAGATGGACGAGGATTTCTCCCAGATCAAAGCTGACTCCTCCACCAAACCTGGCTGCCATCAGAGGCCCAAACGTGCCCGACAAAATGACATCTGCCAAGTGGGCTCTTGAGTTTGGCTTCCTGGGGAAAAGTGACACCTTTCCCAGGCAATATGACGAACTTGCCTGTGGCCCGTCCTGGGCCTTTGCCTAGAAAAATTCCAGAAGGACGAGGATTTCTCCCAGACCAAAGCTGCCTCCTCCTGCAGACCTGTCTGCCACTGGAGGGCCAAAAGTGCCATACCAAATGACATCTACATTGTGGGCTCAGAGTTTAGCTTAATGAGGAAAACTGCCCCCATTCCCAGCCAACTTGCCGAACTTGCCTGTGGCCCGTCCTGGGCCTTTGCCTAGAAAAATTCCAGAAGGACGAGCATTTCTCCCAGACCAAAGCTGCCCCCTCCTCCAGACCTGGATGCCATCGGCGCGGCAAACGTGCCCGACAAAATGTCATATGCATTGTGGGCTCTTGAGTTTGTGTTCCAGGCGAAAAAAGTGCTACCATTTCCAGCCAAATTGCCGAACTTGCCTGTGGCCCGTCTTGGGCCTTTGCCTAGAAAAATTCCAGAAGGACGAGGATTTCTCCCAGGCCAATGCTGTCCCCTACTCTAATCCTGGCTGTCATCAGAGTGCCAAACGTGCCCGACAAAATGATATCTGCCAAGTGGGCTCTTGAGCTGTGCTTCCTGGGGAAAAGTGACACCTTTCCCACCCAACTTGCCTAAGTTGCCTGTGGCCCGTCCTGGGCCTTTGCCTAGAAAAATTCCAGAAGGACGAGGATTTCTCCCAGACCAAAGCTGACACCTCCTCCAGACCTGGATGCCATTGGAGGCCCATACGTGCCCAACAAAATGTCATATGCAGTGTGGGATCAGAGTTTGTCTTAATGGAGAAAAGTGCCACCATTCCCAGCCAACTTGCCTTACTTGCCTGTGGCCCGTCCTGGGCCTTTGCCTAGAAAAATTCCACAAGGACGAGGATTTCTCCCAGAACAAAGCTGCCCCCTCCTAAAGACCTGGATGACATTGGAGGGCCAGACGTGCCCGACAAAATGTCATATGCATTGTGGGCGCAGAGTTTAGCCTAAGGGAAAAAGTGCCACCTTTCCAAGCCAACTTGCCTAGCTTACCTGTGACCCGTCCTGGGCCTTTGCCTAGAAAAATTTCCCGAAGGACGAGGATTTCTCCCAGGCCAAAGCTGCCCCCTCCTTCAGACCTGGCTGCCATCGGAGGCCCAAAACTGCCCTACAAAATAACTTCTGCCAAGTGGGTTCTTGAGTTTGGCTTCCTGGGGAAAAGTGCCACCTTTCCCAGCCAACTTGCTTAACTTGCCTTTTGGCAGTCCTGGGCCTTTGCCTAGAAAAATTTCCAGAAGGACGAGGATTTCTCCCAGAACAAAGCTGCCCCTTACTCCAGACCTGGATGCCATCGGAGCGCCAAACGTGCCCGACAAAATGCCATATGCATTGTGGGCTCTTGAGTTTGGCTTCCTGGGGAAAAATGATTCCTTTCCCAGACAACTTGCCTAACTGGCCTGTGGCCTGTCCTGGGCCTTTGCCTAGAAAAATTCCAGAAGGACGAGGATTAATCCCAGACCAAAGCTGCCCCCTCATCCAGACCTGGATTCCATCGGAGCGCCAAACGTGGCCTACAAAATGACGTATGCATTGCGGGCTCTTCGTTTGGCTTCCTGGGGAAAAGTGACACCTTTCCCAGGCAACATGCCGAACTTGCCTGTGGCCCGTCCTGGGTCTTTGCCTAGAAAAATTCCAGAAGGACGAGGATTTCTCCCAGAACAAAGCTGCCCCCTCCTCCAAACCTGTCTGCCATTGGAGGCCCAAACCTGCCCTACAAAATGGCTTCTGCCAAGTGGGCTCTTGAGTTTGACTTCCTGAGGAAAAATGCCAACTTTCCCAGTCAACTTGCATAACTTGCCAGTGACCCGTCCTGGGCCTATGCCTAGAAAAATTCCAGATGGACGAGGATTTCTCCCAGACCAAAGCTGACTCCTCCACCAAACCTGGCTGCCATCAGAGGCCCAAACGTGCCCGACAAAATGACATCTGCCAAGTGGGCTCTTGAGTTTGGCTTCCTGGGGAAAAGTGACACCTTTCCCAGGCAATATGACGAACTTGCCTGTGGCCCGTCCTGGGCCTTTGCCTAGAAAAATTCCAGAAGGACGAGGATTTCTCCCAGACCAAAGCTGCCTCCTCCTGCAGACCTGTCTGCCACTGGAGGGCCAAAAGTGCCATACCAAATGACATCTACATTGTGGGCTCAGAGTTTAGCTTAATGAGGAAAACTGCCCCCATTCCCAGCCAACTTGCCGAACTTGCCTGTGGCCCGTCCTGGGCCTTTGCCTAGAAAAATTCCAGAAGGACGAGGATTTCTCCCAGAACAAAGCTGCCCCCTCCTCCAGACCTGGATGCCATCGGCGCGGCAAACGTGCCCGACAAAATGTCATATGCATTGTGGGCTCTTGAGTTTGTGTTCCAGGGGAAAAAAGTGCTACCATTTCCAGCCAAATTGCCGAACTTGCCTGTGGCCCGTCTTGGGCCTTTGCCTAGAAAAATTCCAGAAGGACGAGGATTTCTCCCAGGCCAATGCTGTCCCCTACTCTAATCCTGGCTGTCATCAGAGTGCCAAACGTGCCCGACAAAATGATATCTGCCAAGTGGGCTCTTGAGCAGTGCTTCCTGGGGAAAAGTGACACCTTTCCCACCCAACTTGCCTAAGTTGCCTGTGGCCCGTCCTGGGCCTTTGCCTAGAAAAATTCCAGAAGGACGAGGATTTCTCCCAGACCAAAGCTGACACCTCCTCCAGACCTGGATGCCATTGGAGGCCCATACGTGCCCAACAAAATGTCATATGCAGTGTGGGATCAGAGTTTGTCTTAATGGAGAAAAGTGCCACCATTCCCAGCCAACTTGCCTTACTTGCCTGTGGCCCGTCCTGGGCCTTTGCCTAGAAAAATTCCAGAAGGACGAGGATTTCTCCCAGACCAAAGCTGACACCTCCTCCAGACCTGGATGCCATTGGAGGCCCATACGTGCCCAACAAAATGTCATATGCAGTGTGGGATCAGAGTTTGTCTTAATGGAGAAAAGTGCCACCATTCCCAGCCAACTTGCCTTACTTGCCTGTGGCCCGTCCTGGGCCTTTGCCTAGAAAAATTCCACAAGGACGAGGATTTCTCCCAGAACAAAGCTGCCCCCTCCTAAAGACCTGGATGACATTGGAGGGCCAGACGTGCCCGACAAAATGTCATATGCATTGTGGGCGCAGAGTTTAGCCTAAGGGAAAAAGTGCCACCTCTCCAAGCCAACTTGCCTAGCTTACCTGTGACCCGTCCTGGGCCTTTGCCTAGAAAAATTTCCCGAAGGACGAGGATTTCTCCCAGGCCAAAGCTGCCCCCTCCTTCAGACCTGGCTGCCATCGGAGGCCCAAAACTGCCCTACAAAATAACTTCTGCCAAGTGGGTTCTTGAGTTTGGCTTCCTGGGGAAAAGTGCCACCTTTCCCAGCCAACTTGCTTAACTTGCCTTTTGGCAGTCCTGGGCCTTTGCCTAGAAAAATTTCCAGAAGGACGAGGATTTCTCCCAGAACAAAGCTGCCCCTTACTCCAGACCTGGATGCCATCGGAGCGCCAAACGTGCCCGACAAAATGCCATATGCATTGTGGGCTCTTGAGTTTGGCTTCCTGGGGAAAAATGATTCCTTTCCCAGACAACTTGCCTAACTGGCCTGTGGCCTGTCCTGGGCCTTTGCCTAGAAAAATTCCAGAAGGACGAGGATTACTCCCAGACCAAAGCTGCCCCCTCATCCAGATCTGGATTCCATCGGAGCGCCAAACGTGGCCTACAAAATGACGTATGCATTGTGGGCTCTTCGTTTGGCTTCCTGGGGAAAAGTGACACCTTTCCCAGGCAACATGCCGAACTTGCCTGTGGCCCGTCCTGGGCCTTTGACTAGAAAATTTCCAGAAGGACGAGGATTTCTCCCAGAACAAAGGTGCCCCCTCCTACAGACCTGGATGTCATCGGAGCGCCAAACGTGCCCGACAAAATGTCATACGCATTGTGGGCTCTTGAGTTTGGCTTCCTGGGGAAAAGTGATTCCTTTCCCAGTCAACTTGCCTAACTTGCCTGTGGCCCGTCCTGGGCCTACGCCTGGAAAAATTCCAGAAGGACGAGGATTTCTCCCAGACCAATGCTGCCCCCTCCTCCAAACCTGGCTGCCATCGGAGGGCCAAACGTGGCCTACAAAATGACGTATGCATTGTGGGATCTTCGTTTGGCTTCCTGGGGAAAAGTGACTCCTTTCCCAGACAAGTTGCCGAACTTGTCTGGGGCTCGTCCTGGGCCTTTGCCTAGAAAAATTCCAGAAGGACGAGGATTTCTCCCAGGCCAAAGCTGCCCCCTCCTCCAAACCTGTCTGCCATTGGAGGCCCAAACCTGCCTTACAAAATGGCTTCTGCCAAGTGGGCTCTTGAGTTTGACTTCCTGAGGAAAAGTGCCAACTTTCCCAGTCAACTTGCATAACTTGCCAGTGACCCGTCCTGGGCCTATGCTTAGAAAAATTCCAGATGGACGAGGATTTCTCCCAGACCAAAGCTGACTCCTCCACCAAACCTGGCTGCCATCAGAGGCCCAAACGTGCCCGACAAAATGACATATGCCAAGTGGGCTCTTGAGTTTGGCTTCCTCGGGAAAAATGACACCTTTCCCAGCCAACTTGCCTAACTTGCCTGTGGCCCGTCCTGGGCCTTTGCCTAGAAAAATTCCAGAAGGACGAGGATTTCTCCCAGACCAAAGCTGCCTCCTCCTGCAGACCTGTCTGCCATTGGAGGGCCAAAAGTGCCATACCAAATGACATCTACATTGTGGGCTCAGAGTTTAGCTTAATGGGGAAAACTGCCCCCATTCCCAGCCAACTTGCCGAACTTGCCTGTGGCCCGTCCTGGGCCTTTGCCTAGAAAAATTCCAGAAGGACGAGGATTTCTCCCAGAACAAAGCTGCCCCCTCCTCCAGACCTGGATGCCATCGGCGCGGCAAACGTGCCCGACAAAATGTCATATGCATTGTGGGCTCTTGAGTTTGTGTTCCAGGGGAAAAGTGCTACCATTTCCAGCCAAATTGCCGAACTTGCCTGTGGCCCGTCTTGGGCCTTTGCCTAGAAAAATTCCAGAAGGACGAGGATTTCTCCCAGGCCAATGCTGTCCCCTACTCTAATCCTGGCTGTCATCAGAGTGCCAAACGTGCCCGAAAAAATGATATCTGCCAAGTGGGCTCTTGAGCTGTGCTTCCTGGGGAAAAGTGACACCTTTCCCACCCAACTTGCCTTACTTGCCTGTGGCCCGCCCTGGGTCTTTGCCTAGAAAAATTCCACAAGGACGAGGATTTCTCCCAGAACAAAGCTGCCCCCTCCTAAAGACCTGGATGACATTGGAGGGCCAGACGTGCCCGACAAAATGTCATATGCATTGTGGGCGCAGAGTTTAGCCTAAGGGAAAAAGTGCCACCATTCCAAGCCAACTTGCCTAGCTTACCTGTGACCCTTCCTGGGCCTTTGCCTAGAAAAATTTCCAGAAGGACGAGGATTTCTCCCAGGCCAAAGCTGCCCCCTCCTTCAGACCTGGCTGCCATCGGAGGCCGAAAACTGCCCTACAAAATAACTTCTGCCAAGTGGGCTCTTGAGTTTGGCTTCCTGGGGAAAAATGATTCCTTTCCCAGACAACTTGCCTAACTGGCCTGTGGCCTGTCCTGGGCCTTTGCCTAGAAAAATTCCAGAAGGACGAGGATTACTCCCAGACCAAAGCTGCCCCCTCATCCA
Organism: Cinclus cinclus; assembly: GCF_963662255.1. Lineage (NCBI taxonomy): Eukaryota > Metazoa > Chordata > Aves > Passeriformes > Cinclidae > Cinclus > Cinclus cinclus. The sequence continues at coordinate 22,227,803 of NC_085047.1, read as the reverse complement.
GACCTGGATTCCATCGGAGCGCCAAACGTGGCCTACAAAATGACGTATGCATTGCGGGCTCTTCGTTTGGCTTCCTGGGGAAAAGTGACACCTTTCCCAGGCAACATGCCGAACTTGCCTGTGGCCCGTCCTGGGTCTTTGACTAGAAAATTTCCAGAAGGACGAGGATTTCTCCCAGAACAAAGGTGCCCCTTACTCCAGACCTGGATGTCATCGGAGCGCCAAACGTGCCCGACAAAATGTCATATGCATTGTGGGCTCCTGAGTTTGGCTTCCTGGGGAAAAGTGATTCCTTTCCCAGTCAACTTGCCTAACTTGCCTGTGGCCCGTCCTGGGCCTACGCCTGGAAAAATTCCAGAAGGACGAGGATTTCTCCCAGACCAATGCTGACACCTCCTCCAGACCTGGATGCCATTGGAGGCCCATACGTGCCCAACAAAATGTCATATGCAGTGTGGGATCAGAGTTTGTCTTAATGGAGAAAAGTGCCACCATTCCCAGCCAACTTGCCGAACTTGCCTGTGGCCCGTCCTGGGCCTTTGCCTAGAAAAATTCCACAAGGACGAGGATTTCTCCCAGAACAAAGCTGCCCCCTCCTAAAGACCTGGATGACATTGGAGGGCCAGACGTGCCCGACAAAATGTCATATGCATTGTGGGCGCAGAGTTTAGCCTAAGGGAAAAAGTGCCACCATTCCAAGCCAACTTGCCTAGCTGGCCTGTGACCCTTCCTGGGCCTTTGCCTAGAAAAATTTCCAGAAGGACGAGGATTTCTCCCAGGCCAAAGCTGCCCCCTCCTTCAGACCTGGCTGCCATCGGAGGCCCAAAACTGCCCTACAAAATAACTTCTGCCAAGTGGGTTCTTGAGTTTGGCTTCCTGGGGAAAAGTGCCACCTTTCCCAGCCAACTTCCTTAACTTGCCTTTTGGCAGTCCTGGGCCTTTGCCTAGAAAAATTTCCAGAAGGACGAGGATTTCTCCCAGAACAAAGCTGCCCCTTACTCCAGACCTGGATGCCATCGGAGCGCCAAACGTGCCCGACAAAATGCCATATGCATTGTGGGCTCTTGAGTATGGCTTCCTGGGGAAAAATGATTCCTTTCCCAGACAACTTGCCTAACTGGCCTGTGGCCTGTCCTGGGCCTTTACCTAGAAAAATTCCAGAAGGACGAGGATTAATCCCAGACCAAAGCTGCCCCCTCATCCAGACCTGGATTCCATCGGAGCGCCAAACGTGGCCTACAAAATGACGTATGCATTGCGGGCTCTTCGTTTGGCTTCCTGGGGAAAAGTGACACCTTTCCCAGGCAACATGCCGAACTTGCCTGTGGCCCGTCCTGGGTCTTTGCCTAGAAAAATTCCAGAAGGACGAGGATTTCTCCCAGAACAAAGCTGCCCCCTCCTCCAAACCTGTCTGCCATTGGAGGCCCAAACCTGCCCTACAAAATGGCTTCTGCCAAGTGGGCTCTTGAGTTTGACTTCCTGAGGAAAAATGCCAACTTTCCCAGTCAACTTGCATAACTTGCCAGTGACCCGTCCTGGGCCTATGCCTAGAAAAATTCCAGATGGACGAGGATTTCTCCCAGATCAAAGCTGACTCCTCCACCAAACCTGGCTGCCATCAGAGGCCCAAACGTGCCCGACAAAATGACATCTGCCAAGTGGGCTCTTGAGTTTGGCTTCCTGGGGAAAAGTGACACCTTTCCCAGGCAATATGACGAACTTGCCTGTGGCCCGTCCTGGGCCTTTGCCTAGAAAAATTCCAGAAGGACGAGGATTTCTCCCAGACCAAAGCTGCCTCCTCCTGCAGACCTGTCTGCCACTGGAGGGCCAAAAGTGCCATACCAAATGACATCTACATTGTGGGCTCAGAGTTTAGCTTAATGAGGAAAACTGCCCCCATTCCCAGCCAACTTGCCGAACTTGCCTGTGGCCCGTCCTGGGCCTTTGCCTAGAAAAATTCCAGAAGGACGAGCATTTCTCCCAGACCAAAGCTGCCCCCTCCTCCAGACCTGGATGCCATCGGCGCGGCAAACGTGCCCGACAAAATGTCATATGCATTGTGGGCTCTTGAGTTTGTGTTCCAGGCGAAAAAAGTGCTACCATTTCCAGCCAAATTGCCGAACTTGCCTGTGGCCCGTCTTGGGCCTTTGCCTAGAAAAATTCCAGAAGGACGAGGATTTCTCCCAGGCCAATGCTGTCCCCTACTCTAATCCTGGCTGTCATCAGAGTGCCAAACGTGCCCAACAAAATGATATCTGCCAAGTGGGCTCTTGAGCTGTGCTTCCTGGGGAAAAGTGACACCTTTCCCACCCAACTTGCCTAAGTTGCCTGTGGCCCGTCCTGGGCCTTTGCCTAGAAAAATTCCAGAAGGACGAGGATTTCTCCCAGACCAAAGCTGACACCTCCTCCAGACCTGGATGCCATTGGAGGCCCATACGTGCCCAACAAAATGTCATATGCAGTGTGGGATCAGAGTTTGTCTTAATGGAGAAAAGTGCCACCATTCCCAGCCAACTTGCCTTACTTGCCTGTGGCCCGTCCTGGGCCTTTGCCTAGAAAAATTCCACAAGGACGAGGATTTCTCCCAGAACAAAGCTGCCCCCTCCTAAAGACCTGGATGACATTGGAGGGCCAGACGTGCCCGACAAAATGTCATATGCATTGTGGGCGCAGAGTTTAGCCTAAGGGAAAAAGTGCCACCTTTCCAAGCCAACTTGCCTAGCTTACCTGTGACCCGTCCTGGGCCTTTGCCTAGAAAAATTTCCCGAAGGACGAGGATTTCTCCCAGGCCAAAGCTGCCCCCTCCTTCAGACCTGGCTGCCATCGGAGGCCCAAAACTGCCCTACAAAATAACTTCTGCCAAGTGGGTTCTTGAGTTTGGCTTCCTGGGGAAAAGTGCCACCTTTCCCAGCCAACTTGCTTAACTTGCCTTTTGGCAGTCCTGGGCCTTTGCCTAGAAAAATTTCCAGAAGGACGAGGATTTCTCCCAGAACAAAGCTGCCCCTTACTCCAGACCTGGATGCCATCGGAGCGCCAAACGTGCCCGACAAAATGCCATATGCATTGTGGGCTCTTGAGTTTGGCTTCCTGGGGAAAAATGATTCCTTTCCCAGACAACTTGCCTAACTGGCCTGTGGCGGGTCCTGGGCCTTTGCCTAGAAAAATTCCAGAAGGACGAGGATTACTCCCAGACCAAAGCTGCCCCCTCATCCAGACCTGGATTCCATCGGAGCGCCAAACGTGGCCTACAAAATGACGTATGCATTGTGGGCTCTTCGTTTGGCTTCCTGGGGAAAAGTGACACCTTTCCCAGGCAACATGCCGAACTTGCCTGTGGCCCGTCCTGGGCCTTTGACTAGAAAATTTCCAGAAGGACGAGGATTTCTCCCAGAACAAAGGTGCCCCCTCCTACAGACCTGGATGTCATCGGAGCGCCAAACGTGCCCGACAAAATGTCATATGCATTGTGGGCTCTTGAGTTTGGCTTCCTGGGGAAAAGTGATTCCTTTCCCAGTCAACTTGCCTAACTTGCCTGTGGCCCGTCCTGGGCCTACGCCTGGAAAAATTCCAGAAGGACGAGGATTTCTCCCAGACCAATGCTGCCCCCTCCTCCAAACCTGGCTGCCATCGGAGGGCCAAACGTGGCCTACAAAATGACGTATGCATTGTGGGATCTTCGTTTGGCTTCCTGGGGAAAAGTGACTCCTTTCCCAGACAAGTTGCCGAACTTGTCTGGGGCTCGTCCTGGGCCTTTGCCTAGAAAAATTCCAGAAGGACGAGGATTTCTCCCAGAACAAAGCTGCCCCCTCCTCCAAACCTGTCTGCCATTGGAGGCCCAAACCTGCCTTACAAAATGGCTTCTGCCAAGTGGGCTCTTGAGTTTGACTTCCTGAGGAAAAGTGCCAACTTTCCCAGTCAACTTGCATAACTTGCCAGTGACCCGTCCTGGGCCTATGCTTAGAAAAATTCCAGATGGACGAGGATTTCTCCCAGACCAAAGCTGACTCCTCCACCAAACCTGGCTGCCATCAGAGGCCCAAACGTGCCCGACAAAATGACATATGCCAAGTGGGCTCTTGAGTTTGGCTTCCTCGGGAAAAATGACACCTTTCCCAGCCAACTTGCCTAACTTGCCTGTGGCCCGTCCTGGGCCTTTGCCTAGAAAAATTCCAGAAGGACGAGGATTTCTCCCAGACCAAAGCTGCCTCCTCCTGCAGACCTGTCTGCCATTGGAGGGCCAAAAGTGCCATACCAAATGACATCTACATTGTGGGCTCAGAGTTTAGCTTAATGGGGAAAACTGCCCCCATTCCCAGCCAACTTGCCGAACTTGCCTGTGGCCCGTCCTGGGCCTTTGCCTAGAAAAATTCCAGAAGGACGAGCATTTCTCCCAGACCAAAGCTGCCCCCTCCTCCAGACCTGGATGCCATCGGCGCGGCAAACGTGCCCGACAAAATGTCATATGCATTGTGGGCTCTTGAGTTTGTGTTCCAGGGGAAAAGTGCTACCATTTCCAGCCAAATTGCCGAACTTGCCTGTGGCCCGTCTTGGGCCTTTGCCTAGAAAAATTCCAGAAGGACGAGGATTTCTCCCAGGCCAATGCTGTCCCCTACTCTAATCCTGGCTGTCATCAGAGTGCCAAACGTGCCCGAAAAAATGATATCTGCCAAGTGGGCTCTTGAGCTGTGCTTCCTGGGGAAAAGTGACACCTTTCCCACCCAACTTGCCTTACTTGCCTGTGGCCCGCCCTGGGCCTTTGCCTAGAAAAATTCCACAAGGACGAGGATTTCTCCCAGAACAAAGCTGCCCCCTCCTAAAGACCTGGATGACATTGGAGGGCCAGACGTGCCCGACAAAATGTCATATGCATTGTGGGCGCAGAGTTTAGCCTAAGGGAAAAAGTGCCACCATTCCAAGCCAACTTGCCTAGCTTACCTGTGACCCTTCCTGGGCCTTTGCCTAGAAAAATTTCCAGAAGGACGAGGATTTCTCCCAGGCCAAAGCTGCCCCCTCCTTCAGACTTGGCTGCCATCGGAGGCCGAAAACTGCCCTACAAAATAACTTCTGCCAAGTGGGCTCTTGAGTTTGGCTTCCTGGGGAAAAATGATTCCTTTCCCAGACAACTTGCCTAACTGGCCTGTGGCCTGTCCTGGGCCTTTGCCTAGAAAAATTCCAGAAGGACGAGGATTACTCCCAGACCAAAGCTGCCCCCTCATCCAGACCTGGACTCCATCGGAGCGCCAAACGTGGCCTACAAAATGACGTATGCATTGCGGGCTCTTCGTTTGGCTTCCTGGGGAAAAGTGACACCTTTCCCAGGCAACATGCCGAACTTGCCTGTGGCCCGTCCTGGGTCTTTGACTAGAAAATTTCCAGAAGGACGAGGATTTCTCCCAGAACAAAGGTGCCCCCTCCTACAGACCTGGATGTCATCGGAGCGCCAAACGTGCCCGACAAAATGTCATATGCATTGTGGGCTCTTGAGTTTGGCTTCCTGGGGAAAAGCGATTCCTTTCCCAGTCAACTTGCCTAACTTGCCTGTGGCCCGTCCTGGGCCTACGCCTGGAAAAATTCCAGAAGGACGAGGATTTCTCCCAGACCAATGCTGCCCCCTCCTCCAAACCTGGCTGCCATCGGAGGGCCAAACGTGCCCTACAAAAAGACGTATGCATTGTGGGATCTTCGTTTGGCTTCCTGGGGAAAAGTGACTCCTTTCCCAGACAAGTTGCCGAACTTGTCTGGGGCTCGTCCTGGGCCTTTGCCTAGAAAAATTCCAGAAGGACGAGGATTTCTCCCAGAACAAAGCTGCCCCCTCCTCCAAACCTGTCTGCCATTGGAGGCCCAAACCTGCCTTACAAAATGGCTTCTGCCAAGTGGGCTCTTGAGTTTGACTTCCTGAGGAAAAGTGCCAACTTTCCCAGTCAACTTGCATAACTTGCCAGTGACCCGTCCTGGGCCTATGCCTAGAAAAATTCCAGATGGACAAGGATTTCTCCCAGACCAAAGCTGACTACTCCACCAAACCTGGCTGACATCAGAGGCCCAAACGTGCCCGACAAAATGACATCTGCCTAGTGGGCTCTTGAGTTTGGCTTCCTGGGGAAGAGTGACACCTTTCCCAGCCAACTTGCCGAACTTGCCTGTGGCCCGTCCTGGGCCTTTGCCTAGAAAAATTCCAGAAGGACGAGGATTTCTCCCAGACCAAAGCTGCCTCCTCCTGCAGACCTGTCTGCCATTGGAGGGCCAAAAGTGCCATACCAAATGTCATCTACATTGTGGGCTCAGAGTTTAGCTTAATGGGGAAAACTGCCCCCATTCCCAGCCAACTTGCCGAACTTGCCTGTGGCCCGTCCTGGGCCTTTGCCTAGAAAAATTCCAGAAGGACGAGGATTTCTCCCAGACCAAAGCTGCCCCCTCCTCCAGACCTGGATGCCATCGGCGCGGCAAACGTGCCCGACAAAATGTCATATGCATTGTGGGCTCTTGAGTTTGTGTTCCAGGGGAAAAGTGCTACCATTCCCAGCCAACTTGCCGAACTTGCCTGTGGCCCGTCTTGGGCCTTTGCCTAGAAAAATTCCAGAAGGACGAGGATTTCTCCCAGGCCAATGCTGTCCCCTACTCTAATCCTGGCTGTCATCAGAGTGCCAAACGTGCCCGACAAAATGATATCTGCCAAGTGGGCTCTTGAGCTGTGCTTCCTGGGGAAAAGTGACACCTTTCCCACCCAACTTGCCTAAGTTGCCTGTGGCCCGTCCTGGGCCTTTGCCTAGAAAAATTCCAGAAGGACGAGGATTTCTCCCAGACCAAAGCTGACACCTCCTCCAGACCTGGATGCCATTGGAGGCCCATACGTGCCCAACAAAATGTCATATGCAGTGTGGGATCAGAGTTTGTCTTAATGGAGAAAAGTGCCACCATTCCCAGCCAACTTGCCGAACTTGCCTGTGGCCCGTCCTGGGCCTTTGCCTAGAAAAATTCCACAAGGACGAGGATTTCTCCCAGAACAAAGCTGCCCCCTCCTAAAGACCTGGATGACATTGGAGGGCCAGACGTGCCCGACAAAATGTCATATGCATTGTGGGCGCAGAGTTTAGCCTAAGGGAAAAAGTGCCACCATTCCAAGCCAACTTGCCTAGCTGGCCTGTGACCCTTCCTGGGCCTTTGCCTAGAAAAATTTCCAGAAGGACGAGGATTTCTCCCAGGCCAAAGCTGCCCCCTCCTTCAGACCTGGCTGCCATCGGAGGCCCAAAACTGCCCTACAAAATAACTTCTGCCAAGTGGGTTCTTGAGTTTGGCTTCCTGGGGAAAAGTGCCACCTTTCCCAGCCAACTTCCTTAACTTGCCTTTTGGCAGTCCTGGGCCTTTGCCTAGAAAAATTTCCAGAAGGACGAGGATTTCTCCCAGAACAAAGCTGCCCCTTACTCCAGACCTGGATGCCATCGGAGCGCCAAACGTGCCCGACAAAATGCCATATGCATTGTGGGCTCTTGAGTATGGCTTCCTGGGGAAAAATGATTCCTTTCCCAGACAACTTGCCTAACTGGCCTGTGGCCTGTCCTGGGCCTTTGCCTAGAAAAATTCCAGAAGGACGAGGATTAATCCCAGACCAAAGCTGCCCCCTCATCCAGACCTGGATTCCATCGGAGCGCCAAACGTGGCCTACAAAATGACGTATGCATTGCGGGCTCTTCGTTTGGCTTCCTGGGGAAAAGTGACACCTTTCCCAGGCAACATGCCGAACTTGCCTGTGGCCCGTCCTGGGTCTTTGCCTAGAAAAATTCCAGAAGGACGAGGATTTCTCCCAGAACAAAGCTGCCCCCTCCTCCAAACCTGTCTGCCATTGGAGGCCCAAACCTGCCCTACAAAATGGCTTCTGCCAAGTGGGCTCTTGAGTTTGACTTCCTGAGGAAAAATGCCAACTTTCCCAGTCAACTTGCATAACTTGCCAGTGACCCGTCCTGGGCCTATGCCTAGAAAAATTCCAGATGGACGAGGATTTCTCCCAGACCAAAGCTGACTCCTCCACCAAACCTGGCTGCCATCAGAGGCCCAAACGTGCCCGACAAAATGACATCTGCCAAGTGGGCTCTTGAGTTTGGCTTCCTGGGGAAAAGTGACACCTTTCCCAGCCAACTTGCCGAACTTGCCTGTGGCCCGTCCTGGGCCTTTGCCTAGAAAAATTCCAGAAGGACGAGGATTTCTCCCAGACCAAAGCTGCCTCCTCCTGCAGACCTGTCTGCCACTGGAGGGCCAAAAGTGCCATACCAAATGACATCTACATTGTGGGCTCAGAGTTTAGCTTAATGAGGAAAACTGCCCCCATTCCCAGCCAACTTGCCGAACTTGCCTGTGGCCCGTCCTGGGCCTTTGCCTAGAAAAATTCCAGAAGGACGAGCATTTCTCCCAGACCAAAGCTGCCCCCTCCTCCAGACCTGGATGCCATCGGCGCGGCAAACGTGCCCGACAAAATGTCATATGCATTGTGGGCTCTTGAGTTTGTGTTCCAGGGGAAAAAAGTGCTACCATTTCCAGCCAAATTGCCGAACTTGCCTGTGGCCCGTCTTGGGCCTTTGCCTAGAAAAATTCCAGAAGGACGAGGATTTCTCCCAGGCCAATGCTGTCCCCTACTCTAATCCTGGCTGTCATCAGAGTGCCAAACGTGCCCGACAAAATGATATCTGCCAAGTGGGCTCTTGAGCTGTGCTTCCTGGGGAAAAGTGACACCTTTCCCACCCAACTTGCCTAAGTTGCCTGTGGCCCGTCCTGGGCCTTTGCCTAGAAAAATTCCAGAAGGACGAGGATTTCTCCCAGACCAAAGCTGACACCTCCTCCAGACCTGGATGCCATTGGAGGCCCATACGTGCCCAACAAAATGTCATATGCAGTGTGGGATCAGAGTTTGTCTTAATGGAGAAAAGTGCCACCATTCCCAGCCAACTTGCCTTACTTGCCTGTGGCCCGTCCTGGGCCTTTGCCTAGAAAAATTCCACAAGGACGAGGATTTCTGCCAGAACAAACCTGCCCCCTCCTAAAGACCTGGATGACATTGGAGGGCCAGACGTGCCCGACAAAATGTCATATGCATTGTGGGCGCAGAGTTTAGCCTAAGGGAAAAAGTGCCACCTTTCCAAGCCAACTTGCCTAGCTTACCTGTGACCCGTCCTGGGCCTTTGCCTAGAAAAATTTCCCGAAGGACGAGGATTTCTCCCAGGCCAAAGCTGCCCCCTCCTTCAGACCTGGCTGCCATCGGAGGCCCAAAACTGCCCTACAAAATAACTTCTGCCAAGTGGGTTCTTGAGTTTGGCTTCCTGGGGAAAAGTGCCACCTTTCCCAGCCAACTTGCTTAACTTGCCTTTTGGCAGTCCTGGGCCTTTGCCTAGAAAAATTTCCAGAAGGACGAGGATTTCTCCCAGAACAAAGCTGCCCCTTACTCCAGACCTGGATGCCATCGGAGCGCCAAACGTGCCCGACAAAATGCCATATGCATTGTGGGCTCTTGAGTTTGGCTTCCTGGGGAAAAATGATTCCTTTCCCAGACAACTTGCCTAACTGGCCTGTGGCGGGTCCTGGGCCTTTGCCTAGAAAAATTCCAGAAGGACGAGGATTACTCCCAGACCAAAGCTGCCCCCTCATCCAGACCTGGATTCCATCGGAGCGCCAAACGTGGCCTACAAAATGACGTATGCATTGTGGGCTCTTCGTTTGGCTTCCTGGGGAAAAGTGACACCTTTCCCAGGCAACATGCCGAACTTGCCTGTGGCCCGTCCTGGGCCTTTGACTAGAAAATTTCCAGAAGGACGAGGATTTCTCCCAGAACAAAGGTGCCCCCTCCTACAGACCTGGATGTCATCGGAGCGCCAAACGTGCCCGACAAAATGTCATATGCATTGTGGGCTCTTGAGTTTGGCTTCCTGGGGAAAAGTGATTCCTTTCCCAGTCAACTTGCCTAACTTGCCTGTGGCCCGTCCTGGGCCTACGCCTGGAAAAATTCCAGAAGGACGAGGATTTCTCCCAGACCAATGCTGCCCCCTCCTCCAAACCTGGCTGCCATCGGAGGGCCAAACGTGGCCTACAAAATGACGTATGCATTGTGGGATCTTCGTTTGGCTTCCTGGGGAAAAGTGACTCCTTTCCCAGACAAGTTGCCGAACTTGTCTGGGGCTCGTCCTGGGCCTTTGCCTAGAAAAATTCCAGAAGGACGAGGATTTCTCCCAGAACAAAGCTGCCCCCTCCTCCAAACCTGTCTGCCATTGGAGGCCCAAACCTGCCTTACAAAATGGCTTCTGCCAAGTGGGCTCTTGAGTTTGACTTCCTGAGGAAAAGTGCCAACTTTCCCAGTCAACTTGCATAACTTGCCAGTGACCCGTCCTGGGCCTATGCTTAGAAAAATTCCAGATGGACGAGGATTTCTCCCAGACCAAAGCTGACTCCTCCACCAAACCTGGCTGCCATCAGAGGCCCAAACGTGCCCGACAAAATGACATATGCCAAGTGGGCTCTTGAGTTTGGCTTCCTCGGGAAAAATGACACCTTTCCCAGCCAACTTGCCTAACTTGCCTGTGGCCCGTCCTGGGCCTTTGCCTAGAAAAATTCCAGAAGGACGAGGATTTCTCCCAGACCAAAGCTGCCTCCTCCTGCAGACCTGTCTGCCATTGGAGGGCCAAAAGTGCCATACCAAATGACATCTACATTGTGGGCTCAGAGTTTAGCTTAATGGGGAAAACTGCCCCCATTCCCAGCCAACTTGCCGAACTTGCCTGTGGCCCGTCCTGGGCCTTTGCCTAGAAAAATTCCAGAAGGACGAGGATTTCTCCCAGACCAAAGCTGCCCCCTCCTCCAGACCTGGATGCCATCGGCGCGGCAAACGTGCCCGACAAAATGTCATATGCATTGTGGGCTCTTGAGTTTGTGTTCCAGGGGAAAAGTGCTACCATTTCCAGCCAAATTGCCGAACTTGCCTGTGGCCCGTCTTGGGCCTTTGCCTAGAAAAATTCCAGAAGGACGAGGATTTCTCCCAGGCCAATGCTGTCCCCTACTCTAATCCTGGCTGTCATCAGAGTGCCAAACGTGCCCGAAAAAATGATATCTGCCAAGTGGGCTCTTGAGCTGTGCTTCCTGGGGAAAAGTGACACCTTTCCCACCCAACTTGCCTTACTTGCCTGTGGCCCGCCCTGGGCCTTTGCCTAGAAAAATTCCACAAGGACGAGGATTTCTCCCAGAACAAAGCTGCCCCCTCCTAAAGACCTGGATGACATTGGAGGGCCAGACGTGCCCGACAAAATGTCATATGCATTGTGGGCGCAGAGTTTAGCCTAAGGGAAAAAGTGCCACCTTTCCAAGCCAACTTGCCTAGCTTACCTGTGACCCTTCCTGGGCCTTTGCCTAGAAAAATTTCCAGAAGGACGAGGATTTCTCCCAGGCCAAAGCTGCCCCCTCCTTCAGACCTGGCTGCCATCGGAGGCCGAAAACTGCCCTACAAAATAACTTCTGCCAAGTGGGCTCTTGAGTTTGGCTTCCTGGGGAAAAATCATTCCTTTCCCAGACAACTTGCCTAACTGGCCTGTGGCCTGTCCTGGGCCTTTGCCTAGAAAAATTCCAGAAGGACGAGGATTACTCCCAGACCAAAGCTGCCCCCTCATCCAGACCTGGACTCCATCGGAGCGCCAAACGTGGCCTACAAAATGACGTATGCATTGCGGGCTCTTCGTTTGGCTTCCTGGGGAAAAGTGACACCTTTCCCAGGCAACATGCCGAACTTGCCTGTGGCCCGTCCTGGGTCTTTGACTAGAAAATTTCCAGAAGGACGAGGATTTCTCCCAGAACAAAGGTGCCCCCTCCTACAGACCTGGATGTCATCGGAGCGCCAAACGTGCCCGACAAAATGTCATATGCATTGTGGGCTCTTGAGTTTGGCTTCCTGGGGAAAAGCGATTCCTTTCCCAGTCAACTTGCCTAACTTGCCTGTGGCCCGTCCTGGGCCTACGCCTGGAAAAATTCCAGAAGGACGAGGATTTCTCCCAGACCAATGCTGCCCCCTCCTCCAAACCTGGCTGCCATCGGAGGGCCAAACGTGCCCTACAAATAGACGTATGCATTGTGGGATCTTCGTTTGGCTTCCTGGGGAAAAGTGACTCCTTTCCCAGACAAGTTGCCGAACTTGTCTGGGGCTCGTCCTGGGCCTTTGCCTAGAAAAATTCCAGAAGGACGAGGATTTCTCCCAGAACAAAGGTGCCCCCTCCTCCAAACCTGTCTGCCATTGGAGGCCCAAACCTGCCCTACAAAATGGCTTCTGCCAAGTGGGCTCTTGAGTTTGACTTCCTGAGGAAAAGTGCCAACTTTCCCATTCAACTTGCCTAACTTGCCAGTGACCCGTCCTGGGCCTATGCCTAGAAAAATTCCAGAAGGACGAGGATTTCTCCCAGACCAAAGCTGCCTCCTCCTGCAGACCTGTCTGCCATTGGAGGGCCAAAAGTGCCATACCAAATGACATCTACATTTTGGGCTCAGAGTTTAGCTTAATGGGGAAAACTGCCCCCATTCCCAGCCAACTTGCCGAACTTGCCTGTGGCCCGTCCTGGGCCTTTGCCTAGAAAAATTCCAGAAGGACGAGGATTTCTCCCAGACCAAAGCTGCCCCCTCCTCCAGACCTGGATGCCATCGGCGCGGCAAACGTGCCCGACAAAATGTCATATGCATTGTGGGCTCTTGAGTTTGTGTTCCAGGGGAAAAGTGCTACCATTTCCAGCCAAATTGCCGAACTTGCCTGTGGCCCGTCTTGGGCCTTTGCCTATCAAAATTCCAGAAGGACGAGGATTTCTCCCAGACCAATGCTGCCCCCTCCTCCAAACCTGGCTGACATCGGAGGGCCAAACGTGCACTACAAAAAGACGTCTGCCAAGTGGGCTCCTGAGTTTGGCTTCCTCGGGAAAAATGACTCCTTTCCCAGTCAACTTGCCTAACTTGCCTGTGGCCCGTCCTGGGCCTAGGCCTGGAAAATTTCCAGAAGGACGAGGATTTCTCCCAGACCAGTGCTGACACCTCCTCCAAACCTGGCTGCCATCGGAGGGCCGAACGTGCCCTACAAAATGACGTATGCATTGTGGGCTCTTCGTTTGGCTTCCTGGGGAAAAGTGATTCCTTTCCCAGACAACTTGCTTATCTTGTCTGGGGCTCGTCCTGGGCCTTTGCTTTGAAAAATTCCAGAAGGACGAGGATTTCTCCCAGAACAAAGCTGCCCCCTCCTCCAGACCTGGATGACATCAGAGGGCCAAACGTGCCCAACAAAATGTCAGATGCATTGTGGGCTCAGAGTTTAGCCAAATGGGGAAAAGTGCCACCATTCCCAGCCAACTTGCCTAACTTGCCTTTTGGAAGTCCTGGGCCTTTGCCTAGAAAAATTCCAGAATGATGAGAATTTCTCCCAGACCAATGCTGCCCCCTCCTCCAGACCTGGATGACATTGGAGGCCCAAACGTGCCCTACAAAATGACTTCTGCTAGGTGGGGTCTAGAGTTTGGCTTCCGGGGGAAATGTGCCACCATTCCCAGCCAACTTGACTAACTTCCTGTGGTCCGTCCGGGCCAATTGCCTAGAAAAATTCCAGCAGGACGAGGATTTCTCCCCGACCGAAGCTGCCCCCTCATCCAGACATGGCTGCCTTCGGAGGGCCAAACGTGCCCTACAAAATGACTTTTGCCAGGTGGGCTCTAGAGTTTGGCTTCCTGGGGAAAAGTGCCACCTTTCCAACCCAAATTGCCTAAGTTGCCTGCGGTCCGTCCTGGGCCTTTGCCTACTAAAAATTCCAGCAGGACGAGGATTTCTCCCAGAACAAAGCTGCCTCCTCCTGCAGACCTGTCTGCCATTGGAGGGCCAAAAGTGCCATACCAAATGACATCTACATTTTGGGCTCAGAGTTTAGCTTAATGGGGAAAACTGCCCCCATTCCCAGCCAACTTGCCGAACTTGCCTGTGGCCCGTCCTGGGCCTTTGCCTAGAAAAATTCCAGAAGGACGAGGATTTCTCCCAGACCAAAGCTGCCCCCTCCTCCAGACCTGGATGCCATCGGCGCGGCAAACGTGCCCGACAAAATGTCATATGCATTGTGGGCTCTTGAGTTTGTGTTCCAGGGGAAAAGTGCTACCATTTCCAGCCAAATTGCCGAACTTGCCTGTGGCCCGTCTTGGGCCTTTGCCTATCAAAATTCCAGAAGGACGAGGATTTCTCCCAGACCAATGCTGCCCCCTCCTCCAAACCTGGCTGACATCGGAGGGCCAAACGTGCACTACAAAAAGACGTCTGCCAAGTGGGCTCCTGAGTTTGGCTTCCTCGGGAAAAATGACTCCTTTCCCAGTCAACTTGCCTAACTTGCCTGTGGCCCGTCCTGGGCCTAGGCCTGGAAAATTTCCAGAAGGACGAGGATTTCTCCCAGACCAGTGCTGACACCTCCTCCAAACCTGGCTGCCATCGGAGGGCCGAACGTGCCCTACAAAATGACGTATGCATTGTGGGCTCTTCGTTTGGCTTCCTGGGGAAAAGTGATTCCTTTCCCAGACAACTTGCTTATCTTGTCTGGGGCTCGTCCTGGGCCTTTGCTTTGAAAAATTCCAGAAGGACGAGGATTTCTCCCAGAACAAAGCTGCCCCCTCCTCCAGACCTGGATGACATCAGAGGGCCAAACGTGCCCAACAAAATGTCAGATGCATTGTGGGCTCAGAGTTTAGCCAAATGGGGAAAAGTGCCACCATTCCCAGCCAACTTGCCTAACTTGCCTTTTGGAAGTCCTGGGCCTTTGCCTAGAAAAATTCCAGAATGATGAGAATTTCTCCCAGACCAATGCTGCCCCCTCCTCCAGACCTGGATGACATTGGAGGCCCAAACGTGCCCTACAAAATGACTTCTGCTAGGTGGGGTCTAGAGTTTGGCTTCCGGGGGAAATGTGCCACCATTCCCAGCCAACTTGACTAACTTCCTGTGGTCCGTCCGGGCCAATTGCCTAGAAAAATTCCAGCAGGACGAGGATTTCTCCCCGACCGAAGCTGCCCCCTCATCCAGACATGGCTGCCTTCGGAGGGCCAAACGTGCCCTACAAAATGACTTTTGCCAGGTGGGCTCTAGAGTTTGGCTTCCTGGGGAAAAGTGCCACCTTTCCAACCCAAATTGCCTAAGTTGCCTGCGGTCCGTCCTGGGCCTTTGCCTACTAAAAATTCCAGCAGGACGAGGATTTCTCCCAGAACAAAGCTTCCCCCTCCTCCAGACCTGGATGCCATCGGAGGGCCAAACGTGCCCGACAAAATATCACATGCATTGTGGGCTCAGAGTTTAACCTAATGGGGAAAAGTGCCACCTTTCCCAGCTAACTTGCCGAACTTGCCTGTGGCCCGTCCTGGGCCTTTGCCTAGAAAAATTCCAGAAGGGCGAGGATTTCTCCCAGACCAAAGCTACCCCGTCCTCGAGACCTGGATGCCATCGGAGCGCCAAAAGTGCCCGAGGAAATGTCATATGCATTGTGGGCTCTTGAGTTTGTGTTCCTGGGGAAAAGTGCTACCATTACCAGCCAAAATGCCGAACTTGCCTGTGGCCCGTCCTGGGCCTTTGCCTAGAAAAATTCCAGAAGGACGAGGATTTCTCCCAGACCAAAGCTGCCCCCTCCTCCAAACCTGGCTGCCATTGGAGGGCCGAACGTGCCATACAAAATGACATCTGCCAAGTGGGCTCTTGAGCTGTGCTTCCTGGGGAAAAGTGACACCTTTCCCAGGCAACATGCCGAACTTGCCTGTGGCCCGTCCTGGGCCTTTGCCTAGAAAAATTCCAGAAGGGCGAGGATTTCTCCCAGAACAAAGCTGCCCCCTCCTCCAGACATGGATGCCATTGGAGGCCCATACGTGCCCAACAAAATGTCATATGCAGTGTGGGATCAGAGTTTGTCTTAATGGAGAAAAGTGCCACCATTCCCAGCCAACTTGCCTTACTTGCCTGTGGCCCGTCCTGGGCCTTTGCCTAGAAAAATTCCACAAGGACGAGGATTTCTCCCAGACCAAAGCTGCCCCCTCCTCCAAACCTGGCTGCCATTGGAGAGCCAAACTTGCAGTACCAAAATGACATCTGCCAAGTGGGCTCTTGAGTTTGGCTTCCTGGGGAAAAGTGACACCTTTCCCAGACAACTTGCCGAAATTGCCTGTGGCCCTTCCTGGGCCTTTGCCTAGAAAAATTCCAGAAGGACGAGGATTTCTCCCAGAACAAAGATGCCCCCTCCTCCAGACATGATTGCCTTCGGAGGGCCAAATGTGCCCGACAAAATGTCAGATGCATTGTGGGCTCAGAGTTTAGCCTAATGGGGAAAAGTGCCACCTTTCCCAGTCAACTTGCCGAACTTGCCTTTTGGAAGTCCTGGGCCTTTGCCTAGAAAAATTCCAGCAGGACGAGGATTTCTCCCAGACCAATGCGGACCCCTCCTCCAGATCTGGCAGCCACCGGAGGGACAAACGTGCCCTACAAAAAGACATCTGCCAAGTGGGCTCATAGATTGGCTTCCTGGGGAAAAGTGCCACCATTCCCAGCCAACTTGCTTAACATGCCTGTGCCTCGTCCTGGGCCTTTGCTTAGAAAAATTCCAGAAGGATGAGGATATCTCCCAGACCAAAGCTGCCCCCTCCTCCAAACCTGGATGCCATCGGAGCGCCAAACTTGCAGTACCAAATCACATCTGCCAAGTGGGCTCTTGAGTTTGACTTCCTGAGGAAAAGTGCCAACTTTCCCAGGCAATATGACGAACTTGCCTGTGGCCCGTCCTGGGCCTTTGCCTAGAAAAATTCCAGAAGGACGAGGATTTCTCCCAGACCAAAGCTGTCCCCTCCTCCAGACATGGCTGCCTTCGGAGGGACAAATGTGCCCTACACAATGAATTCCGCCAAGTGGGCTCTAGAGTTTGGCTTCCTGGGGAAAAGTGCCACCTTTCCCACCCAACTTGCCTAAGTTGCCTGTGGTCCGTCCTGGGCCTTTGCCTAAAAAAAAATTCCAGCATGACGAGGATATCTCCAAGAACAAAGCTGCCCCCTCCTCCAGACCTGGATGTCATCGGAGGGCCAAACGAGCCCGACAAAATCTGAGCTGCACTGTGGGCTCAGAGTTTAGCCGAATGGGGAAAAGTGCCACCTTTCCCAGCCAACTTGCCGAACTTGCCTGTGACCCGTCCTGGGCCTTTGCCTAGAAAAATTCCAGAAGGACAAGGATTTCTCCCAGGCCAATGCTGTCCCCTACTCTAATCCTGGCTGTCATCAGAGTGCCAAACGTGCCCGACAAAATGATATCTGCCAAGTGGGCTCTTGAGCTGTGCTTCCTGGGGAAAAGTGACACCTTTCCCACCCAACTTGCCTAAGTTGCCTGTGGCCCGTCCTGGGCCTTTGCCTAGAAAAATTCCAGAAGGACGAGGATTTCTCCCAGACCAAAGCTGACACCTCCTCCAGACCTGGATGCCATTGGGGGCCCATACGTGCCCAACAAAATGTCATATGCAGTGTGGGATCAGAGTTTGTCTTAATGGAGAAAAGTGCCACCATTCCCAGCCAACTTGCCTTACTTGCCTGTGGCCCGTCCTGGGCCTTTGCCTAGAAAAATTCCACAAGGACGAGGATTTCTCCCAGAACAAAGCTGCCCCCTCCTAAAGACCTGGATGACATTGGAGGGCCAGACGTGCCCGACAAAATGTCATATGCATTGTGGGCGCAGAGTTTAGCCTAAGGGAAAAAGTGCCACCTTTCCAAGCCAACTTGGCTAGCTTACCTGTGACCCTTCCTGGGCCTTTGCCTAGAAAAATTTCCCGAAGGACGAGGATTTCTCCCAGGCCAAAGCTGCCCCCTCCTCCAGACCTGGCTGCCATCGGAGGCCCAAAACTGCCCTACAAAATAACTTCTGCCAAGTGGGTTCTTGAGTTTGGCTTCCTGGGGAAAAGTGCCACCTTTCCCAGCCAACTTGCTTAACTTCCCTTTTGGCAGTCCTGGGCCTTTGCCTAGAAAAATTTCCAGAAGGACGAGGATTTCTCCCAGAACAAAGCTGCCCCTTACTCCAGACCTGGATGCCATCGGAGCGCCAAACGTGCCCGACAAAATGCCATATGCATTGTGGGCTCTTGAGTTTGGCTTCCTGGGGAAAAATGATTCCTTTCCCAGACAACTTGCCTAACTGGCCTGTGGCGCGTCCTGGGCCTTTGCCTAGAAAAATTCCAGAAGGACGAGGATTACTCCCAGACCAAAGCTGCCCCCTCATCCAGACCTGGATGCCATCGGAGCGCCAAACGTGGCCTACAAAATGACGTATGCATTGTGGGCTCTTCGTTTGGCTTCCTGGGGAAAAGTGCAACCATTCCCAGCCAACTTGCCGAACTTGCCTGTGGCCCGTCCTGGGTCTTTGACTAGAAAATTTCCAGAAGGACGAGGATTTCTCCCAGAACAAAGCTGCCCCCTCCTACAGACCTGGATGCCATCGGAGCGCTAAACGTGCCCGAGGAAATGTCATATGCATTGTGGGCTCTTGAGTTTGGCTTCCTGGGGAAAAGTGCAACCATTCCCAGCCAACTTGCCGAACTTGCCTTTTGGAAGTCCTGGGCCTTTGCCTATCAAAATTCCAGAAGGACGAGGATTTCTCCCAGAACAAAGCTGCCCCTTACTCCAGACCTGGATGTCATCGGAGCGCCAAATGTGCCCGACAAAATGTCATATGCATTGTGGGCTCTTGAGTTTGGCTTCCTGGGGAAAAGTGATTCCTTTCCCAGTCAACTTGCCTAACTTGCCTGTGGCCCGTCCTGGGCCTACGCCTGGAAAAATTCCAGAAGGACGAGGATTTCTCCCAGACCAATGCTGACCCATACTCCAAACCTGGCTGCCATTGGAGGGCCAAACGTGCCCTACGAAAAGACGTATGCATTGTGGGATCTTCGTTTGGCTTCCTGGGGAAAAGTGACTCCTTTCCCAGACAAGTTGCCGAACTTGTCTGGGGCTCGTCCTGGGCCTTTGCCTAGAAAAATTCCAGAAGGACGAGGATTTCTCCCAGACCAAAGCTGACTCCTCCACCAAACCTGGCTGCCATCAGAGGCCCAAACGTGCCCGACAAAATGACATCTGCCAAGTGGGCTCTTGAGTTTGGCTTCCTGGGGAAAAGTGACACCTTTCCCAGGCAATATGACGAACTTGCCAGTGGCCCGTCCTGGGCCTTTGCCTAGAAAAATTCCAGAAGGACGAGGATTTCTCCCAGACCAAAGCTGCCTCCTCCTGCAGACCTGTCTGCCACTGGAGGGCCAAAAGTGCCATACCAAATGACATCTACATTGTGGGCTCAGAGTTTAGCTTAATGAGGAAAACTGCCCCCATTCCCAGCCAACTTGCCGAACGTGCCTGTGGCCCGTCCTGGGCCTTTGCCTAGAAAAATTCCAGAAGGACGAGGATTTCTCCCAGACCAAAGCTGCCCCCTCCTCCAGACCTGGATGCCATCGGCGCGGCAAACGTGCCCGACAAAATGTCATATGCATTGTGGGCTCTTGAGTTTGTGTTCCAGGGGAAAAAAGTGCTACCATTTCCAGCCAAATTGCCGAACTTGCCTGTGGCCCGTCTTGGGCCTTTGCCTAGAAAAATTCCAGAAGGACGAGGATTTCTCCCAGGCCAATGCTGTCCCCTACTCTAATCCTGGCTGTCATCAGAGTGCCAAACGTGCCCGACAAAATGATATCTGCCAAGTGGGCTCTTGAGCTGTGCTTCCTGGGGAAAAGTGACACCTTTCCCACCCAACTTGCCTATGTTGCCTGTGGCCCGTCCTGGGCCTTTGCCTAGAAAAATTCCAGAAGGACGAGGATTTCTCCCAGACCAAAGCTGACACCTCCTCCAGACCTGGATGCCTTTGGAGGCCCATACGTGCCCAACAAAATGTCATATGCAGTGTGGGATCAGAGTTTGTCTTAATGGAGAAAAGTGCCACCATTCCCAGCCAACTTGCCTTACTTGCCTGTGGCCCGTCCTGGGCCTTTGCCTAGAAAAATTCCACAAGGACGAGGATTTCTCCCAGAATAAACCTGCCCCCTCCTAAAGACCTGGATGACATTGGAGGGCCAGACGTGCCCGACAAAATGTCATATGCATTGTGGGCGCAGAGTTTAGCCTAAGGGAAAAAGTGCCACCTTTCCAAGCCAACTTGCCTAGCTTACCTGTGACCCGTCCTGGGCCTTTGCCTAGAAAAATTTCCCGAAGGACGAGGATTTCTCCCAGGCCAAAGCTGCCCCCTCCTTCAGACCTGGCTGCCATCGGAGGCCCAAAACTGCCCTACAAAATAACTTCTGCCAAGTGGGTTCTTGAGTTTGTGTTCCTGGGGAAAAGTGCTACCATTACCAGCCAAAATGCCGAACTTGCCTGTGGCCCGTCCTGGGCCTTTGCCTAGAAAAATTCCAGAAGGACGAGGATTTCTCCCAGACCAAAGCTGCCCCCTCCTCCAAACCTGGCTGCCATTGGAGGGCCGAACGTGCCATACAAAATGACATCTGCCAAGTGGGCTCTTGAGTTTGGCTTCCTGGGGAAAAGTGACACCTTTCCCAGACAACTTGCCGAATTTGCCTGTGGCCCGTCCTGGGCCTACGCCTGGAAAAATTCCAGAAGGGCGAGGATTTCTCCCAGACCAATGCTGCCCCCTCCTCCAAACCTGGCTGCCATCGGAGGGCCAAACGTGCCCTACAAAAAGACGTATGCATTGTGGGATCTTCGTTTGGCTTCCTGGGGAAAAGTGACTCCTTTCCCAGACAAGTTGCCGAACATGTCTGGGGCTCGTCCTGGGCCTTTGCCTAGAAAAATTCCAGAAGGACGAGGATTTCTCCCAGAACAAAGCTGCCCCCTCCTCCAAACCTGTCTGCCATTGGAGGCCCAAAACTGCCCTACAAAATGGCTTCTGCCAAGTGGGCTCTTGAGTTTGACTTCCTGAGGAAAAGTGCCAACTTTCCCAGTCAACTTGCATAACTTGCCAGTGACCCGTCCTGGGCCTATGCTTAGAAAAATTCCAGATGGACGAGGATTTCTCCCAGACCAAAGCTGACTCCTCCACCAAACCTGGCTGCCATCAGAGGCCCAAACGTGCCCGACAAAATGACATATGCCAAGTGGGCTCTTGAGTTTGGCTTCCTCGGGAAAAATGACACCTTTCCCAGCCAACTTGCCTAACTTGCCTGTGGCCCGTCCTGGGCCTTTGCCTAGAAAAATTCCAGAAGGACGAGGATTTCTCCCAGACCAAAGCTGCCTCCTCCTGCAGACCTGTCTGCCATTGGAGGGCCAAAAGTGCCATACCAAATGACATCTACATTGTGGGCTCAGAGTTTAGCTTAATGGGGAAAACTGCCCCCATTCCCAGCCAACTTGCCGAACTTGCCTGTGGCCCGTCCTGGGCCTTTGCCTAGAAAAATTCCAGAAGGACGAGGATTTCTCCCAGACCAAAGCTGCCCCCTCCTCCAGACCTGGATGCCATCGGCGCGGCAAACGTGCCCGACAAAATGTCATATGCATTGTGGGCTCTTGAGTTTGTGTTCCAGGGGAAAAGTGCTACCATTTCCAGCCAAATTGCCGAACTTGCCTGTGGCCCGTCTTGGGCCTTTGCCTAGAAAAATTCCAGAAAGACGAGGATTTCTCCCAGGCCAATGCTGTCCCCTACTCTAATCCTGGCTGTCATCAGAGTGCCAAACGTGCCCGAAAAAATGATATCTGCCAAGTGGGCTCTTGAGCTGTGCTTCCTGGGGAAAAGTGACACCTTTCCCACCCAACTTGCCTTACTTGCCTGTGGCCCGCCCTGGGCCTTTGCCTAGAAAAATTCCACAAGGACGAGGATTTCTCCCAGAACAAAGCTGCCCCCTCCTAAAGACCTGGATGACATTGGAGGGCCAGACGTGCCCGACAAAATGTCATATGCATTGTGGGCGCAGAGTTTAGCCTAAGGGAAAAAGTGCCACCATTCCAAGCCAACTTGCCTAGCTTACCTGTGACCCTTCCTGGGCCTTTGCCTAGAAAAATTTCCAGAAGGACGAGGATTTCTCCCAGGCCAAAGCTGCCCCCTCCTTCAGACCTGGCTGCCATCGGAGGCCGAAAACTGCCCTACAAAATAACTTCTGCCAAGTGGGCTCTTGAGTTTGGCTTCCTGGGGAAAAATCATTCCTTTCCCAGACAACTTGCCTAACTGGCCTGTGGCCTGTCCTGGGCCTTTGCCTAGAAAAATTCCAGAAGGACGAGGATTACTCCCAGACCAAAGCTGCCCCCTCATCCAGACCTGGACTCCATCGGAGCGCCAAACGTGGCCTACAAAATGACGTATGCATTGCGGGCTCTTCGTTTGGCTTCCTGGGGAAAAGTGACACCTTTCCCAGGCAACATGCCGAACTTGCCTGTGGCCCGTCCTGGGTCTTTGCCTATCAAAATTCCAGAAGGACGAGGATTTCTCCCAGAACAAAGGTGCCCCCTCCTACAGACCTGGATGTCATCGGAGCGCCAAACGTGCCCGACAAAATGTCATATGCATTGTGGGCTCTTGAGTTTGGCTTCCTGGGGAAAAGCGATTCCTTTCCCAGTCAACTTGCCTAACTTGCCTGTGGCCCGTCCTGGGCCTACGCCTGGAAAA
The DNA here is from genome assembly GCF_963662255.1 of Cinclus cinclus. Lineage (NCBI taxonomy): Eukaryota > Metazoa > Chordata > Aves > Passeriformes > Cinclidae > Cinclus > Cinclus cinclus. The sequence continues at coordinate 22,205,174 of NC_085047.1, read as the reverse complement.
ATTCCAGAAGGACGAGGATTTCTCCCAGACCAATGCTGCCCCCTCCTCCAAACCTGGCTGCCATCGGAGGGCCAAACGTGCCCTACAAAAAGACGTATGCATTGTGGGATCTTCGTTTGGCTTCCTGGGGAAAAGTGACTCCTTTCCCAGACAAGTTGCCGAACTTGTCTGGGGCTCGTCCTGGGCCTTTGCCTAGAAAAATTCCAGAAGGACGAGGATTTCTCCCAGAACAAAGCTGCCCCCTCCTCCAAACCTGTCTGCCATTGGAGGCCCAAACCTGCCCTACAAAATGGCTTCTGCCAAGTGGGCTCTTGAGTTTGACTTCCTGAGGAAAAGTGCCAACTTTCCCATTCAACTTGCCTAACTTGCCAGTGACCCGTCCTGGGCCTATGCCTAGAAAAATTCCAGAAGGACGAGGATTTCTCCCAGACCAAAGCTGCCTCCTCCTGCAGACCTGTCTGCCATTGGAGGGCCAAAAGTGCCATACCAAATGACATCTACATTGTGGGCTCAGAGTTTAGCTTAATGGGGAAAACTGCCCCCATTCCCAGCCAACTTGCCGAACTTGCCTGTGGCCCGTCCTGGGCCTTTGCCTAGAAAAATTCCAGAAGGACGAGGATTTCTCCCAGACCAAAGCTGCCCCCTCCTCCAGACCTGGATGCCATCGGCGCGGCAAACGTGCCCGACAAAATGTCATATGCATTGTGGGCTCTTGAGTTTGTGTTCCAGGGGAAAAGTGCTACCATTTCCAGCCAAATTGCCGAACTTGCCTGTGGCCCGTCTTGGGCCTTTGCCTATCAAAATTCCAGAAGGACGAGGATTTCTCCCAGACCAATGCTGCCCCCTCCTCCAAACCTGGCTGACATCGGAGGGCCAAACGTGCACTACAAAAAGACGTCTGCCAAGTGGGCTCCTGAGTTTGGCTTCCTCGGGAAAAATGACTCCTTTCCCAGTCAACTTGCCTAACTTGCCTGTGGCCCGTCCTGGGCCTAGGCCTGGAAAATTTCCAGAAGGACGAGGATTTCTCCCAGACCAGTGCTGACACCTCCTCCAAACCTGGCTGCCATCGGAGGGCCGAACGTGCCCTACAAAATGACGTATGCACTGTGGGCTCTTCGTTTGGCTTCCTGGGGAAAAGTGATTCCTTTCCCAGACAACTTGCTTATCTTGTCTGGGGCTCGTCCTGGGCCTTTGCTTTGAAAAATTCCAGAAGGACGAGGATTTCTCCCAGAACAAAGCTGCCCCCTCCTCCAGACCTGGATGACATCAGAGGGCCAAACGTGCCCAACAAAATGTCAGATGCATTGTGGGCTCAGAGTTTAGCCAAATGGGGAAAAGTGCCACCATTCCCAGCCAACTTGCCTAACTTGCCTTTTGGAAGTCCTGGGCCTTTGCCTAGAAAAATTCCAGAATGATGAGAATTTCTCCCAGACCAATGCTGCCCCCTCCTCCAGACCTGGATGACATTGGAGGCCCAAACGTGCCCTACAAAATGACTTCTGCTAGGTGGGGTCTAGAGTTTGGCTTCCGGGGGAAATGTGCCACCATTCCCAGCCAACTTGACTAACTTCCTGTGGTCCGTCCGGGCCAATTGCCTAGAAAAATTCCAGCAGGACGAGGATTTCTCCCCGACCGAAGCTGCCCCCTCATCCAGACATGGCTGCCTTCGGAGGGCCAAACGTGCCCTACAAAATGACTTTTGCCAGGTGGGCTCTAGAGTTTGGCTTCCTGGGGAAAAGTGCCACCTTTCCAACCCAAATTGCCTAAGTTGCCTGCGGTCCGTCCTGGGCCTTTGCCTACTAAAAATTCCAGCAGGACGAGGATTTCTCCCAGAACAAAGCTTCCCCCTCCTCCAGACCTGGATGCCATCGGAGGGCCAAACGTGCCCGACAAAATATCACATGCATTGTGGGCTCAGAGTTTAACCTAATGGGGAAAAGTGCCACCTTTCCCAGCTAACTTGCCGAACTTGCCTGTGGCCCGTCCTGGGCCTTTGCCTAGAAAAATTCCAGAAGGGCGAGGATTTCTCCCAGACCAAAGCTACCCCGTCCTCGAGACCTGGATGCCATCGGAGCGCCAAAAGTGCCCGAGGAAATGTCATATGCATTGTGGGCTCTTGAGTTTGTGTTCCTGGGGAAAAGTGCTACCATTACCAGCCAAAATGCCGAACTTGCCTGTGGCCCGTCCTGGGCCTTTGCCTAGAAAAATTCCAGAAGGACGAGGATTTCTCCCAGACCAAAGCTGCCCCCTCCTCCAAACCTGGCTGCCATTGGTGGGCCGAACGTGCCATACAAAATGACATCTGCCAAGTGGGCTCTTGAGCTGTGCTTCCTGGGGAAAAGTGACACCTTTCCCAGGCAACATGCCGAACTTGCCTGTGGCCCGTCCTGGGCCTTTGCCTAGAAAAATTCCAGAAGGGCGAGGATTTCTCCCAGAACAAAGCTGCCCCCTCCTCCAGACATGGATGCCATTGGAGGCCCATACGTGCCCAACAAAATGTCATATGCAGTGTGGGATCAGAGTTTGTCTTAATGGAGAAAAGTGCCACCATTCCCAGCCAACTTGCCTTACTTGCCTGTGGCCCGTCCTGGGCCTTTGCCTAGAAAAATTCCACAAGGACGAGGATTTCTCCCAGACCAAAGCTGCCCCCTCCTCCAAACCTGGCTGCCATTGGAGAGCCAAACTTGCAGTACCAAAATGACATCTGCCAAGTGGGCTCTTGAGTTTGGCTTCCTGGGGAAAAGTGACACCTTTCCCAGACAACTTGCCGAAATTGCCTGTGGCCCTTCCTGGGCCTTTGCCTAGAAAAATTCCAGAAGGACGAGGATTTCTCCCAGAACAAAGATGCCCCCTCCTCCAGACATGATTGCCTTCGGAGGGCCAAATGTGCCCGACAAAATGTCAGATGCATTGTGGGCTCAGAGTTTAGCCTAATGGGGAAAAGTGCCACCTTTCCCAGTCAACTTGCCGAACTTGCCTTTTGGAAGTCCTGGGCCTTTGCCTAGAAAAATTCCAGCAGGACGAGGATTTCTCCCAGACCAATGCGGACCCCTCCTCCAGATCTGGCAGCCACCGGAGGGACAAACGTGCCCTACAAAAAGACATCTGCCAAGTGGGCTCATAGATTGGCTTCCTGGGGAAAAGTGCCACCATTCCCAGCCAACTTGCTTAACATGCCTGTGCCTCGTCCTGGGCCTTTGCTTAGAAAAATTCCAGAAGGATGAGGATATCTCCCAGACCAAAGCTGCCCCCTCCTCCAAACCTGGATGCCATCGGAGCGCCAAACTTGCAGTACCAAATCACATCTGCCAAGTGGGCTCTTGAGTTTGACTTCCTGAGGAAAAGTGCCAACTTTCCCAGGCAATATGACGAACTTGCCTGTGGCCCGTCCTGGGCCTTTGCCTAGAAAAATTCCAGAAGGACGAGGATTTCTCCCAGACCAAAGCTGTCCCCTCCTCCAGACATGGCTGCCTTCGGAGGGACAAATGTGCCCTACACAATGAATTCCGCCAAGTGGGCTCTAGAGTTTGGCTTCCTGGGGAAAAGTGCCACCTTTCCCACCCAACTTGCCTAAGTTGCCTGTGGTCCGTCCTGGGCCTTTGCCTAAAAAAAAATTCCAGCAGGACGAGGATATCTCCAAGAACAAAGCTGCCCCCTCCTCCAGACCTGGATGTCATCGGAGGGCCAAACGAGCCCGACAAAATCTGAGCTGCACTGTGGGCTCAGAGTTTAGCCGAATGGGGAAAAGTGCCACCTTTCCCAGCCAACTTGCCGAACTTGCCTGTGACCCGTCCTGGGCCTTTGCCTAGAAAAATTCCAGAAGGACAAGGATTTCTCCCAGGCCAATGCTGTCCCCTACTCTAATCCTGGCTGTCATCAGAGTGCCAAACGTGCCCGACAAAATGATATCTGCCAAGTGGGCTCTTGAGCTGTGCTTCCTGGGGAAAAGTGACACCTTTCCCACGCAACTTGCCTAAGTTGCCTGTGGCCCGTCCTGGGCCTTTGCCTAGAAAAATTTCCAGAAGGACGAGGATTTCTCCCAGACCAAAGCTGCCCCCTCCTCCAGACCTGGATGCCATTGGAGGCCCATACGTGCCCAACAAAATGTCATATGCAGTGTGGGATCAGAGTTTGTCTTAATGGAGAAAAGTGCCACCATTCCCAGCCAACTTGCCTTACTTGCCTGTGGCCCGTCCTGGGCCTTTGCCTAGAAAAATTCCACAAGGACGAGGATTTCTCCCAGAACAAAGCTGCCCCCTCCTAAAGACCTGGATGACATTGGAGGGCCAGACGTGCCCGACAAAATGTCATATGCATTGTGGGCGCAGAGTTTAGCCTAAGGGGAAAACGTGCCACCTTTCCAAGCCAACTTGGCTAGCTTACCTGTGACCCTTCCTGGGCCTTTGCCTAGAAAAATTTCCCGAAGGACGAGGATTTCTCCCAGGCCAAAGCTGCCCCCTCCTCCAGACCTGGCTGCCATCGGAGGCCCAAAACTGCCCTACAAAATAACTTCTGCCAAGTGGGTTCTTGAGTTTGGCTTCCTGGGGAAAAGTGCAACCATTCCCAGCCAACTTGCCGAACTTCCCTGTGGCCCGTCCTGGGTCTTTGACTAGAAAATTTCCAGAAGGACGAGGATTTCTCCCAGACCAAAGCTGACACCTCCTCCAGACCTGGATGCCATCGGAGCGCCAAACGTGCCCGACAAAATGCCATATGCATTGTGGGCTCTTGAGTTTGGCTTCCTGGGGAAAAATGATTCCTTTCCCAGACAACTTGCCTAACTGGCCTGTGGCGCGTCCTGGGCCTTTGCCTAGAAAAATTCCAGAAGGACGAGGATTACTCCCAGACCAAAGCTGCCCCCTCATCCAGACCTGGATGCCATCGGAGCGCCAAACGTGGCCTACAAAATGACGTATGCATTGTGGGCTCTTCGTTTGGCTTCCTGGGGAAAAGTGCAACCATTCCCAGCCAACTTGCCGAACTTGCCTGTGGCCCGTCCTGGGTCTTTGACTAGAAAATTTCCAGAAGGACGAGGATTTCTCCCAGAACAAAGGTGCCCCCTCCTACAGACCTGGATGCCATCGGAGCGCTAAACGTGCCCGAGGAAATGTCATATGCATTGTGGGCTCTTGAGTTTGGCTTCCTGGGGAAAAGTGCAACCATTCCCAGCCAACTTGCCGAACTTGCCTTTTGGAAGTCCTGGGCCTTTGCCTTGAAAAATTCCAGAAGGACGAGGATTTCTCCCAGAACAAAGCTGCCCCTTACTCCAGACCTGGATGTCATCGGAGCGCCAAATGTGCCCGACAAAATGTCATATGCATTGTGGGCTCTTGAGTTTGGCTTCCTGGGGAAAAGTGATTCCTTTCCCAGTCAACTTGCCTAACTTGCCTGTGGCCCGTCCTGGGCCTACGCCTGGAAAAATTCCAGAAGGACGAGGATTTCTCCCAGACCAATGCTGACCCATACTCCAAACCTGGCTGCCATTGGAGGGCCAAACGTGCCCTACGAAAAGACGTATGCATTGTGGGATCTTCGTTTGGCTTCCTGGGGAAAAGTGACTCCTTTCCCAGACAAGTTGCCGAACTTGTCTGGGGCTCGTCCTGGGCCTTTGCCTAGAAAAATTCCAGAAGGACGAGGATTTCTCCCAGACCAAAGCTGACTCCTCCACCAAACCTGGCTGCCATCAGAGGCCCAAACGTGCCCGACAAAATGACATCTGCCAAGTGGGCTCTTGAGTTTGGCTTCCTGGGGAAAAGTGACACCTTTCCCAGGCAATATGACGAACTTGCCAGTGGCCCGTCCTGGGCCTTTGCCTAGAAAAATTCCAGAAGGACGAGGATTTCTCCCAGACCAAAGCTGCCTCCTCCTGCAGACCTGTCTGCCACTGGAGGGCCAAAAGTGCCATACCAAATGACATCTACATTGTGGGCTCAGAGTTTAGCTTAATGAGGAAAACTGCCCCCATTCCCAGCCAACTTGCCGAACGTGCCTGTGGCCCGTCCTGGGCCTTTGCCTAGAAAAATTCCAGAAGGACGAGGATTTCTCCCAGACCAAAGCTGCCCCCTCCTCCAGACCTGGATGCCATCGGCGCGGCAAACGTGCCCGACAAAATGTCATATGCATTGTGGGCTCTTGAGTTTGTGTTCCAGGGGAAAAAAGTGCTACCATTTCCAGCCAAATTGCCGAACTTGCCTGTGGCCCGTCTTGGGCCTTTGCCTAGAAAAATTCCAGAAGGACGAGGATTTCTCCCAGGCCAATGCTGTCCCCTACTCTAATCCTGGCTGTCATCAGAGTGCCAAACGTGCCCGACAAAATGATATCTGCCAAGTGGGCTCTTGAGCTGTGCTTCCTGGGGAAAAGTGACACCTTTCCCACCCAACTTGCCTATGTTGCCTGTGGCCCGTCCTGGGCCTTTGCCTAGAAAAATTCCAGAAGGACGAGGATTTCTCCCAGACCAAAGCTGACACCTCCTCCAGACCTGGATGCCTTTGGAGGCCCATACGTGCCCAACAAAATGTCATATGCAGTGTGGGATCAGAGTTTGTCTTAATGGAGAAAAGTGCCACCATTCCCAGCCAACTTGCCTTACTTGCCTGTGGCCCGTCCTGGGCCTTTGCCTAGAAAAATTCCACAAGGACGAGGATTTCTCCCAGAATAAACCTGCCCCCTCCTAAAGACCTGGATGACATTGGAGGGCCAGACGTGCCCGACAAAATGTCATATGCATTGTGGGCGCAGAGTTTAGCCTAAGGGAAAAAGTGCCACCTTTCCAAGCCAACTTGCCTAGCTTACCTGTGACCCGTCCTGGGCCTTTGCCTAGAAAAATTTCCCGAAGGACGAGGATTTCTCCCAGGCCAAAGCTGCCCCCTCCTTCAGACCTGGCTGCCATCGGAGGCCCAAAACTGCCCTACAAAATAACTTCTGCCAAGTGGGTTCTTGAGTTTGTGTTCCTGGGGAAAAGTGCTACCATTACCAGCCAAAATGCCGAACTTGCCTGTGGCCCGTCCTGGGCCTTTGCCTAGAAAAATTCCAGAAGGACGAGGATTTCTCCCAGACCAAAGCTGCCCCCTCCTCCAAACCTGGCTGCCATTGGAGGGCCGAACGTGCCATACAAAATGACATCTGCCAAGTGGGCTCTTGAGTTTGGCTTCCTGGGGAAAAGTGACACCTTTCCCAGACAACTTGCCGAATTTGCCTGTGGCCCGTCCTGGGCCTACGCCTGGAAAAATTCCAGAAGGGCGAGGATTTCTCCCAGACCAATGCTGCCCCCTCCTCCAAACCTGGCTGCCATCGGAGGGCCAAACGTGCCCTACAAAAAGACGTATGCATTGTGGGATCTTCGTTTGGCTTCCTGGGGAAAAGTGACTCCTTTCCCAGACAAGTTGCCGAACATGTCTGGGGCTCGTCCTGGGCCTTTGCCTAGAAAAATTCCAGAAGGACGAGGATTTCTCCCAGAACAAAGCTGCCCCCTCCTCCAAACCTGTCTGCCATTGGAGGCCCAAAACTGCCCTACAAAATGGCTTCTGCCAAGTGGGCTCTTGAGTTTGACTTCCTGAGGAAAAGTGCCAACTTTCCCAGTCAACTTGCATAACTTGCCAGTGACCCGTCCTGGGCCTATGCTTAGAAAAATTCCAGATGGACGAGGATTTCTCCCAGACCAAAGCTGACTCCTCCACCAAACCTGGCTGCCATCAGAGGCCCAAACGTGCCCGACAAAATGACATATGCCAAGTGGGCTCTTGAGTTTGGCTTCCTCGGGAAAAATGACACCTTTCCCAGCCAACTTGCCTAACTTGCCTGTGGCCCGTCCTGGGCCTTTGCCTAGAAAAATTCCAGAAGGACGAGGATTTCTCCCAGACCAAAGCTGCCTCCTCCTGCAGACCTGTCTGCCATTGGAGGGCCAAAAGTGCCATACCAAATGACATCTACATTGTGGGCTCAGAGTTTAGCTTAATGGGGAAAACTGCCCCCATTCCCAGCCAACTTGCCGAACTTGCCTGTGGCCCGTCCTGGGCCTTTGCCTAGAAAAATTCCAGAAGGACGAGGATTTCTCCCAGACCAAAGCTGCCCCCTCCTCCAGACCTGGATGCCATCGGCGCGGCAAACGTGCCCGACAAAATGTCATATGCATTGTGGGCTCTTGAGTTTGTGTTCCAGGGGAAAAGTGCTACCATTTCCAGCCAAATTGCCGAACTTGCCTGTGGCCCGTCTTGGGCCTTTGCCTAGAAAAATTCCAGAAAGACGAGGATTTCTCCCAGGCCAATGCTGTCCCCTACTCTAATCCTGGCTGTCATCAGAGTGCCAAACGTGCCCGAAAAAATGATATCTGCCAAGTGGGCTCTTGAGCTGTGCTTCCTGGGGAAAAGTGACACCTTTCCCACCCAACTTGCCTTACTTGCCTGTGGCCCGCCCTGGGCCTTTGCCTAGAAAAATTCCACAAGGACGAGGATTTCTCCCAGAACAAAGCTGCCCCCTCCTAAAGACCTGGATGACATTGGAGGGCCAGACGTGCCCGACAAAATGTCATATGCATTGTGGGCGCAGAGTTTAGCCTAAGGGAAAAAGTGCCACCATTCCAAGCCAACTTGCCTAGCTTACCTGTGACCCTTCCTGGGCCTTTGCCTAGAAAAATTTCCAGAAGGACGAGGATTTCTCCCAGGCCAAAGCTGCCCCCTCCTTCAGACCTGGCTGCCATCGGAGGCCGAAAACTGCCCTACAAAATAACTTCTGCCAAGTGGGCTCTTGAGTTTGGCTTCCTGGGGAAAAATCATTCCTTTCCCAGACAACTTGCCTAACTGGCCTGTGGCCTGTCCTGGGCCTTTGCCTAGAAAAATTCCAGAAGGACGAGGATTACTCCCAGACCAAAGCTGCCCCCTCATCCAGACCTGGACTCCATCGGAGCGCCAAACGTGGCCTACAAAATGACGTATGCATTGCGGGCTCTTCGTTTGGCTTCCTGGGGAAAAGTGACACCTTTCCCAGGCAACATGCCGAACTTGCCTGTGGCCCGTCCTGGGTCTTTGCCTAGAAAATTTCCAGAAGGACGAGGATTTCTCCCAGAACAAAGGTGCCCCCTCCTACAGACCTGGATGTCATCGGAGCGCCAAACGTGCCCGACAAAATGTCATATGCATTGTGGGCTCTTGAGTTTGGCTTCCTGGGGAAAAGCGATTCCTTTCCCAGTCAACTTGCCTAACTTGCCTGTGGCCCGTCCTGGGCCTACGCCTGGAAAAATTCCAGAAGGACGAGGATTTCTCCCAGACCAATGCTGCCCCCTCCTCCAAACCTGGCTGCCATCGGAGGGCCAAACGTGCCCTACAAAAAGACGTATGCATTGTGGGATCTTCGTTTGGCTTCCTGGGGAAAAGTGACTCCTTTCCCAGACAAGTTGCCGAACTTGTCTGGGGCTCGTCCTGGGCCTTTGCCTAGAAAAATTCCAGAAGGACGAGGATTTCTCCCAGAACAAAGCTGCCCCCTCCTCCAAACCTGTCTGCCATTGGAGGCCCAAACCTGCCCTACAAAATGGCTTCTGCCAAGTGGGCTCTTGAGTTTGACTTCCTGAGGAAAAGTGCCAACTTTCCCATTCAACTTGCCTAACTTGCCAGTGACCCGTCCTGGGCCTATGCCTAGAAAAATTCCAGAAGGACGAGGATTTCTCCCAGACCAAAGCTGCCTCCTCCTGCAGACCTGTCTGCCATTGGAGGGCCAAAAGTGCCATACCAAATGACATCTACATTGTGGGCTCAGAGTTTAGCTTAATGGGGAAAACTGCCCCCATTCCCAGCCAACTTGCCGAACTTGCCTGTGGCCCGTCCTGGGCCTTTGCCTAGAAAAATTCCAGAAGGACGAGGATTTCTCCCAGACCAAAGCTGCCCCCTCCTCCAGACCTGGATGCCATCGGCGCGGCAAACGTGCCCGACAAAATGTCATATGCATTGTGGGCTCTTGAGTTTGTGTTCCAGGGGAAAAGTGCTACCATTTCCAGCCAAATTGCCGAACTTGCCTGTGGCCCGTCTTGGGCCTTTGCCTATCAAAATTCCAGAAGGACGAGGATTTCTCCCACACCAATGCTGCCCCCTCCTCCAAACCTGGCTGACATCGGAGGGCCAAACGTGCACTACAAAAAGACGTCTGCCAAGTGGGCTCCTGAGTTTGGCTTCCTCGGGAAAAATGACTCCTTTCCCAGTCAACTTGCCTAACTTGCCTGTGGCCCGTCCTGGGCCTAGGCCTGGAAAATTTCCAGAAGGACGAGGATTTCTCCCAGACCAGTGCTGACACCTCCTCCAAACCTGGCTGCCATCGGAGGGCCGAACGTGCCCTACAAAATGACGTATGCACTGTGGGCTCTTCGTTTGGCTTCCTGGGGAAAAGTGATTCCTTTCCCAGACAACTTGCTTATCTTGTCTGGGGCTCGTCCTGGGCCTTTGCTTTGAAAAATTCCAGAAGGACGAGGATTTCTCCCAGAACAAAGCTGCCCCCTCCTCCAGACCTGGATGACATCAGAGGGCCAAACGTGCCCAACAAAATGTCAGATGCATTGTGGGCTCAGAGTTTAGCCAAATGGGGAAAAGTGCCACCATTCCCAGCCAACTTGCCTAACTTGCCTTTTGGAAGTCCTGGGCCTTTGCCTAGAAAAATTCCAGAATGATGAGAATTTCTCCCAGACCAATGCTGCCCCCTCCTCCAGACCTGGATGACATTGGAGGCCCAAACGTGCCCTACAAAATGACTTCTGCTAGGTGGGGTCTAGAGTTTGGCTTCCGGGGGAAATGTGCCACCATTCCCAGCCAACTTGACTAACTTCCTGTGGTCCGTCCTGGCCCATTGCCTAGAAAAATTCCAGCAGGACGAGGATTTCTCCCCGACCGAAGCTGCCCCCTCATCCAGACATGGCTGCCTTCGGAGGGCCAAACGTGCCCTACAAAATGACTTTTGCCAGGTGGGCTCTAGAGTTTGGCTTCCTGGGGAAAAGTGCCACCTTTCCAACCCAAATTGCCTAAGTTGCCTGCGGTCCGTCCTGGGCCTTTGCCTACTAAAAATTCCAGCAGGACGAGGATTTCTCCCAGAACAAAGCTTCCCCCTCCTCCAGACCTGGATGCCATCGGAGCGCCAAAAGTGCCCGAGGAAATGTCATATGCATTGTGGGCTCTTGAGTTTGTGTTCCTGGGGAAAAGTGCTACCATTACCAGCCAAAATGCCGAACTTGCCTGTGGCCCGTCCTGGGCCTTTGCCTAGAAAAATTCCAGAAGGACGAGGATTTCTCCCAGACCAAAGCTGCCCCCTCCTCCAAACCTGGCTGCCATTGGAGGGCCGAACGTGCCATACAAAATGACATCTGCCAAGTGGGCTCTTGAGTTTGGCTTCCTGGGGAAAAGTGACACCTTTCCCAGGCAACATGCCGAACTTGCCTGTGGCCCGTCCTGGGCCTTTGCCTAGAAAAATTCCAGAAGGGCGAGGATTTCTTCCAGAACAAAGCTGCCCCCTCCTCCAGACATGGATGCCATTGGAGGCCCATACGTGCCCAACAAAATGTCATATGCAGTGTGGGATCAGAGTTTGTCTTAATGGAGAAAAGTGCCACCATTCCCAGCCAACTTGCCTTACTTGCCTGTGGCCCGTCCTGGGCCTTTGCCTAGAAAAATTCCACAAGGACGAGGATTTCTCCCAGACCAAAGCTGCCCCCTCCTCCAAACCTGGCTGCCATTGGAGAGCCAAACTTGCAGTACCAAAATGACATCTGCCAAGTGGGCTCTTGAGTTTGGCTTCCTGGGGAAAAGTGACACCTTTCCCAGACAACTTGCCGAAATTGCCTGTGGCCCTTCCTGGGCCTTTGCCTAGAAAAATTCCAGAAGGACGAGGATTTCTCCCAGAACAAAGATGCCCCCTCCTCCAGACATGACTGCCTTCGGAGGGCCAAATGTGCCCGACAAAATGTCAGATGCATTGTGGGCTCAGAGTTTAGCCTAATGGGGAAAAGTGCCACCTTTCCCAGTCAACTTGCCGAACTTGCCTTTTGGAAGTCCTGGGCCTTTGCCTAGAAAAATTCCAGCAGGACGAGGATTTCTCCCAGACCAATGCGGACCCCTCCTCCAGATCTGGCAGCCACCGGAGGGACAAACGTGCCCTACAAAAAGACATCTGCCAAGTGGGCTCATAGATTGGCTTCCTGGGGAAAAGTGCCACCATTCCCAGCCAACTTGCTTAACATGCCTGTGCCTCGTCCTGGGCCTTTGCTTAGAAAAATTCCAGAAGGATGAGGATATCTCCCAGACCAAAGCTGCCCCCTCCTCCAAACCTGGATGCCATCGGAGCGCCAAACTTGCAGTACCAAATCACATCTGCCAAGTGGGCTCTTGAGTTTGACTTCCTGAGGAAAAGTGCCAACTTTCCCAGGCAATATGACGAACTTGCCTGTGGCCCGTCCTGGGCCTTTGCCTAGAAAAATTCCAGAAGGACGAGGATTTCTCCCAGACCAAAGCTGTCCCCTCCTCCAGACATGGCTGCCTTCGGAGGGACAAATGTGCCCTACACAATGAATTCCGCCAAGTGGGCTCTAGAGTTTGGCTTCCTGGGGAAAAGTGCCACCTTTCCCACCCAACTTGCCTAAGTTGCCTGTGGTCCGTCCTGGGCCTTTGCCTAAAAAAAAATTCCAGCAGGACGAGGATATCTCCAAGAACAAAGCTGCCCCCTCCTCCAGACCTGGATGTCATCGGAGGGCCAAACGAGCCCGACAAAATCTGAGCTGCACTGTGGGCTCAGAGTTTAGCCGAATGGGGAAAAGTGCCACCTTTCCCAGCCAACTTGCCGAACTTGCCTGTGACCCGTCCTGGGCCTTTGCCTAGAAAAATTCCAGAAGGACAAGGATTTCTCCCAGGCCAATGCTGTCCCCTACTCTAATCCTGGCTGTCATCAGAGTGCCAAACGTGCCCGACAAAATGATATCTGCCAAGTGGGCTCTTGAGCTGTGCTTCCTGGGGAAAAGTGACACCTTTCCCACGCAACTTGCCTAAGTTGCCTGTGGCCCGTCCTGGGCCTTTGCCTAGAAAAATTTCCAGAAGGACGAGGATTTCTCCCAGACCAAAGCTGCCCCCTCCTCCAGACCTGGATGCCATTGGAGGCCCATACGTGCCCAACAAAATGTCATATGCAGTGTGGGATCAGAGTTTGTCTTAATGGAGAAAAGTGCCACCATTCCCAGCCAACTTGCCTTACTTGCCTGTGGCCCGTCCTGGGCCTTTGCCTAGAAAAATTCCACAAGGACGAGGATTTCTCCCAGAACAAAGCTGCCCCCTCCTAAAGACCTGGATGACATTGGAGGGCCAGACGTGCCCGACAAAATGTCATATGCATTGTGGGCGCAGAGTTTAGCCTAAGGGGAAAACGTGCCACCTTTCCAAGCCAACTTGGCTAGCTTACCTGTGACCCTTCCTGGGCCTTTGCCTAGAAAAATTTCCCGAAGGACGAGGATTTCTCCCAGGCCAAAGCTGCCCCCTCCTCCAGACCTGGCTGCCATCGGAGGCCCAAAACTGCCCTACAAAATAACTTCTGCCAAGTGGGTTCTTGAGTTTGGCTTCCTGGGGAAAAGTGCAACCATTCCCAGCCAACTTGCCGAACTTCCCTGTGGCCCGTCCTGGGTCTTTGACTAGAAAATTTCCAGAAGGACGAGGATTTCTCCCAGACCAAAGCTGACACCTCCTCCAGACCTGGATGCCATCGGAGCGCCAAACGTGCCCGACAAAATGCCATATGCATTGTGGGCTCTTGAGTTTGGCTTCCTGGGGAAAAATGATTCCTTTCCCAGACAACTTGCCTAACTGGCCTGTGGCGCGTCCTGGGCCTTTGCCTAGAAAAATTCCAGAAGGACGAGGATTACTCCCAGACCAAAGCTGCCCCCTCATCCAGACCTGGATGCCATCGGAGCGCCAAACGTGGCCTACAAAATGACGTATGCATTGTGGGCTCTTCGTTTGGCTTCCTGGGGAAAAGTGCAACCATTCCCAGCCAACTTGCCGAACTTGCCTGTGGCCCGTCCTGGGTCTTTGACTAGAAAATTTCCAGAAGGACGAGGATTTCTCCCAGAACAAAGGTGCCCCCTCCTACAGACCTGGATGCCATCGGAGCGCTAAACGTGCCCGAGGAAATGTCATATGCATTGTGGGCTCTTGAGTTTGGCTTCCTGGGGAAAAGTGCAACCATTCCCAGCCAACTTGCCGAACTTGCCTTTTGGAAGTCCTGGGCCTTTGCCTTGAAAAATTCCAGAAGGACGAGGATTTCTCCCAGAACAAAGCTGCCCCTTACTCCAGACCTGGATGTCATCGGAGCGCCAAACGTGCCCGACAAAATGTCATATGCATTGTGGGCTCTTGAGTTTGGCTTCCTGGGGAAAAGTGATTCCTTTCCCAGACAAGTTGCCGAACTTGTCTGGGGCTCGTCCTGGGCCTTTGCCTAGAAAAATTCCAGAAGGACGAGGATTTCTCCCAGAACAAAGCTGCCCCCTCCTCCAAACCTGTCTGCCATTGGAGGCCCAAACCTGCCCTACAAAATGGCTTCTGCCAAGTGGGCTCTTGAGTTTGACTTCCTGAGGAAAAATGCCAACTTTCCCAGTCAACTTGCATAACTTGCCAGTGACCCGTCCTGGGCCTATGCCTAGAAAAATTCCAGATGGACGAGGATTTCTCCCAGACCAAAGCTGACTCCTCCACCAAACCTGGCTGCCATCAGAGGCCCAAACGTGCCCGACAAAATGACATCTGCCAAGTGGGCTCTTGAGTTTGGCTTCCTGGGGAAAAGTGACACCTTTCCCAGGCAATATGACGAACTTGCCTGTGGCCCGTCCTGGGCCTTTGCCTAGAAAAATTCCAGAAGGACGAGGATTTCTCCCAGACCAAAGCTGCCTCCTCCTGCAGACCTGTCTGCCACTGGAGGGCCAAAAGTGCCATACCAAATGACATCTACATTGTGGGCTCAGAGTTTAGCTTAATGAGGAAAACTGCCCCCATTCCCAGCCAACTTGCCGAACTTGCCTGTGGCCCGTCCTGGGCCTTTGCCTAGAAAAATTCCAGAAGGACGAGGATTTCTCCCAGACCAAAGCTGCCCCCTCCTCCAGACCTGGATGCCATCGGCGCGGCAAACGTGCCCGACAAAATGTCATATGCATTGTGGGCTCTTGAGTTTGTGTTCCAGGGGAAAAGTGCTACCATTTCCAGCCAAATTGCCGAACTTGCCTGTGGCCCGTCTTGGGCCTTTGCCTAGAAAAATTCCAGAAGGACGAGGATTTCTCCCAGGCCAATGCTGTCCCCTACTCTAATCCTGGCTGTCATCAGAGTGCCAAACGTGCCCGACAAAATGATATCTGCCAAGTGGGCTCTTGAGCTGTGCTTCCTGGGGAAAAGTGACACCTTTCCCACCCAACTTGCCTATGTTGCCTGTGGCCCGTCCTGGGCCTTTGCCTAGAAAAATTCCAGAAGGACGAGGATTTCTCCCAGACCAAAGCTGACACCTCCTCCACACCTGGATGCCTTTGGAGGCCCATACGTGCCCAACAAAATGTCATATGCAGTGTGGGATCAGAGTTTGTCTTAATGGAGAAAAGTGCCACCATTCCCAGCCAACTTGCCTTACTTGCCTGTGGCCCGTCCTGGGCCTTTGCCTAGAAAAATTCCACAAGGACGAGGATTTCTCCCAGAACAAACCTGCCCCCTCCTAAAGACCTGGATGACATTGGAGGGCCAGACGTGCCCGACAAAATGTCATATGCATTGTGGGCGCAGAGTTTAGCCTAAGGGAAAAAGTGCCACCTTTCCAAGCCAACTTGCCTAGCTTACCTGTGACCCGTCCTGGGCCTTTGCCTAGAAAAATTTCCCGAAGGACGAGGATTTCTCCCAGGCCAAAGCTGCCCCCTCCTTCAGACCTGGCTGCCATCGGAGGCCCAAAACTGCCCTACAAAATAACTTCTGCCAAGTGGGTTCTTGAGTTTGTGTTCCTGGGGAAAAGTGCTACCATTCCCAGCCAAAATGCCGAACTTGCCTGTGGCCCGTCCTGGGCCTTTGCCTAGAAAAATTCCACAAGGACGAGGATTTCTCCCAGAACAAACCTGCCCCCTCCTAAAGACCTGGATGACATTGGAGGGCCAGACGTGCCCGACAAAATGTCATATGCATTGTGGGCGCAGAGTTTAGCCTAAGGGAAAAAGTGCCACCTTTCCAAGCCAACTTGCCTAGCTTACCTGTGACCCGTCCTGGGCCTTTGCCTAGAAAAATTTCCCGAAGGACGAGGATTTCTCCCAGGCCAAAGCTGCCCCCTCCTTCAGACCTGGCTGCCATCGGAGGCCCAAAACTGCCCTACAAAATAACTTCTGCCAAGTGGGTTCTAGAGTTTGTGTTCCTGGGGAAAAGTGCTACCATTACCAGCCAAAATGCCGAACTTGCCTGTGGCCCGTCCTGGGCCTTTGCCTAGAAAAATTCCAGAAGGACGAGGATTTCTCCCAGACCAAAGCTGCCCCCTCCTCCAAACCTGGCTGCCATTGGAGGGCCGAACGTGCCATACAAAATGACATCTGCCAAGTGGGCTCTTGAGTTTGGCTTCCTGGGGAAAAGTGACACCTTTCCCAGACAACTTGCCGAATTTGCCTGTGGCCCGTCCTGGGCCTACGCCTGGAAAAATTCCAGAAGGGCGAGGATTTCTCCCAGACCAATGCTGCCCCCTCCTCCAAACCTGGCTGCCATCGGAGGGCCAAACGTGCCCTACAAAAAGACGTATGCATTGTGGGATCTTCGTTTGGCTTCCTGGGGAAAAGTGACTCCTTTCCCAGACAAGTTGCCGAACATGTCTGGGGCTCGTCCTGGGCCTTTGCCTAGAAAAATTCCAGAAGGACGAGGATTTCTCCCAGAACAAAGCTGCCCCCTCCTCCAAACCTGTCTGCCATTGGAGGCCCAAAACTGCCCTACAAAATGGCTTCTGCCAAGAGGGCTCTTGAATTTGACTTCCTGAGGAAAAGTGCCAACTTTCCCAGTCAACTTGCATAACTTGCCAGTGACCCGTCCTGGGCCTATGCTTAGAAAAATTCCAGATGGACGAGGATTTCTCCCAGACCAAAGCTGACTCCTCCACCAAACCTGGCTGCCATCAGAGGCCCAAACGTGCCCGACAAAATGACATATGCCAAGTGGGCTCTTGAGTTTGGCTTCCTCGGGAAAAATGACACCTTTCCCAGCCAACTTGCCTAACTTGCCTGTGGCCCGTCTTGGGCCTTTGCCTAGAAAAATTCCAGAAGGACGAGGATTTCTCCCAGACCAATGCTGCCCCCTCCTCCAAACCTGGCTGCCATCGGAGGGCCAAACGTGCACTACAAAAAGACGTCTGCCAAGTGGGCTCCTGAGTTTGGCTTCCTCGGGAAAAATGACTCCTTTCCCAGTCAACTTGCCTAACTTGCCTGTGGCCCGTCCTGGCCCATTGCCTGGAAAATTTCCAGAAGGACGAGGATTTCTCCCAGACCAGTGCTGACACCTCCTCCAGACATGGCTGCCATCGGAGGGCCGAACGTGCCCTACAAAATGACTTTTGCCAGGTGGGCTCTAGAGTTTGGCTTCCTGGGGAAAAGTGCCACCTTTCCAACCCAAATTGCCTAAGTTGCCTGCGGTCCGTCCTGGGCCTTTGCCTACTAAAAATTCCAGCAGGACGAGGATTTCTCCCAGAACAAAGCTTCCCCCTCCTCCAGACCTGGATGCCATCGGAGGGCCAAACGTGCCCGACAAAATATCAGATGCATTGTGGGCTCAGAGTTTAACCTAATGGGGAAAAGTGCCACCTTTCCCAGCTAACTTGCCGAACTTGCCTGTGGCCCGTCCTGGGCCTTTGCCTAGAAAAATTCCAGAAGGGCGAGGATTTCTCCCAGACCAAAGCTACCCCGTCCTCGAGACCTGGATGCCATCGGAGCGCCAAAAGTGCCCGAGGAAATGTCATATGCATTGTGGGCTCTTGAGTTTGTGTTCCTGGGGAAAAGTGCTACCATTACCAGCCAAAATGCCGAACTTGCCTGTGGCCCGTCCTGGGCCTTTGCCTAGAAAAATTCCAGAAGGACGAGGATTTCTCCCAGACCAAAGCTGCCCCCTCCTCCAAACCTGGCTGCCATTGGAGGGCCGAACGTGCCATACAAAATGACATCTGCCAAGTGGGCTCTTGAGTTTGGCTTCCTGGGGAAAAGTGCCACCTTTCCCAGCCAACTTGCCGAACTTGCCTGTGGCCCGTCCTGGGCCTTTGCCTAGAAAAATTCCAGAAGGGCGAGGATTTCTCCCAGACCAAAGCTGCCCCCTCCTCCAGACATGGCTGCCTTCGGAGGGCCAAATGTGCTCGACAAAATGTCAGATGCATTGTGGGCTCAGAGTTTAGCCTAATGGGGAAAAGTGCCACCTTTCCCAGTCAACTTGCCGAACTTGCCTTTTGGAAGTCCTGGGCCTTTGCCTAGAAAAATTCCAGCAGGACGAGGATTTCTCCCAGACCAATGCGGACCCCTCCTCCAGATCTGGCAGCCACCGGAGGGACAAACGTGCCCTACAAAAAGACATCTGCCAAGTGGGCTCATAGTTTGGCTTCCTGGGGAAAAGTGCCACCATTCCCAGCCAACTTGCTTAACATGCCTGTGCCTCGTCCTGGGCCTTTGCTTAGAAAAATTCCAGAAGGATGAGGATATCTCCCAGACCAAAGCTGCCGCCTCCTCCAAACCTGGATGCCATCGGAGCGCCAAACTTGCAGTACCAAATGACATCTGCCAAGTGGGCTCTTGAGTTTGGCTTCCTGGGGAAAAGTGACACCTTTCCCAGGCAATATGACGAACTTGCCTGTGGCCCGTCCTGGGCCTTTGCCTAGAAAAATTCCAGAAGGACGAGGATTTCTCCCAGACCAAAGCTGTCCCCTCCTCCAGACACGGCTGCCTTCGGAGGGACAAATGTGCCCTACACAATGAATTCCACCAAGTGGGCTCTAGAGTTTGGCTTCCTGGGGAAAAGTGCCACCTTTCCCACCCAACTTGCCTAAGTTGCCTGTGGTCCGTCCTGGGCCTTTGCCTACAAAAAATTCCAGCAGGACGAGGATATTTCCGAGAACAAAGCTGCCCCCTCCTCCAGACCTGGATGTCATCGGAGGGCCAAACGTGCCCGACAAAATCTGAGCTGCACTGTGGGCTCAGAGTTTAGCCGAATGGGGAAAAGTGCCACCTTTCCCAGCCAACTTGCCGAACTTGCCTGTGACCCGTCCTGGGCCTTTGCCTAGAAAAATTCCAGAAGGACAAGGATTTCTCCCAGACCAAAGCTGACACCTCCTCCAGACCTGGATGCCATTGGAGGCCCATACGTGCATAACAAAATGTCATATGCAGTGTGGGATCAGAGTTTGTCTTAATGGAGAAAAGTGCCACCATTCCCAGCCAACTTGCCTTACTTGCCTGTGGCCCGTCCTGGGCCTTTGCCTAGAAAAATTCCACAAGGACGAGGATTTCTCCCAGACCAAAGCTGCCCCCTCCTCCAAACCTGGCTGCCATTGGAGGGCCAAACTTGCAGTACCAAAATGACATCTGCCAAGTGGGCTCTTGAGTTTGGCTTCCTCGGGAAAAATGACACCTTTCTCAGACAACTTGCCGAACTTGCCTGTGGCCCTTCCTGGGCCTTTGCCTAGAAAAATTCCAGAAGGACGAGGATTTCTCCCAGAACAAAGATGCCCCCTCCTCCAGACATGACTGCCTTCGGAGGGCCAAATGTGCCCGACAAAATGTCAGATGCATTGTGGGCTCAGAGTTTAGCCTAATGGGGAAAAGTGCCACCTTTCCCAGTCAACTTGCCGAACTTGCCTTTTGGAAGTCCTGGGCCTTTGCCTAGAAAAATTCCAGCAGGACGAGGATTTCTCCCAGACCAATGCGGACCCCTCCTCCAGATCTGGCAGCCACTGGAGGGACAAACGTGCCCTACAAAAAGACATCTGCCAAGTGGGCTCATAGTTTAGCTTCCTGGGGAAAAGTGCCAACATTCCCAGCCAACTTGCTTAACATGCCTGTGCCTCGTCCTGGGCCTTTGCTTAGAAAAATTCCAGAAGGATGAGGATATCTCCCAGACCAAAGCTGCCCCCTCCTCCAAACCTGGATGCCATCGGAGCGCCAAACTTGCAGTACCAAATGACATCTGCCAAGTGGGCTCTTGAGTTTGGCTTCCTGGGGAAAAGTGACACCTTTCCCAGGCAATATGACGAACTTGCCTGGGGCCCGTCCTGGGCCTTTGCCTAGAAAAATTCCAGAAGGACGAGGATTTCTCCCAGACCAAAGCTGCCCCCTCCTCCAGACCTGGATGCCATCGGCGCGGCAAACGTGCCCGACAAAATGTCATATGCATTGTGGGCTCTTGAGTTTGTGTTCCAGGGGAAAAGTGCTACCATTTCCAGCCAAATTGCCGAACTTGCCTGTGGCCCGTCTTGGGCCTTTGCCTAGAAAAATTCCAGAAGGACGAGGATTTCTCCCACACCAATGCTGCCCCCTCCTCCAAACCTGGCTGCCATCGGAGGGCCAAACGTGCACTACAAAAAGACGTCTGCCAAGTGGGCTCCTGAGTTTGGCTTCCTCGGGAAAAATGACTCCTTTCCCAGTCAACTTGCCTAACTTGCCTGTGGCCCTTCCTGGGCCTAGGCCTGGAAAATTTCCAGAAGGACGAGGATTTCTCCCAGACCAGTGCTGACACCTCCTCCAAACCTGGCTGCCATCGGAGGGCCGAACGTGCCCTACAAAATGACGTATGCATTGTGGGCTCTTCGTTTGGCTTCCTGGGGAAAAGTGATTCCTTTCCCAGACAACTTGCCTATCTTGTCTGGGGCTCGTCCTGGGCCTTTGCTTAGAAAAATTCCAGAAGGACGAGGATTTCTCCCAGAACAAAGCTGCCCCCTCCTCCAGACCTGGATGACATCAGAGGGCCAAACGTGCCCAACAAAATGTCAGATGCATTGTGGGCTCAGAGTTTAGCCAAATGGGGAAAAGTGCCACCATTCCCAGCCAACTTGCCTAACTTGCCTTTTGGAAGTCCTGGGCCTTTGCCTAGAAAAATTCCAGAATGATGAGAATTTCTCCCAGACCAATGCTGCCCCCTCCTCCAGACCTGGATGACATTGGAGGCCCAAACGTGCCCTACAAAATGACTTCTGCTAGGTGGGGTCTAGAGTTTGGCTTCCGGGGGAAATGTGCCACCATTCCCAGCCAACTTGACTAACTCCCTGTGGTCCGTCCTGGCCCATTGCCTAGAAAAATTCCAGCAGGACGAGGATTTCTCCCCGACCGAAGCTGCCCCCTCATCCAGACATGGCTGCCTTCGGAGGGCCAAACGTGCCCTACAAAATGACTTTTGCCAGGTGGGCTCTAGAGTTTGGCTTCCTGGGGAAAAGTGCCACCTTTCCAACCCAAATTGCCTAAGTTGCCTGCGGTCCGTCCTGGGCCTTTGCCTACTAAAAATTCCAGCAGGACGAGGATTTCTCCCAGAACAAAGCTTCCCCCTCCTCCAGACCTGGATGCCATCGGAGGGCCAAACGTGCCCGACAAAATATCAGATGCATTGTGGGCTCAGAGTTTAACCTAATGGGGAAAAGTGCCACCTTTCCCAGCTAACTTGCCGAACTTGCCTGTGGCCCATCCTGGGCCTTTGCCTAGAAAAATTCCAGAAGGGCGAGGATTTCTCCCAGACCAAAGCTACCCCATCCTCGAGACCTGGATGCCATCGGAGCGCCAAAAGTGCCCGAGGAAATGTCATATGCATTGTGGGCTCTTGAGTTTGTGTTCCTGGGGAAAAGTGCTACCATTACCAGCCAAAATGCCGAACTTGCCTGCGGCCCGTCCTGGGCCTTTGCCTAGAAAAATTCCAGAAGGACGAGGATTTCTCCCAGACCAAAGCTGCCCCCTCCTCCAAACCTGGCTGCCATTGGAGGGCCAAACTTGCAGTACCAAAATGACATCTGCCAAGTGGGCTCTTGAGTTTGGCTTCCTCGGGAAAAATGACACCTTTCCCAGCCAACTTGCCGAACTTGCCTGTGGCCCGTCCTGGGCCTTTGCCTAGAAAAATTCCAGAAGGGCGAGGATTTCTCCCAGACCAAAGCTGCCCCCTCCTCCAGACATGGCTGCCTTCGGAGGGCCAAATGTGCCCGACAAAATGTCAGATGCATTGTGGGCTCAGAGTTTAGCCTAATGGGGAAAAGTGCCACCTTTCCCAGTCAACTTGCCGAACTGGCCTTTTGGAAGTCCTGGGCCTTTGCCTAGAAAAATTCCAGCAGGACGAGGATTTCTCCCAGACCAATGCGGACCCCTCCTCCAGATCTGGCAGCCACCGGAGGGACAAACGTGCCCTACAAAAAGACATCTGCCAAGTGGGCTCATAGTTTGGCTTCCTGGGGAAAAGTGCCACCATTCCCAGCCAACTTGCTTAACATGCCTGTGCCTCGTCCTGGGCCTTTGCTTAGAAAAATTCCAGAAGGATGAGGATATCTCCCAGACCAAAGCTGCCGCCTCCTCCAAACCTGGATGCCATCGGAGCGCCAAACTTGCAGTACCAAATGACATCTGCCAAGTGGGCTCTTGAGTTTGGCTTCCTGGGGAAAAGTGACACCTTTCCCAGGCAATATGACGAACTTGCCTGTGGCCAGTCCTGGGCCTTTGCCTAGAAAAATTCCAGAAGGACGAGGATTTCTCCCAGACCAAAGCTGTCCCCTCCTCCAGACACGGCTGCCTTCGGAGGGACAAATGTGCCCTACACAATGAATTCCACCAAGTGGGCTCTAGAGTTTGGCTTCCTGGGGAAAAGTGCCACCTTTCCCACCCAACTTGCCTAAGTTGCCTGTGGTCCGTCCTGGGCCTTTGCCTACAAAAAATTCCAGCAGGACGAGGATTTCTCCGAGAACAAAGCTGCCCCCTCCTCCAGACCTGGATGTCATCGGAGGGCCAAACGTGCCCGACAAATTCTGAGCTGCACTGTGGGCTCAGAGTTTAGCCGAATGGGGAAAAGTGCCACCTTTCCCAGCCAACTTGCCGAACTTGCCTGTGACCCGTCCTGGGCCTTTGCCTAGAAAAATTCCAGAAGGACAAGGATTTCTCCCAGGCCAATGCTGTCCCCTACTCTAATCCTGGCTGTCATCAGAGTGCCAAAGGTGCCCGACAAAATGATATCTGCCAAGAGGGCTCTTGAGCTGTGCTTCCTGTGGAAAAGTGACACCTTTCCCAGCAAACTTGCCTAAGTTGCCTGTGGCCCGTCCTGGGCCTTTGCCTAGAAAAATTCCAGAAGGACGAGGATTTCTCCCAGACCAAAGCTGACACCTCCTCCAGACCTGGATGCCATTGGAGGCCCATACGTGCATAACAAAATGTCATATGCAGTGTGGGATCAGAGTTTGTCTTAATGGAGAAAAGTGCCACCATTCCCAGCCAACTTGCCTTACTTGCCTGTGGCCCGTCCTGGGCCTTTGCCTAGAAAAATTCCACAAGGATGAGGATTTCTCCCAGACCAAAGCTGCCCCCTCCTCCAAACCTGGCTGCCATTGGAGGGCCAAACTTGCAGTACCAAATGACATCTGCCAAGTGGGCTCTTGAGTTTGGCTTCCTGGGGAAAAGTGACACCTTTCCCAGACCACTTGCCGAACTTGCCTGTGGCCCGTCCTGGGTCTTTGCCTAGAAAAATTCCAGAAGGACGAGGATTTCTCCCAGAACAAAGCTGCCCCCTCCTCCAGACATGACTGCCTTCGGAGGGCCAAATGTGCCCGACAAAATGTCAGATGCATTGTGGGCTCAGAGTTTAGCCTAATGGGGAAAAGTGCCACCTTTCCCAGTCAACTTGCCGAACTGGCCTTTTGGAAGTCCTGGGCCTTTGCCTAGAAAAATTCCAGCAGGACGAGGATTTCTCCCAGACCAATGCGGACCCCTCCTCCAGATCTGGCAGCCACCGGAGGGACAAACGTGCCCTACAAAAAGACATCTGCCAAGTGGGCTCATAGTTTGGCTTCCTGGGGAAAAGTGCCACCATTCCCAGCCAACTTGCTTAACATGCCTGTGCCTCGTCCTGGGCCTTTGCTTAGAAAAATTCCAGAAGGATGAGGATATCTCCCAGACCAAAGCTGCCCCCTCCTCCAAACCTGGATGCCATCGGAGCGCCAAACTTGCAGTACCAAATGACATCTGCCAAGTGGGCTCTTGAGTTTGGCTTCCTGGGGAAAAGTGACACTTTTCCCAGGCAATATGACGAACTTGCCTGTGGCCCGTCCTGGGCCTTTGCCTAGAAAAATTCCAGAAGGACGAGGATTTCTCCCAGACCAAAGCTGTCCCCTCCTCCAGACACGGCTGCCTTCGGAGGGACAAATGTGCCCTACACAATGAATTCCGCCAAGTGGGCTCTAGAGTTTGGCTTCCTGGGGAAAAGTGCCACCTTTCCCACCCAACTTGCCTAAGTTGCCTGTGGTCCGTCCTGGGCCTTTGCCTACAAAAAATTCCAGCAGGACAAGGATATGTCCAAGAACAAAGCTGCCCCCTCCTCCAGACCTGGATGTCATCGGAGGGCCAAACGAGCCCGACAAAATCTGAGCTGCACTGTGGGCTCAGAGTTTAGCCGAATGGGGAAAAGTGCCACCTTTCCCAGCCAACTTGCCGAACTTGCCTGTGACCCATCCTGGGCCTTTGCCTAGAAAAATTCCAGAAGGACAAGGATTTCTCCCAGGCCAATGCTGTCCCCTACTCTAATCCTGGCTGTCATCAGAGTGCCAAACGTGCCCGACAAAATGATATCTGCCAAGTGGGCTCTTGAGCTGTGCTTCCTGGGGAAAAGTGACACCTTTCCCACCCAACTTGCCTAAGTTGCCTGTGGCCCGTCCTGGGCCTTTGCCTAGAAAAATTCCAGAAGGACGAGGATTTCTCCCAGACCAAAGCTACCCCCTCCTCCAGACCTGGATGCCATTGGAGGCCCATACGTGCCCAACAAAATGTCATATGCAGTGTGGGATCAGAGTTTGCCTTAATGGAGAAAAGTGCCACCATTCCCAGCCAACTTGCCTTACTTGCCTGTGGCCCGTCCTGGGCCTTTGCCTAGAAAAATTCCACAAGGACGAGGATTTCTCCCAGAACAAAGCTGCCCCCTCCTAAAGACCTGGATGACATTGGAGGGCCAGACGTGCCCGACAAAATGTCATATGCATTGTGGGCGCAGAGTTTAGCCTAAGGGAAAAAGTGCCATCTTTCCAAGCCAACTTGCCTAGCTTACCTGTGACCCGTCCTGGGCCTTTGCCTACAAAAATTCCAGATGGACGAGGATTTCTCCCAGACCAAAGCTGCCCCCTCCTCCAAACCTGGCTGCCATTGGAGGGCCAAACTTGCAGTACCAAATGACATCTGCCAAGTGGGCTCTTGAGTTTGGCTTCCTGGGGAAAAGTGACACCTTTCCCAGACCACTTGCCTAAGTTGCCTGTGGCCCTTCCTGGGCCTTTGCCTAGAAAAATTCCAGAAGGGCGAGGATTTCTCCCAGACCAAAGCTGTCCCCTCCTCCAGACATGACTGCCTTCGGAGGGCCAAATGTGCCCGACAAAATGTCAGATGCATTGTGGGCTCAGAGTTTAGCCTAATGGGGAAAAGTGCCACCTTTCCCAGTCAACTTGCCTATCTGGCCTTTTGGAAGTCCTGGGCCTTTGCCTAGAAAAATTCCAGCAGGACGAGGATTTCTCCCAGACCAAAGCTACCCCGTCCTCGAGACCTGGATGCCATCGGAGCGCCAAAAGTGCCCGAGGAAATGTCATATGCATTGTGGGCTCTTGAGTTTGTGTTCCTGGGGAAAAGTGCTACCATTACCAGCCAAAATGCCGAACTTGCCTGTGGCCCGTCCTGGGCCTTTGCCTAGAAAAATTCCAGAAGGACGAGGATTTCTCCCAGACCAAAGCTGCCCCCTCCTCCAAACCTGGCTGCCATTGGAGGGCCAAACGTGCCATACAAAATGACATCTGCCAAGTGGGCTCTTGAGTTTGGCTTCCTGGGGAAAAGTGACACCTTTCCCAGGCAACATGCCGAACTTGCCTGTGGCCCGTCCTGGGCCTTTGCCTAGAAAAATTCCAGAAGGGCGAGGATTTCTCCCAGACCAAAGCTGCCCCCTCCTCCAGACATGGCTGCCTTCGGAGGGCCAAATGTGCCCGACAAAATGTCAGATGCATTGTGGGCTCAGAGTTTAGCCTAATGGGGAAAAGTGCCACCTTTCCCAGTCAACTTGCCGAACTTGCCTTTTGGAAGTCCTGGGCCTTTGCCTAGAAAAATTCCAGCAGGACGAGGATTTCTCCCAGACCAATGCGGACCCCTCCTCCAGATCTGGCAGCCACCGGAGGGACAAACGTGCCCTACAAAAAGACATCTGCCAAGTGGGCTCATAGTTTGGCTTCCTGGGGAAAAGTGCCACCATTCCCAGCCAACTTGCTTAACATGCCTGTGCCTCGTCCTGGGCCTTTGCTTAGAAAAATTCCAGAAGGATGAGGATATCTCCCAGACCAAAGCTGCCCCCTCCTCCAAACCTGGATGCCATCGGAGCGCCAAACTTGCAGTACCAAATGACATCTGCCAAGTGGGCTCTTGAGTTTGGCTTCCTGGGGAAAAGTGACACCTTTCCCAGGCAATATGACGAACTTGCCTGTGGCCCGTCCTGGGCCTTTGCCTAGAAAAATTCCAGAAGGACGAGGATTTCTCCCAGACCAAAGCTGTCCCCTCCTCCAGACACGGCTGCCTTCGGAGGGACAAATGTGCCCTACACAATGAATTCCGCCAAGTGGGCTCTAGAGTTTGGCTTCCTGGGGAAAAGTGCCACCTTTCCCACCCAACTTGCCTAAGTTGCCTGTGGTCCGTCCTGGGCCTTTGCCTACAAAAAATTCCAGCAGGACGAGGATATCTCCGAGAACAAAGCTGCCCCCTCCTCCAGACCTGGATGTCATCGGAGGGCCAAACGTGCCCGACAAAATCTGAGCTGCACTGTGGGCTCAGAGTTTAGCCGAATGGGGAAAAGTGCCACCTTTCCCAGCCAACTTGCCGAACTTGCCTGTGACCCGTCCTGGGCCTTTGCCTAGAAAAATTCCAGAAGGACAAGGATTTCTCCCAGGCCAATGCTGTCCCCTACTCTAATCCTGGTTGTCATCAGAGTGCCAAACGTGCCCGACAAAATGATATCTGCCAAGTGGGCTCTTGAGCTGTGCTTCCTGGGGAAAAGTGACACCTTTCCCAGCCAACTTGCCTAAGTTGCCTGTGGAAGTCCTGGGCCTTTGCCTAGAAAAATTCCAGAAGGACGAGGATTTCTCCCAGACCAAAGCTGACACCTCCTCCAGACCTGAATGCCATTGGAGGCCCATACGTACCCAACAAAATGTCATATGCAGTGTGGGATCAGAGTTTGTCCTAATGGAGAAAAGTGCCACCATTCCCAGCCAACTTGCCTTACTTGCCTGTGGCCCGTCCTGGGCCTTTGCCTAGAAAAATTCCACAAGGACGAGGATTTCTCCCAGACCAAAGCTGCCCCCTCCTCCAAACCTGGCTGCCATTGGAGGGCCAAACTTGCAGTACCAAATGACATCTGCCAAGTGGGCTCTTGAGTTTGGCTTCCTGGGGAAAAGTGACACCTTTCCCAGACCACTTGCCGAACTTGCCTGTGGCCCTTCCTGGGCCTTTGCCTAGAAAAATTCCAGAAGGACGAGGATTTCTCCCAGAACAAAGCTGCCCCCTCCTCCAGACATGACTGCCTTCGGAGGGCCAAATGTGCCCGACAAAATGTCAGATGCATTGTGGGCTCAGAGTTTAGCCTAATGGGGAATAGTGCCACCTTTCCCAGTCAACTTGCCGAACTGGCCTTTTGGAAGTCCTGGGCCTTTGCCTAGAAAAATTCCAGCAGGACGAGGATTTCTCCCAGACCAAAGCTACCCCGTCCTCGAGACCTGGATGCCATCGGAGCGCCAAAAGTGCCCGAGGAAATGTCATATGCATTGTGGGCTCTTGAGTTTGTGTTCCTGGGGAAAAGTGCTACCATTACCAGCCAAAATGCCGAACTTGCCTGTGGCCCGTCCTGGGCCTTTGCCTAGAAAAATTCCAGAAGGACGAGGATTTCTCCCAGACCAAAGCTGCCCCCTCCTCCAAACCTGGCTGCCATTGGTGGGCCAAACGTGCCATACAAAATGACATCTGCCAAGTGGGCTCTTGAGTTTGGCTTCCTGGGGAAAAGTGACACCTTTCCCAGGCAACATGCCGAACTTGCCTGTGGCCCGTCCTGGGCCTTTGCCTAGAAAAATTCCAGAAGGGCGAGGATTTCTTCCAGACCAAAGCTGCCCCCTCCTCCAGACATGACTGCCTTCGGAGGGCCAAATGTGCCCGACAAAATGTCAGATGCATTGTGGGCTCAGAGTTTAGCCTAATGGGGAAAAGTGCCACCTTTCCCAGTCAACTTGCCGAACTGGCCTTTTGGAAGTCCTGGGCCTTTGCCTAGAAAAATTCCAGCAGGACGAGGATTTCTCCCAGACCAATGCGGACCCCTCCTCCAGATCTGGCAGCCACCGGAGGGACAAACGTGCCCTACAAAAAGACATCTGCCAAGTGGGCTCATAGTTTGGCTTCCTGGGGAAAAGTGCCACCATTCCCAGCCAACTTGCTTAACATGCCTGTGCCTCGTCCTGGGCCTTTGCTTAGAAAAATTCCAGAAGGATGAGGATATCTCCCAGACCAAAGCTGCCCCCTCCTCCAAACCTGGATGCCATCGGAGCGCCAAACTTGCAGTACCAAATGACATCTGCCAAGTGGGCTCTTGAGTTTGGCTTCCTGGGGAAAAGTGACACCTTTCCCAGGCAATATGACGAACTTGCCTGTGGCCCGTCCTGGGCCTTTGCCTAGAAAAATTCCAGAAGGATGAGGATTTCTCCCAGACCAAAGCTGTCCCCTCCTCCAGACATGGCTGCCTTCGGAGGGACAAATGTGCCCTACACAATGAATTCCGCCAAGTGGGCTCTAGAGTTTGGCTTCCTGGGGAAAAGTGCCACCTTTCCCACCCAACTTGCCTAAGTTGCCTGTGGTCCGTCCTGGGCCTTTGCCTACAAAAAATTCCAGCAGGACAAGGATATCTCCAAGAACAAAGCTGCCCCCTCCTCCAGACCTGGATGTCATCAGAGGGCCAAACGAGCCCGACAAAATCTGAGCTGCACTGTGGGCTCAGAGTTTAGCCGAATGGGGAAAAGTGCCACCTTTCCCAGCCAACTTGCCGAACTTGCCTGTGACCCGTCCTGGGCCTTTGCCTAGAAAAATTCCAGAAGGACAAGCATTTCTCCCAGGCCAATGCTGTCCCCTACTCTAATCCTGGCTGTCATCAGAGTGCCAAACGTGCCCGACAAAATGATATCTGCCAAGTGGGCTCTTGAGCTGTGCTTCCTGGGGAAAAGTGACACCTTTCCCAGCCAACTTGCCTAAGTTGCCTGTGGCCCGTACTGGGCCTTTGCCTAGAAAAATTCCAGAAGGACGAGGATTTCTCCCAGACCAAAGCTGACACCTCCTCCAGACCTGGATGCCATTGGAGGCCCATACGTGCCCAACAAAATGTCATATGCAGTGTGGGATCAGAGTTTGTCTTAATGGAGAAAAGTGCCACCATTCCCAGCCAACTTGCCTTACTTGCCTGTGGCCCGTCCTGGGCCTTTGCCTAGAAAAATTCCACAAGGACGAGGATTTCTCCCAGAACAAAGCTGCCCCCTCCTAAAGACCTGGATGACATTGGAGGGCCAGACGTGCCCGACAAAATGTCATATGCATTGTGGGCGCAGAGTTTAACCTAAGGGAAAAAGTGCCACCTTTCCAAGCCAACTTGCCTAGCTTACCTGTGACCCGTCCTGGGCCTTTGCCTAGAAAAATTCCAGATGGACGAGGATTTCTCCCAGACCAAAGCTGTCCCCTCCTCCAGACACGGCTGCCTTCGGAGGGACCAATGTGCCCTACACAATGAATTCCGCCAAGTGGGCTCTAGAGTTTGGCTTCCTGGGGAAAAGTGCCACCTTTCCCACCCAACTTGCCTAAGTTGCCTGTGGTCCGTCCTGGGCCTTTGCCTACAAAAAATTCCAGCAGGACGAGGATATCTCCGAGAACAAAGCTGCCCCCTCCTCCAGACCTGGATGTCATCGGAGGGCCAAACGTGCCCGACAAAATCTGAGCTGCACTGTGGGCTCAGAGTTTAGCCGAATGGGGAAAAGTGCCACCTTTCCCAGCCAACTTGCCGAACTTGCCTGTGGCCCGTCCTGGGCCTTTGCCTAGAAAAATTCCAGAAGGACAAGGATTTCTCCCAGGCCAATGCTGTCCCCTACTCTAATCCTGGCTGTCATCAGAGTGCCAAACGTGCCCGACAAAATGATATCTGCCAAGTGGGCTCTTGAGCTGTGCTTCCTGGGGAAAAGTGACACCTTTCCCACCCAACTTGCCTAAGTTGCCTGTGGCCCGCCCTGGGCCTTTGCCTAGAAAAATTCCAGAAGGACGAGGATTTCTCCCAGACCAAAGCTGACACCTCCTCCAGACCTGGATGCCATTGGAGGCCCATACGTGCCCAACAAAATGTCATATGCAGTGTGGGATCAGAGTTTGTCTTAATGGAGAAAAGTGCCACCATTCCCAGCCAACTTGCCTTACTTGCCTGTGCCTCGTCCTGGGCCTTTGCCTAGAAAAATTCCACAAGGACGAGGATTTCTCCCAGACCAAAGCTGCCCCCTCCTCCAAACCTGGCTGCCATTGGAGGGCCAAACTTGCAGTACCAAAATGACATCTGCCAAGTGGGCTCTTGAGTTTGGCTTCCTGGGGAAAAGTGACACCTTTCCCAGGCAATATGACGAACTTGCCTGTGGCCCGTCCTGGGCCTTTGCCTAGAAAAATTCCAGAAGGACGAGGATTTCTCCCAGACCAAAGCTGTCCCCTCCTCCAGACATGGCTGCCTTCGGAGGGACAAATGTGCCCTACACAATGAATTCCGCCAAGTGGGCTCTAGAGTTTGGCTTCCTGGGGAAAAGTGCCACCTTTCCCACCCAACTTGCCTAAGTTGCCTGTGGTCCGTCCTGGGCCTTTGCCTACAAAAAATTCCAGCAGGACGAGGATATCTCCAAGAACAAAGCTGCCCCCTCCTCCAGACCTGGATGTCATCGGAGGGCCAAACGAGCCCGACAAAATCTGAGCTGCACTGTGGGCTCAGAGTTTAGCCGAATGGGGAAAAGTGCCACCTTTCCCAGCCAACTTGCCGAACTTGCCTGTGACCCGTCCTGGGCCTTTGCCTAGAAAAATTCCAGAAGGACAAGGATTTCTCCCAGGCCAATGCTGTCCCCTACTCTAATCCTGGCTGTCATCAGAGTGCCAAACGTGCCCGACAAAATGATATCTGCCAAGTGGGCTCTTGAGCTGTGCTTCCTGGGGAAAAGTGACACCTTTCCCACGCAACTTGCCTAAGTTGCCTGTGGCCCGTCCTGGGCCTTTGCCTAGAAAAATTCCAGAAGGACGAGGATTTCTCCCAGACCAAAGCTGCCCCCTCCTCCAGACCTGGATGCCATTGGAGGCCCATACGTGCCCAACAAAATGTCATATGCAGTGTGGGATCAGAGTTTGTCTTAATGGAGAAAAGTGCCACCATTCCCAGCCAACTTGCCTTACTTGCCTGTGGCCCGTCCTGGGCCTTTGCCTAGAAAAATTCCACAAGGACGAGGATTTCTCCCAGAACAAAGCTGCCCCCTCCTAAAGACCTGGATGACATTGGAGGGCCAGACGTGCCCGACAAAATGTCATATGCATTGTGGGCGCAGAGTTTAACCTAAGGGAAAAAGTGCCACCTTTCCAAGCCAACTTGCCTAGCTTACCTGTGACCCGTCCTGGGCCTTTGCCTAGAAAAATTTCCCGTAGGACGAGGATTTCTCCCAGGCCAAAGCTGCCCCCTCCTCCAGACCTGGCTGCCATCGGAGGCCCAAAACTGCCCTACAAAATAACTTCTGCCAAGTGGGTTCTTGAGTTTGGCTTCCTGGGGAAAAGTGCCACCTTTCCCAGCCAACTTGCTTAACTTGCCTTTTGGCAGTCCTGGGCCTTTGCCTAGAAAAATTTCCAGAAGGACGAGGATTTCTCCCAGAACAAAGCTGCCCCTTACTCCAGACCTGGATGCCATCGGAGCGCCAAACGTGCCCGACAAAATGCCATATGCATTGTGGGCTCTTGAGTTTGGCTTCCTGGGGAAAAATGATTCCTTTCCCAGACAACTTGCCTAACTGGCCTGTGGCGCGTCCTGGGCCTTTGCCTAGAAAAATTCCAGAAGGACGAGGATTACTCCCAGACCAAAGCTGCCCCCTCATCCAGATCTGGATGCCATCGGAGCGCCAAACGTGGCCTACAAAATGACGTATGCATTGCGGGCTCTTCGTTTGGCTTCCTGGGGAAAAGTGCAACCATTCCCAGCCAACTTGCCGAACTTGCCTGTGGCCCGTCCTGGGTCTTTGACTAGAAAATTTCCAGAAGGACGAGGATTTCTCCCAGAACAAAGGTGCCCCCTCCTCCAAACCTGGCTGACATCGGAGGGCCAAACGTGCACTACAAAAAGACGTCTGCCAAGTGGGCTCCTGACTTTGGCTTCCTCGGGAAAAATGACTCCTTTCCCAGTCAACTTGCCTAACTTGCCTGTGGCCCGTCCTGGGCCTTTGCCTAGAAAAATTCCAGAAGGACGAGGATTTCTCCCAGACCAAAGCTGCCTCCTCCTGCAGACCTGTCTGCCATTGGAGGGCCAAATTGCCATACCAAATGACATCTACATTGTGGGCTCAGAGTTTAGCTTAATGGGGAAAACTGCCCCCATTCCCAGCCAACTTGCCGAACTTGCCTGTGGCCCGTCCTGGGCCTTTGCCTAGAAAAATTCCAGAAGGACGAGGATTTCTCCCAGACCAAAGCTGCCCCCTCCTCCAGACCTGGATGCCATCGGCGCGGCAAACGTGCCCGACAAAATGTCATATGCATTGTGGGCTCTTGAGTTTGTGTTCCAGGGGAAAAGTGCTACCATTTCCAGCCAAATTGCCGAACTTGCCTGTGGCCCGTCCTGGGCCTTTGCCTAGAAAAATTCCAGAAGGACGAGGATTTCTCCCAGACCAAAGCTGTCCCCTCCTCCAGACATGGCTGCATTCGGAGGGACAAATGTGCCCTACACAATGAATTCCGCCAAGTGGGCTCTAGAGTTTGGCTTCCTGGGGAAAAGTGCCACCTTTCCCACCCAACTTGCCTAAGTTGCCTGTGGTCCGTCCTGGGCCTTTGCCTAAAAAAAAATTCCAGCAGGACGAGGATATCTCCAAGAACAAAGCTGCCCCCTCCTCCAGACCTGGATGTCATCGGAGGGCCAAACGAGCCCGACAAAATCTGAGCTGCACTGTGGGCTCAGAGTTTAGCCGAATGGGGAAAAGTGCCACCTTTCCCAGCCAACTTGCCGAACTTGCCTGTGACCCGTCCTGGGCCTTTGCCTAGAAAAATTCCAGAAGGACAAGGATTTCTCCCAGGCCAATGCTGTCCCCTACTCTAATCCTGGCTGTCATCAGAGTGCCAAACGTGCCCGACAAAATGATATCTGCCAAGTGGGCTCTTGAGCTGTGCTTCCTGGGGAAAAGTGACACCTTTCCCACCCAACTTGCCTAAGTTGCCTGTGGCCCGTCCTGGGCCTTTGCCTAGAAAAATTCCAGAAGGACGAGGATTTCTCCCAGAACAAACCTGCCCCCTCCTAAAGACCTGGATGCCATTGGAGGCCCATACGTGCCCAACAAAATGTCATATGCATTGTGGGCGCAGAGTTTAGCCTAAGGGAAAAAGTGCCACCTTTCCAAGCCAACTTGCCTAGCTTACCTGTGACCCGTCCTGGGCCTTTGCCTAGAAAAATTTCCCGTAGGACGAGGATTTCTCCCAGGCCAAAGCTGCCCCCTCCTCCAGACCTGGCTGCCATCGGAGGCCCAATACTGCCCTACAAAATAACTTCTGCCAAGTGGGTTCTTGAGTTTGGCTTCCTGGGGAAAAGTGCCACCATTCCCAGCCAACTTGCTTAACATGCCTGTGCCTCGTCCTGGGCCTTTGCTTAGAAAAATTCCAGAAGGATGAGGATATCTCCCAGACCAAAGCTGCCCCCTCCTCCAAACCTGGATGCCATCGGAGCGCCAAACTTGCAGTACCAAATGACATCTGCCAAGTGGGCTCTTGAGTTTGGCTTCCTGGGGAAAAGTGACACCTTTCCCAGGCAATATGACGAACTTGCCTGTGGCCCGTCCTGGGCCTTTGCCTAGAAAAATTCCAGAAGGACGAGGATTTCTCCCAGACCAAAGCTGTCCCCTCCTCCAGACACGGCTGCCTTCGGAGGGACAAATGTGCCCTACACAATGAATTCCGCCAAGTGGGCTCTAGAGTTTGGCTTCCTGGGGAAAAGTGCCACCTTTCCCACCCAACTTGCCTAAGTTGCCTGTGGTCCGTCCTGGGCCTTTGCCTACAAAAAATTCCAGCAGGACGAGGATATCTCCAAGAACAAAGCTGCCCCCTCCTCCAGACCTGGATGTCATCGGAGGGCCAAACGTGCCCGACAAAATCTGAGCTGCACTGTGGGCTCAGAGTTTAGCCGAATGGGGAAAAGTGCCACCTTTCCCAGCCAACTTGCCGAACTTGCCTGTGACCCGTCCTGGGCCTTTGCCTAGAAAAATTCCAGAAGGACAAGGATTTCTCCCAGGCCAATGCTGTCCCCTACTCTAATCCTGGTTGTCATCAGAGTGCCAAACGTGCCCGACAAAATGATATCTGCCAAGTGGGCTCTTGAGCTGTGCTTCCTGGGGAAAAGTGACACCTTTCCCAGCCAACTTGCCTAAGTTGCCTGTGGAAGTCCTGGGCCTTTGCCTAGAAAAATTCCAGAAGGACGAGGATTTCTCCCAGACCAAAGCTGACACCTCCTCCAGACCTGAATGCCATTGGAGGCCCATACGTACCCAACAAAATGTCATATGCAGTGTGGGATCAGAGTTTGTCCTAATGGAGAAAAGTGCCACCATTCCCAGCCAACTTGCCTTATTTGCCTGTGGCCCGTCCTGGGCCTTTGCCTAGAAAAATTCCACAAGGACGAGGATTTCTCCCAGACCAAAGCTGCCCCCTCCTCCAAACCTGGCTGCCATTGGAGGGCCAAACTTGCAGTACCAAATGACATCTGCCAAGTGGGCTCTTGAGTTTGGCTTCCTGGGGAAAAGTGACACCTTTCCCAGACCACTTGCCGAACTTGCCTGTGGCCCTTCCTGGGCCTTTGCCTAGAAAAATTCCAGAAGGACGAGGATTTCTCCCAGAACAAAGCTGCCCCCTCCTCCAGACATGACTGCCTTCGGAGGGCCAAATGTGCCCGACAAAATGTCAGATGCATTGTGGGCTCAGAGTTTAGCCTAATGGGGAATAGTGCCACCTTTCCCAGTCAACTTGCCGAACTGGCCTTTTGGAAGTCCTGGGCCTTTGCCTAGAAAAATTCCAGCAGGACGAGGATTTCTCCCAGACTAAAGCTACCCCGTCCTCGAGACCTGGATGCCATCGGAGCGCCAAAAGTGCCCGAGGAAATGTCATATGCATTGTGGGCTCTTGAGTTTGTGTTCCTGGGGAAAAGTGCTACCATTACCAGCCAAAATGCCGAACTTGCCTGTGGCCCGTCCTGGGCCTTTGCCTAGAAAAATTCCAGAAGGACGAGGATTTCTCCCAGACCAAAGCTGCCCCCTCCTCCAAACCTGGCTGCCATTGGTGGGCCAAACGTGCCATACAAAATGACATCTGCCAAGTGGGCTCTTGAGTTTGGCTTCCTGGGGAAAAGTGACACCTTTCCCAGGCAACATGCCGAACTTGCCTGTGGCCCGTCCTGGGCCTTTGCCTAGAAAAATTCCAGAAGGGCGAGGATTTCTTCCAGACCAAAGCTGCCCCCTCCTCCAGACATGACTGCCTTCGGAGGGCCAAATGTGCCCGACAAAATGTCAGATGCATTGTGGGCTCAGAGTTTAGCCTAATGGGGAAAAGTGCCACCTTTCCCAGTCAACTTGCCGAACTGGCCTTTTGGAAGTCCTGGGCCTTTGCCTAGAAAAATTCCAGCAGGACGAGGATTTCTCCCAGACCAATGCGGACCCCTCCTCCAGATCTGGCAGCCACCGGAGGGACAAACGTGCCCTACAAAAAGACATCTGCCAAGTGGGCTCATAGTTTGGCTTCCTGGGGAAAAGTGCCACCATTCCCAGCCAACTTGCTTAACATGCCTGTGCCTCGTCCTGGGCCTTTGCTTAGAAAAATTCCAGAAGGATGAGGATATCTCCCAGACCAAAGCTGCCCCCTCCTCCAAACCTGGATGCCATCGGAGCGCCAAACTTGCAGTACCAAACGACATCTGCCAAGTGGGCTCTTGAGTTTGGCTTCCTGGGGAAAAGTGACACCTTTCCCAGGCAATATGACGAACTTGCCTGTGGCCCGTCCTGGGCCTTTGCCTAGAAAAATTCCAGAAGGATGAGGATTTCTCCCAGACCAAAGCTGTCCCCTCCTCCAGACATGGCTGCCTTCGGAGGGACAAATGTGCCCTACACAATGAATTCCGCCAAGTGGGCTCTAGAGTTTGGCTTCCTGGGGAAAAGTGCCACCTTTCCCACCCAACTTGCCTAAGTTGCCTGTGGTCCGTCCTGGGCCTTTGCCTACAAAAAATTCCAGCAGGACGAGGATATCTCCAAGAACAAAGCTGCCCCCTCCTCCAGACCTGGATGTCATCAGAGGGCCAAACGAGCCCGACAAAATCTGAGCTGCACTGTGGGCTCAGAGTTTAGCCGAATGGGGAAAAGTGCCACCTTTCCCAGCCAACTTGCCGAACTTGCCTGTGACCCGTCCTGGGCCTTTGCCTAGAAAAATTCCAGAAGGACAAGCATTTCTCCCAGGCCAATGCTGTCCCCTACTCTAATCCTGGCTGTCATCAGAGTGCCAAACGTGCCCGACAAAATGATATCTGCCAAGTGGGCTCTTGAGCTGTGCTTCCTGGGGAAAAGTGACACCTTTCCCACCCAACTTGCCTAAGTTGCCTGTGGCCCGTACTGGGCCTTTGCCTAGAAAAATTCCAGAAGGACGAGGATTTCTCCCAGACCAAAGCTGACACCTCCTCCAGACCTGGATGCCATTGGAGGCCCATACGTGCCCAACAAAATGTCATATGCAGTGTGGGATCAGAGTTTGTCTTAATGGAGAAAAGTGCCACCATTCCCAGCCAACTTGCCTTACTTGCCTGTGGCCCGTCCTGGGCCTTTGCCTAGAAAAATTCCACAAGGACGAGGATTTCTCCCAGAACAAAGCTGCCCCCTCCTAAAGACCTGGATGACATTGGAGGGCCAGACGTGCCCGACAAAATGTCATATGCATTGTGGGCGCAGAGTTTAGCCTAAGGGAAAAAGTGCCACCTTTCCAAGCCAACTTGCCTAGCTTACCTGTGACCCGTCCTGGGCCTTTGCCTAGAAAAATTCCAGATGGACGAGGATTTCTCCCAGACCAAAGCTGTCCCCTCCTCCAGACACGGCTGCCTTCGGAGGGACCAATGTGCCCTACACAATGAATTCCGCCAAGTGGGCTCTAGAGTTTGGCTTCCTGGGGAAAAGTGCCACCTTTCCCACCCAACTTGCCTAAGTTGCCTGTGGTCCGTCCTGGGCCTTTGCCTACAAAAATTCCAGAAGGACGAGGATATCTCCGAGAACAAAGCTGCCCCCTCCTCCAGACCTGGATGTCATCGGAGGGCCAAACGTGCCCAACAAAATCTGAGCTGCACTGTGGGCTCAGAGTTTAGCCGAATGGGGAAAAGTGCCACCTTTCCCAGCCAACTTGCCGAACTTGCCTGTGGCCCGTCCTGGGCCTTTGCCTAGAAAAATTCCAGAAGGACAAGGATTTCTCCCAGGCCAATGCTGTCCCCTACTCTAATCCTGGCTGTCATCAGAGTGCCAAACGTGCCCGACAAAATGATATCTGCCAAGTGGGCTCTTGAGCTGTGCTTCCTGGGGAAAAGTGACACCTTTCCCACCCAACTTGCCTAAGTTGCCTGTGGCCCGTCCTGGGCCTTTGCCTAGAAAAATTCCAGAAGGACGAGGATTTCTCCCAGACCAAAGCTGACACCTCCTCCAGACCTGGATGCCATTGGAGGCCCATACGTGCCCAACAAAATGTCATATGCAGTGTGGGATCAGAGTTTGTCTTAATGGAGAAAAGTGCCACCATTCCCAGCCAACTTGCCTTACTTGCCTGTGCCTCGTCCTGGGCCTTTGCCTAGAAAAATTCCACAAGGACGAGGATTTCTCCCAGACCAAAGCTGCCCCCTCCTCCAAACCTGGCTGCCATTGGAGGGCCAAACTTGCAGTACCAAAATGACATCTGCCAAGTGGGCTCTTGAGTTTGGCTTCCTGGGGAAAAGTGACACCTTTCCCAGGCAATATGACGAACTTGCCTGTGGCCCGTCCTGGGCCTTTGCCTAGAAAAATTCCAGAAGGACGAGGATTTCTCCCAGACCAAAGCTGTCCCCTCCTCCAGACATGGCTGCCTTCGGAGGGACAAATGTGCCCTACACAATGAATTCCGCCAAGTGGGCTCTAGAGTTTGGCTTCCTGGGGAAAAGTGCCACCTTTCCCACCCAACTTGCCTAAGTTGCCTGTGGTCCGTCCTGGGCCTTTGCCTACAAAAAATTCCAGCAGGACGAGGATATCTCCAAGAACAAAGCTGCCCCCTCCTCCAGACCTGGATGTCATCGGAGGGCCAAACGAGCCCGACAAAATCTGAGCTGCACTGTGGGCTCAGAGTTTAGCCGAATGGGGAAAAGTGCCAACTTTCCCAGCCAACTTGCCGAACTTGCCTGTGACCCGTCCTGGGCCTTTGCCTAGAAAAATTCCAGAAGGACAAGGATTTCTCCCAGGCCAATGCTGTCCCCTACTCTAATCCTGGCTGTCATCAGAGTGCCAAACGTGCCCGACAAAATGATATCTGCCAAGTGGGCTCTTGAGCTGTGCTTCCTGGGGAAAAGTGACACCTTTCCCAGCCAACTTGCCTAAGTTGCCTGTGGCCCGTCCTGGGCCTTTGCCTAGAAAAATTCCAGAAGGACGAGGATTTCTCCCAGACCAAAGCTGACACCTCCTCCAGACCTGGATGCCATTGGAGGCCCATACGTGCCCAACAAAATGTCATATGCAGTGTGGGATCAGAGTTTGTCTTAATGGAGAAAAGTGCCACCATTCCCAGCCAACTTGCCTTACTTGCCTGTGGCCCGTCCTGGGCCTTTGCCTAGAAAAATTCCACAAGGACGAGGATTTCTCCCAGAACAAACCTACCCCCTCCTAAAGACCTGGATGACATTGGAGGGCCAGACGTGCCCGACAAAATGTCATATGCATTGTGGGCTCAGAGTTTAGCCTAAGGGAAAAAGTGCCACCTTTCCAAGCCAACTTGCCTAGCTTACCTGTAACCCGTCCTGGGCCTTTGCCTAGAAAAATTTCCCGTAGGACGAGGATTTCTCCCAGGCCAAAGCTGCCCCCTCCTCCAGACCTGGCTGCCATCGGAGGCCCAAAACTGCCCTACAAAATAACTTCTGCCAAGTGGGTTCTTGAGTTTGGCTTCCTGGGGAAAAGTGCCACCTTTCCCAGCCAACTTGCTTAACTTGCCTTTTGGCAGTCCTGGGCCTTTGCCTAGAAAAATTTCCAGAAGGACGAGGATTTCTCCCAGAACAAAGCTGCCCCTTACTCCAGACCTGGATGCCATCGGAGCACCAAACGTGCCCGACAAAATGCCATATGCATTGTGGGCTCTTGAGTTTGGCTTCCTGGGGAAAAATGATTCCTTTCCCAGACAACTTGCCTAACTGGCCTGTGGCGCGTCCTGGGCCTTTGCCTAGAAAAATTCCAGAAGGACGAGGATTACTCCCAGACCAAAGCTGCCCCCTCATCCAGATCTGGATGCCATCGGAGCGCCAAACGTGGCCTACAAAATGACGTATGCATTGCGGGCTCTTCGTTTGGCTTCCTGGGGAAAAGTGCAACCATTCCCAGCCAACTTGCCGAACTTGCCTGTGGCCCGTCCTGGGTCTTTGACTAGAAAATTTCCAGAAGGACGAGGATTTCTCCCAGAACAAAGGTGCCCCCTCCTCCAAACCTGGCTGACATCGGAGGGCCAAACGTGCACTACAAAAAGACGTCTGCCAAGTGGGCTCCTGACTTTGGCTTCCTCGGGAAAAATGACTCCTTTCCCAGTCAACTTGCCTAACTTGCCTGTGGCCCGTCCTGGGCCTTTGCCTAGAAAAATTCCAGAAGGACGAGGATTTCTCCCAGACCAAAGCTGCCTCCTCCTGCAGACCTGTCTGCCATTGGAGGGCCAAATTGCCATACCAAATGACATCTACATTGTGGGCTCAGAGTTTAGCTTAATGGGGAAAACTGCCCCCATTCCCAGCCAACTTGCCGAACTTGCCTGTGGCCCGTCCTGGGCCTTTGCCTAGAAAAATTCCAGAAGGACGAGGATTTCTCCCAGACCAAAGCTGCCCCCTCCTCAAGACCTGGATGCCATCGGCGCGGCAAACGTGCCCGACAAAATGTCATATGCATTGTGGGCTCTTGAGTTTGTGTTCCAGGGGAAAAGTGCTACCATTTCCAGCCAAATTGCCGAACTTGCCTGTGGCCCGTCCTGGGCCTTTGCCTAGAAAAATTCCAGAAGGACGAGGATTTCTCCCAGACCAAAGCTGTCCCCTCCTCCAGACATGGCTGCATTCGGAGGGACAAATGTGCCCTACACAATGAATTCCGCCAAGTGGGCTCTAGAGTTTGGCTTCCTGGGGAAAAGTGCCACCTTTCCCACCCAACTTGCCTAAGTTGCCTGTGGTCCGTCCTGGGCCTTTGCCTACAAAAAATTCCAGCAGGACGAGGATATCTCCAAGAACAAAGCTGCCCCCTCCTCCAGACCTGGATGTCATCGGAGGGCCAAACGAGCCCGACAAAATCTGAGCTGCACTGTGGGCTCAGAGTTTAGCCGAATGGGGAAAAGTGCCACCTTTCCCAGCCAACTTGCCGAACTTGCCTGTGACCCGTCCTGGGCCTTTGCCTAGAAAAATTCCAGAAGGACAAGGATTTCTCCCAGGCCAATGCTGTCCCCTACTCTAATCCTGGTTGTCATCAGAGTGCCAAACGTGCCCGACAAAATGATATCTGCCAAGTGGGCTCTTGAGCTGTGCTTCCTGGGGAAAAGTGACACCTTTCCCACCCAACTTGCCTAAGTTGCCTGTGGCCCGTCCTGGGCCTTTGCCTAGAAAAATTCCAGAAGGACGAGGATTTCTCCCAGAACAAACCTGCCCCCTCCTAAAGACCTGGATGCCATTGGAGGCCCATACGTGCCCAACAAAATGTCATATGCATTGTGGGCGCAGAGTTTAGCCTAAGGGAAAAAGTGCCACCTTTCCAAGCCAACTTGCCTAGCTTACCTGTGACCCGTCCTGGGCCTTTGCCTAGAAAAATTTCCCGTAGGACGAGGATTTCTCCCAGGCCAAAGCTGCCCCCTCCTCCAGACCTGGCTGCCATCGGAGGCCCAAAACTGCCCTACAAAATAACTTCTGCCAAGTGGGTTCTTGAGTTTGGCTTCCTGGGGAAAAGTGCCACCTTTCCCAGCCAACTTGCTTAACTTGCCTTTTGGCAGTCCTGGGCCTTTGCCTAGAAAAATTTCCAGAAGGACGAGGATTTCTCCCAGAACAAAGCTGCCCCTTACTCCAGACCTGGATGCCATCGGAGCGCCAAACGTGCCCGACAAAATGCCATATGCATTGTGGGCTCTTGAGTTTGTGTTCCTGGGGAAAAGTGATACCATTACCAGCCAAAATGCCGAACTTGCCTGTGGCCCGTCCTGGGCCTTTGCCTAGAAAAATTCCAGAAGGACGAGGATTTCTCCCAGACCAAAGCTGCCCCCTCCTCCAGACATGGCTGCCTTCGGAGGGCCAAATGTGCCCGACAAAATGTCAGATGCATTGTGGGCTCAGAGTTTAGCCTAATGTGGAAAAGTGCCACCTTTCCCAGTCAACTTGCCGAACTTGCCTTTTGGAAGTCCTGGGCCTTTGCCTAGAAAAATTCCAGCAGGACGAGGATTTCTCCCAGACCAATGCGGACCCCTCCTCCATACCTGGCAGCCACCGGAGGGACAAACGTGCCCTACAAAAAGACATCTGCCAAGTGGGCTCATAGTTTGGCTTCCTGGGGAAAAGTGCCACCATTCCCAGCCAACTTGCTTAACATGCCTGTGCCTCGTCCTGGGCCTTTGCTTAGAAAAATTCCAGAGGGATGAGGATATCTCCCAGACCAAAGCTGCCCCCTCCTCCAAACCTGGATGCCATTGGAGCGCCAAACTTGCAGTACCAAATGACATCTGCCAAGTGGGCTCTTGAGTTTGGCTTCCTGGGGAAAAGTGACACCTTTCCCAGGCAATATGACGAACTTGCCTGGGGCCCGTCCTGGGCCTTTGCCTAGAAAAATTCCAGAAGGACGAGGATTTCTCCCAGACCAATGCTGTCCCCTCCTCCAGACACGGCTGCCTTCGGAGGGAAAAATGTGCCCTACACAATGAATTCCGCCAAGTGGGCTCTAGAGTTTGGCTTCCTGGGGAAAAGTGCCACCTTTCCCACCCAACTTGCCTAAGTTGCCTGTGGTCCGTCCTGGGCCTTTGCCTACAAAAAATTCCAGCAGGACGAGGATATCTCCGAGAACAAAGCTGCCCCCTCCTCCAGACCTGGATGTCATCGGAGGGCCAAACGTGCCCGACAAAATCTGAGCT
Source organism: Cinclus cinclus (assembly GCF_963662255.1). NCBI lineage: Eukaryota > Metazoa > Chordata > Aves > Passeriformes > Cinclidae > Cinclus > Cinclus cinclus. Next base: position 22,162,330 of record NC_085047.1, on the reverse strand, counting down.
GCACTGTGGGCTCAGAGTTTAGCCGAATGGGGAAAAGTGCCACCTTTCCCAGCCAACTTGCCGAACTTGCCTGTGACCCGTCCTGGGCCTTTGCCTAGAAAAATTCCAGAAGGACAAGGATTTCTCCCAGGCCAATGCTGTCCCCTACTCTAATCCTGGCTGTCATCAGAGTGCCAAACGTGCCCGACAAAATGATATCTGCCAAGTGGGCTCTTGAGCTGTGCTTCCTGGGGAAAAGTGACACCTTTCCCACCCAACTTGCCTAAGTTGCCTGTGGCCCGTCCTGGGCCTTTGCCTAGAAAAATTCCAGAAGGACGAGGATTTCTCCCAGAACAAACCTGCCCCCTCCTAAAGACCTGGATGCCATTGGAGGCCCATACGTGCCCAACAAAATGTCATATGCATTGTGGGCGCAGAGTCTAGCCTAAGGGAAAAAGTGCCACCTTTCCAAGCCAACTTGCCTAGCTTACCTGTGACCCGTCCTGGGCCTTTGCCTAGAAAAATTTCCCGTAGGACGAGGATTTCTCCCAGGCCAAAGCTGCCCCCTCCTCCAGACCTGGCTGCCATCGGAGGCCCAAAACTGCCCTACAAAATAACTTCTGCCAAGTGGGTTCTTGAGTTTGGCTTCCTGGGGAAAAGTGCCACCATTCCCAGCCAACTTGCTTAACATGCCTGTGCCTCGTCCTGGGCCTTTGCTTAGAAAAATTCCAGAAGGATGAGGATATCTCCCAGACCAAAGCTGCCCCCTCCTCCAAACCTGGATGCCATCGGAGCGCCAAACTTGCAGTACCAAATGACATCTGCCAAGTGGGCTCTTGAGTTTGGCTTCCTGGGGAAAAGTGACACCTTTCCCAGGCAATATGACGAACTTGCCTGTGGCCCGTCCTGGGCCTTTGCCTAGAAAAATTCCAGAAGGACGAGGATTTCTCCCAGACCAAAGCTGTCCCCTCCTCCAGACACGGCTGCCTTCGGAGGGACAAATGTGCCCTACACAATGAATTCCGCCAAGTGGGCTCTAGAGTTTGGCTTCCTGGGGAAAAGTGCCACCTTTCCCACCCAACTTGCCTAAGTTGCCTGTGGTCCGTCCTGGGCCTTTGCCTACAAAAAATTCCAGCAGGACGAGGATATCTCCGAGAACAAAGCTGCCCCCTCCTCCAGACCTGGATGTCATCGGAGGGCCAAACGTGCCCGACAAAATCTGAGCTGCACTGTGGGCTCAGAGTTTAGCCGAATGGGGAAAAGTGCCACCTTTCCCAGCCAACTTGCCGAACTTGCCTGTGACCCGTCCTGGGCCTTTGCCTAGAAAAATTCCAGAAGGACAAGGATTTCTCCCAGGCCAATGCTGTCCCCTACTCTAATCCTGGTTGTCATCAGAGTGCCAAACGTGCCCGACAAAATGATATCTGCCAAGTGGGCTCTTGAGCTGTGCTTCCTGGGGAAAAGTGACACCTTTCCCAGCCAACTTGCCTAAGTTGCCTGTGGAAGTCCTGGGCCTTTGCCTAGAAAAATTCCAGAAGGACGAGGATTTCTCCCAGACCAAAGCTGACACCTCCTCCAGACCTGAATGCCATTGGAGGCCCATACGTACCCAACAAAATGTCATATGCAGTGTGGGATCAGAGTTTGTCCTAATGGAGAAAAGTGCCACCATTCCCAGCCAACTTGCCTTACTTGCCTGTGGCCCGTCCTGGGCCTTTGCCTAGAAAAATTCCACAAGGACGAGGATTTCTCCCAGACCAAAGCTGCCCCCTCCTCCAAACCTGGCTGCCATTGGAGGGCCAAACTTGCAGTACCAAATGACATCTGCCAAGTGGGCTCTTGAGTTTGGCTTCCTGGGGAAAAGTGACACCTTTCCCAGACCACTTGCCGAACTTGCCTGTGGCCCTTCCTGGGCCTTTGCCTAGAAAAATTCCAGAAGGACGAGGATTTCTCCCAGAACAAAGCTGCCCCCTCCTCCAGACATGACTGCCTTCGGAGGGCCAAATGTGCCCGACAAAATGTCAGATGCATTGTGGGCTCAGAGTTTAGCCTAATGGGGAATAGTGCCACCTTTCCCAGTCAACTTGCCGAACTGGCCTTTTGGAAGTCCTGGGCCTTTGCCTAGAAAAATTCCAGCAGGACGAGGATTTCTCCCAGACCAAAGCTACCCCGTCCTCGAGACCTGGATGCCATCGGAGCGCCAAAAGTGCCCGAGGAAATGTCATATGCATTGTGGGCTCTTGAGTTTGTGTTCCTGGGGAAAAGTGCTACCATTACCAGCCAAAATGCCGAACTTGCCTGTGGCCCGTCCTGGGCCTTTGCCTAGAAAAATTCCAGAAGGACGAGGATTTCTCCCAGACCAAAGCTGCCCCCTCCTCCAAACCTGGCTGCCATTGGTGGGCCAAACGTGCCATACAAAATGACATCTGCCAAGTGGGCTCTTGAGTTTGGCTTCCTGGGGAAAAGTGACACCTTTCCCAGGCAACATGCCGAACTTGCCTGTGGCCCGTCCTGGGCCTTTGCCTAGAAAAATTCCAGAAGGGCGAGGATTTCTTCCAGACCAAAGCTGCCCCCTCCTCCAGACATGACTGCCTTCGGAGGGCCAAATGTGCCCGACAAAATGTCAGATGCATTGTGGGCTCAGAGTTTAGCCTAATGGGGAAAAGTGCCACCTTTCCCAGTCAACTTGCCGAACTGGCCTTTTGGAAGTCCTGGGCCTTTGCCTAGAAAAATTCCAGCAGGACGAGGATTTCTCCCAGACCAATGCGGACCCCTCCTCCAGATCTGGCAGCCACCGGAGGGACAAACGTGCCCTACAAAAAGACATCTGCCAAGTGGGCTCATAGTTTGGCTTCCTGGGGAAAAGTGCCACCATTCCCAGCCAACTTGCTTAACATGCCTGTGCCTCGTCCTGGGCCTTTGCTTAGAAAAATTCCAGAAGGATGAGGATATCTCCCAGACCAAAGCTGCCCCCTCCTCCAAACCTGGATGCCATCGGAGCGCCAAACTTGCAGTACCAAATGACATCTGCCAAGTGGGCTCTTGAGTTTGGCTTCCTGGGGAAAAGTGACACCTTTCCCAGGCAATATGACGAACTTGCCTGTGGCCCGTCCTGGGCCTTTGCCTAGAAAAATTCCAGAAGGATGAGGATTTCTCCCAGACCAAAGCTGTCCCCTCCTCCAGACATGGCTGCCTTCGGAGGGACAAATGTGCCCTACACAATGAATTCCGCCAAGTGGGCTCTAGAGTTTGGCTTCCTGGGGAAAAGTGCCACCTTTCCCACCCAACTTGCCTAAGTTGCCTGTGGTCCGTCCTGGGCCTTTGCCTACAAAAAATTCCAGCAGGACGAGGATATCTCCAAGAACAAAGCTGCCCCCTCCTCCAGACCTGGATGTCATCAGAGGGCCAAACGAGCCCGACAAAATCTGAGCTGCACTGTGGGCTCAGAGTTTAGCCGAATGGGGAAAAGTGCCAACTTTCCCAGCCAACTTGCCGAACTTGCCTGTGACCCGTCCTGGGCCTTTGCCTAGAAAAATTCCAGAAGGACAAGCATTTCTCCCAGGCCAATGCTGTCCCCTACTCTAATCCTGGCTGTCATCAGAGTGCCAAACGTGCCCGACAAAATGATATCTGCCAAGTGGGCTCTTGAGCTGTGCTTCCTGGGGAAAAGTGACACCTTTCCCACCCAACTTGCCTAAGTTGCCTGTGGCCCGTACTGGGCCTTTGCCTAGAAAAATTCCAGAAGGACGAGGATTTCTCCCAGACCAAAGCTGACACCTCCTCCAGACCTGGATGCCATTGGAGGCCCATACGTGCCCAACAAAATGTCATATGCAGTGTGGGATCAGAGTTTGTCTTAATGGAGAAAAGTGCCACCATTCCCAGCCAACTTGCCTAAGTTGCCTGTGGCCCGTCCTGGGCCTTTGCCTAGAAAAATTCCAGAAGGACGAGGATTTCTCCCAGAACAAACCTGCCCCCTCCTAAAGACCTGGATGCCATTGGAGGCCCATACGTGCCCAACAAAATGTCATATGCATTGTGGGCGCAGAGTTTAGCCTAAGGGAAAAAGTGCCACCTTTCCAAGCCAACTTGCCTAGCTTACCTGTGACCCGTCCTGGGCCTTTGCCTAGAAAAATTTCCCGTAGGACGAGGATTTCTCCCAGGCCAAAGCTGCCCCCTCCTCCAGACCTGGCTGCCATCGGAGGCCCAAAACTGCCCTACAAAATAACTTCTGCCAAGTGGGTTCTTGAGTTTGGCTTCCTGGGGAAAAGTGCCACCTTTCCCAGCCAACTTGCTTAACTTGCCTTTTGGCAGTCCTGGGCCTTTGCCTAGAAAAATTTCCAGAAGGACGAGGATTTCTCCCAGAACAAAGCTGCCCCTTACTCCAGACCTGGATGCCATCGGAGCGCCAAACGTGCCCGACAAAATGCCATATGCATTGTGGGCTCTTGAGTTTGTGTTCCTGGGGAAAAGTGATACCATTACCAGCCAAAATGCCGAACTTGCCTGTGGCCCGTCCTGGGCCTTTGCCTAGAAAAATTCCAGAAGGACGAGGATTTCTCCCAGACCAAAGCTGCCCCCTCCTCCAGACATGGCTGCCTTCGGAGGGCCAAATGTGCCCGACAAAATGTCAGATGCATTGTGGGCTCAGAGTTTAGCCTAATGTGGAAAAGTGCCACCTTTCCCAGTCAACTTGCCGAACTTGCCTTTTGGAAGTCCTGGGCCTTTGCCTAGAAAAATTCCAGCAGGACGAGGATTTCTCCCAGACCAATGCGGACCCCTCCTCCATACCTGGCAGCCACCGGAGGGACAAACGTGCCCTACAAAAAGACATCTGCCAAGTGGGCTCATAGTTTGGCTTCCTGGGGAAAAGTGCCACCATTCCCAGCCAACTTGCTTAACATGCCTGTGCCTCGTCCTGGGCCTTTGCTTAGAAAAATTCCAGAGGGATGAGGATATCTCCCAGACCAAAGCTGCCCCCTCCTCCAAACCTGGATGCCATTGGAGCGCCAAACTTGCAGTACCAAATGACATCTGCCAAGTGGGCTCTTGAGTTTGGCTTCCTGGGGAAAAGTGACACCTTTCCCAGGCAATATGACGAACTTGCCTGGGGCCCGTCCTGGGCCTTTGCCTAGAAAAATTCCAGAAGGACGAGGATTTCTCCCAGACCAATGCTGTCCCCTCCTCCAGACACGGCTGCCTTCGGAGGGAAAAATGTGCCCTACACAATGAATTCCGCCAAGTGGGCTCTAGAGTTTGGCTTCCTGGGGAAAAGTGCCACCTTTCCCACCCAACTTGCCTAAGTTGCCTGTGGTCCGTCCTGGGCCTTTGCCTACAAAAAATTCCAGCAGGACGAGGATATCTCCGAGAACAAAGCTGCCCCCTCCTCCAGACCTGGATGTCATCGGAGGGCCAAACGTGCCCGACAAAATCTGAGCTGCACTGTGGGCTCAGAGTTTAGCCGAATGGGGAAAAGTGCCACCTTTCCCAGCCAACTTGCCGAACTTGCCTGTGACCCGTCCTGGGCCTTTGCCTAGAAAAATTCCAGAAGGACAAGGATTTCTCCCAGGCCAATGCTGTCCCCTACTCTAATCCTGGCTGTCATCAGAGTGCCAAACGTGCCCGACAAAATGATATCTGCCAAGTGGGCTCTTGAGCTGTGCTTCCTGGGGAAAAGTGACACCTTTCCCACCCAACTTGCCTAAGTTGCCTGTGGCCCGTCCTGGGCCTTTGCCTAGAAAAATTCCAGAAGGACGAGGATTTCTCCCAGAACAAACCTGCCCCCTCCTAAAGACCTGGATGCCATTGGAGGCCCATACGTGCCCAACAAAATGTCATATGCATTGTGGGCGCAGAGTCTAGCCTAAGGGAAAAAGTGCCACCTTTCCAAGCCAACTTGCCTAGCTTACCTGTGACCCGTCCTGGGCCTTTGCCTAGAAAAATTTCCCGTAGGACGAGGATTTCTCCCAGGCCAAAGCTGCCCCCTCCTCCAGACCTGGCTGCCATCGGAGGCCCAAAACTGCCCTACAAAATAACTTCTGCCAAGTGGGTTCTTGAGTTTGGCTTCCTGGGGAAAAGTGCCACCATTCCCAGCCAACTTGCTTAACATGCCTGTGCCTCGTCCTGGGCCTTTGCTTAGAAAAATTCCAGAAGGATGAGGATATCTCCCAGACCAAAGCTGCCCCCTCCTCCAAACCTGGATGCCATCGGAGCGCCAAACTTGCAGTACCAAATGACATCTGCCAAGTGGGCTCTTGAGTTTGGCTTCCTGGGGAAAAGTGACACCTTTCCCAGGCAATATGACGAACTTGCCTGTGGCCCGTCCTGGGCCTTTGCCTAGAAAAATTCCAGAAGGACGAGGATTTCTCCCAGACCAAAGCTGTCCCCTCCTCCAGACACGGCTGCCTTCGGAGGGACAAATGTGCCCTACACAATGAATTCCGCCAAGTGGGCTCTAGAGTTTGGCTTCCTGGGGAAAAGTGCCACCTTTCCCACCCAACTTGCCTAAGTTGCCTGTGGTCCGTCCTGGGCCTTTGCCTACAAAAAATTCCAGCAGGACGAGGATATCTCCGAGAACAAAGCTGCCCCCTCCTCCAGACCTGGATGTCATCGGAGGGCCAAACGTGCCCGACAAAATCTGAGCTGCACTGTGGGCTCAGAGTTTAGCCGAATGGGGAAAAGTGCCACCTTTCCCAGCCAACTTGCCGAACTTGCCTGTGACCCGTCCTGGGCCTTTGCCTAGAAAAATTCCAGAAGGACAAGGATTTCTCCCAGGCCAATGCTGTCCCCTACTCTAATCCTGGTTGTCATCAGAGTGCCAAACGTGCCCGACAAAATGATATCTGCCAAGTGGGCTCTTGAGCTGTGCTTCCTGGGGAAAAGTGACACCTTTCCCACCCAACTTGCCTAAGTTGCCTGTGGCCCGTCCTGGGCCTTTGCCTAGAAAAATTCCAGAAGGACGAGGATTTCTCCCAGAACAAACCTGCCCCCTCCTAAAGACCTGGATGCCATTGGAGGCCCATACGTGCCCAACAAAATGTCATATGCATTGTGGGCGCAGAGTCTAGCCTAAGGGAAAAAGTGCCACCTTTCCAAGCCAACTTGCCTAGCTTACCTGTGACCCGTCCTGGGCCTTTGCCTAGAAAAATTTCCCGTAGGACGAGGATTTCTCCCAGGCCAAAGCTGCCCCCTCCTCCAGACCTGGCTGCCATCGGAGGCCCAAAACTGCCCTACAAAATAACTTCTGCCAAGTGGGTTCTTGAGTTTGGCTTCCTGGGGAAAAGTGCCACCATTCCCAGCCAACTTGCTTAACATGCCTGTGCCTCGTCCTGGGCCTTTGCTTAGAAAAATTCCAGAAGGATGAGGATATCTCCCAGACCAAAGCTGCCCCCTCCTCCAAACCTGGATGCCATCGGAGCGCCAAACTTGCAGTACCAAATGACATCTGCCAAGTGGGCTCTTGAGTTTGGCTTCCTGGGGAAAAGTGACACCTTTCCCAGGCAATATGACGAACTTGCCTGTGGCCCGTCCTGGGCCTTTGCCTAGAAAAATTCCAGAAGGACGAGGATTTCTCCCAGACCAAAGCTGTCCCCTCCTCCAGACACGGCTGCCTTCGGAGGGACAAATGTGCCCTACACAATGAATTCCGCCAAGTGGGCTCTAGAGTTTGGCTTCCTGGGGAAAAGTGCCACCTTTCCCACCCAACTTGCCTAAGTTGCCTGTGGTCCGTCCTGGGCCTTTGCCTACAAAAAATTCCAGCAGGACGAGGATATCTCCGAGAACAAAGCTGCCCCCTCCTCCAGACCTGGATGTCATCGGAGGGCCAAACGTGCCCGACAAAATCTGAGCTGCACTGTGGGCTCAGAGTTTAGCCGAATGGGGAAAAGTGCCACCTTTCCCAGCCAACTTGCCGAACTTGCCTGTGACCCGTCCTGGGCCTTTGCCTAGAAAAATTCCAGAAGGACAAGGATTTCTCCCAGGCCAATGCTGTCCCCTACTCTAATCCTGGTTGTCATCAGAGTGCCAAACGTGCCCGACAAAATGATATCTGCCAAGTGGGCTCTTGAGCTGTGCTTCCTGGGGAAAAGTGACACCTTTCCCAGCCAACTTGCCTAAGTTGCCTGTGGAAGTCCTGGGCCTTTGCCTAGAAAAATTCCAGAAGGACGAGGATTTCTCCCAGACCAAAGCTGACACCTCCTCCAGACCTGAATGCCATTGGAGGCCCATACGTACCCAACAAAATGTCATATGCAGTGTGGGATCAGAGTTTGTCCTAATGGAGAAAAGTGCCACCATTCCCAGCCAACTTGCCTTACTTGCCTGTGGCCCGTCCTGGGCCTTTGCCTAGAAAAATTCCACAAGGACGAGGATTTCTCCCAGACCAAAGCTGCCCCCTCCTCCAAACCTGGCTGCCATTGGAGGGCCAAACTTGCAGTACCAAATGACATCTGCCAAGTGGGCTCTTGAGTTTGGCTTCCTGGGGAAAAGTGACACCTTTCCCAGACCACTTGCCGAACTTGCCTGTGGCCCTTCCTGGGCCTTTGCCTAGAAAAATTCCAGAAGGACGAGGATTTCTCCCAGAACAAAGCTGCCCCCTCCTCCAGACATGACTGCCTTCGGAGGGCCAAATGTGCCCGACAAAATGTCAGATGCATTGTGGGCTCAGAGTTTAGCCTAATGGGGAATAGTGCCACCTTTCCCAGTCAACTTGCCGAACTGGCCTTTTGGAAGTCCTGGGCCTTTGCCTAGAAAAATTCCAGCAGGACGAGGATTTCTCCCAGACCAAAGCTACCCCGTCCTCGAGACCTGGATGCCATCGGAGCGCCAAAAGTGCCCGAGGAAATGTCATATGCATTGTGGGCTCTTGAGTTTGTGTTCCTGGGGAAAAGTGCTACCATTACCAGCCAAAATGCCGAACTTGCCTGTGGCCCGTCCTGGGCCTTTGCCTAGAAAAATTCCAGAAGGACGAGGATTTCTCCCAGACCAAAGCTGCCCCCTCCTCCAAACCTGGCTGCCATTGGTGGGCCAAACGTGCCATACAAAATGACATCTGCCAAGTGGGCTCTTGAGTTTGGCTTCCTGGGGAAAAGTGACACCTTTCCCAGGCAACATGCCGAACTTGCCTGTGGCCCGTCCTGGGCCTTTGCCTAGAAAAATTCCAGAAGGGCGAGGATTTCTTCCAGACCAAAGCTGCCCCCTCCTCCAGACATGACTGCCTTCGGAGGGCCAAATGTGCCCGACAAAATGTCAGATGCATTGTGGGCTCAGAGTTTAGCCTAATGGGGAAAAGTGCCACCTTTCCCAGTCAACTTGCCGAACTGGCCTTTTGGAAGTCCTGGGCCTTTGCCTAGAAAAATTCCAGCAGGACGAGGATTTCTCCCAGACCAATGCGGACCCCTCCTCCAGATCTGGCAGCCACCGGAGGGACAAACGTGCCCTACAAAAAGACATCTGCCAAGTGGGCTCATAGTTTGGCTTCCTGGGGAAAAGTGCCACCATTCCCAGCCAACTTGCTTAACATGCCTGTGCCTCGTCCTGGGCCTTTGCTTAGAAAAATTCCAGAAGGATGAGGATATCTCCCAGACCAAAGCTGCCCCCTCCTCCAAACCTGGATGCCATCGGAGCGCCAAACTTGCAGTACCAAATGACATCTGCCAAGTGGGCTCTTGAGTTTGGTTTCCTGGGGAAAAGTGACACCTTTCCCAGGCAATATGACGAACTTGCCTGTGGCCCGTCCTGGGCCTTTGCCTAGAAAAATTCCAGAAGGATGAGGATTTCTCCCAGACCAAAGCTGTCCCCTCCTCCAGACATGGCTGCCTTCGGAGGGACAAATGTGCCCTACACAATGAATTCCGCCAAGTGGGCTCTAGAGTTTGGCTTCCTGGGGAAAAGTGCCACCTTTCCCACCCAACTTGCCTAAGTTGCCTGTGGTCCGTCCTGGGCCTTTGCCTACAAAAAATTCCAGCAGGACGAGGATATCTCCAAGAACAAAGCTGCCCCCTCCTCCAGACCTGGATGTCATCGGAGGGCCAAACGAGCCCGACAAAATCTGAGCTGCACTGTGGGCTCAGAGTTTAGCCGAATGGGGAAAAGTGCCAACTTTCCCAGCCAACTTGCCGAACTTGCCTGTGACCCGTCCTGGGCCTTTGCCTAGAAAAATTCCAGAAGGACAAGCATTTCTCCCAGGCCAATGCTGTCCCCTACTCTAATCCTGGCTGTCATCAGAGTGCCAAACGTGCCCGACAAAATGATATCTGCCAAGTGGGCTCTTGAGCTGTGCTTCCTGGGGAAAAGTGACACCTTTCCCAGCCAACTTGCCTAAGTTGCCTGTGGCCCGTACTGGGCCTTTGCCTAGAAAAATTCCAGAAGGACGAGGATTTCTCCCAGACCAAAGCTGACACCTCCTCCAGACCTGGATGCCATTGGAGGCCCATACGTGCCCAACAAAATGTCATATGCAGTGTGGGATCAGAGTTTGTCTTAATGGAGAAAAGTGCCACCATTCCCAGCCAACTTGCCTTACTTGCCTGTGGCCCGTCCTGGGCCTTTGCCTAGAAAAATTCCACAAGGACGAGGATTTCTCCCAGAACAAAGCTGCCCCCTCCTAAAGACCTGGATGACATTGGAGGGCCAGACGTGCCCGACAAAATGTCATATGCATTGTGGGCGCAGAGTTTAGCCTAAGGGAAAAAGTGCCACCTTTCCAAGCCAACTTGCCTAGCTTACCTGTGACCCGTCCTGGGCCTTTGCCTAGAAAAATTCCAGATGGACGAGGATTTCTCCCAGACCAAAGCTGTCCCCTCCTCCAGACACGGCTGCCTTCGGAGGGACCAATGTGCCCTACACAATGAATTCCGCCAAGTGGGCTCTAGAGTTTGGCTTCCTGGGGAAAAGTGCCACCTTTCCCACCCAACTTGCCTAAGTTGCCTGTGGTCCGTCCTGGGCCTTTGCCTACAAAAATTCCAGAAGGACGAGGATATCTCCGAGAACAAAGCTGCCCCCTCCTCCAGACCTGGATGTCATCGGAGGGCCAAACGTGCCCAACAAAATCTGAGCTGCACTGTGGGCTCAGAGTTTAGCCGAATGGGGAAAAGTGCCACCTTTCCCAGCCAACTTGCCGAACTTGCCTGTGGCCCGTCCTGGGCCTTTGCCTAGAAAAATTCCAGAAGGACAAGGATTTCTCCCAGGCCAATGCTGTCCCCTACTCTAATCCTGGCTGTCATCAGAGTGCCAAACGTGCCCGACAAAATGATATCTGCCAAGTGGGCTCTTGAGCTGTGCTTCCTGGGGAAAAGTGACACCTTTCCCAGCCAACTTGCCTAAGTTGCCTGTGGCCCGTCCTGGGCCTTTGCCTAGAAAAATTCCAGAAGGACGAGGATTTCTCCCAGACCAAAGCTGACACCTCCTCCAGACCTGGATGCCATTGGAGGCCCATACGTGCCCAACAAAATGTCATATGCAGTGTGGGATCAGAGTTTGTCTTAATGGAGAAAAGTGCCACCATTCCCAGCCAACTTGCCTTACTTGCCTGTGCCTCGTCCTGGGCCTTTGCCTAGAAAAATTCCACAAGGACGAGGATTTCTCCCAGACCAAAGCTGCCCCCTCCTCCAAACCTGGCTGCCATTGGAGGGCCAAACTTGCAGTACCAAAATGACATCTGCCAAGTGGGCTCTTGAGTTTGGCTTCCTGGGGAAAAGTGACACCTTTCCCAGGCAATATGACGAACTTGCCTGTGGCCCGTCCTGGGCCTTTGCCTAGAAAAATTCCAGAAGGACGAGGATTTCTCCCAGACCAAAGCTGTCCCCTCCTCCAGACATGGCTGCCTTCGGAGGGACAAATGTGCCCTACACAATGAATTCCGCCAAGTGGGCTCTAGAGTTTGGCTTCCTGGGGAAAAGTGCCACCTTTCCCACCCAACTTGCCTAAGTTGCCTGTGGTCCGTCCTGGGCCTTTGCCTACAAAAAATTCCAGCAGGACGAGGATATCTCCAAGAACAAAGCTGCCCCCTCCTCCAGACCTGGATGTCATCGGAGGGCCAAACGAGCCCGACAAAATCTGAGCTGCACTGTGGGCTCAGAGTTTAGCCGAATGGGGAAAAGTGCCAACTTTCCCAGCCAACTTGCCGAACTTGCCTGTGACCCGTCCTGGGCCTTTGCCTAGAAAAATTCCAGAAGGACAAGGATTTCTCCCAGGCCAATGCTGTCCCCTACTCTAATCCTGGCTGTCATCAGAGTGCCAAACGTGCCCGACAAAATGATATCTGCCAAGTGGGCTCTTGAGCTGTGCTTCCTGGGGAAAAGTGACACCTTTCCCACCCAACTTGCCTAAGTTGCCTGTGGCCCGTCCTGGGCCTTTGCCTAGAAAAATTCCAGAAGGACGAGGATTTCTCCCAGACCAAAGCTGACACCTCCTCCAGACCTGGATGCCATTGGAGGCCCATACGTACCCAACAAAATGTCATATGCAGTGTGGGATCAGAGTTTGTCTTAATGGAGAAAAGTGCCACCATTCCCAGCCAACTTGCCTTACTTGCCTGTGGCCCGTCCTGGGCCTTTGCCTAGAAAAATTCCACAAGGACGAGGATTTCTCCCAGAACAAACCTACCCCCTCCTAAAGACCTGGATGACATTGGAGGGCCAGACGTGCCCGACAAAATGTCATATGCATTGTGGGCTCAGAGTTTAGCCTAAGGGAAAAAGTGCCACCTTTCCAAGCCAACTTGCCTAGCTTACCTGTGACCCGTCCTGGGCCTTTGCCTAGAAAAATTTCCCGTAGGACGAGGATTTCTCCCAGGCCAAAGCTGCCCCCTCCTCCAGACCTGGCTGCCATCGGAGGCCCAAAACTGCCCTACAAAATAACTTCTGCCAAGTGGGTTCTTGAGTTTGGCTTCCTGGGGAAAAGTGCCACCTTTCCCAGCCAACTTGCTTAACTTGCCTTTTGGCAGTCCTGGGCCTTTGCCTAGAAAAATTTCCAGAAGGACGAGGATTTCTCCCAGAACAAAGCTGCCCCTTACTCCAGACCTGGATGCCATCGGAGCGCCAAACGTGCCCGACAAAATGCCATATGCATTGTGGGCTCTTGAGTTTGGCTTCCTGGGGAAAAATGATTCCTTTCCCAGACAACTTGCCTAACTGGCCTGTGGCGCGTCCTGGGCCTTTGCCTAGAAAAATTCCAGAAGGACGAGGATTACTCCCAGACCAAAGCTGCCCCCTCATCCAGATCTGGATGCCATCGGAGCGCCAAACGTGGCCTACAAAATGACGTATGCATTGCGGGCTCTTCGTTTGGCTTCCTGGGGAAAAGTGCAACCATTCCCAGCCAACTTGCCGAACTTGCCTGTGGCCCGTCCTGGGTCTTTGACTAGAAAATTTCCAGAAGGACGAGGATTTCTCCCAGAACAAAGGTGCCCCCTCCTCCAAACCTGGCTGACATCGGAGGGCCAAACGTGCACTACAAAAAGACGTCTGCCAAGTGGGCTCCTGACTTTGGCTTCCTCGGGAAAAATGACTCCTTTCCCAGTCAACTTGCCTAACTTGCCTGTGGCCCGTCCTGGGCCTTTGCCTAGAAAAATTCCAGAAGGACGAGGATTTCTCCCAGACCAAAGCTGCCTCCTCCTGCAGACCTGTCTGCCATTGGAGGGCCAAATTGCCATACCAAATGACATCTACATTGTGGGCTCAGAGTTTAGCTTAATGGGGAAAACTGCCCCCATTCCCAGCCAACTTGCCGAACTTGCCTGTGGCCCGTCCTGGGCCTTTGCCTAGAAAAATTCCAGAAGGACGAGGATTTCTCCCAGACCAAAGCTGCCCCCTCCTCAAGACCTGGATGCCATCGGCGCGGCAAACGTGCCCGACAAAATGTCATATGCATTGTGGGCTCTTGAGTTTGTGTTCCAGGGGAAAAGTGCTACCATTTCCAGCCAAATTGCCGAACTTGCCTGTGGCCCGTCCTGGGCCTTTGCCTAGAAAAATTCCAGAAGGACGAGGATTTCTCCCAGACCAAAGCTGTCCCCTCCTCCAGACATGGCTGCATTCGGAGGGACAAATGTGCCCTACACAATGAATTCCGCCAAGTGGGCTCTAGAGTTTGGCTTCCTGGGGAAAAGTGCCACCTTTCCCACCCAACTTGCCTAAGTTGCCTGTGGTCCGTCCTGGGCCTTTGCCTACAAAAAATTCCAGCAGGACGAGGATATCTCCAAGAACAAAGCTGCCCCCTCCTCCAGACCTGGATGTCATCGGAGGGCCAAACGAGCCCGACAAAATCTGAGCTGCACTGTGGGCTCAGAGTTTAGCCGAATGGGGAAAAGTGCCACCTTTCCCAGCCAACTTGCCGAACTTGCCTGTGACCCGTCCTGGGCCTTTGCCTAGAAAAATTCCAGAAGGACGAGGATTTCTCCCAGAACAAACCTGCCCCCTCCTAAAGACCTGGATGCCATTGGAGGCCCATACGTGCCCAACAAAATGTCATATGCATTGTGGGCGCAGAGTTTAGCCTAAGGGAAAAAGTGCCACCTTTCCAAGCCAACTTGCCTAGCTTACCTGTGACCCGTCCTGGGCCTTTGCCTAGAAAAATTTCCCGTAGGACGAGGATTTCTCCCAGGCCAAAGCTGCCCCCTCCTCCAGACCTGGCTGCCATCGGAGGCCCAAAACTGCCCTACAAAATAACTTCTGCCAAGTGGGTTCTTGAGTTTGGCTTCCTGGGGAAAAGTGCCACCTTTCCCAGCCAACTTGCTTAACTTGCCTTTTGGCAGTCCTGGGCCTTTGCCTAGAAAAATTTCCAGAAGGACGAGGATTTCTCCCAGAACAAAGCTGCCCCTTACTCCAGACCTGGATGCCATCGGAGCGCCAAACGTGCCCGACAAAATGCCATATGCATTGTGGGCTCTTGAGTTTGTGTTCCTGGGGAAAAGTGATACCATTACCAGCCAAAATGCCGAACTTGCCTGTGGCCCGTCCTGGGCCTTTGCCTAGAAAAATTCCAGAAGGACGAGGATTTCTCCCAGACCAAAGCTGCCCCCTCCTCCAGACATGGCTGCCTTCGGAGGGCCAAATGTGCCCGACAAAATGTCAGATGCATTGTGGGCTCAGAGTTTAGCCTAATGTGGAAAAGTGCCACCTTTCCCAGTCAACTTGCCGAACTTGCCTTTTGGAAGTCCTGGGCCTTTGCCTAGAAAAATTCCAGCAGGACGAGGATTTCTCCCAGACCAATGCGGACCCCTCCTCCATACCTGGCAGCCACCGGAGGGACAAACGTGCCCTACAAAAAGACATCTGCCAAGTGGGCTCATAGTTTGGCTTCCTGGGGAAAAGTGCCACCATTCCCAGCCAACTTGCTTAACATGCCTGTGCCTCGTCCTGGGCCTTTGCTTAGAAAAATTCCAGAGGGATGAGGATATCTCCCAGACCAAAGCTGCCCCCTCCTCCAAACCTGGATGCCATTGGAGCGCCAAACTTGCAGTACCAAATGACATCTGCCAAGTGGGCTCTTGAGTTTGGCTTCCTGGGGAAAAGTGACACCTTTCCCAGGCAATATGACGAACTTGCCTGGGGCCCGTCCTGGGCCTTTGCCTAGAAAAATTCCAGAAGGACGAGGATTTCTCCCAGACCAATGCTGTCCCCTCCTCCAGACACGGCTGCCTTCGGAGGGAAAAATGTGCCCTACACAATGAATTCCGCCAAGTGGGCTCTAGAGTTTGGCTTCCTGGGGAAAAGTGCCACCTTTCCCACCCAACTTGCCTAAGTTGCCTGTGGTCCGTCCTGGGCCTTTGCCTACAAAAAATTCCAGCAGGACGAGGATATCTCCGAGAACAAAGCTGCCCCCTCCTCCAGACCTGGATGTCATCGGAGGGCCAAACGTGCCCGACAAAATCTGAGCTGCACTGTGGGCTCAGAGTTTAGCCGAATGGGGAAAAGTGCCACCTTTCCCAGCCAACTTGCCGAACTTGCCTGTGACCCGTCCTGGGCCTTTGCCTAGAAAAATTCCAGAAGGACAAGGATTTCTCCCAGGCCAATGCTGTCCCCTACTCTAATCCTGGTTGTCATCAGAGTGCCAAACGTGCCCGACAAAATGATATCGGCCAAGTGGGCTCTTGAGCTGTGCTTCCTAGGGAAAAGTGACACCTTTCCCACCCAACTTGCCTAAGTTGCCTGTGGCCCGTCCTGGGCCTTTGCCTAGAAAAATTCCAGAAGGACGAGGATTTCTCCCAGACCAAAGCTGACACCTCCTCCAGACCTGAATGCCATTGGAGGCCCATACGTACCCAACAAAATGTCATATGCAGTGTGGGATCAGAGTTTGTCCTAATGGAGAAAAGTGCCACCATTCCCAGCCAACTTGCCTTACTTGCCTGTGGCCCGTCCTGGGCCTTTGCCTAGAAAAATTCCACAAGGACGAGGATTTCTCCCAGACCAAAGCTGCCCCCTCCTCCAAACCTGGCTGCCATTGGAGGGCCAAACTTGCAGTACCAAATGACATCTGCCAAGTGGGCTCTTGAGTTTGGCTTCCTGGGGAAAAGTGACACCTTTCCCAGGCAATATGACGAACTTGCCTGTGGCCCGTCCTGGGCCTTTGCCTAGAAAAATTCCAGAAGGATGAGGATTTCTCCCAGACCAAAGCTGTCCCCTCCTCCAGACATGGCTGCCTTCGGAGGGACAAATGTGCCCTACACAATGAATTCCGCCAAGTGGGCTCTAGAGTTTGGCTTCCTGGGGAAAAGTGCCACCTTTCCCACCCAACTTGCCTAAGTTGCCTGTGGTCCGTCCTGGGCCTTTGCCTACAAAAAATTCCAGCAGGACAAGGATATCTCCAAGAACAAAGCTGCCCCCTCCTCCAGACCTGGATGTCATCAGAGGGCCAAACGAGCCCGACAAAATCTGAGCTGCACTGTGGGCTCAGAGTTTAGCCGAATGGGGAAAAGTGCCACCTTTCCCAGCCAACTTGCCGAACTTGCCTGTGACCCGTCCTGGGCCTTTGCCTAGAAAAATTCCAGAAGGACAAGGATTTCTCCCAGGCCAATGCTGTCCCCTACTCTAATCCTGGCTGTCATCAGAGTGCCAAACGTGCCCGACAAAATGATATCTGCCAAGTGGGCTCTTGAGCTGTGCTTACTGGGGAAAAGTGACACCTTTCCCAGCCAACTTGCCTAAGTTGCCTGTGGCCCGTACTGGGCCTTTGCCTAGAAAAATTCCAGAAGGACGAGGATTTCTCCCAGACCAAAGCTGCCCCCTCCTCCAGACCTGGATGCCATTGGAGGCCCATACGTGCCCAACAAAATGTCATATGCAGTGTGGGATCAGAGTTTGTCTTAATGGAGAAAAGTGCCACCATTCCCAGCCAACTTGCCTTACTTGCCTGTGGCCCGTCCTGGGCCTTTGCCTAGAAAAATTCCAAAAGGACGAGGATTTCTCCCAGAACAAACCTGCCCCCTCCTAAAGACCTGGATGACATTGGAGGGCCAGACGTGCCCGACAAAATGTCATATGCATTGTGGGCGCAGAGTTTAGCCTAAGGGAAAAAGTGCCACCTTTCCAAGCCAACTTGCCTAGCTTACCTGTGACCCGTATTGGGCCTTTGCCTAGAAAAATTCCAGATGGACGAGGATTTCTCCAAGACCAAAGCTGTCCCCTCCTCCAGACACGGCTGCCTTCGGAGGGACCAATGTGCCCTACACAATGAATTCCGCCAAGTGGGCTCTAGAGTTTGGCTTCCTGGGGAAAAGTGCCACCTTTCCCACCCAACTTGCCTAAGTTGCCTGTGGTCCGTCCTGGGCCTTTGCCTACAAAAAATTCCAGCAGGACGAGGATATCTCCGAGAACAAAGCTGCCCCCTCCTCCAGACCTGGATGTCATCGGAGGGCCAAACGTGCCCGACAAAATCTGAGCTGCACTGTGGGCTCAGAGTTTAGCCGAATGGGGAAAAGTGCCACCTTTCCCAGCCAACTTGCCGAACTTGCCTGTGGCCCGTCCTGGGCCTTTGCCTAGAAAAATTCCAGAAGGACAAGGATTTCTCCCAGGCCAATGCTGTCCCCTACTCTAATCCTGGCTGTCATCAGAGTGCCAAACGTGCCCGACAAAATGATATCTGCCAAGTGGGCTCTTGAGCTGTGCTTCCTGGGGAAAAGTGACACCTTTCCCACCCAAATTGCCTAAGTTGCCTGTGGCCCATCCTGGGCCTTTGCCTAGAAAAATTCCAGAAGGACGAGGATTTCTCCCAGACCAAAGCTGACACCTCCTCCAGACCTGGATGCCATTGGAGGCCCATACGTGCCCAACAAAATGTCATATGCAGTGTGGGATCAGAGTTTGTCTTAATGGAGAAAAGTGCCACCATTCCCAGCCAACTTGCCTTACTTGCCTGTGGCCCGTCCTGGGCCTTTGCCTAGAAAAATTCCACAAGGACGAGGATTTCTCCCAGACCAAAGCTGCCCCCTCCTCCAAACCTGGCTGCCATTGGAGGGCCAAACTTGCAGTACCAAAATGACATCTGCCAAGTGGGCTCTTGAGTTTGGCTTCCTGGGGAAAAGTGACACCTTTCCCAGGCAATATGACGAACTTGCCTGTGGCCCGTCCTGGGCCTTTGCCTAGAAAAATTCCAGAAGGACGAGGATTTCTCCCAGACCAAAGCTGTCCCCTCCTCCAGACATGGCTGCCTTCGGAGGGACAAATGTGCCCTACACAATGAATTCCGCCAAGTGGGCTCTAGAGTTTGGCTTCCTGGGGAAAAGTGCCACCTTTCCCACCCAACTTGCCTAAGTTGCCTGTGGTCCGTCCTGGGCCTTTGCCTACAAAAAATTCCAGCAGGACGAGGATATCTCCAAGAACAAAGCTGCCCCCTCCTCCAGACCTGGATGTCATCGGAGGGCCAAACGAGCCCGACAAAATCTGAGCTGCACTGTGGGCTCAGAGTTTAGCCGAATGGGGAAAAGTGCCACCTTTCCCAGCCAACTTGCCGAACTTGCCTGTGACCCGTCCTGGGCCTTTGCCTAGAAAAATTCCAGAAGGACAAGGATTTCTCCCAGGCCAATGCTGTCCCCTACTCTAATCCTGGCTGTCATCAGAGTGCCAAACGTGCCCGACAAAATGATATCTGCCAAGTGGGCTCTTGAGCTGTGCTTCCTGGGGAAAAGTGACACCTTTCCCACCCAACTTGCCTAAGTTGACTGTGGCCCGTCCTGGGCCTTTGCCTAGAAAAATTCCAGAAGGACGAGGATTTCTCCCAGACCAAAGCTGACACCTCCTCCAGACCTGGATGCCATTGGAGGCCCATACGTGCCCAACAAAATGTCATATGCAGTGTGGGATCAGAGTTTGTCTTAATGGAGAAAAGTGCCACCATTCCCAGCCAACTTGCCTTACTTGCCTGTGGCCCGTCCTGGGCCTTTGCCTAGAAAAATTCCACAAGGACGAGGATTTCTCCCAGAACAAAGCTGCCCCCTCCTAAAGACCTGGATGACATTGGAGGGCCAGACGTGCCCGACAAAATGTCATATGCATTGTGGGCGCAGAGTTTAGCCTAAGGGAAAAAGTGCCACCTTTCCAAGCCAACTTGCCTAGCTTACCTGTGACCCGTCCTGGGCCTTTGCCTAGAAAAATTTCCCGTAGGACGAGGATTTCTCCCAGGCCAAAGCTGCCCCCTCCTCCAGACCTGGCTGCCATCGGAGGCCCAAAACTGCCCTACAAAATAACTTCTGCCAAGTGGGTTCTTGAGTTTGGCTTCCTGGGGAAAAGTGCCACCTTTCCCAGCCAACTTGCTTAACTTGCCTTTTGGCAGTCCTGGGCCTTTGCCTAGAAAAATTTCCAGAAGGACGAGGATTTCTCCCAGAACAAAGCTGCCCCTTACTCCAGACCTGGATGCCATCGGAGCGCCAAACGTGCCCGACAAAATGCCATATGCATTGTGGGCTCTTGAGTTTGGCTTCCTGGGGAAAAATGATTCCTTTCCCAGACAACTTGCCTAACTGGCCTGTGGCGCGTCCTGGGCCTTTGCCTAGAAAAATTCCAGAAGGACGAGGATTACTCCCAGACCAAAGCTGCCCCCTCATCCAGATCTGGATGCCATCGGAGCGCCAAACGTGGCCTACAAAATGACGTATGCATTGCGGGCTCTTCGTTTGGCTTCCTGGGGAAAAGTGCAACCATTCCCAGCCAACTTGCCGAACTTGCCTGTGGCCCGTCCTGGGTCTTTGACTAGAAAATTTCCAGAAGGACGAGGATTTCTCCCAGAACAAAGGTGCCCCCTCCTCCAAACCTGGCTGACATCGGAGGGCCAAACGTGCACTACAAAAAGACGTCTGCCAAGTGGGCTCCGGACTTTGGCTTCCTCGGGAAAAATGACTCCTTTCCCAGTCAACTTGCCTAACTTGCCTGTGGCCCGTCCTGGGCCTTTGCCTAGAAAAATTCCAGAAGGACGAGGATTTCTCCCAGACCAAAGCTGCCTCCTCCTGCAGACCTGTCTGCCATTGGAGGGCCAAATTGCCATACCAAATGACATCTACATTGTGGGCTCAGAGTTTAGCTTAATGGGGAAAACTGCCCCCATTCCCAGCCAACTTGCCGAACTTGCCTGTGGCCCGTCCTGGGCCTTTGCCTAGAAAAATTCCAGAAGGACGAGGATTTCTCCCAGACCAAAGCTGCCCCCTCCTCCAGACCTGGATGCCATCGGCGCGGCAAACGTGCCCAACAAAATGTCATATGCATTGTGGGCTCTTGAGTTTGTGTTCCAGGGGAAAAGTGCTACCATTTCCAGCCAAATTGCCGAACTTGCCTGTGGCCCGTCCTGGGCCTTTGCCTAGAAAAATTCCAGAAGGACGAGGATTTCTCCCAGACCAAAGCTGTCCCCTCCTCCAGACATGGCTGCATTCGGAGGGACAAATGTGCCCTACACAATGAATTCCGCCAAGTGGGCTCTAGAGTTTGGCTTCCTGGGGAAAAGTGCCACCTTTCCCACCCAACTTGCCTAAGTTGCCTGTGGTCCGTCCTGGGCCTTTGCCTACAAAAAATTCCAGCAGGACGAGGATATCTCCAAGAACAAAGCTGCCCCCTCCTCCAGACCTGGATGTCATCGGAGGGCCAAACGAGCCCGACAAAATCTGAGCTGCACTGTGGGCTCAGAGTTTAGCCGAATGGGGAAAAGTGCCACCTTTCCCAGCCAACTTGCCGAACTTGCCTGTGACCCGTCCTGGGCCTTTGCCTAGAAAAATTCCAGAAGGACAAGGATTTCTCCCAGGCCAATGCTGTCCCCTACTCTAATCCTGGCTGTCATCAGAGTGCCAAACGTGCCCGACAAAATGATATCTGCCAAGTGGGCTCTTGAGCTGTGCTTCCTGGGGAAAAGTGACACCTTTCCCACCCAACTTGCCTAAGTTGCCTGTGGCCCGTCCTGGGCCTTTGCCTAGAAAAATTCCAGAAGGACGAGGATTTCTCCCAGAACAAACCTGCCCCCTCCTAAAGACCTGGATGCCATTGGAGGCCCATACGTGCCCAACAAAATGTCATATGCATTGTGGGCGCAGAGTTTAGCCTAAGGGAAAAAGTGCCACCTTTCCAAGCCAACTTGCCTAGCTTACCTGTGACCCGTCCTGGGCCTTTGCCTAGAAAAATTTCCCGTAGGACGAGGATTTCTCCCAGGCCAAAGCTGCCCCCTCCTCCAGACCTGGCTGCCATCGGAGGCCCAAAACTGCCCTACAAAATAACTTCTGCCAAGTGGGTTCTTGAGTTTGGCTTCCTGGGGAAAAGTGCCACCTTTCCCAGCCAACTTGCTTAACTTGCCTTTTGGCAGTCCTGGGCCTTTGCCTAGAAAAATTTCCAGAAGGACGAGGATTTCTCCCAGAACAAAGCTGCCCCTTACTCCAGACCTGGATGCCATCGGAGCGCCAAATGTGCCCGACAAAATGCCATATGCATTGTGGGCTCTTGAGTTTGGCTTCCTGGGGAAAAATGATTCCTTTCCCAGACAACTTGCCTAACTGGCCTGTGGCGCGTCCTGGGCCTTTGCCTAGAAAAATTCCAGAAGGACGAGGATTACTCCCAGACCAAAGCTGCCACCTCATCCAGATCTGGATGCCATCGGAGCGCCAAACGTGGCCTACAAAATGACGTATGCATTGTGGGCTCTTCGTTTGGCTTCCTGGGGAAAAGTGCAACCATTCCCAGCCAATTTGCCGAACTTCCCGGTGGCCCGTCCTGGGTCTTTGACTAGAAAATTTCCAGAAGGACGAGGATTTCTCCCAGACCAAAGCTGACACCTCCTCCAGACCTGGATGCCATTGGAGGCCCATACGTGCCCAACAAAATGTCATATGCAGTGTGGGATCAGAGTTTGTCTTAATGGAGAAAAGTGCCACCATTCCCAGCCAACTTGCCTTACTTGCCTGTGGCCCGTCCTGGGCCTTTGCCTAGAAAAATTCCACAAGGACGAGGATTTCTCCCAGAACAAACCTGCCCCCTCCTAAAGACCTGGATGACATTGGAGGGCCAGACGTGCCCGACAAAATGTCATATGCATTGTGGGCGCAGAGTTTAGCCTAAGGGAAAAAGTGCCACCTTTCCAAGCCAACTTGCCTAGCTTACCTGTGACCCGTCCTGGGCCTTTGCCTAGAAAAATTTCCCGTAGGACGAGGATTTCTCCCAGGCCAAAGCTGCCCCGTCCTCCAGACCTGGCTGCCATCGGAGGCCCAAAACTGCCCTACAAAATAACTTCTGCCAAGTGGGTTCTTGAGTTTGGCTTCCTGGGGAAAAGTGCCACCTTTCCCAGCCAACTTGCTTAACTTGCCTTTTGGCAGTCCTGGGCCTTTGCCTAGAAAAATTTCCAGAAGGACGAGGATTTCTCCCAGAACAAAGCTGCCCCTTACTCCAGACCTGGATGCCATCGGAGCGCCAAACGTGCCCGACAAAATGTCATATGCATTGTGGACTCTTGAGTTTGGCTTCCTGGGGAAAAATGATTCCTTTCCCAGACAACTTGCCTAACTGGCCTGTGGCGCGTCCTGGGCCTTTGCCTAGAAAAATTCCAGAAGGACGAGGATTACTCCCAGACCAAAGCTGCCCCCTCATCCAGATCTGGATGCCATCGGAGTGCCAAACGTGGCCTACAAAATGACGTATGCATTGTGGGCTCTTCGTTTGGCTTCCTGGGGAAAAGTGCAACCATTCCCAGCCAACTTGCCGAACTTCCCTGTGGCCCGTCCTGGGTCTTTGCCTAGAAAAATTCCAGAAGGACGAGGATTTCTCCCAGACCAAAGCTGTCCCCTCCTCCAGACATGGCTGCATTCGGAGGGACAAATGTGCCCTACACAATGAATTCCGCCAAGTGGGCTCTAGAGTTTGGCTTCCTGGGGAAAAGTGCCACCTTTCCCACCCAACTTGCCTAAGTTGCCTGTGGTCCGTCCTGGGCCTTTGCCTACAAAAAATTCCAGCAGGACGAGGATATCTCCGAGAACAAAGCTGCCCCCTCCTCCAGACCTGGATGTCATCGGAGGGCCAAACGTGCCCGACAAAATCTGAGCTGCACTGTGGGCTCAGAGTTTAGCCGAATGGGGAAAAGTGCCACCTTTCCCAGCCAACTTGCCGAACTTGCCTGTGGCCCGTCCTGGGCCTTTGCCTAGAAAAATTCCAGAAGGACAAGGATTTCTCCCAGGCCAATGCTGTCCCCTACTCTAATCCTGGCTGTCATCAGAGTGCCAAACGTGCCCGACAAAATGATATCTGCCAAGTGGGCTCTTGAGCTGTGCTTCCTGGGGAAAAGTGACACCTTTCCCACCCAAATTGCCTAAGTTGCCTGTGGCCCATCCTGGGCCTTTGCCTAGAAAAATTCCAGAAGGACGAGGATTTCTCCCAGACCAAAGCTGACACCTCCTCCAGACCTGGATGCCATTGGAGGCCCATACGTGCCCAACAAAATGTCATATGCAGTGTGGGATCAGAGTTTGTCTTAATGGAGAAAAGTGCCACCATTCCCAGCCAACTTGCCTTACTTGCCTGTGGCCCGTCCTGGGCCTTTGCCTAGAAAAATTCCACAAGGACGAGGATTTCTCCCAGACCAAAGCTGCCCCCTCCTCCAAACCTGGCTGCCATTGGAGGGCCAAACTTGCAGTACCAAAATGACATCTGCCAAGTGGGCTCTTGAGTTTGGCTTCCTGGGGAAAAGTGACACCTTTCCCAGGCAATATGACGAACTTGCCTGTGGCCCGTCCTGGGCCTTTGCCTAGAAAAATTCCAGAAGGACGAGGATTTCTCCCAGACCAAAGCTGTCCCCTCCTCCAGACATGGCTGCCTTCGGAGGGACAAATGTGCCCTACACAATGAATTCCGCCAAGTGGGCTCTAGAGTTTGGCTTCCTGGGGAAAAGTGCCACCTTTCCCACCCAACTTGCCTAAGTTGCCTGTGGTCCGTCCTGGGCCTTTGCCTACAAAAAATTCCAGCAGGACGAGGATATCTCCAAGAACAAAGCTGCCCCCTCCTCCAGACCTGGATGTCATCGGAGGGCCAAACGAGCCCGACAAAATCTGAGCTGCACTGTGGGCTCAGAGTTTAGCCGAATGGGGAAAAGTGCCACCTTTCCCAGCCAACTTGCCGAACTTGCCTGTGACCCGTCCTGGGCCTTTGCCTAGAAAAATTCCAGAAGGACAAGGATTTCTCCCAGGCCAATGCTGTCCCCTACTCTAATCCTGGCTGTCATCAGAGTGCCAAACGTGCCCGACAAAATGATATCTGCCAAGTGGGCTCTTGAGCTGTGCTTCCTGGGGAAAAGTGACACCTTTCCCACCCAACTTGCCTAAGTTGACTGTGGCCCGTCCTGGGCCTTTGCCTAGAAAAATTCCAGAAGGACGAGGATTTCTCCCAGACCAAAGCTGACACCTCCTCCAGACCTGGATGCCATTGGAGGCCCATACGTGCCCAACAAAATGTCATATGCAGTGTGGGATCAGAGTTTGTCTTAATGGAGAAAAGTGCCACCATTCCCAGCCAACTTGCCTTACTTGCCTGTGGCCCGTCCTGGGCCTTTGCCTAGAAAAATTCCACAAGGACGAGGATTTCTCCCAGAACAAAGCTGCCCCCTCCTAAAGACCTGGATGACATTGGAGGGCCAGACGTGCCCGACAAAATGTCATATGCATTGTGGGCGCAGAGTTTAGCCTAAGGGAAAAAGTGCCACCTTTCCAAGCCAACTTGCCTAGCTTACCTGTGACCCGTCCTGGGCCTTTGCCTAGAAAAATTTCCCGTAGGACGAGGATTTCTCCCAGGCCAAAGCTGCCCCCTCCTCCAGACCTGGCTGCCATCGGAGGCCCAAAACTGCCCTACAAAATAACTTCTGCCAAGTGGGTTCTTGAGTTTGGCTTCCTGGGGAAAAGTGCCACCTTTCCCAGCCAACTTGCTTAACTTGCCTTTTGGCAGTCCTGGGCCTTTGCCTAGAAAAATTTCCAGAAGGACGAGGATTTCTCCCAGAACAAAGCTGCCCCTTACTCCAGACCTGGATGCCATCGGAGCGCCAAACGTGCCCGACAAAATGCCATATGCATTGTGGGCTCTTGAGTTTGGCTTCCTGGGGAAAAATGATTCCTTTCCCAGACAACTTGCCTAACTGGCCTGTGGCGCGTCCTGGGCCTTTGCCTAGAAAAATTCCAGAAGGACGAGGATTACTCCCAGACCAAAGCTGCCCCCTCATCCAGATCTGGATGCCATCGGAGCGCCAAACGTGGCCTACAAAATGACGTATGCATTGCGGGCTCTTCGTTTGGCTTCCTGGGGAAAAGTGCAACCATTCCCAGCCAACTTGCCGAACTTGCCTGTGGCCCGTCCTGGGTCTTTGACTAGAAAATTTCCAGAAGGACGAGGATTTCTCCCAGAACAAAGGTGCCCCCTCCTCCAAACCTGGCTGACATCGGAGGGCCAAACGTGCACTACAAAAAGACGTCTGCCAAGTGGGCTCCGGACTTTGGCTTCCTCGGGAAAAATGACTCCTTTCCCAGTCAACTTGCCTAACTTGCCTGTGGCCCGTCCTGGGCCTTTGCCTAGAAAAATTCCAGAAGGACGAGGATTTCTCCCAGACCAAAGCTGCCTCCTCCTGCAGACCTGTCTGCCATTGGAGGGCCAAATTGCCATACCAAATGACATCTACATTGTGGGCTCAGAGTTTAGCTTAATGGGGAAAACTGCCCCCATTCCCAGCCAACTTGCCGAACTTGCCTGTGGCCCGTCCTGGGCCTTTGCCTAGAAAAATTCCAGAAGGACGAGGATTTCTCCCAGACCAAAGCTGCCCCCTCCTCCAGACCTGGATGCCATCGGCGCGGCAAACGTGCCCAACAAAATGTCATATGCATTGTGGGCTCTTGAGTTTGTGTTCCAGGGGAAAAGTGCTACCATTTCCAGCCAAATTGCCGAACTTGCCTGTGGCCCGTCCTGGGCCTTTGCCTAGAAAAATTCCAGAAGGACGAGGATTTCTCCCAGACCAAAGCTGTCCCCTCCTCCAGACATGGCTGCATTCGGAGGGACAAATGTGCCCTACACAATGAATTCCGCCAAGTGGGCTCTAGAGTTTGGCTTCCTGGGGAAAAGTGCCACCTTTCCCACCCAACTTGCCTAAGTTGCCTGTGGTCCGTCCTGGGCCTTTGCCTACAAAAAATTCCAGCAGGACGAGGATATCTCCAAGAACAAAGCTGCCCCCTCCTCCAGACCTGGATGTCATCGGAGGGCCAAACGAGCCCGACAAAATCTGAGCTGCACTGTGGGCTCAGAGTTTAGCCGAATGGGGAAAAGTGCCACCTTTCCCAGCCAACTTGCCGAACTTGCCTGTGACCCGTCCTGGGCCTTTGCCTAGAAAAATTCCAGAAGGACAAGGATTTCTCCCAGGCCAATGCTGTCCCCTACTCTAATCCTGGCTGTCATCAGAGTGCCAAACGTGCCCGACAAAATGATATCTGCCAAGTGGGCTCTTGAGCTGTGCTTCCTGGGGAAAAGTGACACCTTTCCCACCCAACTTGCCTAAGTTGCCTGTGGCCCGTCCTGGGCCTTTGCCTAGAAAAATTCCAGAAGGACGAGGATTTCTCCCAGAACAAACCTGCCCCCTCCTAAAGACCTGGATGCCATTGGAGGCCCATACGTGCCCAACAAAATGTCATATGCATTGTGGGCGCAGAGTTTAGCCTAAGGGAAAAAGTGCCACCTTTCCAAGCCAACTTGCCTAGCTTACCTGTGACCCGTCCTGGGCCTTTGCCTAGAAAAATTTCCCGTAGGACGAGGATTTCTCCCAGGCCAAAGCTGCCCCCTCCTCCAGACCTGGCTGCCATCGGAGGCCCAAAACTGCCCTACAAAATAACTTCTGCCAAGTGGGTTCTTGAGTTTGGCTTCCTGGGGAAAAGTGCCACCTTTCCCAGCCAACTTGCTTAACTTGCCTTTTGGCAGTCCTGGGCCTTTGCCTAGAAAAATTTCCAGAAGGACGAGGATTTCTCCCAGAACAAAGCTGCCCCTTACTCCAGACCTGGATGCCATCGGAGCGCCAAATGTGCCCGACAAAATGCCATATGCATTGTGGGCTCTTGAGTTTGGCTTCCTGGGGAAAAATGATTCCTTTCCCAGACAACTTGCCTAACTGGCCTGTGGCGCGTCCTGGGCCTTTGCCTAGAAAAATTCCAGAAGGACGAGGATTACTCCCAGACCAAAGCTGCCACCTCATCCAGATCTGGATGCCATCGGAGCGCCAAACGTGGCCTACAAAATGACGTATGCATTGTGGGCTCTTCGTTTGGCTTCCTGGGGAAAAGTGCAACCATTCCCAGCCAATTTGCCGAACTTCCCGGTGGCCCGTCCTGGGTCTTTGACTAGAAAATTTCCAGAAGGACGAGGATTTCTCCCAGACCAAAGCTGACACCTCCTCCAGACCTGGATGCCATTGGAGGCCCATACGTGCCCAACAAAATGTCATATGCAGTGTGGGATCAGAGTTTGTCTTAATGGAGAAAAGTGCCACCATTCCCAGCCAACTTGCCTTACTTGCCTGTGGCCCGTCCTGGGCCTTTGCCTAGAAAAATTCCACAAGGACGAGGATTTCTCCCAGAACAAACCTGCCCCCTCCTAAAGACCTGGATGACATTGGAGGGCCAGACGTGCCCGACAAAATGTCATATGCATTGTGGGCGCAGAGTTTAGCCTAAGGGAAAAAGTGCCACCTTTCCAAGCCAACTTGCCTAGCTTACCTGTGACCCGTCCTGGGCCTTTGCCTAGAAAAATTTCCCGTAGGACGAGGATTTCTCCCAGGCCAAAGCTGCCCCGTCCTCCAGACCTGGCTGCCATCGGAGGCCCAAAACTGCCCTACAAAATAACTTCTGCCAAGTGGGTTCTTGAGTTTGGCTTCCTGGGGAAAAGTGCCACCTTTCCCAGCCAACTTGCTTAACTTGCCTTTTGGCAGTCCTGGGCCTTTGCCTAGAAAAATTTCCAGAAGGACGAGGATTTCTCCCAGAACAAAGCTGCCCCTTACTCCAGACCTGGATGCCATCGGAGCGCCAAACGTGCCCGACAAAATGTCATATGCATTGTGGACTCTTGAGTTTGGCTTCCTGGGGAAAAATGATTCCTTTCCCAGACAACTTGCCTAACTGGCCTGTGGCGCGTCCTGGGCCTTTGCCTAGAAAAATTCCAGAAGGACGAGGATTACTCCCAGACCAAAGCTGCCCCCTCATCCAGATCTGGATGCCATCGGAGTGCCAAACGTGGCCTACAAAATGACGTATGCATTGTGGGCTCTTCGTTTGGCTTCCTGGGGAAAAGTGCAACCATTCCCAGCCAACTTGCCGAACTTCCCTGTGGCCCGTCCTGGGTCTTTGACTAGAAAATTTCCAGAAGGACGAGGATTTCTCCCAGACCAAAGCTGACACCTCCTCCAGACCTGGATGCCATCGGAGCGCCAAACGTGCCCGACAAAATGGCATATGCATTGTGGGCTCTTGAGTTTGGCTTCCTGGGGAAAAATGATTCCTTTCCCAGACAACTTGCCTAACTGGCCTGTGGCGCGTCCTGGGCCTTTGCCTAGAAAAATTCCAGAAGGACGAGGATTACTCCCAGACCAAAGCTGCCCCCTCATCCAGATCTGGATGCCATCGGAGCGCCAAACGTGGCCTACAAAATGAGGTATGCATTGTGGGCTCTTCGTTTGGCTTCCTGGGGAAAAGTGCAACCATTCCCAGCCAACTTGCCGAACTTCCCTGTGGCCCGTCCTGGGTCTTTGACTAGAAAATTTCCAGAAGGACGAGGATTTCTCCCAGACCAAAGCTGACACCTCCTCCAGACCTGGATGCCATTGGAGGCCCATACGTGCCCAACAAAATGTCATATGCAGTGTGGGATCAGAGTTTGTCTTAATGGAGAAAAGTGCCACCATTCCCAGCCAACTTGCCTTACTTGCCTGTGGCCCGTCCTGGGCCTTTGCCTAGAAAAATTCCACAAGGACGAGGATTTCTCCCAGAACAAAGCTGCCCCCTCCTAAAGACCTGGATGACATTGGAGGGCCAGACGTGCCCGACAAAATGTCATATGCATTGTGGGCGCAGAGTTTAGCCTAAGGGAAAAAGTGCCACCTTTCCAAGCCAACTTGCCTAGCTTACCTGTGACCCGTCCTGGGCCTTTGCCTAGAAAAATTTCCCGTAGGACGAGGATTTCTCCCAGGCCAAAGCTGCCCCCTCCTCCAGACCTGGCTGCCATCGGAGGCCCAAAACTGCCCTACAAAATAACTTCTGCCAAGTGGGTTCTTGAGTTTGGCTTCCTGGGGAAAAGTGCCAACTTTCCCAGCCAACTTGCTTAACTTGCCTTTTGGCAGTCCTGGGCCTTTGCCTAGAAAAATTTCCAGAAGGACGAGGATTTCTCCCAGAACAAAGCTGCCCCTTACTCCAGACCTGGATGCCATCGGAGCGCCAAACGTGCCCGACAAAATGCCATATGCATTGTGGGCTCTTGAGTTTGGCTTCCTGGGGAAAAATGATTCCTTTCCCAGACAACTTGCCTAACTGGCCTGTGGCGCGTCCTGGGCCTTTGCCTAGAAAAATTCCAGAAGGACGAGGATTACTCCCAGACCAAAGCTGCCCCCTCATCCAGATCTGGATGCCATCGGAGCGCCAAACGTGGCCTACAAAATGACGTATGCATTGCGGGCTCTTCGTTTGGCTTCCTGGGGAAAAGTGCAACCATTCCCAGCCAACTTGCCGAACTTGCCTGTGGCCCGTCCTGGGTCTTTGACTAGAAAATTTCCAGAAGGACGAGGATTTCTCCCAGAACAAAGGTGCCCCCTCCTCCAGACCTGGATGCCATTGGAGGCCCATACGTGCCCAACAAAATGTCATATGCAGTGTGGGATCAGAGTTTGTCTTAATGGAGAAAAGTGCCACCATTCCCAGCCAACTTGCCTTACTTGCCTGTGGCCCGTCCTGGGCCTTTGCCTAGAAAAATTCCACAAGGACGAGGATTTCTCCCAGAACAAACCTGCCCCCTCCTAAAGACCTGGATGACATTGGAGGGCCAGACGTGCCCGACAAAATGTCATATGCATTGTGGGCGCAGAGTTTAGCCTAAGGGAAAAAGTGCCACCTTTCCAAGCCAACTTGCCTAGCTTACCTGTGACCCGTCCTGGGCCTTTGCCTAGAAAAATTTCCCGTAGGACGAGGATTTCTCCCAGGCCAAAGCTGCCCCGTCCTCCAGACCTGGCTGCCATCGGAGGCCCAAAACTGCCCTACAAAATAACTTCTGCCAAGTGGGTTCTTGAGTTTGGCTTCCTGGGGAAAAGTGCCACCTTTCCCAGCCAACTTGCTTAACTTGCCTTTTGGCAGTCCTGGGCCTTTGCCTAGAAAAATTTCCAGAAGGACGAGGATTTCTCCCAGAACAAAGCTGCCCCTTACTCCAGACCTGGATGCCATCGGAGCGCCAAACGTGCCCGACAAAATGTCATATGCATTGTGGACTCTTGAGTTTGGCTTCCTGGGGAAAAATGATTCCTTTCCCAGACAACTTGCCTAACTGGCCTGTGGCGCGTCCTGGGCCTTTGCCTAGAAAAATTCCAGAAGGACGAGGATTACTCCCAGACCAAAGCTGCCCCCTCATCCAGATCTGGATGCCATCGGAGTGCCAAACGTGGCCTACAAAATGACGTATGCATTGTGGGCTCTTCGTTTGGCTTCCTGGGGAAAAGTGCAACCATTCCCAGCCAACTTGCCGAACTTCCCTGTGGCCCGTCCTGGGTCTTTGACTAGAAAATTTCCAGAAGGACGAGGATTTCTCCCAGACCAAAGCTGACACCTCCTCCAGACCTGGATGCCATCGGAGCGCCAAACGTGCCCGACAAAATGGCATATGCATTGTGGGCTCTTGAGTTTGGCTTCCTGGGGAAAAATGATTCCTTTCCCAGACAACTTGCCTAACTGGCCTGTGGCGCGTCCTGGGCCTTTGCCTAGAAAAATTCCAGAAGGACGAGGATTACTCCCAGACCAAAGCTGCCCCCTCATCCAGATCTGGATGCCATCGGAGCGCCAAACGTGGCCTACAAAATGAGGTATGCATTGTGGGCTCTTCGTTTGGCTTCCTGGGGAAAAGTGCAACCATTCCCAGCCAACTTGCCGAACTTCCCTGTGGCCCGTCCTGGGTCTTTGACTAGAAAATTTCCAGAAGGACGAGGATTTCTCCCAGACCAAAGCTGACACCTCCTCCAGACCTGGATGCCATTGGAGGCCCATACGTGCCCAACAAAATGTCATATGCAGTGTGGGATCAGAGTTTGTCTTAATGGAGAAAAGTGCCACCATTCCCAGCCAACTTGCCTTACTTGCCTGTGGCCCGTCCTGGGCCTTTGCCTAGAAAAATTCCACAAGGACGAGGATTTCTCCCAGAACAAAGCTGCCCCCTCCTAAAGACCTGGATGACATTGGAGGGCCAGACGTGCCCGACAAAATGTCATATGCATTGTGGGCGCAGAGTTTAGCCTAAGGGAAAAAGTGCCACCTTTCCAAGCCAACTTGCCTAGCTTACCTGTGACCCGTCCTGGGCCTTTGCCTAGAAAAATTTCCCGTAGGACGAGGATTTCTCCCAGGCCAAAGCTGCCCCCTCCTCCAGACCTGGCTGCCATCGGAGGCCCAAAACTGCCCTACAAAATAACTTCTGCCAAGTGGGTTCTTGAGTTTGGCTTCCTGGGGAAAAGTGCCACCTTTCCCAGCCAACTTGCTTAACTTGCCTTTTGGCAGTCCTGGGCCTTTGCCTAGAAAAATTTCCAGAAGGACGAGGATTTCTCCCAGAACAAAGCTGCCCCTTACTCCAGACCTGGATGCCATCGGAGCGCCAAACGTGCCCGACAAAATGCCATATGCATTGTGGGCTCTTGAGTTTGGCTTCCTGGGGAAAAATGATTCCTTTCCCAGACAACTTGCCTAACTGGCCTGTGGCGCGTCCTGGGCCTTTGCCTAGAAAAATTCCAGAAGGACGAGGATTACTCCCAGACCAAAGCTGCCCCCTCATCCAGATCTGGATGCCATCGGAGCGCCAAACGTGGCCTACAAAATGACGTATGCATTGTGGGCTCTTCGTTTGGCTTCCTGGGGAAAAGTGCAACCATTCCCAGCCAACTTGCCGAACTTGCCTGTGGCCCGTCCTGGGTCTTTGACTAGAAAATTTCCAGAAGGACGAGGATTTCTCCCAGAACAAAGGTGCCCCCTCCTCCAAACCTGGCTGACATCGGAGGGCCAAACGTGCACTACAAAAAGACGTCTGCCAAGTGGGCTCCTGAGTTTGGCTTCCTCGGGAAAAATGACTCCTTTCCCAGTCAACTTGCCTAACTTGCCTGTGGCCCATCCTGGGCCTTTGCCTAGAAAAATTCCAGAAGGACGAGGATTTCTCCCAGACCAAAGCTGCCTCCTCCTGCAGACCTGTCTGCCATTGGAGGGCCAAATTGCCATACCAAATGACATCTACATTGTGGGCTCAGAGTTTAGCTTAATGGGGAAAACTGCCCCCATTCCCAGCCAACTTGCCGAACTTGCCTGTGGCCCGTCCTGGGCCTTTGCCTAGAAAAATTCCAGAAGGACGAGGATTTCTCCCAGACCAAAGCTGCCCCCTCCTCCAGACCTGGATGCCATCGGCGCGGCAAACGTGCCCGACAAAATGTCATATGCATTGTGGGCTCTTGAGTTTGTGTTCCAGGGGAAAAGTGCTACCATTTCCAGCCAAATTGCCGAACTTGCCTGTGGCCCGTCCTGGGCCTTTGCCTAGAAAAATTCCAGAAGGACGAGGATTTCTCCCAGGCCAAAGCTGCCCCCTCCTCCAGACCTGGCTGCCATCGGAGGCCCAAAACTGCCCTACAAAATAACTTCTGCCAAGTGGGTTCTTGAGTTTGGCTTCCTGGGGAAAAGTGCCACCTTTCCCAGCCAACTTGCTTAACTTGCCTTTTGGCAGTCCTGGGCCTTTGCCTACAAAAAATTCCAGCAGGACGAGGATATCTCCAAGAACAAAGCTGCCCCCTCCTCCAGACCTGGATGTCATCGGAGGGCCAAACGAGCCCGACAAAATCTGAGCTGCACTGTGGGCTCAGAGTTTAGCCGAATGGGGAAAAGTGCCACCTTTCCCAGCCAACTTGCCGAACTTGCCTGTGACCCATCCTGGGCCTTTGCCTAGAAAAATTCCAGAAGGACAAGGATTTCTCCCAGGCCAATGCTGTCCCTTACTCTAATCCTGGCTGTCATCAGAGTGCCAAACGTGCCCGACAAAATGATATCTGCCAAGTGGGCTCTTGAGCTGTGCTTCCTGGGGAAAAGTGACACCTTTCCCACCCAACTTGCCTAAGTTGCCTGTGGCCCGCCCTGGGCCTTTGCCTAGAAAAATTCCAGAAGGACGAGGATTTCTCCCAGACCAAAGCTGCCCCCTCCTCCAGACCTGGATGCCATTGGAGGCCCATACGTGCCCAACAAAATGTCATATGCAGTGTGGGATCAGAGTTTGTCTTAATGGAGAAAAGTGCCACCATTCCCAGCCAACTTGCCTTACTTGCCTGTGGCCCGTCCTGGGCCTTTGCCTAGAAAAATTCCACAAGGACGAGGATTTCTCCCAGAACAAAGCTGCCCCCTCCTAAAGACCTGGATGACATTGGAGGGCCAGACGTGCCCGACAAAATGTCATATGCATAGTGGGCGCAGAGTTTAGCCTAAGGGAAAAAGTGCCACCTTTCCAAGCCAACTTGCCTAGCTTACCTGTGACCCGTCCTGGGCCTTTGCCTAGAAAAATTTCCAGAAGGACGAGGATTTCTCCCAGGCCAAAGCTGCCCCCTCCTCCAGACCTGGCTGCCATCGGAGGCCCAAAACTGCCCTACAAAATAACTTCTGCCAAGTGGGTTCTTGAGTTTGGCTTCCTGGGGAAAAGTGCCACCTTTCCCAGCCAACTTGCTTAACTTGCCTTTTGGCAGTCCTGGGCCTTTGCCTAGAAAAATTTCCAGAAGGACGAGGATTTCTCCCAGAACAAAGCTGCCCCTTACTCCAGACCTGGATGCCATCGGAGCGCCAAACGTGCCCGACAAAATGCCATATGCATTGTGGGCTCTTGAGTTTGGCTTCCTGGGGAAAAATGATTCCTTTCCCAGACAACTTGCCTAACTGGCCTGTGGCGCGTCCTGGGCCTTTGCCTAGAAAAATTCCAGAAGGACGAGGATTACTCCCAGACCAAAACTGCCCCCTCATCCAGATCTGGATGCCATCGGAGCGCCAAACGTGGCCTACAAAATGACGTATGCATTGTGGGCTCTTCGTTTGGCTTCCTGGGGAAAAGTGCAATCTTTCCCAGCCAACTTGCCGAACTTGCCTGTGGCCCGTCCTGGGTCTTTGACTAGAAAATTTCCAGAAGGACGAGGATTTCTCCCAGAACAAAGGTGCCCCCTCCTCCAAACCTGGCTGACATCGGAGGGCCAAACGTGCACTACAAAAAGACGTCTGCCAAGTGGGCTCCTGAGTTTGGCTTCCTCGGGAAAAATGACTCCTTTCCCAGTCAACTTGCCTAACTTGCCTGTGGCCCGTCCTGGGCCTTTGCCTAGAAAAATTCCAGAAGGACGAGGATTTCTCCCAGACCAAAGCTGCCTCCTCCTGCAGACCTGTCTGCCATTGGAGGGCCAAATTGCCATACCAAATGACATCTACATTGTGGGCTCAGAGTTTAGCTTAATGGGGAAAACTGCCCCCATTCCCAGCCAACTTGCCGAACTTGCCTGTGGCCCGTCCTGGGCCTTTGCCTAGAAAAATTCCAGAAGGACGAGGATTTCTCCCAGACCAAAGCTGCCCCCTCCTCCAGACCTGGATGCCATCGGCGCGGCAAACGTGCCCGACAAAATGTCATATGCATTGTGGGCTCTTGAGTTTGTGTTCCAGGGGAAAAGTGCTACCATTTCCAGCCAAATTGCCGAACTTGCCTGTGGCCCGTCCTGGGCCTTTGCCTAGAAAAATTCCAGAAGGACGAGGATTTCTCCCAGGCCAAAGCTGCCCCCTCCTCCAGACCTGGCTGCCATCGGAGGCCCAAAACTGCCCTACAAAATAACTTCTGCCAAGTGGGTTCTTGAGTTTGGCTTCCTGGGGAAAAGTGCCACCTTTCCCAGCCAACTTGCTTAACTTGCCTTTTGGCAGTCCTGGGCCTTTGCCTACAAAAAATTCCAGCAGGACGAGGATATCTCCAAGAACAAAGCTGCCCCCTCCTCCAGACCTGGATGTCATCGGAGGGCCAAACGAGCCCGACAAAATCTGAGCTGCACTGTGGGCTCAGAGTTTAGCCGAATGGGGAAAAGTGCCACCTTTCCCAGCCAACTTGCCGAACTTGCCTGTGACCCATCCTGGGCCTTTGCCTAGAAAAATTCCAGAAGGACAAGGATTTCTCCCAGGCCAATGCTGTCCCTTACTCTAATCCTGGCTGTCATCAGAGTGCCAAACGTGCCCGACAAAATGATATCTGCCAAGTGGGCTCTTGAGCTGTGCTTCCTGGGGAAAAGTGACACCTTTCCCACCCAACTTGCCTAAGTTGCCTGTGGCCCGCCCTGGGCCTTTGCCTAGAAAAATTCCAGAAGGACGAGGATTTCTCCCAGACCAAAGCTGCCCCCTCCTCCAGACCTGGATGCCATTGGAGGCCCATACGTGCCCAACAAAATGTCATATGCAGTGTGGGATCAGAGTTTGTCTTAATGGAGAAAAGTGCCACCATTCCCAGCCAACTTGCCTTACTTGCCTGTGGCCCGTCCTGGGCCTTTGCCTAGAAAAATTCCACAAGGACGAGGATTTCTCCCAGAACAAAGCTGCCCCCTCCTAAAGACCTGGATGACATTGGAGGGCCAGACGTGCCCGACAAAATGTCATATGCATAGTGGGCGCAGAGTTTAGCCTAAGGGAAAAAGTGCCACCTTTCCAAGCCAACTTGCCTAGCTTACCTGTGACCCGTCCTGGGCCTTTGCCTAGAAAAATTTCCAGAAGGACGAGGATTTCTCCCAGGCCAAAGCTGCCCCCTCCTCCAGACCTGGCTGCCATCGGAGGCCCAAAACTGCCCTACAAAATA
This sequence comes from Cinclus cinclus, assembly GCF_963662255.1. Lineage (NCBI taxonomy): Eukaryota > Metazoa > Chordata > Aves > Passeriformes > Cinclidae > Cinclus > Cinclus cinclus. The sequence goes on along the minus strand of NC_085047.1, from coordinate 22,125,815 downwards.
ACTTCTGCCAAGTGGGTTCTTGAGTTTGGCTTCCTGGGGAAAAGTGCCACCTTTCCCAGCCAACTTGCTTAACTTGCCTTTTGGCAGTCCTGGGCCTTTGCCTAGAAAAATTTCCAGAAGGACGAGGATTTCTCCCAGAACAAAGCTGCCCCTTACTCCAGACCTGGATGCCATCGGAGCGCCAAACGTGCCCGACAAAATGCCATATGCATTGTGGGCTCTTGAGTTTGGCTTCCTGGGGAAAAATGATTCCTTTCCCAGACAACTTGCCTAACTGGCCTGTGGCGCGTCCTGGGCCTTTGCCTAGAAAAATTCCAGAAGGACGAGGATTACTCCCAGACCAAAGCTGCCCCCTCATCCAGATCTGGATGCCATCGGAGCGCCAAACGTGGCCTACAAAATGACGTATGCATTGCGGGCTCTTCGTTTGGCTTCCTGGGGAAAAGTGCAACCATTCCCAGCCAACTTGCCGAACTTGCCTGTGGCCCGTCCTGGGTCTTTGACTAGAAAATTTCCAGAAGGACGAGGATTTCTCCCAGAACAAAGGTGCCCCCTCCTCCAAACCTGGCTGACATCGGAGGGCCAAACGTGCACTACAAAAAGACGTCTGCCAAGTGGGCTCCTGAGTTTGGCTTCCTCGGGAAAAATGACTCCTTTCCCAGTCAACTTGCCTAACTTGCCTGTGGCCCGTCCTGGGCCATTGCCTAGAAAAATTCCAGAAGGACGAGGATTTCTCCCAGACCAAAGCTGCCTCCTCCTGCAGACCTGTCTGCCATTGGAGGGCCAAATTGCCATACCAAATGACATCTACATTGTGGGCTCAGAGTTTAGCTTAATGGGGAAAACTGCCCCCATTCCCAGCCAACTTGCCGAACTTGCCTGTGGCCCGTCCTGGGCCTTTGCCTAGAAAAATTCCAGAAGGACGAGGATTTCTCCCAGACCAAAGCTGCCCCCTCCTCCAGACCTGGATGCCATCGGCGCGGCAAACGTGCCCGACAAAATGTCATATGCATTGTGGGCTCTGGAGTTTGTGTTCCAGGGGAAAAGTGCTACCATTTCCAGCCAAATTGCCGAACTTGCCTGTGGCCCGTCTTGGGCCTTTGCCTAGAAAAATTCCAGAAGGACGAGGATTTCTCCCAGACCAATGCTGCCCCCTCCTCCAAACCTGGCTGCCATCGGAGGGCCAAACGTGCACTACAAAAAGACGTCTGCCAAGTGGGCTCCTGAGTTTGGCTTCCTCGGGAAAAATGACTCCTTTCCCAGTCAACTTGCCTATCTTGCCTGTGGCCCGTCCTGGGCCTAGGCCTGGAAAATTTCCAGAAGGACGAGGATTTCTCCCAGACCAGTGCTGACACCTCCTCCAAACCTGGCTGCCATCGGAGGGCCGAACGTGCCCTACAAAATGACGTATGCATTGTGGGCTCTTCGTTTGGCTTCCTGGGGAAAAGTGATTCCTTTCCCAGACAACTTGCCTATCTTGTCTGGGGCTCGTCCTGGGCCTTTGCTTAGAAAAATTCCAGAAGGACGAGGATTTCTCCCAGAACAAAGCTGCCCCCTCCTCCAGACCTGGATGACATCAGAGGGCCAAACGTGCCCAACAAAATGTCAGATGCATTGTGGGCTCAGAGTTTAGCCAAATGGGGAAAAGTGCCACCATTCCCAGCCGACTTGCCTAACTTGCCTTTTGGAAGTCCTGGGCCTTTGCCTAGAAAAATTCCAGAATGATGAGAATTTCTCCCAGACCAATGCTGCCCCCTCCTCCAGACCTGGATGACATTGGAGGCCCAAACGTGCCCTACAAAATGACTTCTGCTAGGTGGGGTCTAGAGTTTGGCTTCCGGGGGAAATGTGCCACCATTCCCAGCCAACTTGACTAACTCCCTGTGGTCCGTCCTGGCCCATTGCCTAGAAAAATTCCAGCAGGACGAGGATTTCTCCCCGACCGAAGCTGCCCCCTCATCCAGACATGGCTGCCTTCGGAGGGCCAAACGTGCCCTACAAAATTACTTTTGCCAGGTGGGCTCTAGAGCTTGGCTTCCTGGGGAAAAGTGCCACCTTTCCAACCCAAATTGCCTAAGTTGCCTGCGGCCCGTCCTGGGCCTTTGCCTACTAAAAATTCCAGCAGGACGAGGATTTCTCCCAGAACAAAGCTTCCCCCTCCTCCAGACCTGGATGCCATCGGAGGGCCAAACGTGCCCGACAAAATATCAGATGCATTGTGGGCTCAGAGTTTAACCTAATGGGGAAAAGTGCCACCTTTCCCAGCTAACTTGCCGAACTTGCCTGTGGCCCGTCCTGGGCCTTTGCCTAGAAAAATTCCAGAAGGGCGAGGATTTCTCCCAGACCAAAGCTACCCCGTCCTCGAGACCTGGATGCCATCGGAGCGCCAAAAGTGCCCGAGGAAATGTCATATGCATTGTGGGCTCTTGAGTTTGTGTTCCTGGGGAAAAGTGCTACCATTACCAGCCAAAATGCCGAACTTGCCTGTGGCCCGTCCTGGGCCTTTGCCTAGAAAAATTCCAGAAGGACGAGGATTTCTCCCAGACCAAAGCTGCCCCCTCCTCCAAACCTGGCTGCCATTGGAGGGCCAAACGTGCCATACAAAATGACATCTGCCAAGTGGGCTCTTGAGTTTGGCTTCCTGGGGAAAAGTGACACCTTTCCCAGGCAACATGCCGAACTTGCCTGTGGCCCGTCCTGGGCCTTTGCCTACAAAAAATTCCAGCAGGACGAGGATATCTCCGAGAACAAAGCTGCCCCCTCCTCCAGACATGGCTGCCTTCGGAGGGCCATAGTGCCCGACAAAATGTCAGATGCATTGTGGGCTCAGAGTTTAGCCTAATGGGGAAAAGTGCCACCATTCCCAGCCAACTTGCCGAACTTGCCTTTTGGAAGTCCTGGGCCTTTGCCTAGAAAAATTCCAGCAGGATGAGGATTTCTCCCAGACCAATGCGGACCCCTCCTCCAGATCTGGCAGCCACCGGAGGGACAAACGTGCCCTACAAAAAGACATCTGCCAAGTGGGCTCATAGTTTGGCTTCCTGGGGAAAAGTGCCACCATTCCCAGCCAACTTGCTTAACATGCCTGTGCCTCGTCCTGGGCCTTTGCCTACAAAAAATTCCAGCAGGACGAGGATTTCTCCGAGAACAAAGCTGCCCCCTCCTCCAGACCTGGATGTCATCGGAGGGCCAAACGAGCCCGACAAAATCTGAGCTTCACTGTGGGCTCAGAGTTTAGCCGAATGGGGAAAAGTGCCACCTTTCCCAGCCAACTTGCCGAACTTGCCTGTGACCCGTCCTGGGCCTTTGCCTAGAAAAATTCCAGAAGGACAAGGATTTCTCCCAGGCCAATGCTGTCCCCTACTCTAATCCTGGTTGTCATCAGAGTGCCAAACGTGCCCGACAAAATGATATCTGCCAAGTGGGCTCTTGAGCTGTGCTTCCTGGGGAAAAGTGACACCTTTCCCACCCAACTTGCCTAAGTTGCCTGTGGCCCGTCCTGGGCCTTTGCCTAGAAAAATTCCAGAAGGACGAGGATTTCTCCCAGACCAAAGCTGACACCTCCTCCAGACCTGGATGCCATTGGAGGCCCGTACGTACCCAACAAAATGTCATATGCAGTGTGGGATCAGAGTTTGTCCTAATGGAGAAAAGTGCCACCATTCCCAGCCAACTTGCCTTACGTGCCTGTGGCCCGTCCTGGGCCTTTGCCTAGAAAAATTCCAGAAGGGCGAGGATTTCTCCCAGACCAAAGCTGCCCCCTCCTACAGACCTGGCTGCCATTGGAGGGCCAAACTTGCAGTACCAAATGACATCTGCCAAGTGGGCTCTTGAGTTTGGCTTCCTGGGGAAAAGTGACACCTTTCCCAGCTAACATGCCGAACTTGCCTGTGGCCCTTCCTGGGCCTTTGCCTACAAAAATTCCAGAAGGACGAGGATTTCTCCCAGAACAAAGCTGCCCCCTCCTCCAGACATGACTGCCTTCGGAGGGCCAAATGTGCCCGACAAAATGTCAGATGCATTGTGGGCTCAGAGTTTAGCCTAATGGGGAAAAGTGCCACCATTCCCAGCCAACTTCCTTAACATGCCTGTGCCTCGTCCTGGGCCTTTGCTTAGAAAAATTCCAGAAGGATGAGGATATCTCCCAGACCAAAGCTGCCCCCTCCTCCAAACCTGGCTGCCATCGGAGCGCCAAACTTGCAGTACCAAATGACATCTGCCAAGTGGGCTCTTGAGTTTGGCTTCCTGGGGAAAAGTGACACCTTTCCCAGGCAATATGACGAACTTGCCTGTGGCCCGTCCTGGGCCTTTGCCTAGAAAAATTCCAGAAGGACGAGGATTTCTCCCAGACCAAAGCTGTCCCCTCCTCCAGATATGGCTGCCTTCGGAGGGACAAATGTGCCCTACACAATGAATTCCGCCAAGTGGGCTCTAGAGTTTGGCTTCCTGGGGAAAAGTGCCACCTTTCCCACCCAACTTGCCTAAGTTGCCTGTGGTCCGTCCTGGGCCTTTGCCTACAAAAAATTCCAGCAGGACGAGGATATCTCCAAGAGCAAAGCTGCTCCCTCCTCCAGACCTGGATGTCATCGGAGGGCCAAACGAGCCCGACAAAATCTGAGCTGCACTGTGGGCTCAGAGTTTAGCCGAATGGGGAAAAGTGCCACCTTTCCCAGCCAACTTGCCGAACTTGCCTGTGACCCGTCCTGGGCCTTTGCCTAGAAAAATTCCAGAAGGACAAGGATTTCTCCCAGGCCAATGCTGTCCCCTACTCTAATCCTGGCTGTCATCAGAGTGCCAAACGTGCCCGACAAAATGATATCTGCCAAGTGGGCTCTTGAGCTGTGCTTCCTGGGGAAAAGTGACACCTTTCCCACCCAACTTGCCTAAGTTGCCTGTGGCCCGCCCTGGGCCTTTGCCTAGAAAAATTCCAGAAGGACGAGGATTTCTCCCAGACCAAAGCTGACACCTCCTCCAGACCTGGATGCCATTGGAGGCCCATACGTGCCCAACAAAATGTCATATGCAGTGTGGGATCAGAGTTTGTCTTAATGGAGAAAAGTGCCACCATTCCCAGCCAACTTGCCTTACTTGCCTGTGGCCCGTCCTGGGCCTTTGCCTAGAAAAATTCCACAAGGACGAGGATTTCTCCCAGAACAAACCTGCCCCCTCCTAAAGACCTGGATGACATTGGAGGGCCAGACGTGCCCGACAAAATGTCATATGCATTGTGGGCGCAGAGTTTAGCCTAAGGGAAAAAGTGCAACCTTTCCAAGCCAACTTGCCTAGCTTACCTGTGACCCGTCCTGGGCCTTTGCCTAGAAAAATTTCCCGAAGGACGAGGATTTCTCCCAGGCCAAAGCTGCCCCCTCCTCCAGACCTGGCTGCCATCGGAGGCCCAAAACTGCCCTACAAAATAACTGCTGCCAAGTGGGTTCTTGAGTTTGGCTTCCTGGGGAAAAGTGCCACCTTTCCCAGCCAACTTGCTTAACTTGCCTTTTGGCAGTCCTGGGCCTTTGCCTAGAAAAATTTCCAGAAGGACGAGGATTTCTCCCAGAACAAAGCTGCCCCTTACTCCAGACCTGGATGCCATCGGAGCGCCAAACGTGCCCGACAAAATATCATATGCATTGTGGGCTCTTGAGTTTGGCTTCCAGGGGAAAAATGATTCCTTTCCCAGACAACTTGCCTAACTGGCCTGTGGCGCGTCCTGGGCCTTTGCCTAGAAAAATTCCAGAAGGACGAGGATTACTCCCAGACCAAAGCTGCCCCCTCATCCAGACCTGGATGACATCGGAGCGCCAAACGTGGCCTACAAAATGACGTATGCATTGTGGGCTCTTCGTTTGGCTTCCTGGGGAAAAGTGCAACCATTCCCAGCCAACTTGCCGAACTTGCCTGTGGCCCGTCCTGGGCCTTTGCCTAGAAAAATTCCAGAAGGACGAGGATTTCTCCCAGACCAAAGCTGCCTCCTCCTGCAGACCTGTCTGCCATTGGAGGGCCAAATTGCCATACCAAATGACATCTACATTGTGGGCTCAGAGTTTAGCTTAATGGGGAAAACTGCCCCCATTCCCAGCCAAATTGCCGAACTTGCCTGTGGCCCGTCCTGGGCCTTTGCCTAGAAAAATTCCAGAAGGACGAGGATTTCTCCCAGACCAAAGCTGCCCCCTCCTCCAGACCTGGATGCCATCGGCGCGGCAAACGTGCCCGACAAAATGTCATATGCATTGTGGGCTCTTGAGTTTGTGTTCCAGGGGAAAAGTGCTACCATTTCCAGCCAAATTGCCGAACTTGCCTGTGGCCCGTCTTGGGCCTTTGCCTAGAAAAATTCCAGAAGGACGAGGATTTCTCCCAGACCAATGCTGCCCCCTCCTCCAAACCTGGCTGCCATCGGAGGGCCAAACGTGCACTACAAAAAGACGTCTGCCAAGTGGGCTCCTGAGTTTGGCTTCCTCGGGAAAAATGACTCCTTTCCCAGTCAACTTGCCTAACTTGCCTGTGGCCCGTCCTGGGCCTAGGCCTGGAAAATTTCCAGAAGGACGAGGATTTCTCCCAGACCAGTGCTGACACCTCCTCCAAACCTGGCTGCCATCGGAGGGCCGAACGTGCCCTACAAAATGACGTATGCATTGTGGGCTCTTCGTTTGGCTTCCTGGGGAAAAGTGATTCCTTTCCCAGACAACTTGCCTATCTTGTCTGGGGCTCGTCCTGGGCCTTTGCTTAGAAAAATTCCAGAAGGACGAGGATTTCTCCCAGAACAAAGCTGCCCCCTCCTCCAGACCTGGATGACATCAGAGGGCCAAACGTGCCCAACAAAATGTCAGATGCATTGTGGGCTCAGAGTTTAGCCAAATGGGGAAAAGTGCCACCATTCCCAGCCAACTTGCCTAACATGCCTTTTGGAAGTCCTGGGCCTTTGCCTAGAAAAATTCCAGAATGATGAGAATTTCTCCCAGACCAATGCTGCCCCCTCCTCCAGACCTGGATGACATTGGAGGCCCAAACGTGCCCTACAAAATGACTTCTGCTAGGTGGGGTCTAGAGTTTGGCTTCCGGGGGAAATGTGCCACCATTCCCAGCCAACTTGATAAACTTCCTGTGGTCCGTCCTGGCCCATTGCCTAGAAAAATTCCAGCAGGACGAGGATTTCTCCCCGACCGAAGCTGCCCCCTCATCCAGACATGGCTGCCTTCGGAGGGCCAAACGTGCCCTACAAAATGACTTCTGCCAGGTGGGCTCTAGAGTTTGGCTTCCTGGGGAAAAGTGCCACATTTCCAACCCAAATTGCCTAAGTTGCCTGCGGTCCGTCCTGGGCCTTTGCCTACTAAAAATTCCAGAAGGACGAGGATTTCTCCCAGAACAAAGCTTCCCCCTCCTCCAGACCTGGATGCCATCGGAGGGCCAAACGTGCCCGACAAAATATCAGATGCATTGTGGGCTCAGAGTTTAACCTAATGGGGAAAAGTGCCACCTTTCCCAGCTAACTTGCCGAACTTGCCTGTGGCCCGTCCTGGGCCTTTGCCTAGAAAAATTCCAGAAGGACGAGGATTTCTCCCAGACCAAAGCTACCCCGTCCTCGAGACCTGGATGCCATCGGAGCGCCAAAAGTGCCCGAGGAAATGTCATATGCATTGTGGGCTCTTGCGTTTTTGTTCCTGGGGAAAAGTGCTACCATTACCAGCCAAAATGCCGAACTTGCCTGTGGCCCGTCCTGGGCCTTTGCCTAGAAAAATTCCAGAAGGACGAGGATTTCTCCCAGACCAAAGCTGCCCCCTCCTCCAAACCTGGCTGCCATTGGAGGGCCAAACGTGCCATACAAAATGACATCTGCCAAGTGGGCTCTTGAGTTTGGCTTCCTGGGGAAAAGTGACACCTTTCCCAGGCAACATGCCGAACTTGCCTGTGGCCCGTCCTGGGCCTTTGCCTACAAAAAATTCCAGCAGGACGAGGATATCTCCGAGAACAAAGCTGCCCCCTCCTCCAGACATGACTCCTTCGGAGGGCCAAATGTGCCCGACAAAATGTCAGATGCATTGTGGGCTCAGAGTTTAGCCTAATGGGGAAAAGTGCCACCTTTCCCAGTCAACTTGCCGAACTTGCCTTTTGGAAGTCCTGGGCCTTTGCCTAGAAAAATTCCAGCAGGACGAGGATTTCTCCCAGAACAAAGATGCCCCCTCCTCCAGACATGACTGCCTTCGGAGGGCCAAATGTGCCCGACAAAATGTCAGATGCATTGTGGGCTCAGAGTTTAGCCTAATGGGGAAAAGTGCCACCTTTCCCAGTCAACTTGCCGAACTTGCCTTTTGGAAGTCCTGGGCCTTTGCCTAGAAAAATTCCAGCAGGACGAGGATTTCTCCCAGACCAATGCGGACCCCTCCTCCAGATCTGGCAGCCACCGGAGGGACAAACGTGCCCTACAAAAAGACATCTGCCAAGTGGGCTCATAGTTTGGCTTCCTGGGGAAAAGTGCCACCATTCCCAGCCAACTTGCTTAACATGCCTGTGCCTCGTCCTGGGCCTTTGCTTAGAAAAATTCCAGAAGGATGAGGATATCTCCCAGACCAAAGCTGCCCCCTCCTCCAAACCTGGATGCCATCGGAGCGCCAAACTTGCAGTACCAAATGACATCTGCCAAGTGGGCTCTTGAGTTTGGCTTCCTGGGGAAAAGTGACACCTTTCCCAGGCAATATGACGAACTTGCCTGTGGTCCGTCCTGGGCCTTTGCCTAGAAAAATTCCAGAAGGACGAGGATTTCTCCCAGACCAAAGCTGTCCCCTCCTCCAGACACGGCTGCCTTCGGAGGGACAAATGTGCCCTACACAATGAATTCCGCCAAGTAGGCTCTAGAGTTTGGCTTCCTGGGGAAAAGTGCCACCTTTCCCACCCAACTTGCCTAAGTTGCCTGTGGTCCGTCCTGGGCCTTTGCCTACAAAAAATTCCAGCAGGACGAGGATATCTCCAAGAACAAAGCTGCCCCCTCCTCCAGACCTGGATGTCATCGGAGGGCCAAACGAGCCCGACAAAATCTGAGCTGCACTGTGGGCTCAGAGTTTAGCCGAATGGGGAAAAGTGCCACCTTTCCCAGCCAACTTGCCGAACTTGCCTGTGACCCGTCCTGGGCCTTTGCCTAGAAAAATTCCAGAAGGACAAGGATTTCTCCCAGGCCAATGCTGTCCCCTACTCTAATCCTGGCTGTCATCAGAGTGCCAAACGTGCCCGACAAAATGATATCTGCCAAGTGGGCTCTTGAGCTGTGCTTCCTGGGGAAAAGTGACACCTTTCCCACCCAACTTGCCTAAGTTGCCTGTGGCCCGTCCTGGGCCTTTGCCTAGAAAAATTCCAGAAGGACGAGGATTTCTCCCAGACCAAAGCTGACACCTCCTCCAGACCTGGATGCCATTGGAGGCCCATACGTGCCCAACAAAATGTCATATGCAGTGTGGGATCAGAGTTTGTCTTAATGGAGAAAAGTGCCACCATTCCCAGCCAACTTGCCTTACTTGCCTGTGGCCCGTCCTGGGCCTTTGCCTAGAAAAATTCCACAAGGACGAGGATTTCTCCCAGAACAAAGCTGCCCCCTACTCCAAACCTGGCTGCCATTGGAGGGCCAAACTTGCAGTACCAAAATGACATCTGCCAAGTGGGCTCTTGAGTTTGGCTTCCTGGGGAAAAATGACACCTTTCCCAGACAACTTGCCGAACTTGCCTGTGGCCCTTCCTGGGCCTTTGCCTAGAAAAATTCCAGAAGGACGAGGATTTCTCCCAGAACAAAGCTGCCCCCTCCTCCAGACATGACTGCCTTCGGAGGGCCAAATGTGCCCGACAAAATGTCAGATGCATTGTGGGCTCAGAGTTTAGCCTAATGGGGAAAAGTGCCACCTTTCCCAGTCAACTTGCCGAACTTGCCTTTTGGAAGTCCTGGGCCTTTGCCTAGAAAAATTCCAGCAGGACGAGGATTTCTCCCAGACCAATGCGGACCCCTCCTCCAGATCTGGCAGCCACCGGAGGGACAAACGTGCCCTACAAAAAGACATCTGCCAAGTGGGCTCATAGTTTGGCTTCCTGGGGAAAAGTGCCACCATTCCCAGCCAACTTGCTTAACATGCCTGTGCCTCGTCCTGGGCCTTTGCTTAGGAAAATTCCAGAAGGATGAGGATATCTCCCAGACCAAAGCTGCCCCCTCCTCCAAACCTGGATGCCATCGGAGCGCCAAACTTGCAGTACCAAATGACATCTGCCAAGTGGGCTCTTGAGTTTGGCTTCCTGGGGAAAAGTGACACCTTTCCCAGGCAATATGACGAACTTGCCTGTGGTCCGTCCTGGGCCTTTGCCTAGAAAAATTCCAGAAGGACGAGGATTTCTCCCAGACCAAAGCTGTCCCCTCCTCCAGACACGGCTGCCTTCGGAGGGACAAATGTGCCCTACACAATGAATTCCGCCAAGTAGGCTCTAGAGTTTGGCTTCCTGGGGAAAAGTGCCACCTTTCCCACCCAACTTGCCTAAGTTGCCTGTGGTCCGTCCTGGGCCTTTGCCTACAAAAAATTCCAGCAGGACGAGGATATCTCCAAGAACAAAGCTGCCCCCTCCTCCAGACCTGGATGTCATCGGAGGGCCAAACGAGCCCGACAAAATCTGAGCTGCACTGTGGGCTCAGAGTTTAGCCGAATGGGGAAAAGTGCCACCTTTCCCAGCCAACTTGCCGAACTTGCCTGTGACCCGTCCTGGGCCTTTGCCTAGAAAAATTCCAGAAGGACAAGGATTTCTCCCAGGCCAATGCTGTCCCCTACTCTAATCCTGGCTGTCATCAGAGTGCCAAACGTGCCCGACAAAATGATATCTGCCAAGTGGGCTCTTGAGCTGTGCTTCCTGGGGAAAAGTGACACCTTTCCCACCCAACTTGCCTAAGTTGCCTGTGGCCCGTCCTGGGCCTTTGCCTAGAAAAATTCCAGAAGGACGAGGATTTCTCCCAGACCAAAGCTGACACCTCCTCCAGACCTGGATGCCATTGGAGGCCCATACGTGCCCAACAAAATGTCATATGCAGTGTGGGATCAGAGTTTGTCTTAATGGAGAAAAGTGCCACCATTCCCAGCCAACTTGCCTTACTTGCCTGTGGCCCGTCCTGGGCCTTTGCCTAGAAAAATTCCACAAGGACGAGGATTTCTCCCAGAACAAAGCTGCCCCCTACTCCAAACCTGGCTGCCATTGGAGGGCCAAACTTGCAGTACCAAAATGACATCTGCCAAGTGGGCTCTTGAGTTTGGCTTCCTGGGGAAAAATGACACCTTTCCCAGACAACTTGCCGAACTTGCCTGTGGCCCTTCCTGGGCCTTTGCCTAGAAAAATTCCAGAAGGACGAGGATTTCTCCCAGAACAAAGCTGCCCCCTCCTCCAGACATGACTGCCTTCGGAGGGCCAAATGTGCCCGACAAAATGTCAGATGCATTGTGGGCTCAGAGTTTAGCCTAATGGGGAAAAGTGCCACCTTTCCCAGTCAACTTGCCGAACTTGCCTTTTGGAAGTCCTGGGCCTTTGCCTAGAAAAATTCCAGCAGGACGAGGATTTCTCCCAGACCAATGCGGACCCCTCCTCCAGATCTGGCAGCCACCGGAGGGACAAACGTGCCCTACAAAAAGACATCTGCCAAGTGGGCTCATAGTTTGGCTTCCTGGGGAAAAGTGCCACCATTCCCAGCCAACTTGCTTAACATGCCTGTGCCTCGTCCTGGGCCTTTGCTTAGGAAAATTCCAGAAGGATGAGGATATCTCCCAGACCAAAGCTGCCCCCTCCTCCAAACCTGGATGCCATCGGAGCGCCAAACTTGCAGTACCAAATGACATCTGCCAAGTGGGCTCTTGAGTTTGGCTTCCTGGGGAAAAGTGACACCTTTCCCAGGCAATATGACGAACTTGCCTGTGGTCCGTCCTGGGCCTTTGCCTAGAAAAATTCCAGAAGGACGAGGATTTCTCCCAGACCAAAGCTGTCCCCTCCTCCAGACACGGCTGCCTTCGGAGGGACAAATGTGCCCTACACAATGAATTCCGCCAAGTAGGCTCTAGAGTTTGGCTTCCTGGGGAAAAGTGCCACCTTTCCCACCCAACTTGCCTAAGTTGCCTGTGGTCCGTCCTGGGCCTTTGCCTACAAAAAATTCCAGCAGGACGAGGATATCTCCAAGAACAAAGCTGCCCCCTCCTCCAGACCTGGATGTCATCGGAGGGCCAAACGAGCCCGACAAAATCTGAGCTGCACTGTGGGCTCAGAGTTTAGCCGAATGGGGAAAAGTGCCACCTTTCCCAGCCAACTTGCCGAACTTGCCTGTGACCCGTCCTGGGCCTTTGCCTAGAAAAATTCCAGAAGGACAAGGATTTCTCCCAGGCCAATGCTGTCCCCTACTCTAATCCTGGCTGTCATCAGAGTGCCAAACGTGCCCGACAAAATGATATCTGCCAAGTGGGCTCTTGAGCTGTGCTTCCTGGGGAAAAGTGACACCTTTCCCACCCAACTTGCCTAAGTTGCCTGTGGCCCGTCCTGGGCCTTTGCCTAGAAAAATTCCAGAAGGACGAGGATTTCTCCCAGACCAAAGCTGCCCCCTCCTCCAAACCTGGCTGCCATTGGAGGGCCAAACGTGCCATACAAAATGTCATCTGCCAAGTGGGCTCTTGAGTTTGGCTTCCTGGGGAAAAGTGACACCTTTCCCAGGCAACATGCCGAACTTGCCTGTGGCCCGTCCTGGGCCTTTGCCTACAAAAAATTCCAGCAGGACGAGGATATCTCCGAGAACAAAGCTGCCCCCTCCTCCAGACATGGCTGCCTTCGGAGGGCCAAATGTGCCCGACAAAATGTCAGATGCATTGTGGGCTCAGAGTTTAGCCTAATGGGGAAAAGTGCCACCTTTCCCAGTCAACTTGCCGAACTTGCCTTTTGGAAGTCCTGGGCCTTTGCCTAGAAAAATTCCAGCAGGACGAGGATTTCTCCCAGACCAATGCGGACCCCTCCTCCAGATCTGGCAGCCACCGGAGGGACAAACGTGCCCTACAAAAAGACATCTGCCAAGTGGGCTCATAGTTTGGCTTCCTGGGGAAAAGTGCCACCATTCCCAGCCAACTTGCTTAACATGCCTGTGCCTCGTCCTGGGCCTTTGCTTAGAAAAATTCCAGAAGGATGAGGATATCTCCCAGACCAAAGCTGCCCCTTACTCCAGACCTGGATGCCATCGGAGCGCCAAACGAGCCCGACAAAATGCCATATTCATTGTGGGCTCTTGAGTTTGGCTTCCTGGGGAAAAATGATTCCTTTCCCAGACAACTTGCCTAACTGGCCTGTGGCGCGTCCTGGGCCTTTGCCTAGAAAAATTCCAGAAGGACGAGGATTACTCCCAGACCAAAGCTGCCCCCTCATCCAGACCTGGATGCCATCGGAGCGCCAAACGTGGCCTAAAAAATGACGTATGCATTGTGGGCTCTTCGTTTGGCTTCCTGGGGAAAAGTGCAACCATTCCCAGCCAACTTGCCGAACTTGCCTGTGGCCCGTCCTGGGTCTTTGACTAGAAAATTTCCAGAAGGACGAGGATTTCTCCCAGAACAAAGGTGCCCCCTCCTACAGACCTGGATGCCATCGGAGCGCTAAACGTGCCCGAGGAAATGTCATATGCATTGTGGGCTCTTGAGTTTGGCTTCCTGGGGAAAAGTGCAACCATTCCCAGCCAACTTGCCGAACTTGCCTTTTGGAAGTCCTGGGCCTTTGCCTTGAAAAATTCCAGAAGGACGAGGATTTCTCCCAGACCAAAGCTGACACCTCCTCCAGACCTGGATGTCATCGGAGCGCCAAACGTCCCCGACAAAATATCATATGCATTGTGGGCTCTTGAGTTTGGCTTCCTGGGGAAAAGTGATTCCTTTCCCAGTCAACTTACCTAACTTGCCTGTGGCCCGTCCTGGGCCTACGCCTGGAAAAATTCCAGAAGGACGAGGATTTCTCCCAGACCAATGCTGACCCATACTCCAAACCTGGCTGCCATTGGAGCGCCAAACGTGCCCTACAAAAAGACGTATGCATTGTGGGATCTTCGTTTGGCTTCCTGGGGAAAAGTGACTCCTTTCCCAGACAAGTTGCCGAACTTGTCTGGGGCTCGTCCTGGGCCTTTGCCTAGAAAAATTCCAGAAGGACGAGGATTTCTCCCAGAACAAAGCTGCCCCCTCCTCCAAACCTCTCTGCCATTGGAGGCCCAAACCTGCCCTACAAAATGGCTTCTGCCAAGTGGGCTCTTGAGTTTGACTTCCTGAGGAAAAGTGCCAACTTTCGCAGTCAACTTGCATAACTTGCCAGTGACCCGTCCTGGGCCTATGCCTAGAAAAATTCCAGATGGACGAGGATTTCTCCCAGACCAAAGCTGACTCCTCCACCAAACCTGGCTGTCATCAGAGGCCCAAACGTGCCCGACAAAATGACATCTGCCAAGTGGGCTCTTGAGTTTGGCTTCCTCGGGAATAATGACTCCTTTCCCAGTCAACTTGCCTAACTTGCCTGTGGCCCGTCCTGGGCCTTTGCCTAGAAAAATTCCAGAAGGACGAGGATTTCTCCCAGACCAAAGCTGCCTCCTCCTACAGACCTGTCTGCCATTGGAGGGCTAAATTGCCATACCAAATGACATCTACATTGTGGGCTCAGAGTTTAGCTTAATGGGGAAAACTGCCCCCATTCCCAGCCAACTTGCCGAACTTGCCTGTGGCCCGTCCTGGGCCTTTGCCTAGAAAAATTCCAGAAGGACGAGGATTTCTCCCAGACCAAAGCTGCCCCCTCCTCCAGACCTGGATGCCATCGGCGCGGCAAACGTGCCCGACAAAATGTCATATGCATTGTGGGCTCTTGAGTTTGTGTTCCAGGGGAAAAGTGCTACCATTTCCAGCCAAATTGCCGAACTTGCCTGTGGCCCGTCTTGGGCCTTTGCCTAGAAAAATTCCAGAAGGACGAGGATTTCTCCCAGACCAATGCTGCCCCCTCCTCCAAACCTGGCTGCCATCGGAGGGCCAAACGTGCATTACAAAAAGACGTCTGCCAAGTGGGCTCCTGAGTTTGGCTTCCTGGGGAAAAATGACTCCTTTCCCAGTCAACTTGCCTAACTTGCCTGTGGCCCGTCCTGGGCCTTTGCCTAGAAAAATTCCACAAGGACGAGGATTTCTCCCAGGCCAAAGCTGCCCCCTCCTCCAAACCTGGCTGCCATTGGAGGGCCAAACTTGCAGTACCAAATGACATGTGCCAAGTGGGCTCTTGAGTTTGGCTTCCTGGGGAAAAGTGACACCTTTCCCAGACCACTTGCCGAACTTGCCTGTGGCCCTTCCTGGGCCTTTGCCTAGAAAAATTCCAGAAGGACGAGGATTTCTCCCAGAACAAAGCTGCCCCCTCCTCCAAACCTGGCTGCCTTCGGAGGGCCAAATGTGCCCGACAAAATGTCAGATGCATTGTGGGCTCAGAGTTTAGCCTAATGGGGAAAAGTGCCACCTTTCCCAGTCAACTTGCCGAACTTGCCTTTTGGAAGTCCTGGGCCTTTGCCTAGAAAAATTCCAGCAGGACGAGGATTTCTCCCAGACCAATGCGGACCCCTCCTCCAGATCTGGCAGCCACCGGAGGGACAAACGTGCCCTACAAAAAGACATCTGCCAAGTGGGCTCATAGTTTGGCTTCCTGGGGAAAAGTGCCACCATCCCCAGCCAACTTGCTTAACATGCCTGTGCCTCGTCCTGGGCCTTTGCTTAGAAAAATTCCAGAAGGATGAGGATATCTCCCAGACCAAAGCTGCCCCCTCCTCCAAACCTGGATGCCATCGGAGCGCCAAACTTGCAGTACCAAATGACATCTGCCAAGTGGGCTCTTGAGTTTGGCTTCCTGGGGAAAAGTGACACCTTTCCCAGGCAATATGACGAACTTGCCTGTGGCCCGTCCTGGGCCTTTGCCTAGAAAAATTCCAGAAGGACGAGGATTTCTCCCAGACCAAAGCTGACACCTCCTCCAGACCTGGATGCCATTGGAGGCCCATACGTGCCCAACAAAATGTCATATGCAGTGTGGGATCAGAGTTTGTCTTAATGGAGAAAAGTGCCACCATTCCCAGCCAACTTGCCTTACTTGCCTGTGGCGCGTCCTGGGCCTTTGCCTAGAAAAATTCCACAAGGACGAGGATTTCTCCCAGAACAAACCTGCCCCCTCCTAAAGACCTGGATGACATTGGAGGGCCAGACGTGCCCGACAAAATGTCATATGCATTGTGGGCGCAGAGTTTAGCCTAAGGGAAAAAGTGCCACCTTTCCAAGCCAACTTGCCTAGCTTACCTGTGACCCGTCCTGGGCCTTTGCCTAGAAAAATTTCCCGAAGGACGAGGATTTCTCCCAGGCCAAAGCTGCCCCCTCCTCCAGACCTGGCTGCCATCGGAGGCCCAAAACTGCCCTACAAAATAACTTCTGCCAAGTGGGTTCTCGAGTTTGGCTTCCTGGGGGAAAAGTGCCGCCTTTCCCAGCCAACTTGCTTAACTTGCCTTTTGGCAGTCCTGGGCCTTTGCCTAGAAAAATTTCCAGAAGGACGAGGATTTCTCCCAGAACAAAGCTGCCCCTTACTCCAGACCTGGATGCCATCGGAGCGCCAAACGAGCCCGACAAAATGCCATATTCATTGTGGGCTCTTGAGTTTGGCTTCCTGGGGAAAAATGATTCCTTTCCCAGACAACTTGCCTAACTGGCCTGTGGCGCGTCCTGGGCCTTTGCCTAGAAAAATTCCAGAAGGACGAGGATTACTCCCAGACCAAAGCTGCCCCCTCATCCAGACCTGGATGCCATCGGAGCGCCAAACGTGGCCTAAAAAATGACGTATGCATTGTGGGCTCTTCGTTTGGCTTCCTGGGGAAAAGTGCAACCATTCCCAGCCAACTTGCCGAACTTGCCTGTGGCCCGTCCTGGGTCTTTGACTAGAAAATTTCCAGAAGGACGAGGATTTCTCCCAGAACAAAGGTGCCCCCTCCTACAGACCTGGATGCCATCGGAGCGCTAAACGTGCCCGAGGAAATGTCATATGCATTGTGGGCTCTTGAGTTTGGCTTCCTGGGGAAAAGTGCAACCATTCCCAGCCAACTTGCCGAACTTGCCTTTTGGAAGTCCTGGGCCTTTGCCTTGAAAAATTCCAGAAGGACGAGGATTTCTCCCAGACCAGTGCTGACACCTCCTCCAAACCTGGCTGCCATCGGAGGGCCGAACGTGCCCTACAAAATGACCTATGCATTGTGGGCTCTTCGTTTGGCTTCCTGGGGAAAAGTGATTCCTTTCCCAGACAACTTGTCTCTCTTGTCTGGGGCTCGTCCTGGGCCTTTGCTTAGAAAAATTCCAGAAGGACGAGGATTTCTCCCAGAACAAAGCTGCCCCCTCCTCCAGACCTGGATGACATCAGAGGGCCAAACGTGCCCAACAAAATGTCAGATGCATTGTGCGCGCAGAGTTTAGCCAAATGGGGAAAAGTGCCACCATTCCCAGCCAACTTGCCTAACTTGCCTTTTGGAAGTCCTGGGCCTTTGCCTAGAAAAATTCCAGAATGATGAGAATTTCTCCCAGACCAATGCTGCCCCCTCCTCCAGACCTGGATGACATTGGAGGCCCAAACGTGCCCTACAAAATGACTTCTGCTAGGTGGGGTCTAGAGTTTGGCTTCCGGGGGAAATGTGCCACCATTCCCAGCCAACTTGACTAACTCCCTGTGGTCCGTCCTGGCCCATTGCCTAGAAAAATTCCAGCAGGACGAGGATTTCTCCCCGACCGAAGCTGCCCCTCCTCCAGACATGGCTGCCTTCGGAGGGCCAAACGTGCCCTACAAAATGACTTTTGCCAGGTGGGCTCTAGAGTTTGGCTTCCTGGGGAAAAGTGCCACCTTTCCAACCCAAATTGCCTAAGTTGCCTGCGGTCCGTCCTGGGCCTTTGCCTACTAAAAATTCCAGCAGGACGAGGATATCTCCAAGAACAAAGCTGCCCCTTCCTCCAGACCTGGATGCCATCGGAGGGCCAAATGTGCCCGACAAAATATCAGATGCATTGTGGGCTCAGAGTTTAACCTAATGGGGAAAAGTGCCACCTTTCCCAGCTAACTTGCCGAACTTGCCTGTGGCCCGTCCTGGGCCTTTGCCTAGAAAAATTCCAGAAGGACGAGGATTTCTCCCAGACCAAAGCTGACACCTCCTCCAGACCTGGATGCCATTGGAGGCCCATACGTGCCCAACAAAATGTCATATGCAGTGTGGGATCAGAGTTTGTCTTAATGGAGAAAAGTGCCACCATTCCCAGCCAACTTGCCTTACTTGCCTGTGGCGCGTCCTGGGCCTTTGCCTAGAAAAATTCCACAAGGACGAGGATTTCTCCCAGAACAAACCTGCCCCCTCCTAAAGACCTGGATGACATTGGAGGGCCAGACGTGCCCGACAAAATGTCATATGCATTGTGGGCGCAGAGTTTAGCCTAAGGGAAAAAGTGCCACCTTTCCAAGCCAACTTGCCTAGCTTACCTGTGACCCGTCCTGGGCCTTTGCCTAGAAAAATTTCCCGAAGGACGAGGATTTCTCCCAGGCCAAAGCTGCCCCCTCCTCCAGACCTGGCTGCCATCGGAGGCCCAAAACTGCCCTACAAAATAACTTCTGCCAAGTGGGTTCTCGAGTTTGGCTTCCTGGGGGAAAAGTGCCGCCTTTCCCAGCCAACTTGCTTAACTTGCCTTTTGGCAGTCCTGGGCCTTTGCCTAGAAAAATTTCCAGAAGGACGAGGATTTCTCCCAGAACAAAGCTGCCCCTTACTCCAGACCTGGATGCCATCGGAGCGCCAAACGAGCCCGACAAAATGCCATATTCATTGTGGGCTCTTGAGTTTGGCTTCCTGGGGAAAAATGATTCCTTTCCCAGACAACTTGCCTAACTGGCCTGTGGCGCGTCCTGGGCCTTTGCCTAGAAAAATTCCAGAAGGACGAGGATTACTCCCAGACCAAAGCTGCCCCCTCATCCAGACCTGGATGCCATCGGAGCGCCAAACGTGGCCTAAAAAATGACGTATGCATTGTGGGCTCTTCGTTTGGCTTCCTGGGGAAAAGTGCAACCATTCCCAGCCAACTTGCCGAACTTGCCTGTGGCCCGTCCTGGGTCTTTGACTAGAAAATTTCCAGAAGGACGAGGATTTCTCCCAGAACAAAGGTGCCCCCTCCTACAGACCTGGATGCCATCGGAGCGCTAAACGTGCCCGAGGAAATGTCATATGCATTGTGGGCTCTTGAGTTTGGCTTCCTGGGGAAAAGTGCAACCATTCCCAGCCAACTTGCCGAACTTGCCTTTTGGAAGTCCTGGGCCTTTGCCTTGAAAAATTCCAGAAGGACGAGGATTTCTCCCAGACCAAAGCTGACACCTCCTCCAGACCTGGATGTCATCGGAGCGCCAAACGTCCCCGACAAAATATCATATGCATTGTGGGCTCTTGAGTTTGGCTTCCTGGGGAAAAGTGATTCCTTTCCCAGTCAACTTACCTAACTTGCCTGTGGCCCGTCCTGGGCCTACGCCTGGAAAAATTCCAGAAGGACGAGGATTTCTCCCAGACCAATGCTGACCCATACTCCAAACCTGGCTGCCATTGGAGCGCCAAACGTGCCCTACAAAAAGACGTATGCATTGTGGGATCTTCGTTTGGCTTCCTGGGGAAAAGTGACTCCTTTCCCAGACAAGTTGCCGAACTTGTCTGGGGCTCGTCCTGGGCCTTTGCCTAGAAAAATTCCAGAAGGACGAGGATTTCTCCCAGAACAAAGCTGCCCCCTCCTCCAAACCTCTCTGCCATTGGAGGCCCAAACCTGCCCTACAAAATGGCTTCTGCCAAGTGGGCTCTTGAGTTTGACTTCCTGAGGAAAAGTGCCAACTTTCGCAGTCAACTTGCATAACTTGCCAGTGACCCGTCCTGGGCCTATGCCTAGAAAAATTCCAGATGGACGAGGATTTCTCCCAGACCAAAGCTGACTCCTCCACCAAACCTGGCTGTCATCAGAGGCCCAAACGTGCCCGACAAAATGACATCTGCCAAGTGGGCTCTTGAGTTTGGCTTCCTCGGGAATAATGACTCCTTTCCCAGTCAACTTGCCGAACTTGCCTGTGGCCCGTCCTGGGCCTTTGCCTAGAAAAATTCCAGAAGGACGAGGATTTCTCCCAGACCAAAGCTGCCTCCTCCTACAGACCTGTCTGCCATTGGAGGGCTAAATTGCCATACCAAATGACATCTACATTGTGGGCTCAGAGTTTAGCTTAATGGGGAAAACTGCCCCCATTCCCAGCCAACTTGCCGAACTTGCCTGTGGCCCGTCCTGGGCCTTTGCCTAGAAAAATTCCAGAAGGACGAGGATTTCTCCCAGACCAAAGCTGCCCCCTCCTCCAGACCTGGATGCCATCGGCGCGGCAAACGTGCCCGACAAAATGTCATATGCATTGTGGGCTCTTGAGTTTGTGTTCCAGGGGAAAAGTGCTACCATTTCCAGCCAAATTGCCGAACTTGCCTGTGGCCCGTCTTGGGCCTTTGCCTAGAAAAATTCCAGAAGGACGAGGATTTCTCCCAGACCAATGCTGCCCCCTCCTCCAAACCTGGCTGCCATCGGAGGGCCAAACGTGCATTACAAAAAGACGTCTGCCAAGTGGGCTCCTGAGTTTGGCTTCCTCGGGAAAAATGACTCCTTTCCCAGTCAACTTGCCTAACTTGCCTGTGGCCCGTCCTGGGCCTCTGCCTAGAAAAATTTCCCGAAGGACGAGGATTTCTCCCAGAACAAAGCTGCCCCCTCCTCCAGACCTGGATGACATCAGAGGGCCAAACGTGCCCAACAA
The DNA here is from genome assembly GCF_963662255.1 of Cinclus cinclus. Taxonomy (NCBI): domain Eukaryota; kingdom Metazoa; phylum Chordata; class Aves; order Passeriformes; family Cinclidae; genus Cinclus; species Cinclus cinclus. The sequence continues at coordinate 22,104,953 of NC_085047.1, read as the reverse complement.
AATGTCAGATGCATTGTGGGCTCAGAGTTTAGCCAAATGGGGAAAAGTGCCACCATTCCCAGCCAACTTGCCTAACTTGCCTTTTGGAAGTCCTGGGCCTTTGCCTAGAAAAATTCCAGAATGATGAGAATTTCTCCCAGACCAATGCTGCCCCCTCCTCCAGACCTGGATGACATTGGAGGCCCAAACGTGCCCTACAAAATGACTTCTGCCAAGTGGGTTCTTGAGTTTGGCTTCCTGGGGAAAAGTGCCACCTTTCCCAGCCAACTTGCTTAACTTGCCTTTTGGCAGTCCTGGGCCTTTGCCTAGAAAAATTTCCAGAAGGACGAGGATTTCTCCCAGACCAAAGCTGCCTCCTCCTGCAGACCTGTCTGCCATTCGAGGGCCAAATTGCCATACCAAATGACATCTACATTGTGGGCTCAGAGTTTAGCTTAATGGGGAAAACTGCCCCCATTCCCAGCCAACTTGCCGAACTTGCCTGTGGCCCGTCCTGGGCCTTTGCCTAGAAAAATTCCAGAAGGACGAGGATTTCTCCCAGACCAAAGCTGCCCCCTCCTCCAGACCTGGATGCCATCGGCGCGGCAAACGTGCCCGACAAAATGTCATATGCATTGTGGGCTCTTGAGTTTGTGTTCCAGGGGAAAAGTGCTACCATTTCCAGCCAAATTGCCGAACTTGCCTGTGGCCCGTCTTGGGCCTTTGCCTAGAAAAATTCCAGAAGGACGAGGATTTCTCCCAGACCAGTGCTGACACCTCCTCCAAACCTGGCTGCCATCGGAGGGCCGAACGTGCCCTACAAAATGACCTATGCATTGTGGGCTCTTCGTTTGGCTTCCTGGGGAAAAGTGATTCCTTTCCCAGACAACTTGTCTCTCTTGTCTGGGGCTCGTCCTGGGCCTTTGCTTAGAAAAATTCCACAAGGACGAGGATTTCTCCCAGAACAAAGCTGCCCCCTCCTCCAGACCTGGATGACATCAGAGGGCCAAACGTGCCCAACAAAATGTCAGATGCATTGTGCGCTCAGAGTTTAGCCAAATGGGGAAAAGTGCCACCATTCCCAGCCAACTTGCCTAACTTGCCTTTTGGAAGTCCTGGGCCTTTGCCTAGAAAAATTCCAGAATGATGAGAATTTCTCCCAGACCAATGCTGCCCCCTCCTCCAGACCTGGATGACATTGGAGGCCCAAACGTGCCCTACAAAATGACTTCTGCTAGGTGGGGTCTAGAGTTTGGCTTCCGGGGGAAATGTGCCACCATTCCCAGCCAACTTGACTAACTCCCTGTGGTCCGTCCTGGCCCATTGCCTAGAAAAATTCCAGCAGGACGAGGATTTCTCCCCGACCGAAGCTGCCCCTCCTCCAGACATGGCTGCCTTCGGAGGGCCAAACGTGCCCTACAAAATGACTTTTGCCAGGTGGGCTCTAGAGTTTGGCTTCCTGGGGAAAAGTGCCACCTTTCCAACCCAAATTGCCTAAGTTGCCTGCGGTCCGTCCTGGGCCTTTGCCTACTAAAAATTCCAGCAGGACGAGGATATCTCCAAGAACAAAGCTGCCCCTTCCTCCAGACCTGGATGCCATCGGAGGGCCAAATGTGCCCGACAAAATATCAGATGCATTGTGGGCTCAGAGTTTAACCTAATGGGGAAAAGTGCCACCTTTCCCAGCTAACTTGCCGAACTTGCCTGTGGCCCGTCCTGGGCCTTTGCCTAGAAAAATTCCAGAAGGACGAGGATTTCTCCCAGACCAAAGCTACCCCGTCCTCGAGACCTGGATGCCATCGGAGCGCCAAAAGTGCCCGAGGAAATGTCATATGCATTGTGGGCTCTTGAGTTTGTGTTCCTGGGGAAAAGTGCTACCATTACCAGCCAAAATGCCGAACTTGCCTGTGGCCCGTCCTGGGCCTTTGCCTAGAAAAATTCCAGAAGGACGAGGATTTCTCCCAGACCAAAGCTGCCCCCTCCCCCAAACCTGGCTGCCATTGGAGGGCCAAACGTGCCATACAAAATGACATCTGCCAAGTGGGCTCTTGAGTTTGGCTTCCTGGGGAAAAGTGACACCTTTCCCAGACCACTTGCCGAACTTGCCTGTGGCCCGTCCTGGGCCTTTGCCTAGAAAAATTCCAGAAGGACGAGGATTTCTCCCAGAACAAAGCTGCCCCCTCCTCCAGACATGGCTGCCTTCGGAGGGCCAAATGTGCCCGACAAAATGTCAGATGCATTGTGGGCTCAGAGTTTAGCTTAATGGGGAAAAGTGCCACCTTTCCCAGTCAACTTGCCTATCTGGCCTTTTGGAAGTCCTGGGCCTTTGCCTAGAAAAATTCCAGCAGGACGAGGATTTCTCCCAGACCAATGCGGACCCCTCCTCCAGATATGGCAGCCACCAGAGGGACAAACGTGCCCTACAAAAAGACATCTGCCAAGTGGGCTCATAGTTTGGCTTCCTGGGGAAAAGTGCCACCATTCCCAGCCAACTTGCTTAACATGCCTGTGCCTCGTCCTGGGCCTTTGCCTACAAAAAATTCCAGCAGGACGAGGATATCTCCAAGAACAAAGCTGCCCCCTCCTCCAGACCTGGATGTCATCGGAGGGCCAAACGTGCCCGACAAAATCTGAGCTGCACTGTGGGCTCAGACTTTAGCCGAATGGGGAAAAGTGCCACCTTTCCCAGCCAACTTGCCGAACTTGCCTGTGACCCGTCCTGGGCCTTTGCCTAGAAAAATTCCAGAAGGACAAGGATTTCTCCCAGGCCAATGCTGTCCCCTACTCTAATCATGGTTGTCATCAGAGTGCCAAACGTGCCCGACAAAATGATATCTGCCAAGTGGGCTCTTGAGCTGTGCTTCCTGGGGAAAAGTGACACCTTTCCCACCCAACTTGCCTAAGTTGCCTGTGGCCCGCCCTGGGCCTTTGCCTAGAAAAATTCCAGAAGGACGAGGATTTCTCCCAGACCAAAGCTGACACCTCCTCCAGACCTGGATGCCATTGGAGGCCCATACGTACCCAACAAAATGTCATATGCAGTGTGGGATCAGAGTTTGTCCTAATGGAGAAAAGTGCCACCATTCCCAGCCAACTTGCCTTACTTGCCTGTGGCCCGTCCTGGGCCTTTGCCTAGAAAAATTCCAGAAGGGCGAGGATTTCTCCCAGACCAAAGCTGCCCCCTCCTCCAAACCTGGCTGCCATTAGAGGGCCAAACTTGCAGTACCAAATGACATGTGCCAAGTGGGCTCTTGAGTTTGGCTTCCTGGGGAAAAGTGACACCTTTCCCAGACCACTTGCCGAACTTGCCTGTGGCCCTTCCTGGGCCTTTGCCTAGAAAAATTCCAGAAGGACGAGTATTTCTCCCAGAACAAAGCTGCCCCCTCCTCCAGACATGACTGCCTTCGGAGGGCCAAATGTGCCCGACAAAATGTCAGATGCATTGTGGGCTCAGAGTTTAGCCTAATGGGGAAAAGTGCCACCTTTCCCAGTCAACTTGCTGAACTTGCCTTTTGGAAGTCCTGGGCCTTTGCCTAGAAAAATTCCAGCAGGACGAGGATTTCTCCCAGACCAATGCGGACCCCTCCTCCAGATCTGGCAGCCACCGGAGGGACAAACGTGCCCTACAAAAAGACATCTGCCAAGTGGGCTCATAGTTTGGCTTCCTGGGGAAAAGTGCCACCATCCCCAGCCAACTTGCTTAACATGCCTGTGCCTCGTCCTGGGCCTTTGCTTAGAAAAATTCCAGAAGGATGAGGATATCTCCCAGACCAAAGCTGCCCCCTCCTCCAAACCTGGATGCCATCGGAGCGCCAAACTTGCAGTACCAAATGACATCTGCCAAGTGGGCTCTTGAGTTTGGCTTCCTGGGGAAAAGTGACACCTTTCCCAGGCAATATGACGAACTTGCCTGTGGCCCGTCCTGGGCCTTTGCCTAGAAAAATTCCAGAAGGACGAGGATTTCTCCCAGACCAAAGCTGACACCTCCTCCAGACCTGGATGCCATTGGAGGCCCATACGTGCCCAACAAAATGTCATATGCAGTGTGGGATCAGAGTTTGTCTTAATGGAGAAAAGTGCCACCATTCCCAGCCAACTTGCCTTACTTGCCTGTGGCGCGTCCTGGGCCTTTGCCTAGAAAAATTCCACAAGGACGAGGATTTCTCCCAGAACAAACCTGCCCCCTCCTAAAGACCTGGATGACATTGGAGGGCCAGACGTGCCCGACAAAATGTCATATGCATTGTGGGCGCAGAGTTTAGCCTAAGGGAAAAAGTGCCACCTTTCCAAGCCAACTTGCCTTGCTTACCTGTGACCCGTCCTGGGCCTTTGCCTAGAAAAATTTCCCGAAGCACGAGGATTTCTCCCAGGCCAAAGCTGCCCCCTCCTCCAGACCTGGCTGCCATCGGAGGCCCAAAACGGCCCTACAAAATAACTTCTGCCAAGTGGGTTCTCGAGTTTGGCTTCCTGGGGGAAAAGTGCCGCCTTTCCCAGCCAACTTGCTTAACTTGCCTTTTGGCAGTCCTGGGCCTTTGCCTAGAAAAATTTCCAGAAGGACGAGGATTTCTCCCAGAACAAAGCTGCCCCTTACTCCAGACCTGGATGCCATCGGAGCGCCAAACGAGCCCGACAAAATGCCATATTCATTGTGGGCTCTTGAGTTTGGCTTCCTGGGGAAAAATGATTCCTTTCCCAGACAACTTGCCTAACTGGCCTGTGGCGCGTCCTGGGCCTTTGCCTAGAAAAATTCCAGAAGGACGAGGATTACTCCCAGACCAAAGCTGCCCCCTCATCCAGACCTGGATGCCATCGGAGCGCCAAACGTGGCCTAAAAAATGACGTATGCATTGTGGGCTCTTCGTTTGGCTTCCTGGGGAAAAGTGCAACCATTCCCAGCCAACTTGCCGAACTTGCCTGTGGCCCGTCCTGGGTCTTTGACTAGAAAATTTCCAGAAGGACGAGGATTTCTCCCAGAACAAAGGTGCCCCCTCCTACAGACCTGGATGCCATCGGAGCGCTAAACGTGCCCGAGGAAATGTCATATGCATTGTGGGCTCTTGAGTTTGGCTTCCTGGGGAAAAGTGCAACCATTCCCAGCCAACTTGCCGAACTTGCCTTTTGGAAGTCCTGGGCCTTTGCCTTGAAAAATTCCAGAAGGACGAGGATTTCTCCCAGACCAAAGCTGACACCTCCTCCAGACCTGGATGTCATCGGAGCGCCAAACGTCCCCGACAAAATATCATATGCATTGTGGGCTCTTGAGTTTGGCTTCCTGGGGAAAAGTGATTCCTTTCCCAGTCAACTTACCTAACTTGCCTGTGGCCCGTCCTGGGCCTACGCCTGGAAAAATTCCAGAAGGACGAGGATTTCTCCCAGACCAATGCTGACCCATACTCCAAACCTGGCTGCCATTGGAGCGCCAAACGTGCCCTACAAAAAGACGTATGCATTGTGGGATCTTCGTTTGGCTTCCTGGGGAAAAGTGACTCCTTTCCCAGACAAGTTGCCGAACTTGTCTGGGGCTCGTCCTGGGCCTTTGCCTAGAAAAATTCCAGAAGGACGAGGATTTCTCCCAGAACAAAGCTGCCCCCTCCTCCAAACCTCTCTGCCATTGGAGGCCCAAACCTGCCCTACAAAATGGCTTCTGCCAAGTGGGCTCTTGAGTTTGACTTCCTGAGGAAAAGTGCCAACTTTCGCAGTCAACTTGCATAACTTGCCAGTGACCCGTCCTGGGCCTATGCCTAGAAAAATTCCAGATGGACGAGGATTTCTCCCAGACCAAAGCTGACTCCTCCACCAAACCTGGCTGTCATCAGAGGCCCAAACGTGCCCGACAAAATGACATCTGCCAAGTGGGCTCTTGAGTTTGGCTTCCTCGGGAATAATGACTCCTTTCCCAGTCAACTTGCCTAACTTGCCTGTGGCCCGTCCTGGGCCTTTGCCTAGAAAAATTCCAGAAGGACGAGGATTTCTCCCAGACCAAAGCTGCCTCCTCCTACAGACCTGTCTGCCATTGGAGGGCTAAATTGCCATACCAAATGACATCTACATTGTGGGCTCAGAGTTTAGCTTAATGGGGAAAACTGCCCCCATTCCCAGCCAACTTGCCGAACTTGCCTGTGGCCCGTCCTGGGCCTTTGCCTAGAAAAATTCCAGAAGGACGAGGATTTCTCCCAGACCAAAGCTGCCCCCTCCTCCAGACCTGGATGCCATCGGCGCGGCAAACGTGCCCGACAAAATGTCATATGCATTGTGGGCTCTTGAGTTTGTGTTCCAGGGGAAAAGTGCTACCATTTCCAGCCAAATTGCCGAACTTGCCTGTGGCCCGTCTTGGGCCTTTGCCTAGAAAAATTCCAGAAGGACGAGGATTTCTCCCAGACCAATGCTGCCCCCTCCTCCAAACCTGGCTGCCATCGGAGGGCCAAACGTGCATTACAAAAAGACGTCTGCCAAGTGGGCTCCTGAGTTTGGCTTCCTCGGGAAAAATGACTCCTTTCCCAGTCAACTTGCCTAACTTGCCTGTGGCCCGTCCTGGGCCTTTGCCTAGAAAAATTTCCCGAAGGACGAGGATTTCTCCCAGAACAAAGCTGCCCCCTCCTCCAGACCTGGATGACATCAGAGGGCCAAACGTGCCCAACAAAATGTCAGATGCATTGTGGGCTCAGAGTTTAGCCAAATGGGGAAAAGTGCCACCATTCCCAGCCAACTTGCCTAACTTGCCTTTTGGAAGTCCTGGGCCTTTGCCTAGAAAAATTCCAGAATGATGAGAATTTCTCCCAGACCAATGCTGCCCCCTCCTCCAGACCTGGATGACATTGGAGGCCCAAACGTGCCCTACAAAATGACTTCTGCCAAGTGGGTTCTTGAGTTTGGCTTCCTGGGGAAAAGTGCCACCTTTCCCAGCCAACTTGCTTAACTTGCCTTTTGGCAGTCCTGGGCCTTTGCCTAGAAAAATTTCCAGAAGGACGAGGATTTCTCCCAGACCAAAGCTGCCTCCTCCTGCAGACCTGTCTGCCATTCGAGGGCCAAATTGCCATACCAAATGACATCTACATTGTGGGCTCAGAGTTTAGCTTAATGGGGAAAACTGCCCCCATTCCCAGCCAACTTGCCGAACTTGCCTGTGGCCCGTCCTGGGCCTTTGCCTAGAAAAATTCCAGAAGGACGAGGATTTCTCCCAGACCAAAGCTGCCCCCTCCTCCAGACCTGGATGCCATCGGCGCGGCAAACGTGCCCGACAAAATGTCATATGCATTGTGGGCTCTTGAGTTTGTGTTCCAGGGGAAAAGTGCTACCATTTCCAGCCAAATTGCCGAACTTGCCTGTGGCCCGTCTTGGGCCTTTGCCTAGAAAAATTCCAGAAGGACGAGGATTTCTCCCAGACCAGTGCTGACACCTCCTCCAAACCTGGCTGCCATCGGAGGGCCGAACGTGCCCTACAAAATGACCTATGCATTGTGGGCTCTTCGTTTGGCTTCCTGGGGAAAAGTGATTCCTTTCCCAGACAACTTGTCTCTCTTGTCTGGGGCTCGTCCTGGGCCTTTGCTTAGAAAAATTCCAGAAGGAGGAGGATTTCTCCCAGAACAAAGCTGCCCCCTCCTCCAGACCTGGATGACATCAGAGGGCCAAACGTGCCCAACAAAATGTCAGATGCATTGTGCGCTCAGAGTTTAGCCAAATGGGGAAAAGTGCCACCATTCCCAGCCAACTTGCCTAACTTGCCTTTTGGAAGTCCTGGGCCTTTGCCTAGAAAAATTCCAGAATGATGAGAATTTCTCCCAGACCAATGCTGCCCCCTCCTCCAGACCTGGATGACATTGGAGGCCCAAACGTGCCCTACAAAATGACTTCTGCTAGGTGGGGTCTAGAGTTTGGCTTCCGGGGGAAATGTGCCACCATTCCCAGCCAACTTGACTAACTCCCTGTGGTCCGTCCTGGCCCATTGCCTAGAAAAATTCCAGCAGGACGAGGATTTCTCCCCGACCGAAGCTGCCCCTCCTCCAGACATGGCTGCCTTCGGAGGGCCAAACGTGCCCTACAAAATGACTTTTGCCAGGTGGGCTCTAGAGTTTGGCTTCCTGGGGAAAAGTGCCACCTTTCCAACCCAAATTGCCTAAGTTGCCTGCGGTCCGTCCTGGGCCTTTGCCTACTAAAAATTCCAGCAGGACGAGGATATCTCCAAGAACAAAGCTGCCCCTTCCTCCAGACCTGGATGCCATCGGAGGGCCAAATGTGCCCGACAAAATATCAGATGCATTGTGGGCTCAGAGTTTAACCTAATGGGGAAAAGTGCCACCTTTCCCAGCTAACTTGCCGAACTTGCCTGTGGCCCGTCCTGGGCCTTTGCCTAGAAAAATTCCAGAAGGACGAGGATTTCTCCCAGACCAAAGCTACCCCGTCCTCGAGACCTGGATGCCATCGGAGCGCCAAAAGTGCCCGAGGAAATGTCATATGCATTGTGGGCTCTTGAGTTTGTGTTCCTGGGGAAAAGTGCTACCATTACCAGCCAAAATGCCGAACTTGCCTGTGGCCCGTCCTGGGCCTTTGCCTAGAAAAATTCCAGAAGGACGAGGATTTCTCCCAGACCAAAGCTGCCCCCTCCCCCAAACCTGGCTGCCATTGGAGGGCCAAACGTGCCATACAAAATGACATCTGCCAAGTGGGCTCTTGAGTTTGGCTTCCTGGGGAAAAGTGACACCTTTCCCAGACCACTTGCCGAACTTGCCTGTGGCCCGTCCTGGGCCTTTGCCTAGAAAAATTCCAGCAGGACGAGGATTTCTCCCAGAACAAAGCTGCCCCCTCCTCCAGACATGGCTGCCTTCGGAGGGCCAAATGTGCCCGACAAAATGTCAGATGCATTGTGGGCTCAGAGTTTAGCTTAATGGGGAAAAGTGCCACCTTTCCCAGTCAACTTGCCTATCTGGCCTTTTGGAAGTCCTGGGCCTTTGCCTAGAAAAATTCCAGCAGGACGAGGATTTCTCCCAGACCAATGCGGACCCCTCCTCCAGATATGGCAGCCACCAGAGGGACAAACGTGCCCTACAAAAAGACATCTGCCAAGTGGGCTCATAGTTTGGCTTCCTGGGGAAAAGTGCCACCATTCCCAGCCAACTTGCTTAACATGCCTGTGCCTCGTCCTGGGCCTTTGCCTACAAAAAATTCCAGCAGGACGAGGATATCTCCGAGAACAAAGCTGCCCCCTCCTCCAGACCTGGATGTCATCGGAGGGCCAAACGTGCCCGACAAAATCTGAGCTGCACTGTGGGCTCAGACTTTAGCCGAATGGGGAAAAGTGCCACCTTTCCCAGCCAACTTGCCGAACTTGCCTGTGACCCGTCCTGGGCCTTTGCCTAGAAAAATTCCAGAAGGACAAGGATTTCTCCCAGGCCAATGCTGTCCCCTACTCTAATCATGGTTGTCATCAGAGTGCCAAACGTGCCCGACAAAATGATATCTGCCAAGTGGGCTCTTGAGCTGTGCTTCCTGGGGAAAAGTGACACCTTTCCCACCCAACTTGCCTAAGTTGCCTGTGGCCCGCCCTGGGCCTTTGCCTAGAAAAATTCCAGAAGGACGAGGATTTCTCCCAGACCAAAGCTGACACCTCCTCCAGACCTGGATGCCATTGGAGGCCCATACGTACCCAACAAAATGTCATATGCAGTGTGGGATCAGAGTTTGTCCTAATGGAGAAAAGTGCCACCATTCCCAGCCAACTTGCCTTACTTGCCTGTGGCCCGTCCTGGGCCTTTGCCTAGAAAAATTCCAGAAGGGCGAGGATTTCTCCCAGACCAAAGCTGCCCCCTCCTCCAAACCTGGCTGCCATTGGAGGGCCAAACTTGCAGTACCAAATGACATGTGCCAAGTGGGCTCTTGAGTTTGGCTTCCTGGGGAAAAGTGACACCTTTCCCAGACCACTTGCCGAACTTGCCTGTGGCCCTTCCTGGGCCTTTGCCTAGAAAAATTCCAGAAGGACGAGTATTTCTCCCAGAACAAAGCTGCCCCCTCCTCCAGACATGACTGCCTTCGGAGGGCCAAATGTGCCCGACAAAATGTCAGATGCATTGTGGGCTCAGAGTTTAGCCTAATGGGGAAAAGTGCCACCTTTCCCAGTCAACTTGCCGAACTTGCCTTTTGGAAGTCCTGGGCCTTTGCCTAGAAAAATTCCAGCAGGACGAGGATTTCTCCCAGACCAATGCGGACCCCTCCTCCAGATCTGGCAGCCACCGGAGGGACAAACGTGCCCTACAAAAAGACATCTGCCAAGTGGGCTCATAGTTTGGCTTCCTGGGGAAAAGTGCCACCATCCCCAGCCAACTTGCTTAACATGCCTGTGCCTCGTCCTGGGCCTTTGCTTAGAAAAATTCCAGAAGGATGAGGATATCTCCCAGACCAAAGCTGCCCCCTCCTCCAAACCTGGATGCCATCGGAGCGCCAAACTTGCAGTACCAAATGACATCTGCCAAGTGGGCTCTTGAGTTTGGCTTCCTGGGGAAAAGTGACACCTTTCCCAGGCAATATGACGAACTTGCCTGTGGCCCGTCCTGGGCCTTTGCCTAGAAAAATTCCAGAAGGACGAGGATTTCTCCCAGACCAAAGCTGACACCTCCTCCAGACCTGGATGCCATTGGAGGCCCATACGTGCCCAACAAAATGTCATATGCAGTGTGGGATCAGAGTTTGTCTTAATGGAGAAAAGTGCCACCATTCCCAGCCAACTTGCCTTACTTGCCTGTGGCGCGTCCTGGGCCTTTGCCTAGAAAAATTCCACAAGGACGAGGATTTCTCCCAGAACAAACCTGCCCCCTCCTAAAGACCTGGATGACATTGGAGGGCCAGACGTGCCCGACAAAATGTCATATGCATTGTGGGCGCAGAGTTTAGCCTAAGGGAAAAAGTGCCACCTTTCCAAGCCAACTTGCCTAGCTTACCTGTGACCCGTCCTGGGCCTTTGCCTAGAAAAATTTCCCGAAGCACGAGGATTTCTCCCAGGCCAAAGCTGCCCCCTCCTCCAGACCTGGCTGCCATCGGAGGCCCAAAACGGCCCTACAAAATAACTTCTGCCAAGTGGGTTCTCGAGTTTGGCTTCCTGGGGGAAAAGTGCCGCCTTTCCCAGCCAACTTGCTTAACTTGCCTTTTGGCAGTCCTGGGCCTTTGCCTAGAAAAATTTCCAGAAGGACGAGGATTTCTCCCAGAACAAAGCTGCCCCTTACTCCAGACCTGGATGCCATCGGAGCGCCAAACGAGCCCGACAAAATGCCATATTCATTGTGGGCTCTTGAGTTTGGCTTCCTGGGGAAAAATGATTCCTTTCCCAGACAACTTGCCTAACTGGCCTGTGGCGCGTCCTGGGCCTTTGCCTAGAAAAATTCCAGAAGGACGAGGATTACTCCCAGACCAAAGCTGCCCCCTCATCCAGACCTGGATGCCATCGGAGCGCCAAACGTGGCCTAAAAAATGACGTATGCATTGTGGGCTCTTCGTTTGGCTTCCTGGGGAAAAGTGCAACCATTCCCAGCCAACTTGCCGAACTTGCCTGTGGCCCGTCCTGGGTCTTTGACTAGAAAATTTCCAGAAGGACGAGGATTTCTCCCAGAACAAAGGTGCCCCCTCCTACAGACCTGGATGCCATCGGAGCGCTAAACGTGCCCGAGGAAATGTCATATGCATTGTGGGCTCTTGAGTTTGGCTTCCTGGGGAAAAGTGCAACCATTCCCAGCCAACTTGCCGAACTTGCCTTTTGGAAGTCCTGGGCCTTTGCCTTGAAAAATTCCAGAAGGACGAGGATTTCTCCCAGACCAAAGCTGACACCTCCTCCAGACCTGGATGTCATCGGAGCGCCAAACGTCCCCGACAAAATATCATATGCATTGTGGGCTCTTGAGTTTGGCTTCCTGGGGAAAAGTGATTCCTTTCCCAGTCAACTTACCTAACTTGCCTGTGGCCCGTCCTGGGCCTACGCCTGGAAAAATTCCAGAAGGACGAGGATTTCTCCCAGACCAATGCTGACCCATACTCCAAACCTGGCTGCCATTGGAGCGCCAAACGTGCCCTACAAAAAGACGTATGCATTGTGGGATCTTCGTTTGGCTTCCTGGGGAAAAGTGACTCCTTTCCCAGACAAGTTGCCGAACTTGTCTGGGGCTCGTCCTGGGCCTTTGCCTAGAAAAATTCCAGAAGGACGAGGATTTCTCCCAGAACAAAGCTGCCCCCTCCTCCAAACCTCTCTGCCATTGGAGGCCCAAACCTGCCCTACAAAATGGCTTCTGCCAAGTGGGCTCTTGAGTTTGACTTCCTGAGGAAAAGTGCCAACTTTCGCAGTCAACTTGCATAACTTGCCAGTGACCCGTCCTGGGCCTATGCCTAGAAAAATTCCAGATGGACGAGGATTTCTCCCAGACCAAAGCTGACTCCTCCACCAAACCTGGCTGTCATCAGAGGCCCAAACGTGCCCGACAAAATGACATCTGCCAAGTGGGCTCTTGAGTTTGGCTTCCTCGGGAATAATGACTCCTTTCCCAGTCAACTTGCCTAACTTGCCTGTGGCCCGTCCTGGGCCTTTGCCTAGAAAAATTCCAGAAGGACGAGGATTTCTCCCAGACCAAAGCTGCCTCCTCCTACAGACCTGTCTGCCATTGGAGGGCTAAATTGCCATACCAAATGACATCTACATTGTGGGCTCAGAGTTTAGCTTAATGGGGAAAACTGCCCCCATTCCCAGCCAACTTGCCGAACTTGCCTGTGGCCCGTCCTGGGCCTTTGCCTAGAAAAATTCCAGAAGGACGAGGATTTCTCCCAGACCAAAGCTGCCCCCTCCTCCAGACCTGGATGCCATCGGCGCGGCAAACGTGCCCGACAAAATGTCATATGCATTGTGGGCTCTTGAGTTTGTGTTCCAGGGGAAAAGTGCTACCATTTCCAGCCAAATTGCCGAACTTGCCTGTGGCCCGTCTTGGGCCTTTGCCTAGAAAAATTCCAGAAGGACGAGGATTTCTCCCAGACCAATGCTGCCCCCTCCTCCAAACCTGGCTGCCATCGGAGGGCCAAACGTGCATTACAAAAAGACGTCTGCCAAGTGGGCTCCTGAGTTTGGCTTCCTGGGGAAAAATGACTCCTTTCCCAGTCAACTTGCCTAACTTGCCTGTGGCCCGTCCTGGGCCTTTGCCTAGAAAAATTTCCCGAAGGACGAGGATTTCTCCCAGAACAAAGCTGCCCCCTCCTCCAGACCTGGATGACATCAGAGGGCCAAACGTGCCCAACAAAATGTCAGATGCATTGTGGGCTCAGAGTTTAGCCAAATGGGGAAAAGTGCCACCATTCCCAGCCAACTTGCCTAACTTGCCTTTTGGAAGTCCTGGGCCTTTGCCTAGAAAAATTCCAGAATGATGAGAATTTCTCCCAGAACAATGCTGCCCCCTCCTCCAGACCTGGATGACATTGGAGGCCCAAACGTGCCCTACAAAATGACTTCTGCCAAGTGGGTTCTTGAGTTTGGCTTCCTGGGGAAAAGTGCCACCTTTCCCAGCCAACTTGCTTAACTTGCCTTTTGGCAGTCCTGGGCCTTTGCCTAGAAAAATTTCCAGAAGGACGAGGATTTCTCCCAGACCAAAGCTGCCTCCTCCTGCAGACCTGTCTGCCATTCGAGGGCCAAATTGCCATACCAAATGACATCTACATTGTGGGCTCAGAGTTTAGCTTAATGGGGAAAACTGCCCCCATTCCCAGCCAACTTGCCGAACTTGCCTGTGGCCCGTCCTGGGCCTTTGCCTAGAAAAATTCCAGAAGGACGAGGATTTCTCCCAGACCAAAGCTGCCCCCTCCTCCACACCTGGATGCCATCGGCGCGGCAAACGTGCCCGACAAAATGTCATATGCATTGTGGGCTCTTGAGTTTGTGTTCCAGGGGAAAAGTGCTACCATTTCCAGCCAAATTGCCGAACTTGCCTGTGGCCCGTCTTGGGCCTTTGCCTAGAAAAATTCCAGAAGGACGAGGATTTCTCCCAGACCAGTGCTGACACCTCCTCCAAACCTGGCTGCCATCGGAGGGCCGAACGTGCCCTACAAAATGACCTATGCATTGTGGGCTCTTCGTTTGGCTTCCTGGGGAAAAGTGATTCCTTTCCCAGACAACTTGTCTCTCTTGTCTGGGGCTCGTCCTGGGCCTTTGCTTAGAAAAATTCCAGAAGGAGGAGGATTTCTCCCAGAACAAAGCTGCCCCCTCCTCCAGACCTGGATGACATCAGAGGGCCAAACGTGCCCAACAAAATGTCAGATGCATTGTGCGCTCAGAGTTTAGCCAAATGGGGAAAAGTGCCACCATTCCCAGCCAACTTGCCTAACTTGCCTTTTGGAAGTCCTGGGCCTTTGCCTAGAAAAATTCCAGAATGATGAGAATTTCTCCCAGACCAATGCTGCCCCCTCCTCCAGACCTGGATGACATTGGAGGCCCAAACGTGCCCTACAAAATGACTTCTGCTAGGTGGGGTCTAGAGTTTGGCTTCCGGGGGAAATGTGCCACCATTCCCAGCCAACTTGACTAACTCCCTGTGGTCCGTCCTGGCCCATTGCCTAGAAAAATTCCAGCAGGACGAGGATTTCTCCCCGACCGAAGCTGCCCCTCCTCCAGACATGGCTGCCTTCGGAGGGCCAAACGTGCCCTACAAAATGACTTTTGCCAGGTGGGCTCTAGAGTTTGGCTTCCTGGGGAAAAGTGCCACCTTTCCAACCCAAATTGCCTAAGTTGCCTGCGGTCCGTCCTGGGCCTTTGCCTACTAAAAATTCCAGCAGGACGAGGATATCTCCAAGAACAAAGCTGCCCCTTCCTCCAGACCTGGATGCCATCGGAGGGCCAAATGTGCCCGACAAAATATCAGATGCATTGTGGGCTCAGAGTTTAACCTAATGGGGAAAAGTGCCACCTTTCCCAGCTAACTTGCCGAACTTGCCTGTGGCCCGTCCTGGGCCTTTGCCTAGAAAAATTCCAGAAGGACGAGGATTTCTCCCAGACCAAAGCTACCCCGTCCTCGAGACCTGGATGCCATCGGAGCGCCAAAAGTGCCCGAGGAAATGTCATATGCATTGTGGGCTCTTGAGTTTGTGTTCCTGGGGAAAAGTGCTACCATTACCAGCCAAAATGCCGAACTTGCCTGTGGCCCGTCCTGGGCCTTTGCCTAGAAAAATTCCAGAAGGACGAGGATTTCTCCCAGACCAAAGCTGCCCCCTCCCCCAAACCTGGCTGCCATTGGAGGGCCAAACGTGCCATACAAAATGACATCTGCCAAGTGGGCTCTTGAGTTTGGCTTCCTGGGGAAAAGTGACACCTTTCCCAGACCACTTGCCGAACTTGCCTGTGGCCCGTCCTGGGCCTTTGCCTAGAAAAATTCCAGCAGGACGAGGATTTCTCCCAGAACAAAGCTGCCCCCTCCTCCAGACATGGCTGCCTTCGGAGGGCCAAATGTGCCCGACAAAATGTCAGATGCATTGTGGGCTCAGAGTTTAGCTTAATGGGGAAAAGTGCCACCTTTCCCAGTCAACTTGCCTATCTGGCCTTTTGGAAGTCCTGGGCCTTTGCCTAGAAAAATTCCAGCAGGACGAGGATTTCTCCCAGACCAATGCGGACCCCTCCTCCAGATATGGCAGCCACCAGAGGGACAAACGTGCCCTACAAAAAGACATCTGCCAAGTGGGCTCATAGTTTGGCTTCCTGGGGAAAAGTGCCACCATTCCCAGCCAACTTGCTTAACATGCCTGTGCCTCGTCCTGGGCCTTTGCCTACAAAAAATTCCAGCAGGACGAGGATATCTCCGAGAACAAAGCTGCCCCCTCCTCCAGACCTGGATGTCATCGGAGGGCCAAACGTGCCCGACAAAATCTGAGCTGCACTGTGGGCTCAGACTTTAGCCGAATGGGGAAAAGTGCCACCTTTCCCAGCCAACTTGCCGAACTTGCCTGTGACCCGTCCTGGGCCTTTGCCTAGAAAAATTCCAGAAGGACAAGGATTTCTCCCAGGCCAATGCTGTCCCCTACTCTAATCATGGTTGTCATCAGAGTGCCAAACGTGCCCGACAAAATGATATCTGCCAAGTGGGCTCTTGAGCTGTGCTTCCTGGGGAAAAGTGACACCTTTCCCACCCAACTTGCCTAAGTTGCCTGTGGCCCGCCCTGGGCCTTTGCCTAGAAAAATTCCAGAAGGACGAGGATTTCTCCCAGACCAAAGCTGACACCTCCTCCAGACCTGGATGCCATTGGAGGCCCATACGTACCCAACAAAATGTCATATGCAGTGTGGGATCAGAGTTTGTCCTAATGGAGAAAAGTGCCACCATTCCCAGCCAACTTGCCTTACTTGCCTGTGGCCCGTCCTGGGCCTTTGCCTAGAAAAATTCCAGAAGGGCGAGGATTTCTCCCAGACCAAAGCTGCCCCCTCCTCCAAACCTGGCTGCCATTGGAGGGCCAAACTTGCAGTACCAAATGACATGTGCCAAGTGGGCTCTTGAGTTTGGCTTCCTGGGGAAAAGTGACACCTTTCCCAGACCACTTGCCGAACTTGCCTGTGGCCCTTCCTGGGCCTTTGCCTAGAAAAATTCCAGAAGGACGAGGATTTCTCCCAGAACAAAGCTGCCCCCTCCTCCAGACATGACTGCCTTCGGAGGGCCAAATGTGCCCGACAAAATGTCAGATGCATTGTGGGCTCAGAGTTTAGCCTAATGGGGAAAAGTGCCACCTTTCCCAGTCAACTTGCCGAACTTGCCTTTTGGAAGTCCTGGGCCTTTGCCTAGAAAAATTCCAGCAGGACGAGGATTTCTCCCAGACCAATGCGGACCCCTCCTCCAGATCTGGCAGCCACCGGAGGGACAAACGTGCCCTACAAAAAGACATCTGCCAAGTGGGCTCATAGTTTGGCTTCCTGGGGAAAAGTGCCACCATTCCCAGCCAACTTGCTTAACATGCCTGTGCCTCGTCCTGGGCCTTTGCTTAGAAAAATTCCAGAAGGATGAGGATATCTCCCAGACCAAAGCTGCCCCCTCCTCCAAACCTGGATGCCATCGGAGCGCCAAACTTGCAGTACCAAATGACATCTGCCAAGTGGGCTCTTGAGTTTGGCTTCCTGGGGAAAAGTGACACCTTTCCCAGGCAATATGACGAACTTGCCTGTGGCCCGTCCTGGGCCTTTGCCTAGAAAAATTCCAGAAGGACGAGGATTTCTCCCAGACCAAAGCTGTCCCCTCCTCCAGACACGGCTGCCTTCGGAGGGACAAATGTGCCCTACACAATGAATTCCGACAAGTGGGCTCTAGAGTTTGGCTTCCTGGGGAAAAGTGCCACCTTTCCCACCCAACTTGCCTAAGTTGCCTGTGGTCCGTCCTGGGCCTTTGCCTACAAAAAATTCCAGCAGGACGAGGATATCTCCAAGAACAAAGCTGCCCCCTCCTCCAGACCTGGATGTCATCGGAGGGCCAAACGAGCCCGACAAAATCTGAGCTGCACTGTGGGCTCAGAGTTTAGCCGAATGGGGAAAAGTGCCACCTTTCCCAGCCAACTTGCCGAACTTGCCTGTGACCCGTCCTGGGCCTTTGCCTAGAAAAATTCCAGAAGGACAAGGATTTCTCCCAGGCCAATGCTGTCCCCTACTCTAATCCTGGCTGTCATCAGAGTGCCAAACGTGCCCGACAAAATGATATCTGCCAAGTGGGCTCTTGAGCTGTGCTTCCTGGGGAAAAGTGACACCTTTCCCACCCAACTTGCCTAAGTTGCCTGTGGCCCGTCCTGGGCCTTTGCCTAGAAAAATTCCACAAGGACGAGGATTTCTCCCAGAACAAACCTGCCCCCTCCTAAAGACCTGGATGACATTGGAGGGCCAGACGTGCCCGACAAAATGTCATATGCATTGTGGGCTCTTGAGTTTGGCTTCCTGGGGAAAAATGATTCCTTTCCCAGACAACTTGCCTAACTGGCCTGTGGCGCGTCCTGGGCCTTTGCCTAGAAAAATTCCAGAAGGACGAGGATTACTCCCAGACCAAAGCTGCCCCCTCATCCAGACCTGGATGACATCGGAGCGCCAAACGTGGCCTACAAAATGACGTATGCATTGTGGGCTCTTCGTTTGGCTTCCTGGGGAAAAGTGCAACCATTCCCAGCCAACTTGCCGAACTTGCCTGTGGCCCGTCCTGGGCCTTTGCCTAGAAAAATTCCAGAAGGACGAGGATTTCTCCCAGACCAAAGCTGCCTCCTCCTGCAGACCTGTCTGCCATTGGAGGGCCAAATTGCCATACCAAATGACATCTACATTGTGGGCTCAGAGTTTAGCTTAATGGGGAAAACTGCCCCCATTCCCAGCCAAATTGCCGAACTTGCCTGTGGCCCGTCCTGGGCCTTTGCCTAGAAAAATTCCAGAAGGACGAGGATTTCTCCCAGACCAAAGCTGCCCCCTCCTCCAGACCTGGATGCCATCGGCGCGGCAAACGTGCCCGACAAAATGTCATATGCATTGTGGGCTCTTGAGTTTGTGTTCCAGGGGAAAAGTGCTACCATTTCCAGCCAAATTGCCGAACTTGCCTGTGGCCCGTCCTGGGCCTTTGCCTAGAAAAATTCCAGAAGGACGAGGATTTCTCCCAGACCAAAGCTGCCCCCTCCTCCAAACCTGGCTGCCATTGGAGGGCCAAACGTGCCATACAAAATGACATCTGCCAAGTGGGCTCTTGAGTTTGGCTTCCTGGGGAAAAGTGACACCTTTCCCAGGCAACATGCCGAACTTGCCTGTGGCCCGTCCTGGGCCTTTGCCTACAAAAAATTCCAGCAGGACGAGGATATCTCCGAGAACAAAGCTGCCCCCTCCTCCAGACATGACTCCTTCGGAGGGCCAAATGTGCCCGACAAAATCTGAGCTGCACTGTGGGCTCAGAGTTTAGCCGAATGGGGAAAAGTGCCACCTTTCCCAGCCAACTTGCCGAACTTGCCTGTGGCCCGTCCTGGGCCTTTGCCTAGAAAAATTCCACAAGGACGAGGATTTCTCCCAGACCAAAGCTGCCCCCTCCTCCAAACCTGGCTGCCATTGGAGGGCCAAACTTGCAGTACCAAATGACATCTGCCAAGTGGGCTCTTGAGTTTGGCTTCCTGGGGAAAAGTGACACCTTTCCCAGACCACTTGCCGAACTTGCCTGTGGCCCGCCCTGGGCCTTTGCCTAGAAAAATTCCAGAAGGACGAGGATTTCTCCCAGACCAAAGCTGACACCTCCTCCAGACCTGGATGCCATTGGAGGCCCATACGTACCCAACAAAATGTCATATGCAGTGTGGGATCAGAGTTTGTCCTAATGGAGAAAAGTGCCACCATTCCCAGCCAACTTGCCTTACTTGCCTGTGGCCCGTCCTGGGCCTTTGCCTAGAAAAATTCCAGAAGGGCGAGGATTTCTCCCAGACCAAAGCTGCCCCCTCCTCCAAACCTGGCTGCCATTGGAGGGCCAAACGTGCCATACAAAATGACATCTGCCAAGTGGGCTCTTGAGTTTGGCTTCCTGGGGAAAAGTGACACCTTTCCCAGACCACTTGCCGAACTTGCCTGTGGCCCTTCCTGGGCCTTTGCCTAGAAAAATTCCAGAAGGACGAGGATTTCTCCCAGAACAAAGCTGCCCCCTCCTCCAGACATGACTGCCTTCGGAGGGCCAAATGTGCCCGACAAAATGTCAGATGCATTGTGGGCTCAGAGTTTAGCCTAATGGGGAAAAGTGCCACCTTTCCCAGTCAACTTGCCGAACATGCCTTTTGGAAGTCCTGGGCCTTTGCTTAGAAAAATTCCAGAAGGATGAGGATATCTCCCAGACCAAAGCTGCCCCCTCCTCCAAACCTGGATGCCATCGGAGCGCCAAACTTGCAGTACCAAATGACATCTGCCAAGTGGGCTCTTGAGTTTGGCTTCCTGGGGAAAAGTGACACCTTTCCCAGGCAATATGACGAACTTGCCTGTGGCCCGTCCTGGGCCTTTGCCTAGAAAAATTCCAGAAGGACGAGGATTTCTCCCAGACCAAAGCTGACACCTCTTCCAGACCTGGATGCCATTGGAGGCCCATACGTGCCCAACAAAATGTCATATGCAGTGTGGGATCAGAGTTTGTCTTAATGGAGAAAAGTGCCACCATTCCCAGCCAACTTGCCTTACTTGCCTGTGGCGCGTCCTGGGCCTTTGCCTAGAAAAATTCCACAAGGACGAGGATTTCTCCCAGAACAAAGCTGCCCCCTCCTCCAGACCTGGCTGCCATCGGAGGCCCAAAACTGCCCTACAAAATAACTTCTGCCAAGTGGGTTCTCGAGTTTGGCTTCCTGGGGGAAAAGTGCCGCCTTTCCCAGCCAACTTGCTTAACTTGCCTTTTGGCAGTCCTGGGCCTTTGCCTAGAAAAATTTCCAGAAGGACGAGGATTTCTCCCAGAACAAAGCTGCCCCTTACTACAGACCTGGATGCCATCGGAGCGCCAAACGAGCCCGACAAAATGCCATATTCATTGTGGGCTCTTGAGTTTGGCTTCCTGGGGAAAAATGATTCCTTTCCCAGACAACTTGCCTAACTGGCCTGTGGCGCGTCCTGGGCCTTTGCCTAGAAAAATTCCAGAAGGACGAGGATTACTCCCAGACCAAAGCTGCCCCCTCCTACAGACCTGGATGCCATCGGAGCGCCAAACGTGGCCTAAAAAATGACGTATGCATTGTGGGCTCTTCGTTTGGCTTCCTGGGGAAAAGTGCAACCATTCCCAGCCAACTTGCCGAACTTGCCTGTGGCCCGTCCTGGGTCTTTGACTAGAAAATTTCCAGAAGGACGAGGATTTCTCCCAGAACAAAGGTGCCCCCTCCTACAGACCTGGATGCCATCGGAGCGCTAAACGTGCCCGAGGAAATGTCATATGCATTGTGGGCTCTTGAGTTTGGCTTCCTGGGGAAAAGTGCAACCATTCCCAGTCAACTTGCCGAACTTGCCTTTTGGAAGTCCTGGGCCTTTGCCTTGAAAAATTCCAGAAGGACGAGGATTTCTCCCAGACCAAAGCTGACACCTCCTCCAGACCTGGATGTCATCGGAGCGCCAAACGTCCCCGACAAAATATCATATGCATTGTGGGCTCTTGAGTTTGGCTTCCTGGGGAAAAGTGATTCCTTTCCCAGTCAACTTGCCTAACTTGCCTGTGGCCCGTCCTGGGCCTACGCCTGGAAAAATTCCAGAAGGACGAGGATTTCTCCCAGACCAATGCTGACCCATACTCCAAACCTGGCTGCCATTGGAGCGCCAAACGTGCCCTACAAAAAGACGTATGCATTGTGGGATCTTCGTTTGGCTTCCTGGGGAAAAGTGACTCCTTTCCCAGACAAGTTGCCGAACTTGTCTGGGGCTCGTCCTGGGCCTTTGCCTAGAAAAATTCCAGAAGGACGAGGATTTCTCCCAGAACAAAGCTGCCCCCTCCTCCAAACCTCTCTGCCATTGGAGGCCCAAACCTGCCCTACAAAATGGCTTCTGCCAAGTGGGCTCTTGAGTTTGACTTCCTGAGGAAAAGTGCCAACTTTCGCAGTCAACTTGCATAACTTGCCAGTGACCCGTCCTGGGCCTATGCCTAGAAAAATTCCAGATGGACGAGGATTTCTCCCAGACCAAAGCTGACTCCTCCACCAAACCTGGCTGTCATCAGAGGCCCAAACGTGCCCGACAAAATGACATCTGCCAAGTGGGCTCTTGAGTTTGGCTTCCTCGGGAATAATGACTCCTTTCCCAGTCAACTTGCCGAACTTGCCTGTGGCCCGTCCTGGGCCTTTGCCTAGAAAAATTCCAGAAGGACGAGGATTTCTCCCAGACCAAAGCTGCCTCCTCCTACAGACCTGTCTGCCATTGGAGGGCTAAATTGCCATACCAAATGACATCTACATTGTGGGCTCAGAGTTTAGCTTAATGGGGAAAACTGCCCCCATTCCCAGCCAACTTGCCGAACTTGCCTGTGGCCCGTCCTGGGCCTTTGCCTAGAAAAATTCCAGAAGGACGAGGATTTCTCCCAGACCAAAGCTGCCCCCTCCTCCAGACCTGGATGCCATCGGCGCGGCAAACGTGCCCGACAAAATGTCATATGCATTGTGGGCTCTTGAGTTTGTGTTCCAGGGGAAAAGTGCTACCATTTCCAGCCAAATTGCCGAACTTGCCTGTGGCCCGTCTTGGGCCTTTGCCTAGAAAAATTCCAGAAGGACGAGGATTTCTCCCAGACCAATGCTGCCCCCTCCTCCAAACCTGGCTGCCATCGGAGGGCCAAACGTGCACTACAAAAAGACGTCTGCCAAGTGGGCTCCTGAGTTTGGCTTCCTGGGGAAAAATGACTCCTTTCCCAGTCAACTTGCCTAACTTGCCTGTGGCCCGTCCTGGGCCTTTGCCTAGAAAAATTTCCCGAAGGACGAGGATTTCTCCCAGAACAAAGCTGCCCCCTCCTCCAGACCTGGATGACATCAGAGGGCCAAACGTGCCCAACAAAATGTCAGATGCATTGTGGGCTCAGAGTTTAGCCAAATGGGGAAAAGTGCAACCATTCCCAGCCAACTTGCCTAACTTGCCTTTTGGAAGTCCTGGGCCTTTGCCTAGAAAAATTCCAGAATGATGAGAATTTCTCCCAGACCAATGCTGCCCCCTCCTCCAGACCTGGATGACATTGGAGGCCCAAACGTGCCCTACAAAATGACTTCTGCTAGGTGGGGTCTAGAGTTTGGCTTCCTGGGGAAAAGTGCCACCTTTCCAACCCAAATTGCCTAAGTTGCCTGCGGTCCGTCCTGGGCCTTTGCCTACTAAAAATTCCAGCAGGACGAGGATTTCTCCCAGAACAAAGCTTCCCCCTCCTCCAGACCTGGATGCCATCGGAGGGCCAAACGTGCCCGACAAAATATCAGATGCATTGTGGGCTCAGAGTTTAGCCGAATGGGGAAAAGTGCCACCATTCCCAGCTAACTTGCCGAACTTGCCTGTGGCCCGTCCTGGGCCTTTGCCTAGAAAAATTCCAGAAGGGCGAGGATTTCTCCCAGACCAAAGCTACCCCGTCCTCGAGACCTGGATGCCATCGGAGCGCCAAAAGTGCCCGAGGAAATGTCATATGCATTGTGGGCTCTTGAGTTTGTGTTCCTGGGGAAAAGTGCTACCATTACCAGCCAAAATGCCGAACTTGCCTGTGGCCCGTCCTGGGCCTTTGCCTAGAAAAATTCCAGAAGGACGAGGATTTCTCCCAGACCAAAGCTGCCCCCTCCTCCAAACCTGGCTGCCATTGGAGGGCCAAACGTGCCATACAAAATGACATCTGCCAAGTGGGCTCTTGAGTTTGGCTTCCTGGGGAAAAGTGACACCTTTCCCAGGCAACATGCCGAACTTGCCTGTGGCCCGTCCTGGGCCTTTGCCTACAAAAAATTCCAGCAGGACGAGGATATCTCCGAGAACAAAGCTGCCCCCTCCTCCAGACATGACTGCCTTCGGAGGGCCAAATGTGCCCGACAAAATGTCAGATGCATTGTGGGCTCAGAGTTTAGCCTAATGGGGAAAAGTGCCACCTTTCCCAGTCAACTTGCCGAACTTGCCTTTTGGAAGTCCTGGGCCTTTGCCTAGAAAAATTCCAGCAGGACGAGGATTTCTCCCAGACCAAGGCGGACCCCTCCTCCATACCTGGCAGCCACCGGAGGGACAAACGTGCCCTACAAAAAGACATCTGCCAAGTGGGCTCATAGTTTGACTTCCTGGGGAAAAGTGCCACCATTCCCAACCAACTTGCTTAACATGCCTGTGCCTCGTCCTGGGCCTTTGCTTAGAAAAATTCCAGAAGGATGAGGATATCTCCCAGAACAAAGCTGCTCCCTCCTCCAAACCTGGATGCCATCGGAGCGCCAAACTTGCAGTACCAAATGACATCTGCCAAGTGGGCTCTTGAGTTTGGCTTCCTGGGGAAAAGTGACACCTTTCCCAGGCAATATGACGAACTTGCCTGTGGCCCGTCCTGGGCCTTTGCCTAGAAAAATTCCAGAAGGACGAGGATATCTCCCAGACCAAAGCTGTCCCCTCCTCCAGACATGGCTGCCTTCGGAGGGACAAATGTGCCCTACACAATGAATTCCGCCAAGTGGGCTCTAGAGTTTGGCTTCCTGGGGAAAAGTGCCACCTTTCCCACCCAACTTGCCTAAGTTGCCTGTTGTCCGTCCTGGGCCTTTGCCTATAAAAAATTCCAGCAGGACGAGGATATCTCCGAGAACAAAGCTGCCCCCTCCTCCAGACCTGGATGTCATCGGAGGGCCAAACGTGCCCGACAAAATATCAGATGCACTGTGGGCTCAGAGTTTAGCCGAATGGGGAAAAGTGCCACCTTTCCCAGCCAACTTGCTGAACTTGCCTGTGACCCGTCCTGGGCCTTTGCCTAGAGAAATTCCAGAAGGACAAGGATTTCTCCCAGACCAAATCTGCCCCCTACTCTAATCCTGGCTGTCATCAGAGTGCCAAACGTGCCCGACAAAATGATATCTGCCAAGTGGGCTCTTGAGCTGTGCTTCCTGGGGAATAGTGACACCTTTCCCACCCAACTTGCCTAAGTTGCCTGTGGCCCGTCCTGGGCCTTTGCCTAGAAAAATTCCAGAAGGACGAGGATTTCTCCCAGACCAAAGCTGCCCCCTCCTCCAAACCTGGCTGCCTAAAGAGGCCCAAACGTGCCCGACAAAATGACTTCTGCCAAGTGGGCTCTTGAGTTTGGCTTCCTGGGGAAAAGGGCCACAATTCCCAGACAACTTGCCGAACTTGCCTGTGACCCGTCCTGGGCCTCTGCCTAGAGAATTTCCAGAAGGACGAGGATTTCTCCCAGACCAAAGCTGCCCCCTGCTCCAAACCTGGCTGCGATCGGAAGGCCAAACGTGCCCTATAAAATTACTTCTGCCATGTGGCCTCTTGTGTTTGGCCTAATGGGGAAAAGTGCCACCTTTCCCATCCAACTTGCCAAACTTGCCTTTGGCCCGTCTTGGGCCTTTGCCTAGAAAAATTCCAGAAGGACGAGGATTTCTCCCAGACCAAAGCTGCCCCCTCCTCCAGAGCTGGCTGCATTCGGAGGGCCTAATGTGCCCGACAAAATGACATCTGCATTTTGGTCTCTGAGTTTGTCTTAATGGAGAAAAGTGCCACCTTTCCCAGCCAACTTTCCGAAGTTTGCCGTTAGGCTCCGAGATGCAGAGACCACCTCGTCAGAGGCCGTGCAGATGGAAAGGACGCATGCTATCCGGGTGCATCTGATGCCGCTTAGGCGGGCAAAGCAGAAAGGTGCTGCCCTGCACTGGCTTTAACTTCCTGAGCTTTATTGCTTGGACATCAGCTGCCGAAAGCTGGTGACTAGGCTGCGAGATTGCCGAATGTAGGCCGTGCGGTACGCCTGCTGGGAGAAATCGAGGCTCAGCGAGACAGCGTACTAGGCTCCCTTTCCGCGCTCCTTGGAGAGCACGCATGAAGGAAGCCATCTCTCTTCCACGAGAGGTCTGCCACAGTGAAGGTGGAAAAAGCAACCTATGGCCACGGGCACAAGCTGGTCACAGGTTGTGTCTTACTTTGCCACGCTGCGAGAGCATTCTCAGCCAAGTTCTGCCTTGAGCGCGCTCATGCTGCACTTGCGCAGTTCCGGAGGCTGCTGAAATGAAGGTTGCGTTCTGCCGCTTCGTTCTTGGCTTTCTGTGATCCAGCGAGAAGTGAAGCTCGGGCGCGGTCTTCAGCTTTGCCGCCTCTCTGCACGGAGAGCACTAAACAGAACTGCTGTGCTTCGAGCATGCTTTCTCCTCGCTTGCAGGGACACCGCTGTGCTTCTCGCTTGGCAGCGTTCAAAGGGTCCACGTACCTCTCGCTCAGCGAGAAGTGGCCAACGAGGACCACTTGCTGCGATACTCCTTTCCATGGCCAAGGCATTCAGCAGAGCAACAGAATGTGGGAAAAGAGGAGGGAACACTGCAGGACAAGTTTCGATGATGGAACAGTTTTCTGTGCGAGACATCTCTCCGGGGCGCTAGTCTTTGGCAAGGCTGTAGTCAGCACCGTGGGACGCCCAGCTGAAAAGAGGAGTGCGACGAGCGTGGCGATAAGGGGCCACTTTGCGGGTGTCAGAAGAAAGACGGCTGCCCCGTGAACGTCGTGCGAGAAGACAACTTTCAGCAGGACGCTGTGGGCGAGCTTAATGTGTAGCCGCAGTCGTTCTCCGCGAGTTGTAGCCGAGAAGTTTTCCGTCTCAATTCGGGAAACAAGAAAGGCAGAAAGCAAGGGTACGCTGGGTTGAGAAGAAAAGTGCATGTGGCGAGCGTGTGGCGGCAGTAGCGAAAGCCAACAGCAGCGTGCTCTGTGCGAGAAGTAGACGGCGCTTCACCTCCTTGGAAAGGAAAGCGCAGCTGGGCACGAACGGCAGCCAGCGAAGCCTCAGAACAACAGGCTGCTCTGCTCCGCGTACGGGCTGGAAGAGTCTGGCCAAGTGAACAGGTAAGGGAACAGTTCAACAGCAGCTAGCTATACTGCTAGCCATTGCACTTCCAACCTTATGTGGAAGCGGTTTGCCTTTAGGCTCCGAGATGCAGAGAACACCTTGGCTGATGCCGTTGAGAGGGAAAGGACACAGTTACCCCGGGTGAGTCTGATGCCGCTTACGCGGGCAAAGCAGAAAAGCCTTGCACTGGCTTTGAGTTCTTTTCCAGTCCCTTTTACTTCCAGTATCTAATAACTATGTTCCTTGCTAGTTTGCTGTGGCCTCTCTCCATTCTGTCCTTGGACTCTTTCATGAATTGGGAAACCATCTAGGACAGCTTCTCCTGCTAAGCTGTGCCAGGACCTCCCTACCTTCCTATTAGATGCTATTCTTGCCGTCTCACCCTGCTCTTATTTTGCAGTAGGAAAACAGTTGTCTTTTTCTTGAACCCCAGATCCTTGGAAATTGTCATTATCTTTCCTAGATGGTCGCTTAAGTGGTCATCCACCATTAGGCCTCCCCAAATATACTCTGGCTTCTATTCTGAGGGCTAATTTTCCATATCTTTGCTGGTGGGATTCACATTTGTTAATTCATACATCTTAGCTGCTAGGAGATGTTCAAACGGAGCAAAATCTTTGCTTTGCACCCACTCTCCTGTTTCGGGCCACCAAGAGATTTTTTTCATTGGAGTGTTGGAATTGGTGGAATTTTAGGAGTCAGTCAGTTGAACTTTTGTCAGGTTTAGGCTCATCTCTCAAGCAACAACTGTCCACATCCATCTTGAAGAGAATCCTACCTCTAAACAGATTATTTCAGGCTGTGATCCACCCTGTTAGTTACTGCAAACCATGCTGTGTGGTCCATCTTGCACCGCACAGCTCTCTCATGCAAGTGTAGACAAGCAGGTTGAGCTTGAACCACTGGCTGCCATGACTTCAGCACAAGTGTTGCCCCTTATCAGTATTGGCTGTGTGGAAACTGTGCCAAGGAAAACCTTCTGTGGAGTTGTCAGGAGAGCTGGCAAACTCATGTGAATAATACTTCACATTAAGTGGCCCAGGTATCACAGCCAGCTGCTCAGAAGTGCCCCCAGCCTAAGACTAGCTGCTGGCTAGAGAAGGAAGTGTTTGCATGTTAGTAAATACTACCTGCTGTTGTCTATGTAAACGAAGATCAATGCATAGAAATCCATCTTAAATTCTGAAGGAGGATAAAGCCCTCAAGTGACGTGGGAACCAAAAAATAATTAGTGTAAAATATCTGGCTTAGCGTTTATGTACTAGGTCTCAGGCAGCCATCAACATTTCTGCTTGTTCTTATTCTCAAAGAAAAATGTCTTTAAATGGCTGCTTAACTTCATTATTCCCGAGGGCAGTTTCCAAGGCACCCTATCCACTACTTGCTTCAGAAGCTGAACATTTCCGTTCCTAAACTTTAGGGTTTTACGCGCTTTCCATTATCAGTGGAAGATGAGTGATTTTTTCCAATGCTTTTGGCACAGGACAGGAAATCCAAGGAGCGGGCAGTACTCCCTGTGTGCCGGCGGCGACCGCCTGGTGTCGCCCTTGTACTGCAGAGCACGTAAAGTGCCTCCAGCCCTGGTGCTCGTCGTGTAACTTGCCGTGAGACAAAGACCTCTGGAATTCTCTCCGAGGTATTGACGGCTAGGAAGTCACATCTGAAGGGTCACTTGTCTGGGAAGTCCCACCTGAGGGGTCACTGCTTTCCAGAACATTAGTAATTCCAGGGCCTGTAATTTACATGGAATTTTCACATCCAGGCCTTGTTTTATTCCTGGGATCATCCAGCTTTAAATCCCAAAATTGCCAGTGGGAATCCCATGTAAAAAGTGGATTTTTTTCCCCCCTGTTTTTCCCAATTTTTTTCCCAATTAAAGCAAAGATTTTTCCCATTTCCCCCCCCATTTCTTCCCGTTTTTTCCTGGTCAAAATCTGCATTTTCGGCTAATTTTTACCTGAAATTTTCCCTGAAATTTTCCCTGTTTCCCACCATTTTTCCAAATTAAAATCTGTATTTCTCTCATTTTTTCCCATTTTCCCCCATTTTTTTTTGCTTTTTTTCCCCCAACTTTTTCCCATTTTTTCTCCTCTTTCCCCTATTTTTTTCCCAATTTTCCCTAATTGTTTTCCCAATTCTTCCCCAATTATTCCCCATTTCCCCTTATGTTTCCCATTTCCCCCAATTTTTCTATTTGTTTCTCTTTCTTTTCCCATTTTTTCTTTTTTTCCCCATTTCCCCCCATTTTTCCTTTTTCCCCCTATTTTCCCCATTTTCCCCCTTTGCCCCCCTTTTCCACTCTTTTCTCCTTTTTCCTCATTTCCCCCATTTCCCCCACTTTTTCCATTTCTCCCCTTTCTTCCCTTGTTTCCCCTTTCCCTCCATTTGCTCCTTTTCCCCATTTTACCCATTTTCTTCCCATTTTCCCATTTTTCCAATTTTATTTTTCCTATTTTTTCTTATTTTCCCCATTTCACCCCCTTTTCCCCCTCTTTCCCATTTTTCCATTTTTTCCCATTTTTCCATTTTCCCCCATTTTTCCCATTTTATCTTTTCCCATTTTCCCCACTTTCCTCCAATTTTTCCACATTTTCTCCCATTTCCCCCTTTTTTCCCCATTTCTTCCCATTTCCCTCAATTTTTCCCATTTTTTCCATTTTTCCCCATGTACCATTTTCCCTTTCACTCATTTCCCCCCATTTTTTACCCATTTCCCCCATTTTTCCCAATCTTTTTCCCCAAATTTGTCACAATTTTTTCCCAATTCTTCTCCATTTCCCCCTTCCCCCCCATTTCCCCATTCCTCATTTCCCCGTTTATTCCATTTTCCCCGTTTTCCCATTTCCCCCCATTTTTCCCAATGTTTCTCCATTTTTCCCAATTTTTCCCCCATTTCCCCCCATTTTTTCCCATATGTTTCCCTTTCATTACCATTTTCTCTCCTTTTACCATTCCCCCATTCACCATTTTCCCCCATTTCCCCATTTTTCCCCCTTTTCGCACAACAAGAAGTAAAAACCCAAATCCCAGCCTGGCCCCTCGCCCCCAGTTCCGGAATCCTGGGAAAAGTTGGGAGGGGAGAAAAGAGGGGAAGGGGGCGGGAATGGGCGGTTGCCACGGCAACCACGGCGGGCAGGAATTGCCGGGAACGCCGCCAGAGCCTGGAGAGCCCGGAGCAGGTCGGGACAAAATCTGAGAACTACGGGGAAAATTCAGGGAAAATTCCTGGAATTCTGGGAGAAAATCTGGGGATTTGGGGGAAATCCGGGAATCTGGGGATTTGGGGGAAAAAAAATCTGGGAATGCCAGGAAAAAATCTGTGTATTTGGGGAAAAAATCCGAGATAAATCCCGAAATTCCAGGAAAAATTCCGGGGATTTGGGGAAAAAATCCGGGAATTTCCGGATTTGGGGAAAAAAAATGGGAATTCCAGGAACAAATCAGGGGATTTGGGGAGAAAATCCGGGAAAAATCCGGGGATTTGGGAGGAAAAATCTGGGAATTCTGGGAAAAACATCCAGGAATTAGGGGATTTGGGGAAAAAATCTGCGAGTTTGGGAAAAAAAAATCTAAGAAAAAAGTTAGGGAACTGTTTGAAAACCTGGTCCTGGAGGTAGACAGCTTGGCTCAGTATTGCTATGTGGAAATAAAATAGTATCTCTTCTGATTTTTCTCTCATCTTTCTTGCACTGCTGTTTTTGTATTCCTGACTTGCGTTCACATTGGGGCCGTGTGGCTTGGAGCTCAGGAGCCGGATCTGTTACTTACCCACGTCAGATTGGTCTGCACTGGTGCAGGAGTTGAAATACAGGGCGACTTGGGAGCTCGGAAACAAGGAGAAGAAGCTCTTTTGTCTCTCTGCAAAATGATTTGGCTAAATCAGGGCATTAATTCAGGGAACTAATGCTTCATCTTTAATGTTCTGTGCTCTGCCGTCATTGCTGTGAGCCCTGAAAGCCTCCTGAGCTGTTCTCATACAGACCTAACTTGTTTGGTCAAAAAAATCTTATTTTTGTTTGTTAAAAAAACGTTATTACTCTGTGCAAACAAAGGGAGAAAATTTTATTCAACATCTCTCAGTGAGACATTAAAGCTCTGTTTTCCTTTTTCTTGAACAGTCTGAGACACAATATTACTTTCTATCATTTTTCTTACAGGCGTTTTTAACTTTTTGAAGAGCCAGAAAGACTGTTTGCATATATGTGTGTCACTAATATCCATCTTCTCTCCAATGTAAGATGGAAAAAAGGGCTGCAGAGCTTCCTACAAGGGGCTGTAAGTGAAAATCAAGAGGAGCCAGAGGTTTAGTTGCTACGAATTACCATTTCTTAAAAGAACCCTATGGATTTCATGATATCAAAACCAGTATGAATAGAAGACTGAACTTGGGCATCGTGATGGTCTCCTTGGGTTTAAAAAGCTTTAATGGCCTTCAAAAACAGATCACACCTGGTTTATTTTTATTACCCATTCATTAAATTAAAAAAAAAAAGCCTTGATCCATCGCTGCTGTTGTGATGTGTGACAAATGCCCATCTTCCCTCCATTTGAAATACGTGAGAGATGGAACTAAACCCCAAAGTATTTTCTGCTCACTGATTGTGAGTTTTATTGGGAGTTCTCTGCCAGATCTGGTCAGTTGTTCTTGATTGTGGCCATGAGGAGAGATGAACATGCCAGTCCAGATCTGCAGGCATTCAGCGCCAGAAGGAGAACCTTTGAAATGTAAACCGGGATTTATTCAACTGACTCACAAGTGTGTGCTGTTCCCAGGTCCTCTGTACAATGCTGGGCAGGGAGAAGCCAGAACTACGCATTCCTTGTGATATGAATTCAGTTTTGCAGAGGTTAAATAAAAATGAGATGCCAGTGAGGGAATTGCTTCTATGTGTAAATATTTTTGTCCTAAAGGAGCCCTGCCCAGTCTGACTGCTGCCCAGTGCTGCTCCCTGACTGTACGCTCTCTTGGTGAGCCTCTGTCCTGCTGGCCATGCCTTTCTGTCTCCATCCCTGTGCTGCTCCTTGCCCGTCTTTGCCCTCCTGAGCACGTGCCGTGGTCGATTCCTCTCCCGGTCTTTGTTTCCCTTTTTGTCTCTGTGTCCCTCCGTCCTTGCTGTGTGTTTGGGACTCTGCCTTTTTTTCTGTCCTTCTCCGTGCATCACTCGTGTTCCTGTTCTATTCCCTGTGGCTCTGTGGTGCTCCCCGTGCCATTGTTTCCCACGGGATCCTTGTGTCCCGTTTTCTGGCCCTGTTCGTTTTTAATCCCTCTCTTGTGCTGCCCATCTAGTATTTCTTTGTTTTTGTTTTTTAATATTTTTTCCATTTAATCCTGCACCCTGATCTTAATTTTATTCCTGTGTCCTCTCTGCTGCCACTCTCTGCCTTGTGTTGCCTGTGTCTGCGGGGCTGGAGAGGAACTTCAACCCTCCTGGGGACTGCCCCCCTTCCTTGTGCCAGCAGGGTCCCTTTTTGGGCGCATATACATGTGGAAAGAGTTCCAATAAAGTGCCTTGCTGCTGTCCAGGGAAGCTGGAGTGGTTCTGTGCCTTCTTTGGGGGTGAGGAAGAAAGGCTGAGGGGGAGGGGATGGAGACTCGGGGGCTCCGATGTGGTTTGGGGCAGCCTGAAGTCCCTGGCAGGGGGAGCCATGCTGCGGTGCAGGAGCAGGTGAGTGGGGAATGGGGGTGTCATGCTGGGTGCTGTCTCCCAGAGGGACCCAC
The DNA here is from genome assembly GCF_963662255.1 of Cinclus cinclus. Taxonomy (NCBI): domain Eukaryota; kingdom Metazoa; phylum Chordata; class Aves; order Passeriformes; family Cinclidae; genus Cinclus; species Cinclus cinclus. The sequence continues at coordinate 22,072,772 of NC_085047.1, read as the reverse complement.
GGGTGCCAGGACATTCACAAGGAGGGGTGGGTGTAGAATACATGAAAAACAGAAATATAAATAAAGACCTAAATCTAGTTTAAAATAAGTGTTTGATTGGTTTTTATTTGGTTAGAGGCAGGGTTTTATACAGATAATTTAAATGTAAAATATACAGAATAGAATAGAAAAATCAATTTTAAAAATACTTCTATAAATATATAAACAAGTCACAAATCTATATCTATTATATAGTATATAATATAAATAAGGCAAATATTATCAAAATATATAATGTATAAATATAAGTTATAAAACATGAAAATAGAAGAAGGTTTAAATATTGTTTAAAATATAAGCTATTCTTTTCCATCGGTTTATTTGTTTTGTCTCTTATTAAAAGGCATATCACCAACATTGAAAGTAAATCTGCAGGACTTTTTTTCTTCTCTTTGGTGGTTATATAGGATATAGGATATCCTATCGTATCCCTAACCTTCAAAGAACTGGCTGTTCTGAATGCTAAATATCATTCCTAGATTAAACAAATCAGGTCCACACTGCCCAGATCTAAGAAAACGCATGGGAATTTAATGAAAATATTAATTCTACATCTGTAACGTGACCTCAAGAGCAATTATCACATAATGCAAGATGCAAGGTTTCAGCAAGGTGTGTGAATTCCTAGCTTTAATATTAGTGATATTGGTTTATAAGAGAGGAGATAATGTCAACTTTTATGTTGGTCATTATCTAGTCAATAATCAAAGGGACTTATAGTGATTTTTGTTGCACAGTTCTTTTCTTAACTAATTGATTTGTAATATTTTGAAGAAAAGACTCTACTCCTTTCTCCATCTACTATCATTAAGGTGATATATTAAATCTCATAAGCATTTAAAAGCAGGTCATAATTCATTCTGTAGCAAATGGGTAAATGAAGGTGGACATATTCAGTCTCGCTAGAAAAACAATCTTGTGCTTAGTAAATATTCCTCCTGAATAATTCATTTTTGAAACTCTTTTGGGTTTTTTAAGCCTTTCCATTTGATGACAAATTTTCCTCTTTCTTGCCTAAACGCCTCTGGCTGTGGTGATTTTCTTCTCCTCTCCAAAGTGGTAGTTCAATAACTCATTTTTTTTTACTTTCTGAGGTGTAGCAGAAGAAAAACAGACAGCAAGAAGAAAGCAGGTTCTTTTCCAGGATGCTGAAGACTCTTAAGTGGAGGACAAAGCTTAGAGCAGTCTGTCATAAAGAATTATTTCATATAAAGAATTATTTCATATCAATACCATGGTCCTCTTGAGTATGCAAGAAAGAAAAGAAACCAGGGAGCCTGACAGACATACCTGGTATCTAGCTCTCTGCTGACACTTCTGAGGCAGGACTCACCAGCAGACAGCATTTGCTCCCTCTTGCGCCTCCTCTGTGCTGTGTGAGATGTGCACAGCAGCTCTGGGAAGGAAACGTCACTGCACAGGGCTTTTTGGCTTTTCACCTTTATGAAATGATGCTTTGGGTACTTAAAGTGCAGCACCAATGCCACTCCTCTTCTGAAGATGAAGCAGCCACTATATCTCTTCTTGTTTCCAGCAGATGAAGAGTTGCCATGGAATAACTTACACTACTGGTCTTTTAGCTGTACTTAGCTGCTGCTGCAGCAGATTTTCCCATGGTACGATTACATACCTAATGTTCTGGAAAGCAGTGACCCCTCAGGTGGGACTTCCCAGACAAGTGACCCTTCAGATGTGACTTCCTAGCCGTCAATACCTCGGAGAGAATTCCAGAGATCTTTGTCTCACGGCAAGTTACACGACGAGCACCAGGGCTGGAGGCACTTTACGTGCTCTGCAGTACAAGGGCGACACCAGGCGGTCGCCGCCGGCACACAGGGAGTACTGCCCGCTCCTTGGATTTCCTGTCCTGTGCCAAAAGCATTGGAAAAAATCACTCATCTTCCACTGATAATGGAAAGCGCGTAAAACCCTAAAGTTTAGGAACGGAAATGTTCAGCTTCTGAAGCAAGTAGTGGATAGGGTGCCTTGGAAACTGCCCTCGGGAATAATGAAGTTAAGCAGCCATTTAAAGACATTTTTCTTTGAGAATAAGAACAAGCAGAAATGTTGATGGCTGCCTGAGACCTAGTACATAAACGCTAAGCCAGATATTTTACACTAATTATTTTTTGGTTCCCACGTCACTTGAGGGCTTTATCCTCCTTCAGAATTTAAGATGGATTTCTATGCATTGATCTTCGTTTACATAGACAACAGCAGGTAGTATTTACTAACATGCAAACACTTCCTTCTCTAGCCAGCAGCTAGTCTTAGGCTGGGGGCACTTCTGAGCAGCTGGCTGTGATACCTGGGCCACTTAATGTGAAGTATTATTCACATGAGTTTGCCAGCTCTCCTGACAACTCCACAGAAGGTTTTCCTTGGCACAGTTTCCACACAGCCAATACTGATAAGGGGCAACACTTGTGCTGAAGTCATGGCAGCCAGTGGTTCAAGCTCAACCTGCTTGTCTACACTTGCATGAGAGAGCTGTGCGGTGCAAGATGGACCACACAGCATGGTTTGCAGTAACTAACAGGGTGGATCACAGCCTGAAATAATCTGTTTAGAGGTAGGATTCTCTTCAAGATGGATGTGGACAGTTGTTGCTTGAGAGATGAGCCTAAACCTGACAAAAGTTCAACTGACTGACTCCTAAAATTCCACCAATTCCAACACTCCAATGAAAAAAATCTCTTGGTGGCCCGAAACAGGAGAGTGGGTGCAAAGCAAAGATTTTGCTCCGTTTGAACATCTCCTAGCAGCTAAGATGTATGAATTAACAAATGTGAATCCCACCAGCAAAGATATGGAAAATTAGCCCTCAGAATAGAAGCCAGAGTATATTTGGGGAGGCCTAATGGTGGATGACCACTTAAGCGACCATCTAGGAAAGATAATGACAATTTCCAAGGATCTGGGGTTCAAGAAAAAGACAACTGTTTTCCTACTGCAAAATAAGAGCAGGGTGAGACGGCAAGAATAGCATCTAATAGGAAGGTAGGGAGGTCCTGGCACAGCTTAGCAGGAGAAGCTGTCCTAGATGGTTTCCCAATTCATGAAAGAGTCCAAGGACAGAATGGAGAGAGGCCACAGCAAACTAGCAAGGAACATAGTTATTAGATACTGGAAGTAAAAGGGACTGGAAAAGAACTCAAAGCCAGTGCAAGGCTTTTCTGCTTTGCCCGCGTAAGCGGCATCAGACTCACCCGGGGTAACTGTGTCCTTTCCCTCTCAACGGCATCAGCCAAGGTGTTCTCTGCATCTCGGAGCCTAAAGGCAAACCGCTTCCACATAAGGTTGGAAGTGCAATGGCTAGCAGTATAGCTAGCTGCTGTTGAACTGTTCCCTTACCTGTTCACTTGGCCAGACTCTTCCAGCCCGTACGCGGAGCAGAGCAGCCTGTTGTTCTGAGGCTTCGCTGGCTGCCGTTCGTGCCCAGCTGCGCTTTCCTTTCCAAGGAGGTGAAGCGCCGTCTACTTCTCGCACAGAGCACGCTGCTGTTGGCTTTCGCTACTGCCGCCACACGCTCGCCACATGCACTTTTCTTCTCAACCCAGCGTACCCTTGCTTTCTGCCTTTCTTGTTTCCCGAATTGAGACGGAAAACTTCTCGGCTGCCCCTCACGCAGAAAAACTGCGCCTTATCCATTAAGCTTGCCTGGAGCTTCTTTTTGGAACTTGTCTTCTTGCACCACATTCAAGGGGCAGCCGTCTTTCTTCCGCCACCTGCAAAGCGCAGCCGCATCGCCACGCTCGTCGCACTCCTCTTTTCAGCTGGGCGTCCCACGGTGCTGACTACAGCCTTGCCAAAGACTAGCGCCCCGGAGAGATGTCTCGCACAGAAAACTGTTCCAGCATAGAAACTTGTCCTGCAGTGTTCCCTCCTGCTTTCCCACATTCTGTTGCTCTGCTGAATGTCTTGGCCACGGAACGACTAATCCAGCAAGTACGCCTCGCCAGCCCCTTTTCGCTGAGCGACAGTTATGTGGACCCTTTGAATACTGCCAAGTAAAAAGCAGAGCAGTGGAGCTAAAAACGAGGAGAAAGCATGCACAATGCACAGTATTTCTGTATAGTGCCCTCCGTGCTGAAAGGCGGCAAAGCTAAATGCTGTGCCCGGACTTCACTTCTCGCTGGATCACAGAAAGCCAAAGTGGCAGAAGGGAGGTGAATGTCCCCTGATGGTTGTGCAAAGACAAGTTTCAGATGGAAACTCCAGGCGAGCTGGATGTGTAGGCGCAGTTCTTTTATGCGAGGTGTAAATGAGAAGGGTTCCGTTTCAGTCCAGATGACAAGAAAGGAGGAATGGCTTACTAGAGAAGGTTTAGAAGAAAAGTGCACGTCCCGGGCGTGTTTCGGCAGAAGCAAAACCATTTCCAGAAAAATTTGGACACCAAAAAATCTAAACACCACTCCTAATCATTAGGAGCGTTTGAGTAAGGGCAAAAGGAAAAACAAAACCACAGTACGAACAAAATCTCAGGAGTAGTCTATTGCCTGCTCTTACTGTGGGGAGGAAGGGCACTACAAGCAAGAGTGTCCCCACCTAAAGAAGGACCTGAAAATCTTCCAGGAGCTAGGCCCAGAAGAAGAATAGGGGACTCATAGGCTCTACCTTCTGGGGGACAAACACTATCTGGAGCCTGTGATAGCTTTAAAAGTGGGTCCCCAGAAGGGCGAATTAGAATTTGTAGTTGACACAGGGGCACAGTGAATTTGTAAATACCCCAAAAGGTTGTAGTATAAGTAATGACACTATACAGGTACCGGGGTAAAAGGAGAAGATTTTACAGTCCCTATCATTAAAGATTCATTAATTGAGGGGAAACAAAAATTTGACTGGTAATGACATATTGGTTCCTGGAGTAGGTAGTAAATTATTAGGGAGGGTTTTACAGGTAAAGCTGGGGATAGGGGTAATACCAGAAGAAGGTAGAATGACAGTTAAAATCTTAAAACTCAGCCAAGAGGATGAAGGTGAAATTAATAAAGAAGTTTGGGCTGGGAAGGAAATGGGGGGAGGGTGGCTGGACATTGATCCCATAAGGGTCACGACTGAGAGAGAAGAATGTCCTCTATCCTTAGAAGGACAAGAAGGCTTGAAGTTGGTAATAGAAGGACTGATAAATGATGGGACATGACACCTTGTGTGTCTCCTCATAATACCCCTATTCTGCCAGTAAAAAAGCTTGATGGGACTTGCAGACTCGTAGAAGACTTATGGGAGGTTAACAAGAGAACTCGGAGCTGTTATCAAGTAGTACCCAACCCTTATAGCCTAATTAGTAAGGTCCCACCTCAGCATCAGTGCTTTAGCGTAGGGGATCTTAAAGATGATTTTTGGGCATGCCCATTAGCAGTAGAAAGCCGGAATAGCTGTGCTTTTGAATGGGAAGACCCAAATACTGTGAGAAAGCAACAACGAAGATGGGCAAAATTGCCACAGGGCTTTTCTGAATCTCCAATCTTCTTTGGGCAAGCTTTAGAAACAATATTACAAACTTTCCCCTCTCCTCCTGGAATACAAATGATTCAATAATGCAGATGACCTTTTATTATCAGGGGAAACTGAAGGTGAGGTTAGGGCAGCTGCTATTAAACTTTTGTATTTTTTCAGGGAAAAAAAATAATTAAGAGTATCAAAAGGGAAACTACAATTTGTAGAATCAGAAGAAAAGTATCTTGGGCACTTAATAAGCAAGGGTAGCCGAAAGCTAAACCCCGAGAGGATTGCAGGAGTTTTCTCTCTTCCTCCTCCCTCTTCAATAAGGAAAGTTAGAAAGCTGCTTAAACTATTGGGAGATTGTAGGCTATGGATTGAAGGGTACACACAGGCAGTAAAGCTTTTTTCTAGAAAATTGACAGAGGGCGATGATTTAAAGAGGACTAGGGAATATGATGGAAGATGATTAGGAGAATTGAAGTTAAAATTAGCCTCAGTACCAGCTTTAAGCTTACCCTCATTAGTAAAACCTTCTCATCAGTATGTGATTTTGGAAAGTGGGGTAGCTCATGAAGCTCTGGTTCAGGAATGGGGATGATTTAAAACACAAGTAGCTTATTTGTCAAAAATGTTGGAGCCAATGAGCCATGGCTGGCCTGTACATATGCAAGCAATAGCAGCCACTGTAGAAGAAAGTCCCAATATAAATTTGTCCTGGTTTGAAAGACAGGTGTTTGCTAAGGAAAGCAGAAGCTTCCCTTTGGACTGAAAAAAAAAAATGTGATTCTTCCGATTATTATAATTTTGGAATTAAGAGAGCTCTCAGGAAAAGATATGGGGGTAGGAATAACAGTTCTTTACTAGTATATCTAACAAGACAAACAAGAACAACAACAGCTATGAAATTACCCACAAACAGAACAGTAACTCAGTCCCAGTGTTTTTTGGCTGCAGGCACATTTTTCCTGAGCTGCAGTTCCCGGTGCTGGGGGCGGGCAGGTCCCACAGAGCTGCAGGAGGGCTGGGGGTGATGGCAGAGCTCTCCCAGGGGGACAGAGAGAGATGGAGAGAGCCCTCCGCTCACGGTGTGGGTCCTGATGCTCAGCAGAATGCTGGATAGTGGTAGTTCACAGCGAGAAGACAGCAGGGCAGGGTCCGATAGTGGTTTCCCGACGCTGGGATGGCAGGGATGGGACACCAGCGGCGATCGTCCTTCTCGTCCGAACTCCGCGGGGGAGATGGGCCGAGGCCCAGCCTTCCGCTTCCTCTTCTGGCTGTTTGAATCTCACGGGCTTTCCCTCTTCTCTCTCCTCCCCCTTGTCACCAGGGCCCAGTCAACAGGTATTTTAGCATGACAATGGGGAAAATTCCACAGAGTGAAAAGGGAGAGAACCAACCCCCAACAAAATTACTCACTAAAATCGGGTAGGTCAATCAATAAGGGAATTTATTCATTCATTGATAAGGAATAGGCAAGCAGCACTGTGGACGTGGGGAGTATGCACTGCACCAACATATCCACCTCACCTTTGGTCACTGCCCCTTTTATAGGCAGTCTCTGGTGGGCTGTAGCATGCCCACCGTGCTGGGATACAAGTCCAAGCAAGCCCAAACATGTTGGCTAGAGCTCGAGCTGTAGTGGCTACACGCCCCCACCAGGTCTGGACAAAGCTTAAACATGTTTTCAGATTACACTCTTAGCAAGCAGGTGACAGTAGTGACATGTCCAAGCAAGCTCACATTTTCCTTATACATACAAGTGGATACAATTCATGATTATAGTAAAAAATAATAAAAGCAAACAGTTTATGATTTACAACAAATTGATTTAAACAACTATAATGAAATTATTAGATTTTCCTGTATCTTATGTCCATGCTTTACTTTGGAATCAACATTCTGGTTTATATTGATCCCATTGTGTATTTTCATAATAACACAAATCACGATGTAACATCTCTCAATCCCCCATCTTTTTTTTTCATTTAATTGATTTGTGTCTGTTCTTCAAATAGAGATAGTTGTTTTTCTGCGGGGGTCTGGGTTTTTTTATTTTTAGTTAATATTATTAGTTTGTGAGGATTTTTTGAGATGGCAAGTTCAGGATCAATGGAGATGGCTGAAATTTGCATGCCCTGATTACAGAGTGTATGAGTCAAGTAAAACATGGAATTAGACATGACAAAAACAGTAACCCTAGTACTGAACAGAGTATCATGAGTTCTGTTTTCTTCCACTAGACTCCATTAAACAATTGGCTCCACCAAGTTTTTTGAAGGATGGACTTTAATTTTTGAAGTGGGACGTGCACTAGTCATTTGATATCTTCTGCTAGCTGAGTAACAACTTCTTCGCTCTTACCAATTTGTAAACAACATTCAGACATGTTAAATTTTCCACAAACTTCACATTCTTCAGTTAACAAATAATTTAATGCTATGAGGTTTTGGTGCACTGCTGCTCGGGTTTGAGACATTTGTTTATCTATTAATTCTAAACCTTGGGCTATTTTATTGGTTATTATTTCTATTACTGCTTGAAGTCTGATAATTTGGTTAAGCATATAAATGGGAGTTCTATATCCCCAACTGCCATCTTATGCCCAAGTAGCAGGTCCATAAGTTTCTATTATCTGCTCAGGAGGCCACTTATCATCCCCCAGTTTTGGGTTCCCCTGATGAGATCTCTGTTTGAGCATACTTCTAGTTGCTCCTACAAAGGCCTCCCAAGAGTGTTTCCCTTTGTTCTCCACAAGAGAAAGAATCCAGGTTGAATAATTCCTATAGTACAACTACCTTTCCAATTTGACGGTAATTGACTATATGCTCTCTCTCCGCAAATCCAAAACAGTCCGTCTGGAGCTTTCTAATCCCTTATGGTGTCTTGGGGTTTTTCCTAGAACCTTTTAAATGTATCTATGCCTTCAAAAGGGTTGACCTCATTCTTACTACACCAAAACAGTTTTTCTATTTCATTAAAGCTATAGTTAGTATTGTTTTGCAAGCTCCAATACCCATTTGGGCTTTTAGGCCACCACCAGGTCGTGCTTGAATTTGTGGTATATACCCTTTTAACATGGGGTTTTGCCTACCCTTTTAAAAATTTTTGATTTTCCTTCTCTGGCAATACATTCTTGTCCCAAAACTGTGTGAATCAAAAACCCATCCTTCTGGCCTATGTCCTTGTTCAGCAATTTCTGTCTGATTCCATTTAAGTATTTGAGTGATATCCAGTCCTTCACCTTTCCATGGCCATTGTTCAGCCATTAATGCTCCTCCACAAACCCAGAAATTGGACACGTTTTCTTCTCCTGCAATCCTTCCTGCTGAATCTACAAATAATTTTTTTCCTAGAGTAGGTAATTCTATTTCTGAAAGGTCTTCCCATATGTTGGAATACAAGTCGTTAATTTTCTAGGGTTTATTATAATCTTTCTTTGCTATTTCTCTTTACCATTTTGGAACATTTTTTACTAATTGGGCATGCAATTCATTCTGCACCCTCCCATTGTCCATAAGGCCCTACTTGCCTTCTTTACTGAAGCAAATATAATCCTCTCCCTTGGGACAAGACAAACCCAGCCGTGTTCGTGCTGGTGCAAGATTTCGGGCTACTTAAAATGATTGCCTGGCTATGTTACACGACGCTAATTGATGCCGGTCATAACACACAGAATTCATGTGAGGGTTGGCTTCAAATACACATTTGGTATGGCAGTCAGTACATACATGCTGGTAGCATTTGGAGCAATCACCATTAGCTTGTAGAGGTATTAAGCACATTAGTACCCACCATTTAACAGATTCAGTATGATTTATTCCTTTACCTCCCCAACTTACTGGGTTGCCACCAGCGTTTGGGTAATGCATCTTCTTGGTAGCAAGAATAGAGATCAATCAGTCTTGCCTTCTTAAAATTTATAATGTGTTTTTTTTCCTTTTTTTTCCAATCAGGTTTAAACCTTGTCCCAAATTGTAGCTTAAATAGGTATAAATATCTAGTTACCCAATGCCGTCTGAATTGCAATCCTAACTGCTTGCTTAGTCTGCTTTCTTTTACAATTTACAACAGAGGGAATTTCTCAGTTTTTCTTTTTTCCCATGTACTATGTCTATACTACAAATTCTTACACTTAAGACAGCAAAAACATACTTAAATTTTACAATTACAGTTAGGAGTTTGACAAAGTATCTCAAAAGATATTTAACTGGTTGCCGTGATGTGAGTCAACTTTATCAAGTTTGTTTCTGGAATATTAATCATAGATCCCCCGGGAGGGAAGCAACTGTCCATTTAGGTTCAGGCGGAGGTTGTACTGCTCCTTTAACTGGAGAGGCATGCAGCAACAATGTTAAAACTGAGAGAGGGAATGAGTGTCTCTCCTTGTCTCTTTTTCTCCAGCGCCTGGACCACGTCACATTCCTCTGCAGCTGGTGGGAAAGATCATGGTGAAGCAGTTATGCCCCTGCAGCCAGTTTTGGGAGGACTGTCTGCCTGTGGGAGGGACTCGTTTTGCAGCAGTTTTGGGAGGACTGCTGCTTGTGAGAGTGGATCCACGCCAGAGAAGTTCACAGAGAGCTGTCTCCCCACGTGGGAGAGACCCCACAGTCTCACAGGGAAGGACTCCTCTCCCAGAGCAGCCGAAGAAAATCTTGGGTGATGAACTGACCCATGCTCTGTCTCTCCGTGCTGTCGGTCGGAAGCAGGGAAGGGTTGGGGGAAGGTGTTTTTAAGGGCTTATTTTGCATCTTATTATCCTCCTCTGATTTTGTTAGTGATAAAATTTACTTTCTGTTTCTAAACTGAAATGGTTTGCCTTTGGAGTGTTTTCTCCTGCCCAGCCAATCCCTGAGGGCACTTTTCTCCGCCCACGGTTTGGGCGGGAGCCGCCCCCCAACCCCTGCCCTTCCCCTTGTCAATCCTTGAGGGGGGGGTTCGGCCGTGGTGGAAGCTTCTCTCCAGCCTCCCCTGGTCGATCACTCTCGCCCCTCCCCTGACTCGCTCCCAGAGTTCCCTCGTGACCCTGAATTTTCCCCAGCTGCCTCAGTCTGGACTGGTTTATAGTGGTTTATTCTCCCTCCTCCCCAGGTTGAGGAGTTCCAGCGTCCCCCACTACCAGAGCGTAAAATTCACACCGCTAGAGTTTCGTGACCATAAAGGAGGCAGAGGAGTCCTGTAAAAGTCCCTTGATTCAAACAAATCAGCAAACTTGCTGCGCTGGTGGATGAGTTGCTCTATGTGTTTGGAGGTAGGGAGGGCACTCCTGGGGTCCTGGGTGAATCCTAGGGAGATTTGGGGAGGCTACAGGACCTGGGGGAGGGGCTGTGGAGTTTGGGGGGGTTGGGGGAAATTCGGAATGGGGTGGACATGGTGGCATTTGGGGATCTGGGGTTGGTAGATCTACATGACTGGGTGTCAGGAGGAGCCTCGAGGGGGGTTTTGGGAATGGTTTTGGGGTTCTACAGGACCGACAGGGGCTGGGGGCTTGGAGGTGCTGGAGGAATTTGGGGAGGGGTGGCTGGGAGGTTTTGAAGGGCTGGGAGACAACTAGCTCTACTTTGTTTGACGATGGGGTGGAGCTTCAGGGCGTTGGATGGGAGGTCTGGAGAACAGAGGGGACACAAGAGTTGGACCCAGCTTGGAGCAGTCCTGGGGGGACAAGCCAGCAGGGCCACCCTTCTGCCCCCAAGCACGAGCGCAGGCAGCCAAAGCCCTAGCCATGGAAGGCAGAGGAAAGATGTGCTGGACAAATCCCCGAGACCAGGCTGCTGGGCCAGCGGCAGGGCACAGCCAGTCCCTCCAGGTACAAACTTTGGCCCTCTGCCATCCCTGCAACGCTGGGCAAGGCACCAGTGTGCTGATGGAGCAGCTCATTGGGCTTCCAGAGTCTGCATTTTCCTTTGTGTGAAAAACGAGATTCACTTTCCTGGTAGATTAAAAAAAATAATAAAAGACACTAAGAGACAATAAAGCAAAAAGCTACAATGGCCAGGTGCTTTGGCATTCAGCCGTGAACACACCTTAACTCAGAAAACACTTTGTTAAATGCATCAACATGTTGTATATTCATAGACCTTCATGCATTATTCAAAATTATTCCCCCAACCTGTAAAACATCTTTTTTTTCTTTCTTTCTTTTTTTTTTTTTTTTTTCCTGGTGGCTTCTTGTCAGCCCACTCCCTGATAATAGAGACCAATAAATTCCTTCCCTGGAGTTCCGGTGATCATCACCCCTATCTTCATCCAGACTGGATAATCCAAGAATGCGAAGAATTTCCTGAATATCTTTTTACCATGCTCTTAGCTACATGAACAAAATCTTTTTACATCACCATGTTATAGTCCAAGAAAAAAATATATTTATCACACTATTTCAAAGTTTTGCTAATAGCAGAACTGAAAGAAACTCTCTTCATTCAGCAAAGTTTTCCAACATTATACATATAGCATTCATTTGCAAAAAGCCAGTAATAGAATATGTACTTACAACACTTGCCCCCACAGGCATCAAGACCAGCCTCAGAGTGAGCAGTAAGTGTGTGCCAGGAGCATGGACAGTCAGCTTGGCCACACAAAGGAAAAGTCATCTTGTTATTCCCAAATCGAACCATCTCTCGTGGTTCATGTCCGGCCCACTCAGTCGCCCCCAGGTATTTTTCACTCTCTTTGAGTGTGTTCATCTGTGTTCTAGAGGGGATTTTTGTGGAATTGGTTTCTGAGCAGGGCACAAAGCCTGCAGGGAATAGTTGCACCTGCCTGCTCCAGGGCCCCTGCCTGCCTCAGGGCTCAGCCCCACATCTCCCCCTGCCTGCCAGGGCAACGCCAGTCCCAGGGGCACATCTGACAGCGCATGGGGCTGTGCAGGCACACACCTTCCCCAAGCCCCTTGGACTATCAGCAGGGAGCAGATGACATCCCTGCTTTTCCCCAGAGAGCACCTGAGCAGGTGCTGCTGGGCCAGCAGCCCCAGCTGCTGAGCATGATCCCTGCTGAGGCTGCAATGCTTTTTGGTCACTGCACTGAAGAGGAGAGGAGGGGAAAGAAAACAGGAGAGCGAGAAAGGGAAGGAGAAAGGGAAAGAGGGGAGGAGAGGGCAGGAGAAAGAAAAAATCATTCATAGCACTCAGTTCACGGCCTTTTCTGATTCAAGGGGGATTTTCAAACAAAAAGAGAAAGAAAGGCAAAATGCAGCCCCAGCATGAAGAAGGAACAAAAATCCAGGCCCACAAATGTCTGGAGCTACTTCATTCCCAGAATCTGTTTAGCACAGGCAGGACACTCACTGCTACAGACTTGTTTGTAGGTGCCAGAGACAATGGGCCCAGCCCCCATGCAGCTACTGGCGGGTGGGTGAAGAGCAGCTCCCCCTGCCCAGGACACCCTCCCCACAGCATCCGTGGCCTCGGGCTGTGGCAGGGCTGGAGCCAGGCACTGACAGCCTGTGGAGACCAGCTGAGCTGTCCCTTGGGCTGGCTGTGCCAGCAACAGAGTGGCAAGCCAGGTGTCCTGGCAGAGTGCTAGGGTCTTGGAAGGAAAAAGAGAAGGGAAAGGGAAAAGGAACAGGGGAAAAAAAGACAGAAAAGGGAAAGGATGAAACAGTCTCTCACCCATCTCCCATCCCTGCCATGCTCTCTGCATCCCTTGGTTCAATACCACCCTGAATTCCCATCTCTCATCACAGGGAAAAACTCTGGCCTCTGGAGGGAAAATGGCACAAGAGCTGGCAAGAGCCTCATTGGGCCAGTGAAAAGAGAGTCTTTGATGAAAAAGAAAATTTATTCCCCAAAATTGGTATACTTATAGCGAAAAAAATAATTATAAAATTACTGTATTTATTGTATTATTTAAATTACTGCATGTATGGTATTAGGAATATATATTTACAGTAATTACATATTGGCAGTATTTACAGAAGGAGCAGCAGCCCCTGAGGCACAGGAGGGCTCCTGGCTGCTCCCTGTACAGCTCAGCACTGTCCTGCCGGCGCCGCTGCTCCCGTGGTCAGCTGTGAGTGCAGCAGGGACACCTGAGAAAGACATAAGGCCCGGCTCAGGTGTTACAGAGTCCGGAGTTCTTGGGCAGAAGCTGCAGTTTTCTCAATGCAGGTATGTGAGGTAATGGAGGAGTGGTCAAGAAGTGCTGGCTGACACTGTTGTTTCTGACCTGCTCAGGCCTCCTGCCCCAGGTTCCTGCTGCGAAAGAGACAAGGAGACAATGCTCCTCTCTCAGTTTGAGCATTCTTGCTGCTAACAGAGGGATGAAGAAGCTCCAAAGGAATCTGCTGCTGCTTCTCCTCCCAGATTTCTTGCTTCTGCTTCTGGGACCCAGGAGAGAATGGGGGCAAACATGGGTAGCACACACCAGATCCAGCCTTGGCCTCAGGGTGCAGCAGCAGCCGTGGGCAGCAGTGGGTACAACTGGGAGGGGAGAGAGGATGGGACCTCCAACCCAAAGATGGTGTTGTGTGTCCATGGAGAAGAGGATGCCAGTGCACAGCTTACCTGGGTGTTGAACCCCTACTGTTGTTCTGCGTGGTTTGGAGAGATCTGTTCAGCCTGCTGAAGAGCAGAATTAAACTGAGACACCTGATTGTTCAGTGCCAGGTTATTTTCTTCCAGCACTCTGAGGCAGAGGTTCTTTTGCTCCAGAGACAGAATCAGCCTAGAAGGAAAGCATGCAACTCATTACTACATGGTCTCACATTTTATAAACTCTTAGGACTTGCACCACCTCAGGGAAAAAACACTGTCTGATGAGCTTTGTCTAAACAACTTGGCTGTTCGTTCTCCCTGCAGTCACAGCCCAGCATGTCAAGCCCACTCTGCTTTTGTTCCTGAAAGAATGGGGAGTTCTTGCTTACATGCCCCGCCTTCTTTTTGAGATGGAAACGTGAATACAAACCTAACAAAATCTTGCAATGAAGACCTTGGGGGAGAGGAACAATTTTCTTCTGACTAACCAGGCTGCAAGCCAAGGTGGGAAGGTTTGGTCAAAATGGAAGAGACATTTCCTTCCCCCATCTTGTATGTCCAGATAGGAGGAGCAGCACTCTACAGCCAGGGGATCTCTGGTAACTTCCCTAAGATTGACCATCCTACTTTCAGCTGGAGAAACAAAGGCCGAAGGCAGAAGTAGCTACAGAGGCTTGGAGCACAACCTGATGGAAGATGCAGAAACCTCCAGGCAAGCAAGAGTGCCCTGCCCCTCTTTGTCTTCTTCTTGGAAGAAGAATCCTGCAGCAGTGAAGACTGGCAGGACTTGATCAGCTGGAGGAACACCCCCCCAACCTTGGTCTTGTTTCTTGCATTCTTTGCACAGTCAGTAATGCCTGTGACTGTGGAGGGTGGCAGGGACCCTGCTTGACTCCCTCCAGGCAGTGGGGGGTATTTTTTGAGGAACAATACAATAGAGACATTCTTGTTTCTTGGGTGCCTCTGAGGACAATCCGGCCTAGATCAGCAATCAGGGCCTTAAGGTGGTTCTGCCCAGCAAAGGCATCAGATGCCAGGCTGATCCAGATCCCAAAGGCTTCAAGTTAGAGGACCCAAGGTGGAGCTGACAGGTGGATGTATCCGCCTCCTTACACTGCAGCTCCAGCAGTGTTAACACACCCACCTTTCCTAACAATACAACAGTCCCCAGGGTCAAAGAGAAGAGAAACCCCTCCAAAACCCGACAAGGAAAGGTTTCAAGCCACTCCAGAACACTGACAGCTGTTCATGCCTTGTCAGGCCACACCAATTCTGTCCCATCTACCTGAGCTGTGCAGGTGAGGCAAAGGCTCCCCTTCCTCCTAGGGAATCACTGTCTGAGGCCACAGATGTCCATCCTGGGCAGCACCTGGAAACAACGCGGGAAAAGCAAAATTAAAAGGTTTTGTGTCAGAAAATTAGTAATAATAATAATAATAACCAGAACTTCTCGACAAATTTAGTAACATCAATTTCATATGATAAATACAGGCGATGCCCATTCTTCCAGCTCAGGTGAAAACAGGAAGGAGAACTACGGGAAAAGCAGAGTCCCTTCTTTGGATCTATTTTCTACAGGTGAAAACAGGAAGGAGAACTACGGGAAAAGCAGAGTCCCTTCTTTGGATCTATTTTCTAAAGACTCTTCTGCATTGCATGATCTCTGTATTAATTAAAATAATGGATTGCTGCTAAAAAAATCTCAGGCCCCTATTTTCTGAGCCACAGGCAGGACAAGGTAAGGTACAACTGGAGAGCCAGGGGGATGCACGACCTTGGCACACCAAGGATAAGAGCAGGGGAAGCAGGGGAGGTGTGGGTGGAGAGCTGGAGAAGTGAAGGAACAGGCATTTTCTTGTTCAGGTTTTCAGTGCTGGGAACTTGGAAAACACATGGTGCTGCATGCATCAAGGACATAATACCCATGGTTTGGTTGTTTTCCTTTGCTCACAAGCCTTGGCTTCACCCCCTCTCCAGAGGAGGAGAGAATTCCTCCAGGCTAAGGGTGAATCTGGTCCCACTCCAGGGATGCGTCCAGTAGAGGGGAGTTGTTTAGAGGAATTGACCACAAAAATCAAAACCAACAAACACTGAAATGGACTCTATTGAGCTGCAACACCAAGTGTTCACAGCAAGCAGAGGCACAAGGTGCACACAGGACCAAGAAGTACCACTTCACTTGGTTTTCTGCTTACGTGTATTTTAGTTCTGCTTCAGTTCACAGCTGCTATTCTGCCAAGATTATTTCCATTTTCAGAAACCTGTGTCATGTGTAGTCAAGGCTGCAAATCTTCACTTAGGATTTCCACATCACATGTGCATTTGCCAGGAAGCACATGAGTACACAGATACCCATTCCTGTGATAGGTCAGTCAGAAATCATGTAAGCCAGCAACTTGCTCCTCACTACATCACTTGGAAATACATTAAAAAGCAAAAAAAAAAAAAAAAAAAAAAAAAAAAAAACAACAACCAAACAACAGCCCACAAATGACACAGCTTAGGGCAGCTTCATCTAAATATTCTGCTAAGTGATGGAGAGAGAGGAGGAAAGCTGTTCCTCCAGTTCTCCCAGTTCTACACCAAGCAATTTAAAGCACCCAACACTGCCCTCACCTACAGCTGCTGCAGCTTCCATCCTTTCTTCAGCCTTGTCCTGACTTCTAAGGGACCAGAGGCACCACACAACCCAAAAGTATCAGCACTCACACCCACTGCTAGTACGGACGTCTTCATGGTCCATCTTTGGCCATACAAACCTTGTGGATGTTTCTACTTTCCTGACACACTTGGCCAATTTCATTCACATTTATCAAGGCAACACACACCCTGTATGGCTAAGGGGTCGTAGAGCCCCTCTGGCAGAAGAACCTAGGAGAAGACTGCAGGGAAGAATCCAAGAGCAAATTGAAATCCCAGATATGCAATGAAGGCCTGCTTCTGGCAGGTTCCTTGTGGTTTGTGGAACACAGGAAAAACCTTTAAACCATAAAAACATATAGGAAAACCCCACACCGAGCACTTGGCTTTAAAGATGTTATTGCACTTCATGTTACAGATATAGAATTGCTTTGGGATTCTGGCATTTCCTGCACACCTGCACAAACACATTAAAAGAATTAAGTGCTGAGTCCTGAAGCTCAGTTCTTCCAATCTTATTTTGGTGGTGTCACTTGACATACCAAAATCCAAAGCAATACTTCCAAAAATTAAAAGCAACTCCCTCCCCTCCCCATTCAGTTTTCCAGTCTAGGGGTCCTTTTAAGAACAAGTTAAAGAAAAGGAAAAAAGCCCAAGACGTACTATCAGCTAGTGTACCAACCCCCTGTTTTCCATAGATTCTCATTACGCCTGATGGCTTCTCTAAGAAAATCAATTTGTACATGTAAAAACCTGTCGAGTAGGGGCAGGGGTTTCTGAGCCCGCACCTCGCAGGTGAAGGATCAGCGGAAGAGTGGCACAGAGGGAACCCAAAATGCCCAAGAGATGTTCAAGCATTATTTGAAACCAAAATGCTCTGCAGCTGCCCCATGCCTGGATTTCACAGAAACAAAATAAGCTCCTCCTCCTGCCTCATTTTCTGCCTTCTCTCATCAAGGGACAATCACATCATGCAAAAGATAACAGAGAAAATGCTAACACCAGTCCAGTGCCCCCAGGATGGCTGACATCAGGGTTCATTCCCTCCTCTGGCTGATGGAACATAAACCCAGGTGTTCTGGGATTTAAGCAGCATAGCACAGCTTTCCACTTGCTGTTCCACTCCCTACCACATCTGCAGAGCAGGAAGATTGCTGGGTTCTGTATTACATCCCAAAGCAGCAGCCCTGGGAGTACTGCTGGAACCCAGCACACTCTTCCCCTTTTCAGACACCAATCTGACTGGTCAGCCTCACACTCCTCCAAGAGCAGAAAAACCAAAAACCAGTAAAAAATGGGTATATTACACCAAACAGGATCCATTTCAGAGGTCAAATATCCCACGCTGCGTTCCTGAGCATTCCCAAGGCTTTTTGACAGGGAAGTGAAATTTCACACATGAAGCACCATTTCCCTTGTAACAACATCCTCCAATAAAACTTGCCACAATAAAAGCCCAGGTTTTTGTAACATCCTCGGTAACACATTGCACATAAAGTATCAGGTCCCTTGGTAGAAGGGCCACAGCAGAACCTCCAACATAAAGGACCATTTCCCTTGTAACAACATCCTCAGTAAAACTCCCCACAGGAAGGAGCAGGTCGCGTGTGACACCAACCTCAGTGCAGCAGTAAGCACAGTCTTTACCTGGAACTCACAGAATCAATGCCCACAGCAGGCCCAGGAAATAAAACAGGGGATTTTGTGGAACCAGGGAATGGAAGAGCTGTCCTGTCCCAGCTCTGCCTCTTCTGCCTGCAGGGGAGATGCAGCTCTCAGCCATAAGATCCCTTCAGTTCAACCTCCCAAAATCACCTGGCAACACTTACCATGAACCCCAAAGTCTAGCTGCAGCTCATGCTCTATCCTCATTAAATGAAGTTGGTTATTGGTTAGCTAAACAAAGCAATAACACATCTGTGGCTTTAAGTGGGTTACTACTAAATGCAAATAGCAATAAACATGCCACTTTACAAAATAGAGCAGCTAATATTTTTTTGTTATTAACACACGGTCATGGATGCCAAAATTTTGAAGGCATGTGTTGTATGAATTTATCAGATCACAGTGAATGAATCTACAAAAGCATTGCAAACTTAAAAAAGAGAGTCAATCAATTATAAGTTGATAAAGAACTAGGGTGGCTGAATAGTTTTTTCAAAAGTTGAAGCATCACTGAATGGCTTAAAGCCTTGCTGAAAATGGATTAATTTTGTTGGTAATTGTAGTTATTGCTTTGTGTCTCCCCGTCTGCTTGGATTTTTGCACAGGGCCCTGCAAAAATTCTTGGCAACTGTGCTTGTAGCTCAAATACAAAAAGGGGGAAGTATAGAGGGGCTTGACTGCTGGCCTGTAAGCCAAATTGAGTTAGCAGAAGAGATAGCAGTTGATGAATTCTGAGTGTATCTATAGCAAGAAAGAAGACAAGGCTGTTAGCATGGAAACCAATTAAAAAAGATCCATGAAGGATTTCTGTAGCTAGACTACGTGCATAAGTAAATCTGGATATGTGCCTTGTTAAATTTTTTGCAAAACTTTTGACAAATATATTGATGCTAATTGCTTTGCACCAATGAATATAATAAGCTACTGTGATGTAGTCAATGACTTAAGATCACGCTTTGTTAAGAGTATATAAACTGGAAAACATGCAGAATAAACAGCTGCCATTTTCACTGTTCAAGTGTGTGCGTGTGTCACATCCGACCCAACACTGGCACCTCATATTTCTCTTAAGCTATTACCTAACAAAAAACTCTACAATACTTCTGATTTCCACACTTAAAACCTAAAGTTCACCATTTTCTGCAGGTAAAATACAAGATGTCAGGTACAAGTTGGAATCCCTGTGCAATTCATGCCTGTGTGTCTGCTTTTTACTTACAGAATGATCAGTGTTTTCTTATATTCCTTAGGGTTTCATATTCTTTGCTGGAATCCACCTGTGAAAATACAAACTCTTTGCTCCAAATTATTAGAGGAAATGGACCTTCAATTTGTCCTATTTCTGGATTTCTAATTAAAACTAAAGGATTTTTTAAAAATTTTGTCTGTGTGCTGTCAGAAAAATGCCTGATGATCAGTGGTTCAGGGTCTTCAAAAGAACTGTTCAAAAAAATTATAAATATACAAGATTTGACTCAATCTCATCTGTGGTGTTACCTGCACCAATCCTCCTTCTATTGATTTGAAAAACAGCATACATGAATTTCATTACAAATGTGAAAAGAACAACAATACAAAACTACCTATGAAGTAAAACTAAAACCTTACAATCAGTGATAATTTAAATACAACAATTAACAATATTTTAAATGATAGATACACATATATAAAATTAGGTAACTGTCAATCCATAAAACACTATGTCATCACCCCAGAATCTGTAAACAGCTGACAAGCCTTGTTTCAATGAGGAATTAGATGATCATCTTCGGATAATGACCATCAAATTCACCCTAAAATTAGCTTCAGCTGCCATATTGATAGGGTCTCATTGCCAAGTCAAAACCACTGGAATATTATTTTGATGCAGAAAACACCTGAGTTTATTGACCATTTCCCTTCCAGGTAGAATTAAGGCCTGGCCACTGCCTAAATTTTAATTGGAAGAGAACTCTCTGATCTATTTTTAAAAACAAGACTCTTCAGAACAAAAGCTACAATGAAGCATTTCAGGGTGAAAAAGTAACCAAACCCCTGGAGCAGCTTGTACTCTCTGAAATTTTTCCTCAGGACAGAGGTGCTACGAACATGGCAGGCTGCTTGAGTACTTCTGTAATAACAACTGGGAAAAACATAAGACTAGCAATTCAGAAGAGGCTTTTAATGAAGCTCAGATAATTTTCTTGGAACTCTGAAAATAGTTAGAATTAGAAGACAGCACAGGGTAAGGTCATAGGAAATATGCTGAAATAAGAGAAGGAATTAATCAAAAATGAAAACAAAGGAATGTTGTGAAAGTTCATATTAAACAGTAAAATGTAGGTCACAAAATAATTTGGTAATACAGAATTCATACTCTTAATGCAATGGTTTTGAAATTAAATATGGAAACTAAATATGAGTATTAAAAATTGATCTTATACTAGGATATAGAGAAATTCTTTCCAGTATATATATAAAAAATTTTGGGTTGAATTAAATTTTACAGTTTAAATTATGGTCCTAGAAGTGGGCCTGATTTGTATATATGAATAATTTCATTGATAATATGACATATATAAACTAGAAACCTATTACAATTTGGTTTGAAGGAAAAGCTATAATACTGGTAAAAAAATTGTGAAGCATACATTTGCAAGTTTCTTTTTTATACAAATTCAAAACTTATTAAATCATAATGAGGGCTTTGCAAAGACCTAGAAGCTGCTTTTTAAAACAACTGTAGGAAAATTAAAACTTAATGTTGATATTCGAATAAGTGTCCACTAATATTTGAGCTACAACGAATTGTTAAATATAGGTTGTATCTACTCAAATCAGACGTAAAATGTTTTGTATCTTCATTATTTTAGGAAATTCAGCATAAAATGGATCTTTTTTATCAACAATCCCGTCAAAAATTGCAAGTTACAGGTTAATGACATTTTGAAAGGTGTATTTTAACTGGGTTTCAATCTATTAACATATTTTTAAGGGGATCCTTCTAGTCTTTTGACTAGCAATTTACTATTAGGGCATTGAGAATTTCCGTAAGCAGAGAAGTGAGCACGCGGAAGGCGAACATCTTTTGCTTTACATACCAGAACAGTGAAAATTGACTTGAATGCGACGTGACTGAAAGCAGTTCCTGAAGGTCCCCCACCATCTCTCCCTCCTCTTCACAGCACTGCAGTCGTGCATGGCTTGCGGGGTGGGGGGCTGATGGAGCCGCTGGAAGGGAGGCGGATCGAGCTGAGCACTCCCGAGCCGGTCCGTCCGCGGGAAGATGATGAGCTGCCGCCCTCCCTCGGCCATGGGCGCGGCGAGCGAGAACAGAGCGGCGGCGCGGGGCGGTGACGTCACACTGCTGCGCCAGGGGAGCTTCTAGGTCGGTCCGGCCTGGTCCGTGTGGCCGTGCTGCTGTTGCTTAAGAGTTGTTAAAAGTCTTTTTGGTCGCGATCCTACGGTACAATCCGCGGTCCAGGGTGGGAATGGCGGCTTGCCTGCGCGCGGCTGGGGGAAAGGCTCACAAATCACCAAAAGACCCGTTCTTTCCTGCGGCAAGCTGCCTGGCTTCGGTACTGATGTACATCTTCGGTAGTGATAGATGGCATTACTGGAAAAATATTTCCCGTACAACAGTCACTGGTAACTTCTTGGAATGTGTTATACATGAGAAATAAACTCTCGGTATTTAGCAAAATTTAGATTGCTTTTTTTGATATAGACGGAGCAAGCAGCGCTGGGGAACGTGAGGGGTCACCGCCCACTGCACCCTCCGTCGAATCCTGGTTTGAAGCTCCTTTTTATAGTATGGTTTTCCTTGTAGTCTCCGGACAGTTTGTCAAGTAGCCATGTGGTCTTGGTAGATAAGGAACAGTAGACATGGGGGGGGGGGGGGGGGGGTGGTCTTAACAGATAGGTTGCAATTGATTACACCAAGGCAGGAAATCTGGTATTGCAAAATCTTTCAGGTTGCAATTGATTATATGAAGGCAGGAAATCTGATTTTGCAATATCTTTCAGGCTGTGGGAAACCCCCATTTTACAAACTGGTATCAAATACAATTTACTAAAAACCACAATATTCATAACAGGGGGATTTAAAGAGAACAATTTAATCATATGTATTTTTCTCTATCTAATGTCCATGCTTTATTTCAGACCTAAGTATTCTGGTTTATACAAACACCAATACTTTTATGATTAAGACAAATCTTTTATCAATTATCACAAATGCAACATGAAGGTAGTTGTGTGCTACAAGAAAGCAGACACCAGGAACTCAAAAGATCCTCAGCCTCTGAAAAGCAAACCTCTCCCTGCTCCAGCTGTGAAACACCCTGGTGATTCCCGGACATTGTGGCCACCCCTTGAGCTGCGGCCTGGTGTCTAAACCTGGTCTAACCCAGCTTCAGAGGACAGCATTTCATTGTTTTTTACAGGGATTCAGGAAGAAAATTTACTCTGCGCCATTCAAGTAAATGCACGTGATCTTAAGGCAAAAGCTGGATCTTTATGTGAGATGTTACATAGTGATTTGTGTCATTATGAAAGTACATGATGGGATCAATATAAACAAGAATATTGATTCCAAAGTAAAGCATGGACATAAGACACAGGAAAATCTAATAATTTCCTTATGTTTGTTTAAATCACCTTCTTGTAAATCATAAACTTTTTTTATTATTACTATAATCATGAATTGTATCCACTTTTATGTATAAGGAAAATGTAAGCTTATTTGAACATGAGCAGACTTGTCACTACTGTTACCTGCTTGCTAGGAGTGTAACCTGAGAACATGTTCAAGCCTTGTCCAGACCTGGTGGGGGCTTGTAGCCACTACTGCTTAAGCCCTAGCCAACATGTTTGGGCTTGCTTGGACTTGTATCCCAGCACGGTGGGCATGCTACAGCCCACCAGAGACTGCCTATAAAAGGGGCAGTGACCAAAGGTGTGGTAGATATGTTGGTGGAGTGCAGACTCCCCATGTCCCCAGCGCTGCTTGCCTGTTCCTTATCAACGAACTAATAAATTGCATTATTGATTGACCTACCCGATTTTGGTGAGTAATTTATAACATTTACTCCTGTAGAAAATGACACAGGCCCACAGCTCTGCTAACACAGACACATTCTAAATAGGTCCCATAAATAGGGAAGTGTAGTTTCACCTGCTTCCTGCCTGTTTTGTCTCTTGGGGTGATTTTATGATAATGCTGTATTCCCGTATTGTCTGCTTTACGCTCAGAAATGGGTCCTGGAGCTTTAAGCTGGGTCCAGGGGAGGGGTGGGAGCCGGGGGAACTCTGGCATGGGTTGTGTTCAGGCACTACAAGGGCTCCCACAGTCATGGAAATAGAAAATACAGGTGAGATGGACAACAGCAGCAAATGCTAGACAAACCTTCCAACAAAAGGGTGATTCTGGAAAACAGCTTCTCCAAGGCTCTTTGCCTCATCCCAAGCCCCGCTCCAACCTCAGGGCTCAGAGCACTCACCCCAGGCCACCCAGAGGAAAATGAAAATATCAACAGATGCTTTTACAGACGCTTGTTACGCCCCCAGGAAGGCCACAGTTACTCAGCTTCTTGTTAAGACATTCCTTTAGGATGGATTAGAGGGAAAGATGCTGGGCAATTGTGTGTTTCTGAATGTATATATATTCATGTGTACAGTTCTTTCTTTAAAAGCTGCTCACAATGGAAAGCTGCGAGCAGCCCCTCTGGCTTTTTCCGTAGCAATGTAGCAAGAGGCAGGCATAAAAATGCTGCTTAAAATGCATAAAGGAAAAGAAAGTTTTACAGCTGAGCCCAATAGCAATAGAAGAGGCACCATCTCTCCTTGCAGCATTTGTGCCTCTTATCCCTTCAAAGGCCCGTTTGCAGCCTCCAGGTAGTGAGAGTTCACCCTCTCTGTCCCATGCAGACTGAACATTTTGCACCCAAAACCTTTCCTCCTCCCTCCAGGAATGCCAGCCTGAACCCAAGGAAGCACCCTGGCCCTCCACAAACAGGCCATTGTTTGGAATCATCCGTCATCCCTAGTCCAGTGTCTCCCACCGTGCTTTGGGCCACAAAGTGTCACAAAGAGCACAACTCAGCAGATCAGAAACTCTCAGTCCCTTTCAAGGTGAAAACCTGTCCATAAATAAATAAACGATCTCAAGATCTGATAGGAGGCACCAAAGTAATCGCCTCCACCTCCCTGACCTCATCAGGTGCAGCTGCATATCCTGAACTACTCTTGAAATTTGTGCCAAATTTATTCAATTACTTGGTTTGCTTTTATGAAGTCATTGACTCTAGAAGAAAGGTTGATCTAAATTTGAGGGTTCCAACTAATTCAGTTAATCTTTTCCTCAGCAGATCTCTTTTCCTTATGCTAACAACTAATCCAATTAACTACTGTGCTTCTGCACTGCTTGCACTGGGAGGGTCAACACAGTTTCTATGGCATTAAATACAGACCTTGAAAAGAAAAAGGAACTTGGCTCCAGAAAATCAGGGCAAGATGTCACAAGAAATCGAACTCAGCACTAGAAAATACTTGTTGGTCTTTGAACATAATTTCTGAGAACTCAAACTTCCACAAAAACATGAATGAGATGGACAAGAACACAATTAGCAGCCAAACCTTGCACCTAAAGTGTGATTCTGGAAAATTGATTATCCAAGTCCCCTCCCCTCATTCAAACAGGCTCTTTGACCTTGGGGATCACAGCATTCGCCCCAGGGTACCTGGAGCAACAAGAAAACAGAAGCAGAGGCTTGTTACTTGATAGGTGGCCGTTCCACCCCCAGGAAGGCCCAAGTTACCGAGGTTCTTCTGAACACATCCCTTTAGGGTGGATCAGAGTGCAAGACTGCCCAAAACCCACTATCAAATATACACACCTATAGTTGTGTGGGCGTGGGACTTATTTCAGAACCATGGGGTTGCAGTGGAAAGCAGCCATGCAGCCCTTTGGTCCTTATCATCTCTTGTAATAGGGAAAATAGCCCCATTTGGCTTTCCCCAGCTCACCTCCCTGTGTCACCTCCAGCCCTCCCAGCAGCCCCCAGTTCCCAGCACAGAATAGAACCAGCACCCAGCCAGCAGGTTCTCAGTCCCAGGAGGTGTGTGGCACTTCCACAAGTACACTGTGCCTTGGAGCAGGCGGACCAAAGAATTCCATACCCACACCCTTCAATCCCTGCAAGTTAAGGCAGACTCACAAATGCCCAAGAATTTACATCTGGGATGGAAAAGTTAAAAGAGCAATGTCTGTCTGAACTGCATTTACAGTCCAATTGCACTGATTTTGCTCTGCATTACACTCTGAAATTGCCTTGAACAAGCTATATAAAATAGACTGGAAACCATGGAAAACTACTGAGATTGATATCCTGACACCTCCTTCAGACACCCAGCTCAGGGAAATATTTGAAGCCAAGCAGATTCTAAAGGAGATGCTTTCCTCAAGGAACCCCAGCAATGCTGTCCCAGGGCACAAAGGGGCAGCTTTAGTGGGGAAAGAGCAGCCTTCAGTTTCCTCTGTTGCTTACTTGACCAAAGAGCTGTTCCTAGGCTAGATTCACTCTCCTGTCCTGGATGAAAAACCTCTTCTCCTCTCTGAGTGCTCACTGCTCCCTGCTTTTCACATAACCTTTTCTACAGAAAACTATCAGCCAGGCAAGTTGAGACCTTTCCTAGAAGACAAGACCAAAAACTGGTTTTGGATAAACAGGCACTGAATCTAAAACCTTTGATGTTTTCAGTGTTCCAGCCATGGTCAAATGATGAGCAGGTGTTCAAAACAACAGAAAAGCACAAAGGGAGAAAAATTCTCCTTCCCAACCTCCATGTCCTCAGTTCAGGGAAATTAACACAACAGTTCCATAGGAGGGCAAAAATCCAGGTGCACTTGTAGCTAATGGACAGGAATAGCTTTTTCTTCCCACTTTTCTGGAAACACTGTGGAAACAGCACATCCATTCTACCAACCAACTCAACCTCAACCTACGCCAACAACCTCAATCTCTGTGTTTGCTTTTCTTCCAACGTTCCTGGCAGACAGGCAGGACAGGCAGAGCCTGTCCCCAGGGTACACCACTCACTTGATGCCTTTTTCCCTGGTCCTAGAAAGATGAGACAAACACAGTTAAGGGATAAAAGGGTTTGAACCTTGGTATTTAACGAGGATCCTTGGTCAACAAATGGTCAAGGTGGAATACCCAAAATGCACACAGCCAGCGCACTGTGTGTATACAACTGTACAGACCTTGCACATCGGCACATCCGACCAAGATTCCCCAAGGAAAAGCTTCAATGAGTGACACCTCCCTATCCAAAAGTATTCCCCCCAGGTGGGGCTTAATCCTGGATTACAAAATACCCCCTGGAGAGAACCTTGGTTTCTCAAGACAGTGTAAGGCTTTCCAGCCTCCAGCTGGGAGGCCTTTAGGATGTTTGGTCTTGTTGCCTAGCAGAATACCAGGACTATGCTAATATACCAGGCTTAAAGAATTACAAGAATGTATGCTAAGAATACATAAAATACATAAAATACATAAAATACATAATACATAAAGCATGTGCCACTGATAAAAACTCACCCAGACCCTTGCACTCCAAGCTCCAGCACCACTTCCATCTGGGTGACTTGCACATCACCGGTTTCCCATCTGCTGTCACATCTGAACACCTTTGAGTTCTCAGATACTGAGGGATTTGGAGCACATGCCATGGGGTTTTGCCTCTTATATTTTTCAGAATCTCTGCTGTTTAGTGTGTAACTCTGAAAGTTCATATTAGGTGTTAGTAAGTTCTCTTCACAGGGTAGTTAGACAAAACAATTGTTTTATAGTTAGAGAATCAAGGACAACTGGTACCCAAAAAGCAAAAACAATGGTGAGAGAAAGGGAGCAAGCCAGGAGGCTGAGAGTTCATAGCCTGGGGTTGTGGTTGGACAATTGACCCCAATATGTAGATGAACCAAATCTTATAAAAGTGTAAAGACTCATGACCGGGATCCATCTTGAATTTGACTTGGGTGTAGCCCCGGCCAGGCTCTTGCACTACCCAAAGTGTATCCTTTTAATAAGTACCTATTTTATTCCTTTTGCTCTGTCTAGTCTCTGTTCCAGGTCAGCCTTTTCAGGCAACAGAGCAAAAACGTTCCCAGCAATAATAGCAAGGTAACTTTACTTCAGGATTTTCTTGCAAAATCCTGGGAGAAAACAGTGTCAAATTGTTTATGGTATAGAACCAAAATGAAAGAAACTGGCTCTGGGAAAACTGACAGCAGCCATCCCTAAAACTCCATTTAGAATCTTCCTTAGGCTGAGCCCTAAACACCTGCGCCCCTGTGGACTGAAAAGCAAAACCAATATGAACGAGCCCCTCCCCAACAAGGAAAAAAGATGCACACAACAGCACTGATACAAATACCTGTGGGAAGGTCTCCCTTGAGTTTCCACATTCCAGTCCAACTTCCCCAGAAAATTCAAAGGTAAGCAGAATATTTATATAGAACTCACAGAATCAAATTTCTCTAAACATCCACAAGCACCACGGTTCCTGTGCTACAAGTGCTTATGTAATCACGTGATTAGAAAATATGTTACAATATGAAGGAAAGACTAATGAGCACATGAAGTAAAAAAAAAAGTATAAAAGCCAGTACTGTGCAAAGAATGGATGAGTGAGTTTGTGGTGGAGCAATCCCCCTCATTCGTGGTGTTGAATAAACAAATACCTGTAAGCTGCAAGCTGTAAACTCTAAGCTTTACACTACAGAGTAATGTTTTCTCACCTAGTTTACAGGCATCAACCCAGCATAACTCTGATTTATAGAGATGCTTCCCAAGGCAACTCTGTCCCCAGGCAAGAAGGAGCAACCACCACACTCCACCAGAGCCACAGAAAACTCTGCCCAAGAGTGAAAACTGACACAAAATATCCAAAAACCACAAACTCCCTATCAAAAAGGGTCAGAAAGGAAAACACAGATTAGGGCACCCCTTCCCTTTTATCTTTACACAGAGAAAGGCTCTGCCATTCTGAGACAAACCCTGTGAGACCAGAGAGCAGCAGCCCCTCTGCAGGCCCACCTGGAGCCACCCAACACCTGCTCTCCAGCACACCACACAGTCAAACACAACTCCCATTTCATCACCCTTTACAATTTAAATGCATTGTTACCCCTCTAGAACAGCCCAGAAAAGCCACTGAGGACAACAGTCCAAAGAGAATGTGAATGTGCCAGGACACCAGCTCCCTTTCAAAGGCCTTTATTAAGGACAGCTCTGGGCAGAGGCCCAAGGGGCTGCACACACCTGCCACTGCTCCGACTGGACGACACAAACAAAGATGGGATCTCAGCTTTCTCTCTCGGCAGAGCTAGGACTTCCATCGCCACAAGAGTCCCTAGTAAGACAGCTGCTGCTTGCTGGTCTAGGGTTGTCATGGTGGTCAGGTGCTATTAGGTCATGGCGACAAATCAAAGACTACTCTGGTTGGTAATCTGATGTCCCTCACTTTCTGCCGGCCCAATAGTGTTATTTTCAGTCTTAAGTTTTACATTGGCTCATTGTTCTAGGGTCTTTTTCTTCCAAATGATGCTGGATCTCCAATTTGCATGTAGCCTTGGGTGCACAGCTTCTTGGGAGCAGCAGGGGTGATACTTGACAGAAGGGCATACAGTTATAGAAGGGGATACAGTTACAGGGTAGGTGGTGAAAGGGGTACAGGTTTCAACTGACAATTTGTTTCAGAACATTTAGCAATTGAACCTCAACATTTACAACCTTAGAACTTTAACATTTAACAAGTAAACCATCAACAATTTCAACCAAGGACCTGTAGCTGGGGATTCCATTCCCCACAATATTAGCCCAAAACACCTTGGAAACCGGGCTGAGCTGAGCCCTTAGAAATAGCCCCAGAGAGGCAGCCCCGCCTGCTCTCACTGCTCAGGAGCTGGCGCTTCTGTGCTCGTCTGTTTTAAATCAGAATGTGGTCAGTTGGTGACCACAGCACAGCATCAGATAAGTGACATCAAGAGAATCACCACAATTCTGTTCCCCCTCTCCCACCGTCCTTAGTTCCTGCGTTTGGCCATAGGAATGGGGTGGACCACAGCCACGTCCTGCTCGGTGCCTCCAGGCCGGCGTCAGAGCCAAAAGCCAGAGGTGGACCAGGGGAAGACACAGATGGGCAAGGATGATGCCCGGGGCCAGCTGCTGAATCAGCCCTGCCAGGGTCTCAGCAAGCCCCCCCTAGAGATCCTGTTACAGGTTCAGTCACAATACCACCCCCACAATCATTATCACAGACCAAAAGAGGCTTACCGTCCATTTCTCAGCCCTACAGATCCTGCGCCATGCTCAGGCATAAGAAACAGCCCCACCATCAATAGCCCAAGCCTACACTGACTTCAGCACACCAATCCCCCAGTGTCAATATCAGCCCTACAGCATCTCCCCCACTTGTGGCTTTTATCCTAGCCCCAGTGATTTCAGAGTCCCCTTTTTCCCAGTCCCAGTGATTTCTGCTCTTTCTCAACCCACAAGTTTTATTTCACTGCCAGCTCTGCTCTTCCAGCTCCAGCTGCACCTTTCTCCATCTCTGCCAGAGGAATCTTCCGCAGCTTCAAAGGGCAACATCTCTGTCTTGGCTCCAGCTCTGCAACAGTTCTGCCCTAGAGCCTCGAAACCCACTCCATGGTCAATATCCCAGTCCCCGAGTGATTTCACCTCCAGCCCTACAGTCCCCATCCCAGGTCCAGAGCCACTATGCCAGCCCACAGTTGTTTCAGCTTCCCTCACATAGTCCCTTTCTCAGCTCCACAGTTTCTTTCCTGTTCCCACTCACAATCCCAGCCCCACTTTCCATTCCCAGCCACACACATTGGTTTCCAACTCTACAGTGGCTCTCACACACCTGGGCAATGTGTTGGCATGGCTGGGATTTCAGGTGCAAGCAATCCTAAAGTCCCTTTTCAGCCCTAAACATCCCTTCCCATGCTCAGACACAAGACCCAGCCCCAACATCAATAGCTTAAGCCTACACTGACTTCAGCACACCAATCCCCAGTGTCAATATCAGCCCTACAGCATCTCCCCCACTTGTGGCTCCTATCCTAGCCCCAGTGATTTCAGAGTCCCCTTTTCCCCAGTCCCAACGATTTCTGCTCTTTCTCAACCCACAAACTTTACTGCACTGTCAGGTCTTCTGTTTCACTTCTGGATCAGTGTAGTCCCAGCCATGCCACGCAACACTGTTTCTGGTTCCCAGGGCAGGATCTTTGCTTTAGCTCTGTCTCTGTGTGGTTTCTCTCAGATCCTGAACCCATATTCCAGCCCCAGTCTGACAATCCTTACTCCACCAGCAGCTCTAGACTCCCTATCCCATCCCTTAGTGAGTTCAGCTCCAGCCACCCACTTCACATTCTGACTCCATATTCCCTATCCCACCCCAAAGTGGTTTCTCCTCAAACCCTACCAATATTTCTGTCTCCTCCAGCTCTGCTTCCTGAGCTCCAGCTCCTCAGCTTCTCACTGCCAGTAGCTAAAAGCTGCTCCTGCTTCTCACTGCAGACTGGGGCTGTTGATAAAGCCCAAATCAGTTATTGTCATCACTTCAGCATCTCTAGGAGTTGTCCCACCCGTCCTGATGGGATCCCAACTGTGGGGATACTTGAGGCCTGAAGCCCAACATGTACCTTTTCCCCCCCCAGGCATCAGCCCAGTACTCTCCCAAAGGCCCCCTCACTCACCTCCCCCAGGCAGCCCGTGTTTCAGCCCCAGCCCTACAGCCTTTACTAAGTTAACATCAGACACCTAGTAAAAAAACCTTACTAAAACACTGTAATTAAAGGAGCAAAATATTGAAGGAGTTTAATAAAGAAGAAAACCGTGATTATTGCAGATAAAAGCAAAATAAAATAGCAAAAATGGAAAAAGCCAGCTTTATTCCCAGCATTTCACATATTCCTTTCAATCCAGAAACCACAAAACGGCTGCTCCCCGGCCCCCATTAGCAGCAGCTGGTCCCCCTGCGGCGCTCCAGGAGCCCCACCGTCCGCCCAAGCCGCGCAGGGCTCGATGGAAAGAACTGGACACTGCCGGCCCCGGCAGACGCTGAAGCTGCTCCTGCGCCCACCGGCGCTCCCTGGATCGGCATCCGCGCGGGTCCCATCCTGGCGCTGCGGCGCTCATCGGATCACGCACCTGCGGCTCCCGCCGCCCCTCGCCGCCGCACCACCTAGCTAAGGTCCGCACACCCCAAGCGCACCTATTTAAGCCCAAGGGCCGGCCAGCCCCGCCAATCCCAGACCGCCCGTTCCCGCCGCGCTCTGTTCCGCGACCTCCCCCCGCAGTCCCGTTAAGCCCCGCTGCCCGCCGTCTCCCCGTTTCCTTGGCAGAGCTCCCCCCGCCCTTTCCAAGCCCCAACAGCACCTGCCGAGGCTGCGACAGCGGGGGCACGGCTTCGCCAGCTCCCAAAGCGGCGGTAGGATCAGCACCTCAGACAAACGCGGGAGCAGGGCCGCGACTGAGCGAACTGAGTTTGGCGGGGCGGCTCCTGGATTGAAAGGGCGGCTGTGATTGGACAGGGCGGAGAAAGGCGGGCCAGGAGTGGTGGGGCTTGGAACCTGCGGGGCTGCAGCCCATGGGAGCGCGGGGCGCTCAGCCGGGCGGAGCCAGGGCTGCTCCAAGGGTCTGTGGTCGCTCTGGGTCCCGCTCCTGAGATCCCCCTCCCCTTCAAAGACCCTCTATTGTGCCCATGTCCCAGTGAAAAGGGCTGCCCGGGAGGGGTTCCGGGTGACAAAGGCGGGCTCTGCGATAGCAGCCCAGACCAGGGAGCGGTGGTGACTTGGTGGGGAGAGGGTCGGCGGCGGGGAGGCGGTGGAGGAGCGGGGAGGGTGTGTAGAATCTGCTGCGGGCTCTGGGCGCCTCTTCCCCCGCAGCGGTTCCGCTTCTGAGGGGACTTGGACTGCCCCGACTGGGTGCTAGCCGAGGTCAGCTCTCTGGCCAAAATACTGAAATGCCCGTCCCCCGCCTGCTGCTGGCCCGCTGCCCCTCCTCCTTCTCCTCCGCAGTTCTTGGTGAAGCCGAAGCTGACCTTCGCCCCGGTGCTGCGGGACCTCCTGGGGGAGGCCATCAAGGTAAGTGTGGGTCTACTGCAGTGGAGGCCAAGTGTTTCAACACTACAAGGGCATAATCAACAACATTAATTAGTCTCGTGTTCTTCATGCAGGCCTCAGTGTTAAGAACGCTACTGGCCTCTACTAATACAAATAACATGCATAGTAAGTGTTATTGGTATTAATATTTAGGTAAGAATTATTAGTGTTAACACTGGTAGTGTGTTAGCTGGTGTTTATCATGATGCTCTGCTCCCCCACATTATGACAAGATTCTGAAGCTGACCTCAGATGCAAAGTTAGGTGAGCACTGCTGTCCTTATCACCATCCCCTGATGGAGCATTGCTCCAGGAATGAGCAGCAATGCATGTGGGAATACCTTGCCAGAGTGACAGAGTTCACCCTCCCTCCCTCCCATCTGCAGAATCAGGAATGTGAAGGTGACCATTGCTGTCCTTGGGTTTTATCCTCTCCAGTGCAGCCAAGCACAATGTAGGCAGTGAGTCTCTGTCAAGTGAGCTGCAGCAGCTGGGACTGCCCAGAGGTAAGGGAAGCCCTCGGGGTGGTACTGTGAACCAGAACTGGTGGGATGTTGCTGACAGTTTGCAGCCGTGCCTCCTTCACACAGAGATGTCTGTGAAGATATCAGAAATAATTTCTGTATAACTAGAAATTTCAGAAAAATACAGCTAAAAATCTCACTTCTGTCTCCTTTAAGTTTCCCCAGTTTTTCCCAGCTAAGAGCTGCACAGAAGTCAGGAAGGGGAAATGACATCAGGGAACAGCTGTAAATTCAAAGGCACAAAGAGAAGATGTACCAGCAAAGGGCAGGAAAGAGAAAAGTTTTCAGAAAGCATTTCTGTGGTTTAATTAATAATAATTTCTGATTGCCCAATGAGAAGAACAAGAACTCACAGCCATTCAGATGTGAGTGTCCCCTGCAGCGAGAGCTCAGCACACAGAGGCAAGTCCAGCATGTGAAAGAAGAAAAAAGGCATTTTCTTTTGCTTCAAAGGTATTTCAAATTCTTAAAGCTCAGCCAACATTTGCTTTTGATTTTGGGTGAGTGAATCATGAGCAGTGGGCACAAGTCATGCCATTCATTACGCTGAAAATCCGGGGTCATTTAGAGGGGACACAAGGACTGTTTGTGTAGAAAAATGTGAGGGGATGTCAAGGCGAGTGAGGTGGCGTTTTTGAGGGGATTGCTGAGGTAATTCAAGGGAGCCCAGCAGACAATTTGTCTGGGAAGTCTGAGGCCCCTGGGAAGCGCAGCCAGGGCTCTCCAGGGGTAGCAGGGAGGGCTCAGCACTCAGGGCTCTGTGTCCTCCTTCCTTGGCAGCAGCCATCAAGGAAGGGTGGAGAGGCTCCATGTGGGATGAGGCCAGAGAGAGTGAGCTGAGTAGCAGCCTCAGGCTGGAGAGGGACAGGAGAAAGGCAAAGGGACCTCCCTGGGGTCACCAGGGGAACAGAATAGACATTTGGATGACCAATGGAGGTGAGGAATGGATCTGAGTTCATCTACAGGGAAATAAAGAGGGGATCTTCTGGAGGGAAAAGCTGAGGTGATGAGTTCACTCACCTTGTCACAAGTTGTGTTTGCACAAAGTGGGACCACAGGTGAAGGTCAATCCAAAGCCAACCCTGCTTGACCTTTGAATTCCAGGATAGTCTGTTAGCACACCAAGCTAGGAACTTCTGGGAAAAATAAAGCAGCATTACCATTCTGGACCTCTGAATGATATTCACCCAGAACTTGCCTTTCAAGAATTAAAATGGAAGAGAAGGTATAAAAGAAATGTAATTCCAAGAGGGAAAATAGTCTGCAAAAAACAAGTTCACGTGGGCCTGTATGCTGATCCCTATTGCTGGTCCATGATAGCGTCTGACAGGTCAGATTTCAAACTGTTTGATTTAACAAGAAACTGGTTTGTTCCTTCTCGTGAATAGGATCATTGGCTTGGCATGGACCAAGGCGCTCAACATTTTCCATCTAGAAAAAGAGTTAGGGAATTTTTTGAAAACCTGATCCTAGGGATAAACAGCTTGGCTCGGTATTTCTGTGTAGAAATAGAAGAATGTCTCTTCTGATTTTTTCTCTCATCTTTCTTGCACAGCTGTTTTGGTATTCCTGACTTTCATTTACATTGGCAACGTGTGGCTTGGAGCTCAGGAGCTGGATCTGTTACTTACCCACATCAGATTGGTTTGCATGAGTGTAGGAGATGAACTACAGGATGGCTTGGGAACTCGGAAAGAAAGAGAAGAAACCCTTATGTCTCTCTGCAAAAAGATTTGGCTACATCAGGGCATTAACTCAGGGAACTAACACTTCATCTTTAACATTCTGTGCTCTGCCGTCATCGCTGTGAGCCCTGAAAGCCTCCTGAGCTGTTCTCATACAGACCTAACTTGTTTGGTCAAAAAATCTTATTTTTGTCTGGTGAAAAAAAATTTATTACTGTGTTCATACTCATGGGGAAGATTTTATTCAACATCTCTCAGTGGGACATTAAAGCTCCAATTTCCCTTTTCTTGAACAGCCTGAGAAACAATATTACTTTGTATCATTTTTATGACAGACCTTTTTTACTTTTTGTAGAACCAGAAAATCTGTGCATATGTGTGTCCCTAATATCCATTCTCTCGCCAATGCAAGATTGCAAAAAAAGCTGCAGAACTTCCTACAACAGGCTGTAAGTGCAAATAACAAGGAGCCAGAGGTTTAGTCACGATGATTTACTCTTTCTTAAAAGAACCTGATGGATTTCATGGTACCAAAACCAGTATGAATAGAAGACTGAACTCGGGCATCATGGTGGTCTTCTTGGGCTTAAAGAACTTTAATGGCTTTTAAAGACATCTATATCAGATCTGGTTTATTTTTATTACCCTTCTATTAGATTAAAAAAAACCAAAAACAAACAAACCCTGGTCCATCACTGCTGCTGTAATGTGTGACTAAAGCCCATCTTCCCTCTGTAATAAAAACAACATAAGAATTGTTCATTAAAATAAAAGGACTACCAGGAGTTCAATAAAATAACAGAAAATAGAACCGGATCTGAGAGGGCACAAGTCATGCACCCGTAGTCCACAAGAATGCCTTGATTAGTTTTAGCTGAGTTAATTAACCATACTTAAGTATCCATTGTTCAACGTGTAAAAAGGATCTACTGATAAGGCAGAGGTTCATAGGTCAAGATACGTCTGCCGGGAAGAGGAGTCTTCTTCATTCCAACGACCACCGGAGGGCAAAGTACGACCCCTATCAACAGGCAGTGCAAGCGCAGACACGATTGCAAAAGGGACACGTATACCAGAAACAAGGGGTATAAAACCCAAAGGACTGAGAGAGGAAAGTGCGTGCCGTTTGTGGAGTGCTAACTCCCGGCCGCCCAGTGCTGCTTTTGCTTGTTACCGCTTGCTTAATAAATTCCACTTGTTGATGTACAATTGGCTCTGAGTCAGTGTGTGTGACAAACACTTATAACACCTCCACTTGGAACAGTTGAGAGATGGAACTAAACCCCAAAGGATTTTTTGCTCACCGATTGTATGTGAGTTTTATTGGGAATTCTCTACAAAATCTGATCAATTGTTCTTGAATGTGGCCATGAGGGGAGTTGAACTTCAAACCTTCTGGGGGCTGCCCCTCCTTTTTTGCGCCAGCAGAGTCCCTTTTTGGGGGATGTACACGTGGAAAGAATTCCAATAAAGGGCCTTGCTGCTGTCCAGGGCAGTTGGGGTTGTTCTGTGCTGTGAGAGATTGAAGGCCTTTTTGGTTCGTTGTGATAGATAGATAGATAGCCTTGAAACCCGATGCAGTCTAGTTACTATGTAAACAGATAGGTAGGTGGTTACTGATTGTTTAAGCTTGACTCAATAACCAGACGTCTCAGTAATTCCCAGGGAAACAAAGAGTACTGCGAGGTCAGCAAAGACGACGGAAGACATGCGAGGTCAGCAAAGACGACGGAAGACATGCGAGGTCAGCAAAGACGACGGAAGACACCATAACAACCGGAAGAACGTGTGCAAGGCCTATCACGTACCCGGAGACCGGAGGACTTAAGAGAGACGAACTCTAGGAAGGAGTGTGGCAGTTTTTCGGAGCACGGACTCCCTGCCACCCAGCACTGACATTTGCCTTTGTCTTTTATAATTAATAAATTCTCTAAAATTGAACCGGAATATGGCCCCTTGTGCTCATTCATAACAATTTGGTGCCGTGACTCGGATCGAGACTGGGGGGGTGGGGGGGGGTTTCCCCTTGCGGGAAGGCGCGCCCCACCTTTGTTGGTGGTCCCGGGGAGACGGGAGCTCACTCTCTCGCCTCGACCGATGAACCTAAAACCCTAAAAGGCAAAGGGAAGAGGGCC
Source organism: Cinclus cinclus (assembly GCF_963662255.1). NCBI lineage: Eukaryota > Metazoa > Chordata > Aves > Passeriformes > Cinclidae > Cinclus > Cinclus cinclus. Next base: position 22,036,022 of record NC_085047.1, on the reverse strand, counting down.
CGGTAGACCCCTTAAAATTTGTGCACAAAGTCCGGACGAAGACGCAGGACGCGTAAGTATACGGGATCCGTTCGGGCGGGGTCGGGATCCCGGAGTACGGTGACTCGATGTGTGTGTGAGAGGGGAACTGGCAGCCGGATTCCCCAAGCGAGTGCGGACCCTTAGTAGTGCGGTTCCCACTGACCAGCGAGGGCTTGGGCCACGAAACAGGGGAAGCGAAAGCGATATTTTGTGTGTGAGTGAAGGTACTCTGGAAGAAATGGGGCAGGGGAAGAGTAAGGTTCCTGCAGAGATTAAACTTCCACCCGTACCAAGAGATAGTCCCTTAGGGTTTTTATTAGATAATTGGGAACATTTTCCAAATACGGAAGGAAAAGATAAGGCTAGGATGATACATTATTGTGTGGAGGTGTGGGGTGGAAAGGAAATTTCAAAAAAATGTGTTTTGGCCAATATTTGGGTCCTCTGAGGACTGGGTGAAACAAAAACTAAATATTTGGGTGAATACAAAGAAACCTTTTTGTATAGAGGAGAGTGAGTACACAAAGGTGTGGGTAGGACGCCCAGAAGTATTTATTTTTAAGCTAACTGAGAAATCCAAGAAAAATAAAGAAAAGAGAAAGGGAAGTCAGGCCGAGGAGACGATTATAGCCCCTCCCCCATATGTGCCTCCTCCCCAAGCGCAGGAAGCAGCGGGTCCTAATGCACCCCCAGGGGAGGAATCTGATTCAGACCAATCAGACTACACCGGGCCGACAACTCGGAGCAGGGCTCGGAAAGGGTTGTATCCTCTGAGGGAGATGCCAAGGGGGGGTCCACAGGCAGGAATAGGATTTATATCAGTACCCCTTAGTTCGGGAGATGTTAGAGACTTTAAAAAGGAGATGGGACACTTATTAGAGGATCCACTGGGAGTGGCCGAGAGAGTGGATCAATTTTTAGGCCCAAACATGTACACATGGGAAGAGTTACAGTCCATTCTAAACATTTTATTTACCGCAGAGGAAAAGAATATGATTAGGAGGGAGGGAATGCGTATTTGGGACATTACTTAAAAAAAAAAAAAAAGGAAGGAGAAAAGAAAATAGACCCTGAAAGGATCCAAGCAATTGTGTCACTACCAATACCAAAGAATAAGAGACAAATTCGTCAGATTTTGGGACTCACTGGATACTGTAGGCAGTGGATTGAAAATTACAGTAGCAAAGCCAGATTCCTGTATCAGAAATTAGCACAGGAAGGGCTGATGAAATGGAACCCAGAAGACGCGGACAAGTTCCAAGAATTAAAGGAAAATTTGATCCATGCCCCAGTCCTGAGCCTTCCGGATCTAAAAAGACCATTCTCTTTGTTTGTGAATATAGAAGAGGGGGTCGCATTCGGGGTGCTTACTCAGGATTGGGCGGGGAAAAAGAAGCCAGTTGCTTATTTGTCAAAAATTTTAGATCCGGTAAGCAGGGGGTGGCCCACATGTTTGCAAATTGTAGCAGGATGTGCTCTATTAGTGGAAGAAGCTAGAAAAATCACCTTTAACGGTAGTCTCAGAGTAATGTCTCCCCATAACATTCGGAGTGTACTGCAGCAGAAGGCAGACAAATAGATCTCTGACGCAAGGCTTTTAAAATATGAAGGAATTTTAATAGAGGCACCCAATTTTACCCTAGAGACTACCACATTACAAAACCCAGCTGCCTTTTTATACGGGGAACCGGAGTATGAGCCTTTAACCCACGACTGTATAGTTACCATAGAAGAACAAACAAAAATTAGGCCTGATCTGGAGGAGAAGGAATTAGAGGATGGCGAAAGGTTATTCGTAAATGGATCCTCTAGAGTAATAGAAGGAAAAAGAAGATCAGGATATGCAATCGTAGGAGGTCCAGACCTGCAAGTAATAGAAGCAGGCACTTTGGATAAGTCCTGGTCTGCACAAGCATGTGAGCTATATGCTATATTAAGAGCCTTAAAACTCCTCAAGGGAAAAGAGGGAACGATATACACTGATTCCAGATACGGATTTGGGGTAGTTCATACCTTTGGAAAATTATGGGAAGAAAGAGGTTTGATCAATTCGCAGGGAAAAGACCTAGAGCACCAAAAACTAATAATTGAAATACTACAAGCTTTAAGGGGACCTAAGAAGGTGGCTGTGGTTCATCTCAAAGGACACCAACGGAGCATAGACCTCAGAAGTAGAGGAAATAACGCTGCAGACCAAGAAGCAAAACGGGCAGCGATGAAGGAAATGGTCCTAAAAGAAAAAGGGGGGCAAGAGAACAAGAGAGTACACAATAAGGAAGAGACTAACCTAATTTTCACCAACAGAGAAAAAGAAAAGTTGAGGAAAATGGGAGTTAAAGAGGAGTCAGGAAAATGGGTATTAGAGGATGGACAGGAAGTGTTACCCAGGGCAGTGGCCCAACGAATATTATACAAACTACATCAGAAAACACATTGGGGAGCCCAAGGGTTAGTGGATCATTTTGCCACTAGGTTTATAAGTATCGGGCTCCACGATATGGCCAAGCATATTACTAAAGGATGCCCCATCTGTTTACGAGTGAACCGGAGTAACCTTAGGAAGCTACCTCATGGGGGAAGACCATTGGCAAAAAGACCCTTTGCAAATCTACAAATAGACTTTACTGAATTGCCAAAAGTAGGAAGGATCAAATACCTTTTAGTAATAGTAGATCACCTCACCCACTATGTGGAAGCCTTTCCAACGGCAAGGGAAACGGCACGGACGGTTGTAAAGACCCTGTTGGAGGAAATAGTCCCTAGATATGGGGTACCTGAAACCATTGACTCTGATAAAGGGCCCCACTTCACATCCAAAATAACACAAGAATTGGCAGATGCATTAGGAATAAAATGGGAACAGCATACCCCTTGGCATCCCCAAAGTTCAGGTAGAGTAGAGAGAATGAATGGAGAAATAAAGAAACAACTTACTAAACTAGTATTAGAAACTAAGTTATCATGGGTAAAATGCATCCCACTGGCCTTGTTAAATATCCGAACTCAACCACGAGCAGACGTGGGGCTTTCCCCATATGAAATGTTATATGGTATGCCATATAATTTACAAGGGGTACAGACTAACCCAAACCTTAGTGAACAATACATTAACAAGTACCTAGTAACCCTGATGAAGTTTAAGAAACAACTGTGGGAAAAAGGAATGTGGGCCCAGAAACCACCACTGGATCTTGCATTACACCAGGTGCAGCCTGGAGATTGGATATTGATCCGGAATTGGAAAGAAAATCCAATAACACCCAAGTGGGAAGGGCCTTACCTGGTGTTGCTCACAACAGATACAGCAGTACGAACCGCGGAAAGAGGGTGGACCCACACGAGCCGAATAAAAGGACCAGTGGACCCATCCAAGTTCGCTAAAGACTCTGGTTGGGAAGTAAAGGGCACAGCTGGGGATTTGAAGTTGACTCTAAAGAGAAAAACACAATCCTAAGGAATACTGGGATACCTAAACTTCAAGATATTGCCGAATGGACTCAGGAGACATTTGGGTGGGGGAAAACTGGGTGTTGCAAAAAGAATTAATCGGACACTCAGAGCCCCCTGGATACTGTAAATATTTAGAAGATTTTGCTCAACAACCCTATTATTGACCTATTAGACTAGAATATAAATCTCAATTGTGGAATGGAAAAGGGCACGTAGATCATAGGGACATAAGAGTAAAGTGTAGCTGGTTAGATTGTAACTGTTATCCGTTTGTGTGTTTTTCTTGTAAAATTTGTAAAGAACTGTGGTGGGTTCACTGCCAGAGAGGGAGGGCTCCTAGGAGTGTGTGTCAACCCTGTTGGGAAGAACAACGGGAGCTGACTACCTGGGTCTTGAACCAGAAGGTAGCAGCGCGGGAGTTGAAAGTAGGATCTGCGTCTTGGTGGCAGGTATATTCAAAGGGAGTAAACCCTGACCTTTATTGTTGCCATCCTAACGAGCCCTTTGTTCCATTTGTTGTGGACATCCTAGAGGTAAAGTGCCAAAAAAGAGAAAAGAAACTCAGGTGCGATATTCCACCATTAAAGGGAATAAATTGGAACTCCAAAAGGAGAAAGTGGGAAAGAAGAGCCTATCCTGCCCCTGAAGAACATCCTTGCTGCTGAGAAGATGGCTTACCCCGTGGCTCGTAGCAACCGAGTCGACGGGCGAGGCAGAGGGATGAGTTGTGGGGAAAGAGGGATCCGCCAGAATAAAAGAAGCATGAATACAGCACTCAAAACCTCAAAGGAACAGGGTTTGAGAGGAGGTAACAAAGGAAAAACAGTAGGAGCAAAGATAAAAAAGAAATATTTATTCTGGCAGTGAATATCACCTAGTTCTAAGGGGATGTATAATATGGATGAATGTAATGTTAACATATGGGGCAGAACCATCGCATGAACCCTTTAAGTGGTCCTTAGCAAAATGGGAGAGACCAGACCCACCGATTCAAACACAGATTACCTCAGGGGCTCCCAGTTTCAATATAACTCTAGAACCATTGTTGGACAGATGGGGTGCCAGGGGTGCTTGGTCAATACCAAGAGGAGTAATCTACATGTGCCCAGCATCGAATCCAGGAAAAGGATACTGTAATTATCCCGGAGAATTCTATTGTGGATATTGGGGTTGCGAAACTATTTCCCTGGGATGGAAAGTTGAGAATCCAGATAAATACTTAAAGGTAGAGAGGGGTCCACATGGATGTAAAAAACCCTGGACAGATCCATCAGGGGTAGTAACATATGCAGGAGATTGTAAATGGATTTACCTCAACATCACCCAACCCCAAGATCCTGCTTGGTTAACAGGGAAGTTCTGGGGAGTGAGGCTATGGGAACCCGGAAAAGGCAGAGGGGGGCATATTCTGATAAAGAAGGAATCCATCCCACATGACCCAATAGCCATAGGACCCAACCCAGTAATCGGAGAAAAAGGAGTAGGGTGGAACAATACAAATGAGATAACCAACGAAACTTCTAGAGAAGAGAATCAGCCTCTGAGCTGGCCCATAACCCAACCTACCCCGAAATATAATTCTCTCTGGAAAATAATGCAGGCCACGTTTGGGATCTTAAATAACACCTATCCGAATTTAACCAAGGGTTGTTGGTTGTGTTATATAGTAAATCCACCGTTCTATGAGGCTTTGGGATCTGCTGCAAAATCAAAATGTATTAATGGGACAAACCCTAGGGAATGCTTGTGGAAAAAGGGGAGGGACAATACTCCCGGAATATCAATGGCACAAGTAAGAGGAAAAGGCAGGTGCATAGGCAATGTACCCAGGGACAAGGACCACCTTTGTCAAGTAAAAATGTCCATAACTGAACCCCGAAAACCAGCCTCATGGATAATTCCAGCTGCAAATACTAAATGGGTTTGCAATACTCTGGGAGTTACCCCGTGTCTAGCGATTAACAACTTTAACAAGACACATGAGTATTGCATACAAGTTCTAATTATCCCCCGAATCTCATATCACCCAAAGGAGTATGTGTATGAACAGCATATCACCCCGGAACATCATTTAGTCAAGAGAGAGCCATTCACAGCCCTCACTGTAGCAATACTGTTAAGCATCGGGGGAGCTGGGGTTGGAACTGGAGTAGCATCCCTAGTAAATCAACAACAGGGGATGAAGGATCTAAGAATGTCAGTAGATGAAGATCTAAGTAGAATTGAAAAGGCTATCGATGGTTTAGTATAATCAGTAAGATCTCTGTCAGAAGTAGTATTACAAAACCGTAGGGGGTTAGACCTTCTATTCTTACAACAAGGAGGATTATGTGTGGCCCTACGGGAAGAGTGTTGTACATATGCGGATCAGACTGGTATAGTTATAGATACCATGGCTGAGCTTCAAAAACAACTGGAACAACGTAAGAGAGAAAGAGAAGCTCAACAAAGCTGGTATGAATCCTGGTTCAATCACTCCCCTTGGCTAACTACTCTTTTATCAACCATAGCGGGACCCCTAATTTTACTGATAACTGGGTTAACGTTTGGTCCTTGCATTTTTAACAAATTAATCAATATAGTAAAAGGAAGATTGGAAGCTGCCCACCTTATGCTGGTACGGGCAAAATATGAGCCCCTAAATAGCGTAAGAACTGAGGACCACCTAGAGCTCAGCCGAAGGGAACTCCAAAGATACAACGAACAAAAATAAGAAAATAGAAAAAGGGGGGATTGTGAGAGATTGAAGGCCTTTTTGGTTCGTTGTGATAGATAGATAGATAGCCTTGAAACCCGATGCAGTCTAGTTACTATGTAAACAGATAGGTAGGTGGTTACTGATTGTTTAAGCTTGACTCAATAACCAGACGTCTCAGTAATTCCCAGGGAAACAAAGAGTACTGCGAGGTCAGCAAAGACAACGGAAGACATGCGAGGTCAGCAAAGATGACGGAAGACACCATAACAACCGGAAGAACGTGTGCAAGGCCTATCACGTACCCGGAGAACGGAGGACTTAAGAGAGACGAACTCTAGGAAGGAGTGTGGCAGTTTTTCGGAGCACGGACTCCCTGCCACCCAGCACTGACATTTGCCTTTGTCTTTTATAATTAATAAATTCTCTAAAATTGAACCGGAATATGGCCCCTTGTGCTCATTCATAACATGTGCCTTCTTTGGCCGTGAGGAAAAAGGCTGGGGGGAATGGGGTGGAGACTCGGGGACTCCGATGTTGTTTGCATCCCAAGGTCCCTGGAGAGGCAGCCACGCTTCGGTGGAGGAGCACGTGAGTGGGGAATGGGGGCGTCATGCTGCGCGTCCTACCCCCGAGGGACCCACGGGTGCCAGAGCATTCACAGGGAAGAGTGGGTGTAGAATACATGAAAAATAGAGATATAAGAATATCTAAATGTAGTTTAAAATAAAGGTTTTATTGAGTTTGTTTTTTTGGTTAGGGTTTCTTTGGGACATTCATTTAAGAGTATTTTTGAAGGGAAGTACCTCGTTGCTTCTTGCTCCTCCTCCCCCGCCCCCCTCTGTCTTTCCCCAAAGCACCGAAGCCTGGGGCTGAGCTCGGGTGCTGCCTTGTGGACAGAGCGCGGTACTGCAGGCATTCCTCGAGGCAGTACTGCTGATGGGTGATGGCGGGGCGGAGAGACGGTGACGACGACGAGGTGTGGGGAAGGTCCGCGGCTGCTGAGCGTGGGAAGGGAGAGAGGGGCAGTGATTGTAAAGAGAGAGAGCAGGGGTGAAGGAGAGTTTGGGGTGGAAAGGGACGCTAGGGTTGAGAAGGATGCCAGCGGTGGGGCCGCCCGGCGGGGCTGGTTTCGGCGGAGAGGCGGAAGCTCAGTCGCAGCGTAGCACGGCTGGGGGCAGGGCGCTGGCGAGCAGGGTCGAAATAAAGCTACTCCGCCGCCTGTGTCCCTCTCAAGACGGCCGCAGCGACAGCGTGCTGTGACCCTGTCGGAGCCAGGTGGGTCTTATCCCACGCTCAAGATGGCGGCGGTGGCAGGAACCCAGGGGAGAGTGAAGCATGTCTGTCAATGCCCAACGGCACTCGCGCGGCCGCCGCCCGGCTCACCCCACCACCCGCTTCCTAGCACCGGCAATGGCGGCGGAATAATATGCCGGGAGCACGGGATCGGTCAGCACCGGGTTCAGGTAACAGACTTAGAAAGACGCCATTGTGAGAGGCGGGGGGCCCGCTGGGTGCCACAACAAAGATGGCGGGCGACCGCAAGTGGCTTCGGCCACAACACAGAGGGCAGTGAGGAAGGGCGGAAGTCTCTCGATACCACTCCTATGATGGCAGCCTGGCCATTAGTGGACCGACCTTCCAAAGATGGCGGAAGAAAGGGCGGGAAAGCAAGTGCCCTGGTCCGTTTCTTTCAACTGCCTGCCTTCGACCCCGACCCCCCACCCGGGCGCGATTTTCCGCAGCGTTTCCAGGCGTGCGGACGAGGCCTGTGGACTCAGCGGCGCCTCTCTCTGCCGGGGTCCTGCCGCGTCCCGTCCCGGCTGGCCTCGTCCTGCTTCGCTTCCTCTCCGCGCTCGCTCCCCGCTCCCCTCTGGCCTGGGGAATGCATTGAGGAAGAAAGAACAGTCGGCAGAAATCCCTGAGCCATCGCCCTACCCGCAGCCGGGAGCAGCCAGCAGCAGGAGGCAGCGGCTCTCTCTGCGAGAAAGGTGAGAGATGCGGAAGGATTGGGGGTGGGACGGGGCTGAGGGCTCGGTTTGCCAGGCATAGCTTCCCAGAGAGAATTCCAGCTCCCTGCTTTCAGCTCTCCCTCAGTGCTACTTGGAGTCCGGGCTGAGACAGCTGGGAGCGGTCCCGGGGGGCTGCTGCTGCTGCCCAAAGGACAACTGGCAGCAGCCTGGCGTCCTGTGCGTGAGGGAGCAGCTGCAGCGCTGACAGCCGAGTGCAATATTGGATCGGATATGTAGCAAAGGTGCTGTTTCAAGCTGGGAGCGGTGGGTTCCCTGGCTGGGAAAATCCTTGATGTAGCGAAACTGAGCAGCTGCTGAGGGTTCTGAGCCTGGTGTCCCTGTGATTCTTGATACAATATTTAAATAGTTACTATAGAGTTGAGACAGTATCAAGTGGATTTTTGTTAGAGTGGCAGAAACAGTGTTTTGCCTGGAAGTGTGTTGGGATAAGCAGTCCTCATTTGTATCAGAACGAATTTGTCTTCCTTCCTTTCCCTTTTCTTCTTTCTAGACTGCGGAGCACTGGGGAGAATATTAGGCATAAAGAAATGAAATGCACGAGGGAAGCTCCACATTTAGGCACATGCACCTTCTGAAGAGATGAATTTGACTCATTTATTGTAGAAGTTAGCAGAAAATGTGGAACTCAAACTGATTCTAAAATGCAGGGGTTCTGTATTTTGTTATTGCTGTTCATTATTGTCCAAAATATTTGAGATGATACAGTTTTTTGTTGAATTATTTTGAACTTTTTGTTTAGGTTATTACTAAACTCAGGATTTTAATACCACTATATATATTGATGTCCAACACTGCTTGTGATGCAGGGAATACAACAAAATTGTTCACTATGAACATTTCAAGGTAGGATTTACATTTCATTCAGTGTTTTAGGGTTTTTGTTGATCATTTGTACAATGGCTGATTTGAGAGTTTCACACAACTTTTAAGATCTTAAGTGCAGATGATTTTGTTTTCTATGATTTCCTGGTCTAATATTAGAATGGTAGTGAATAAATGAAATGCGGCTCCCATGCTGCTACTTCCAGTGATAATTACAGTGATAGGCATATTGCTGATGAAAGCTGAAAAGTTTGAATTTGTGGCATTGTGTAATTTGAGTAATAGCGAACGGAGGAAAGATAACAAAATTTAAAAATCAAGCATTCTCCTTTGCTTCTCCCTTGTTCTCTCAGCCTGATGAATCAGTGGGGCTGATCTATCATAGAATAGGAGAAAGTGCACTGTCAGGGTAAAAGAGGATGAGATGTACTGGTATAAGTAATTGATGAGTATGACAGCCTCAGAATCTTTAAAAAAAACTATTAATTGCTACCTGAATTGCTTCATGCCTACAGAGCTGATGGCTTCTTCCTGAGTGCTCTTCTACTTTATGACCTCTCTTTTTTTCTCACATGTGCATCAAATCACTTGTGCATCACACCCTTGCAGTGACAGTGACCTGCTTGTGCTAGTAAGCTGGAATGAATACTTCTATGAGGACAAGTCACAGATAGATTTCTTGGAAACACGTGTCACTAGAAAAATACAGAAGTCTTTCTGATGTAACTTTTAAACCTGTTTGCTTTCAAGCCCATCTTCACAGAATGTGACTCTTATACCCGTCCAGAGAAAATATTTCAATGAAACAAAGAGTTTGGAGTAAATGGAACAATTGTGTGCATCTGAATTTAGCACCATTTTCATGGAAGTCCAGTCAAGGTATATTTGAATAAGGAAGAGCATACTGTGTCCAGGTAAGTTTTTAACAAAATCATTTGATGTACTCGTAACAAGCCTGTCATATTGCAAAAGTTAGAAAATCATAGCAGAGCTGTCTTTTTATTTTGCCCACTGGTGTTTCTGATAGATCTAGAAATGTAAATAGAAAGCCTGTTACATGATTGGGTGTTTTTTTGGGTTTTCACACTTTCTTTTTCATTCTTTCCATAAAGATATCTTTCAGGAGCTATGATTGCCTTTCTTACTGGCCTCAGCAAGCATTTTCTATGTATCAAAAATTTTAAGTGTTGCTACTTGGTGTACAGGGTCTTCAAGTCACCTGTGTCTATAGTGACAATACCAGTGACACAGTATAGGCTGTGGAGTGTACAGAGACTCAAAACATTTATGAATATTTGATTTGCATCGATATATGTTCACTAGACACGGCTTTGTGCATATTTGAAATATACTGCTTTTCTAGTGCTCTCAGTCACAGGAGTTTTGCCAAACCACAAAGTGACTAGTGTCAATGTTACTGCTGTAGTGGACTGCTTTTGTGGTATTTCAATAGCAGTATTCAACATTCATAAAAGATAGATTTTTTGGAACAAGGCTGAATTTAGGTTATGTTACAGAGCAGGGACTCTTTTCTCTGATGCAGCAGGCCTACTGGAAGTCATAGCAGTGTCTTTGGCACCTTTTGCTAAGCAAAATGTGTCTCTTTGAAAAGGGATTTGGTTAAAAAGGAGAGGCTAAAAAGCTTTAATCCAGAAAAGAGCACCCTGAAACATGAGTAGGAGGAAAATCCTTTTTGTCTGGTGTAACTATACCATGTTTTTTTCACAAGTGGGACTTTATGCAAGTCCTGTGCAGAATCACGAGTGAGTGCTTGTAGATAGGATGGATACAGTCAGCTCTTAAGAGTGTGCAACAGTTCCCACTATACAAGTCTGTTTTCTTCAGTTTGTAGTATTACCAAATGTTATGAGTTTGGGCTGGAATTATCTGTGGTAAATATCTGCCTCAGCCTGATTTTTTTTTTTCATTTACTTTTTCATTTAGATTAATAATTCAGTAATATTTTACTCATACCAGAAAGTGTGGATAATCTTTCATTTGAAAACCTGTAGCCATGACATATCTGATATTTGGTGGTTAATGTTTTGTAGTGTTTGCCTTTCTGTTAGTGCTGAGTCCCCATAAAAGGCCTGGCCAGAATTAATCAGGGGACAAAGATTTCCTAAGTGTAAAATTTATAAATGCAGTGCACTACTCACCAAATCTTTCTTTCCAAACAAGACAGTCATGTTCCTTTCTTCCCAAAGGAACATCCAGAGAATGTATAGAAGGTGTAGTCCAGTGCTGCTATAAGATTTTATACCCAGTTATGTGAGTGTAGACCCAGACCCTAGGAGTCTTAGCAAAAGTAATTATATAATTTTGAAACAGGAAGATTACTAAAGACAGGAAGATAGCTGTATAGATTAAAATTGAAGCCAGTTTTAAGCCTTTAAGTAGGAGAAAAATGAAAACAAAGTGATAGGCCTGCCATTTCCGAAAAGGGAAATGGAGCAAGAGTGACACAGCTGTGGGTGGGTAACAGAACAGAGAACAAGACTCATTGCATTTCCCAAGTCAGGGGGATTTGGGATTGTTTGATTTGTTGTGAGCCTCTAGGGTTCAGAGGAAAAGTCCCACAGAACTATCTCAAGAAGAAACCTATAACCATGACCATCAAACCAAATCCCAAATACTGCTGAAGAGCAGCAAGGAAACTGAGAAAGTGACAAACAAGTGTTTCCATCTAGTCCATATGCCCCATGCAGAATGAGTTAGCTTTAAGAACTTGCTTATAAAGTCTGTTCCTTGTAGGTCACATAAGCCTGAAAGAGAAATACTGTGAGCCACAAAGATGACAAGGGTGGAGAGCTGGGAAAAAAACAAAGTTTAACTTTACCTGCCCTGTGGGGTCAGAGCCTGTGGCACTGAGATCCTTGAATTCCACTTTACAGAGGTATTCCACATAGACACACTTTTCTGAGAAAATGGGTCAAAACCAGCAGAGCTGAAGAAGTGTGTCATGCACTAGCCTCGCCTTCAGCTTTTTGCCTCTAGCTGTGTCAAGTCCATGACCATGGCCAGTAACTTCTTCTAGGTGGTCCCTTCTAGCCATTGATGAGAAAGAGCACTGCACAGTTTCATTACTGGAATTACAGATGTCCAAAATCTATGTGAAAACTTTCATTTTGTCAAGTATTTCGTATCTCCCTCACTGTCTGTGAGACCTTGAATCTGCCTGTGAGGCTGCACTTCCAGAAGACCCCCAGAAGGGAGACATTGTCTCCTTCTAGAAAAAGCAAGGATGCTTTTTCTGGGACATAAATAAATCAAACTGTGCTTTGGAAATAAGCAGATGCTATGGATAGGTTTCTTTCCATTTTATTTTGTCCTGTATCACTGAGCCACATGAAGTTGCATCCAGTGTTCAGAATTTTCACAGAAGCCATAACATTGTTTGCGTTGAATAAAAACATCTTTTTTTTGTTTGTTTGTTTTTGTTTGGTTGGTTTTTGTTTTTGTGTTTGTTTGTTTCTTTTCATGCCTTGGCATTCCAAGCATTTTTCTTATGACCAGGAGAATGACCATGTCAATGACTAGATACAGCAAGAGGCAGAGACAAATCTGTTACAGTCTGCTATGGGAGGTTTTGACATTCCCTGTGCCCCAGACATTTCTTGTGTTCTTTCCCTTATTTCCCTTACAGCCGCTCTCTCATCAGCAGTACATCTGAAGAATACATGCAAAAGTAAGTTTTCCACCTAATACAGCCGATAGTTTAATTATTAGTTAAAAGAAGATTCTGCACAGCCCCATCCTGGTTTTATTAAGTATTTGAGAAATTATAAGCATACTAAGAGGTACCACCTAGTCATGCAGGTTAATATGTGAGCCTGTGTAGGCAGTAGATTTTCTAAGCAGTATAAACTCTGTTTTTAAAAAAGTAGTTTTTTACAAGTTTCTTGGAAAAAAAAAAAAGACAGTGTGGTGTGTAAATTGGCCACCAGAGCAAAGAGGACATTTTCCTTTTGCACTGAGAAGCAGCACAGTAAGCAGTTCACAAAACTAGACTGGGGTTGCTATTAGTTCTTTGTGGTAGTGCAACTGCATGACTGAAAGCCACAAAGAATCCTGTAGCAGAAGGCTACACTGTGGAAATGGGTCTGATGGGGGTGGATAGGGGGGTGGTTTCACCTGCATATGCAGAAGGCATCAACCTGAGACCATGGGAGTTGGTATGTTAATGGAGTTACTCCATAATAGGTCATTTTTCTGGTTCTTCTTCTCAGCTGGTTCAGGACCGGTCGCTTTTAAGGGCATCTCCTAGTTCACGTTCATGATTGGAGCTTTGCCCCTGGATTCCGCTATATATTGTTACATTTGCTACACGCCTGGGTCTTTGGATGTTGCCCCTTGTACCATGCAGTTCTCTACATTTGTTGTTTCATCAATTAAAGTTCTTTATTTTTCAGGCAACTCCATCGTTCCCATCCCTCTATTTTCATCACGGACCTCCCAGGTTGGATACATTGCCCTGAATATATTTTTTAAATTACATGAAGATCAGGTCTGCAGAGTCAAAGTGGTCTTGTGGCAGCAAAAAGGAGCTTGGTTATTATAAATTGGAGTGCTGATCATGTATCTAAGCAGATAACTCTCTACCACTGAGAAAAGTCAGGTGATTCTTTGAGTATTTTAGAGATGGGGAGGAAAGAACAGAAACCTAGGATATCCCATTAGGCCTGCCAATAATTGCCAGAAAAGGCAGGAGCAAATTACAGTAATAGAGGGATCTTTCCAGCACAGCTTCTCACTTAGGCAAGTATCCAGTGGACAAATAGGCCTGACAAGTGCTCCAAGCTCCCCTGGGCTATGCAATTTTGCTTCTGATTATTCTGAATTTTCCAGGGATAGACAGTATGCACTAGAACAGGCTTATGGAAGAAGATTGGTACCAGGTCCCAAGCCTGAGGAGAATGTGCCAGGTGTCCGTGTCTCCATTCCTTGTGTTCTTTTGAAGTACCTGGGAGGCCTTCAGTTTTCAGGACATTGGCACAGAACTCCACTCTTGCTAATGCCTGAGCACCACTTCACTGCAAAAACATCAACAGCACAAATATACAGTAAGAAACTGTATATTGTTACCATTTTGTAGAAAGACTGGGGAGAGGCTGTGTAACTTTCACATTTTCAGTGCTAAAGAAAATGTTTTTTCCACTAGCTCAGAATAAGAAAACTTATATGAAACGCAGACAAGAAGAAGCTCCTACCTCATTTGAGCTTTGCTGTGGGGTTTATCAGCGACAAATCAGCCCCATAACAGAGACAAGGCAAAGAAGGTACAGGAATCCCAGGTCTGCAAAATGACAGGGTGGAAGCTCCACAGCTTCAAGGACCTAGTAACCCACCAGAATAATGGGATCTCATGGCACAGAAGTGAAGAGAGAGCCATGACTCTAGTTGCTGAAGATGTACTGCACAACAGGAATCTGGCTCAAGTCAGGCTGCATGGAAGACTCATGTGAGACAGAGACAAGATCAGGCCTGAATATTAAGTGCAAAAGCTGCTTGTGCATTGTGTGAGAGGAGCACAAGTGCGATGGGCAAGTCAGACTGTTCTTTGGAACTGCTCTTCCAAAGATAAACATGCTCCAAGACAATTTGATAAGGCAGAATGAGCTGAACAGACATCCAACATATCTTATGAACTAAATATTAAACTTCTGAAAACTGAATACTAAATAAATATCACCGAGGACACGGAGTATACACACGTTTTTTTCTGCAAGTCCTTGAAAAATAGTTCTAGGGACTGCATCCCTTTGTAATGTATTTTTGGTTCAGTGCTGAAAAAATGGCAAGATTTTCTGAATATGATACTTAAAAGGAAAGGGTTCACCACTCCTCAATGAGTTCTGCTCAGAGCACCATTGCATGGGAGCCATAAAATCTCAATTCAGACACATAATTCTCAGGGCTAATGGAAACTTTTGTTCTAATCTTATCAGTGATATAGATACTTTTTATCTTTAGAACGCAACTACCATCCTTTATTGCAATTATCAGTGAAGATTTTAGCTACCATTAAAAAGGGTTTTTACAGTGCCCATCTTGACAGTATAGCCATAAGGCTATGAGGTGTCTATCAAGGTTTGCAGACATCCACATATCTGCTTTCATCTGGATTTCTCTTAGTAATGAGATTGCAAACACAGTAACACTACTGGAGTCAGATTTAGCTCCTGTTTACAGCAGAGTAAAAGTCTGAATTTCAGCTACAGGAATATCTGCTACAAAAGGAAGCTAATAACAAGTCTGAGGGGTTTTTTTGTTTGGTTGGGGTTTTTTTGTTTTGTTTTGTTTTTTTTAAGTACAAATTGCTATTTGTGGGATCATAAAATGGGCTGTGTGTCACTCATAGCTACCTCTGAGCAGGATATCCTTTGTCCAGAGGACTGCATTCAAAGTGCACATAATGCTAAGTCTTCATATAGACTTTGTCAGCATCCAGACTTTTATTCACAATCAAATTTGGATTTTGCTTCAGTTGGATTATTCTTTGGCTAATGATCAGCCTGGGGAGAATCCTACTTATCTCTGTGCAAAAGGATTTAAAAATCTACAAGTTCTAGCCTGCCAACAGTGCAAAATAATCTGGGTGGGATGATCTCAGAGATTTGGAAATGTCCAATGTCAGATCTGCAGGATAAGCTTGCAAATGCTCACAATGCACCTGGTGTAACAATACAAAAATAATAATGCCTGCCTAACCTTTTCTTACTGTTATCTGTCTATCAGCAGGCTTGTTGGCCCTCGCTTATTTTTACTGCATCTAGTATTTAAACTCATGCATATGAACTTTTTCTTATTAAGTAATTTGCTTAATATCTTTATATCAGGAGTTTATCTTATATTGAATCAAAAAGAGTTTATTCATTTAATGTGTTGCCTGATAATGTCATCTAAACACAATATATTAAGAGACAGGGCAAACACAACCAACCCTCTAAACCTGTGAGTCTCAGCCCATTACACCAGCAAAAGTATTGAATTATGAAGCTCCTTCCTATATGTACCTTGTCACAATAAAAACTGCCTGTGTTCTGGCACATTTATGTACACTGAATTGAGAGGCAACTACACAGTCAATGTTTTATTTGAAAACAATTATTTCAGTTTCAGCTATCAAGTACATCAGGGGCAATGTTCCTGTTGTGGTTATTGTTCCTCAGTTCTGCTTGTATCAGGTCTTATGCCATGGGGTTGAAGCATGGATTCTTACAGTGCTTAAATTCTTTAGTCTTAATGTGAAAAAAAATTCTCATTAAATTATACTTTTCACCTTTTTTATTTTCAAATGTACAGAAGAATAAACTTACTTAAAAAAGATGAACCTTCACAGGAGTCTAAATGGAGGTGAACGTCAATATGGATTAAAACAAAAAGTAATAAAACTTTTCAATTTAAACATTTTAAGACAAACCTGCATATAATGATGACCAATTATTATGCCATTCCTATTCAAGCAATTACATTAGGTAAAAATCATACAGTGGTACATTCTTTCTCCTAAAGCTTCACAAAAACTAGACCTTCAAAAGTATTTTAACACAACTCCACTTTTACCAAATTCTAGTCCTTTGAACAAATAAAATCATGGGCTCTGGGCTGAATAAAGTATTTCATTCCAATGTATATTTGAAACAGGACAGAATCATCTGGTATGATGACGAGGTGGTGATGAAAGGGCAACTTTTTAATCTGCTGAGGTCACCCACAAATCAAATGTGTGTTATGCCAACTGCCTGGTCTTATGCACTGAACAGTGAGGAAAATAAGGATTATCAGACATGTTTTGAAACAGCTGTGAAAGAGACATTTTGGACCATAGTGAATTCTAGCAATACCCAAGGGCTAAAGCAGAGGAAAAGAGTCAGTTTTCTCCTCTAGAAGGAACAAAAGACCCATCTCTCATATCCTGCTGCTACAATAGCTGAAAAGTAAGGTGGAATGTAAATAGATACAATGGGAGAACTCTGCAATATAGATGAGATGTTACATTTAAAGTAATTTCTGGTCTTACAGTATTTCTGGTGAAACAGGAGCTTTTAACACATTTCTCAGCGAATATATCAAGCAAGGAGAAAAGGCAGCTGGCAAATTTACAGATTCCTTCTCACAGATTGTATGGCTGGTCAATTTCATCAGGTTAAAAGTCCAACAAATTTTAGTTATTTCAGCTGCCTGGACCAGGTATTTTTAAGACAGTTGCATGATTTGAGTTCCAGATAATTTTTTTTTACACAAGACTGTAAAAAAAAATCTTTTCACAAATCTGTGAAAAGATTCAATGCATCTGTAGGGTACAGAACTCCATGTTGCAAGTGTTCCCCAGTGATTTTTGTTCTGTTTGTTCTGATCCTTCTGGTCTTAAGTTTAGATCTTTGATTCTCACAGAAATCAAATACTAATATGTGCCAAAAAGCCGCTGTGATTTCAAGGCATTAACTATATATGCCATTTAATATACAGTCATTCTGTCTTCTAGATGGTATTACTGAATGAAGTGTTGGCAAGGAAAAGTTGGGAAGCTAGAGCTGGTCTAGGTAATGAAGTAAATGTATGTATCTCAACCTACCCTGAAAACAAGCAGAATATTGAATCACTGAAGATTTAATTCTCTGTTCAGATATTATTTGGATCATGATAATATGTTGAAAAGGTGATCTGGGGAGAAAACAAAGCTGCCATACTCTTGCTGCATATTCACTGAAAGCCATGCAAAATCCATTAGTAAGCTACTATAGGTATTTATAACTTATCAGGGTAAACAGTTCTTTTTTGCCATGTTCAAGTTGTAAGTTCCCATTATAATCAAAGGGCACAGGGTTCAAAAACGCAGCCCAAACTGGGAAGCTTAAAATGCTCTGCTCAGTACCACAATTTTGTCTCATCAAAATTAATGTTGCAGCATTTCTTGGATTTTAGTGCTGTGTCATTCTACTTTCAGCATTTTTATCTCAAAGGGTAGCTACAGCAGTTTCTAAAGAAACAGCAGAGCAGCATGAGGAAGCACTCCTCCGGATTACAATTTCTGAGCTCCTGACTCACTGGCTTTTTTTTTCTCAGTATTTGGACAAGCTTACCAAGTGCTAGGATATTGCAAATGTCAAATGTCATCACTCATATTCACCAGTACCTAGTTTAAAAATTATGGCCTGATTCAAACATAAAATCCCCAATTTTTTGTCACTACCAGCGTTGTGCCATTGTGTTCTTTTCTGAACAAAAGAACTGAAGAGTTGTCAGTATTGCCAAGTTCTCAAATTAATTGTGTCTTGGTTTGAAAGACAGGTGTTTGTTAAGGAAAGCAGAAGCCTCCCTTTGAACTGAAAAATGTGATCCTTTCTTCCTACAGATTATTATGATTTTGAAATTAAGGGAGCTCTCAGGCAAAGATATGGGGATAGGAATAACAGTTCTTTACTAGTATACCTAACAAGACAAACAAGAACATCAACAGCTATGAAATTACCCACAAACAGAACAGTAACTCAGTCCCAGTCCTTTCTGGCTTCAGGCACCTTTTCCTTTGAGCTGCAGTTACCAGCGCTGGGGGTGGGCAGGTCCCACAGAGCTGCAGGAGGGCTGGGGGTGATGGCAGCGCTGTCCCTCCACTCACGGTGTCGGTCCTGGTGCTCAGCAGAGTGCTGGGTGGTGGCAGGTTAAGGCAAGAAAAACAGCAGTGCAGGGTCCGACAGCAGTGAGGATGGCTCACGGTGCTGGGATGGCAGGGATGGGGTTGAGGCGGCGATCGTCCTTCTTTTCCAAACTTCACGGGGGAAATGGGCCGAGCCAGAGCCTTCTGTTTCCTCTTCTGGCTGTTTGAATCTCGTGGGGTTTCCCTCTTCTCTCCCCTCCCCCTTGCCACCAGGGCCCAGTCAACAGGTATCTTAGCATGACAATGGGGAAAATTCCACAGCAGGAAAAGGGAAAGAACCTACCCAAAACAAAGTGATATTTGGAGTTCTGCCCCAGATGGAGCCATATGGTTCTGGGATCTCATGTTGTAGCCATTGTTGTTACAGATCAAAACCAACCAAGGAAATGGATTTCTTTGGCAATGATATGAATGGTGGACTGAGAAATATGAGTAGCAAGCTGAGAAATTATTTTTTGATTTTCAGGAATATCCAGGCTCTCTTTCTCAGGCCATATAAATGACATATACCACTAGTGCCAGATAGGCCTCGTCTGTTCTGCTGTAGCTGGCAGGGCTGATTTCTTGTTATACATTAGTATCAGAAAAAAATGAACTGTAGGTTAGCAAGTCTGCTTACATGTGAGAAGCCCATGGGTTCTCACTTATGCATCCCAATCATAGCACAGGCATTGTGTGTATGGAATACATGTAGCCTTGGGATTGGAGCTTCTCTGAGACAAAAGAAATGTTTACAGTTAATTTATAAGAGGAAAATGTGACAGAATGAGCCAGTAGGAAAACTGGAAGAGAGATCCTTACCTCTGGACTAATCCTGAACCCCTCACATCAAGTTTACCTTTCTCAAGTTTTAAGAACAGCACCATGAAATCAGGAAATTCAATCCTGCCCATTAAAATAATGGAGACTGTTAGGAAAAATCAAGGCTTGATGAACAAACTGACCTTTCTGGAGTTATACCAGAGATTCTTTTGGATTTACACGTCTTAATTAAGTCAACTTTAACTAAACTACTTTATGCTTAACACAGCTGTGATGGACTAGTCTCAACTCATATAGCAAATTAAGGTAGGAAAAGGAAGTGATTTTACATTAGCACATAAATGAGCTGTGTACATCCTTATCACCAGATACTGTTGACATAAGAAAGAAAGCAAGCCTGTATGAAACATAAATCATGAATTATGATTAACATGAGAAATTAGAACAATTCAGGCACAGTACTGAAATAGATACTAAGCTTTATGTACTGTCATTTAAACCAATACTTAACTTCCGAAGATTAGAAAGTGTCTTGCACCTGTGAATGATCTGATGCTGAACTTGAATTTCTTCAATAGAAATAGAAATATCTATCCTACTAGAGTCATCTGCTCTCACCCTTACTGCAAAATAAGAAAGACATAACTGTCCAAACCTGCAAAATCAGGCAGAAGAATCTCCTGCTTCAGTTTACACAAGTAGCATCTGTTGCAGAAAATGAAATGAATACCTCTATACCCTACAAACATTTCCATCCACCAGTCTCTTTCCACTAACTTCCATTGGCTTATGTCAGAAAAAAAATTCCCCACAGATTTCTCATGTTTTCTTAGTCTGGGTACTTGAAATAACAGAGGATAGATCACATTCAGCCTTAGTATTCTATGTGCAGCCACAGTGGGGATAATAGACACAGTCCAACATTCAGAGCAGTGCCAAGGTTAGTCCCAAACTAGCTGAGCTCGCAGACTTCCAGGCCGCATCACTGGAGTGCTGCAAAGTGTTTTCAAATGCAAAACTTCCTCCTTCATATCCTTAGCTTACCTATTGTGGGAAATTGCTAGGGAGCATCTCCATTGGGAAAAAAATAGCTTCACTCTTTGTTGTCAAGTGAAGGTAACCTGTTCATTTCTCAAGTCAAGTATCTAAGGAATCAGAGAAGTGAAACATCTTCCTGCTCTTCAAGCAGAACCTTAAAAATCCCTCATTTCTTTGCAACCACTTGGCCACAGAAAAGAGGGGCAGACTCCAGTGCTTTGCACATCCAGAAGTGAGGGGATTTAGGCTTCATCCGGACATTCCTGCCCCTCTCCTCTCATGAAAGATATGTCAGTTCATCCGGTTCTCTGAGCCACTTCCTCCTCACTTTCCAGTCATCTGCTCACAGAGCGCTTTTGTGAGTAAGCCGTCTTCCTTGCACAGTCTGGGGCTGTGCTCGGGGGAGCCTTGCTGCGAGGCAGGCTAGAACATAACCACAGTGTGTCACAAAATAAAGCTTTGGGGCATTGTGAGCTGTTCAGGAGACTGAGTGGATGAACATCATGCATTTTAAGGCTCTTAATGCTGATTTCAAGAGAGCCACAACATTTTACCTCAGCAGGAACTGTGTGCCTTTGTTGTGTGCCAGTGACCAGGAACTGTCTCTAAGTAAGCTGACAGGCCATGGCATTACCCTGGGTGGACTCTTTCATCCCCACCAGCTAGCACAGATGCGCATAAGTTACTGTGCCCTGGCTGTGTGCAGTGCTGTGCTGACTTCACTGCACAGCTTCTCTGTCTGAAGCCAGCTCAAAGCCAGCCCAGGGAATTCTGCGCTCTCAGCATCTGCACAGCATGGACATGGCCTGCAGAAGCTGTTAGGACAGGACTCCCAAAAGTGATGGGAAGCAGAATTTCAGACTAGGCTGCGGGGGGGCCTTTAGTACTTTCATCATCTACACTCAACCCCAGTACTTAGACAAAGGCGTAATATTTTGTGTACCTACACATGTGTATAAAGGGTTCACAACAGCTGTGAATTCAAAGTCAGGTCCCCCAGTTACAGGCTTGTAATTTAATGTAAGCTTCCCTGAACAGAAGAGGACTCTGGGAATGTGGGCTTCACCTCAGCCTTACCTACCTGCCAGTAGGAGTTGTGTAAAAGGAAATTTATTCTCATAAGGACTTTCAGGTGTGTGGGTGGTTCTAGGAATAAGCAACACCCAACCACAGAACAACCAGGAAGAGGCTTTATAACCATACTGTGCCACTTTGCTGCCACAAAGATTATAAATTATATCTCCATAGCTGGCCTGCTGCATTATGCCATTCTACTAGGGGACTTGGCATGTGGTGGGGTCCATGAGCTAGGAAATGACCACTGCATACTGGCCTTCATGGCATGGTGAACACAAAAGATTACAGTCTGCAATTGCAAACATTCAGGCAATCAAATCTGAGGCAGACCTGTCAATCATGTTCCAGGTATACTGGATGAACTCTGTTGGAGTCAAGAAATGGAATAGCTGGAGGAACATCAAAGTGCATCAGCTAAGTAGATAGAGAAGTTTTACACCTGCCTCCACAAAAAAAATGATGCTATGGATACTTTCATCTTCCCTTTCACATACCTCCATATGCCAGAATTAAAGTATCTGTTACAGAATATGCAAATAAAACTTCTGAAATTATTTTTCTACCATCATAACAAGTTCTAGGTTCCAAGACCAGTCATCAAAAGGCAGGAAATTCACTGACAAGTGTGATAGACACTGCAATCTCTGAAATAATTAAATTTGTTTTATTGCCCTATACATTGAACAAGGCCATTGCATACTGCAATCCAGGCTTTATTTTACCTTCTTGCCAAATTTCCAGACAAAACCATTGTTGGGGTGAGCACTTTGTGACCAAAAGAGATTTGACAGTACATAGAGAATCATGATACTTTCCCAGAACCATTTCCAGTTTCAGAGATCTGCTAACTTATTGCAGGCTATTGAGCTATATAAATCTTTAGGATTCTCAGCTGACACAGAAAAAGACAACGGGGAGAATTCTCACATGGAGAAAGTCATGGTATCTTCATGAGAAGGCAACAAAACTGGGCCAGCTTAAGTTTGTACCAGATGGGGTTCCAGTACTCTGATACTCATGTCATCATTGGAAACTTAAGTTCCTGGAACAAATTTAATTTCTGCCTGCACTTAGTTAAAAGTTAAAAATCAGCTTTGCAGTTCCTACACTTCTTGTTGAATTAGATATTAACATGGAATCTGGTGTCAACAAGGACTTTAAGCTGAGTAAAACCACTTCAAACAGAGCAGATCACAGAGACTGCTAAATAATATCTGATGACATTTATGATAATTAACATAAAATAGCACTGCAATAACCCACACTGAAAACCACAGGCAGAGCCTAGATCTGTGCTCTTAGAACTCAGAAGACAGGGAAAGTTCAGTCTCCAGCAAGGCTGTGAGGATTCTTCATAGTACCTTAAACAGAACATACTTGAGTTTCTCTGCTGCTGTGTGGAAACAGGTACTTACTCAAAGTGTATCTTTAATTCCACTTGTTGGCAATATCTTCATCCTCAGCTGTGTCTCAGGCTTCAGCTACCCCTGTCTCTCCTACTTTGTTTATTTCCTTTACATTAAATGCACACTGTGTTTCTGAGGAATGCAGCCAGTAAATCCTGACAACTTTCATTATTCTACATGCATTATTTCTTTGTCTAAGTCATCCTCTGTCCCACTCTGTCCTTTCTCGGGATCAGATGTGGCAATCTGGTAAAGTTCCCCCTGACTGGAAAAGAGGAAACATACACCCTCCCATCTTTTATAAAGGAAAATAATGAAGACACAAGGACACTACAGGCTCAGTCTCATCTTCTGTGCCTGGCAAGTTCATGGAGCAGATCCCCCTGGAAATTATACCAAGGCACATGGAAAGTAAGAAGGTGATTTGAGACAGCCAGAGTGGCATCACTGGCAGATTTGAGGGCCTTCCATGATGGGTGAGGGAAGAGTATCTGATGACATCTACCTGGGCTTGCACAAACAAAGCACATGACACTGTCCCACACAACATCCTTGTCTCTAAAGTGGAGAGGCCCAGACCACACCACAGTGGACAAGGGTTTGGCTGGATGGTCACACTCAGCACAGTCTCAATGTCCCAGTGGTCACCCACAATGAGTGCCATTCCTCAGGGGCTGGGGCAGTTTAACATTTTTGTTGGCTACATGGACAGTGGGACTGAGCACACCCTCAGTGAGTTTGCCAACGACACCCAGATTTGAGGTGTAGTCAACACACTCAGAGGGACATGGACAGACCTGAGAGCTGAGCCTGCACAAACCTCACAAAGTTCAACAAGGCCAAGCACAAGGTCCTGCACCTGGGCCAGGGCAATCCCAAGCACCAACACAGGCTGGGTGGAGAATAAATCAATAGTTAGGCCTGAGGAGAAAGACTTGGGGGTGCTGGTGGATGAGAAGTAACATCCCCTTGCAGCCCAGAAAGTCTAACACATCCTTTTGCACACAGCCAGGATGTGCTTGGCTTTCTGGGCTGCAACCAAAGCAGCGTGGCCAGCAGGGCAAGCAAGGTGATTCTCACCCTCTGCCCTGCTCTGGTGAGACCTCACCTGTGTCCAGATCTGGAGCCCACAACATAAGAAAGACTTGAACCTGATGCAGAGAACCCAGAGGAGGGCCATAAAAATCATCAGAGGGCTGGAACACCTATAGCATAATGGCAGAGTGAGAGAGCTGGGGTTATCCCATCTGGAGAAGAGAAGGCTCCAGAAAGGTTTTAGAGCAGCCTTCATAATGGCAACCTGCTAGAGAGCTGGAGAGGGACCTTACAAGGTCATGTAGTAACAGGACAAAGGGGAATGGCTTTAAATTGAAAGAGGGTAGGTTTAGGTTAGATATAAGGAAGAGATTTTTTTCTGTGAGGGTTGCGAGACACTGGAACAGGTTTGCCCAGAGAAGCTGTGGATGCCCCATCCCTTGAAGTATTCCAGGGCCGGGTTGGATGGGGCTTTGAGCAACTTGATCTAGGGAAAGCTGTCCCTACCTATGACAGGAGGGTTGGAAATAGATGATCTTTAAGGTCCTTTTCAACCCAAACAGTTCTAGGTTCCTATGAATTCTATGTCATGGGATCCTGGATCTCCATATCAAACTTGGAGAAAGGTCTGAGTGATTACTCATCACTTCTTGTGGCAAACTTCTGGTTTTTGTCATGACCTGCTACAGACTTCTCATATCTCACTTCCTGCTGCCCTCAACCATAAAGTTGCTTCCAAAGTATCTTAATGACATGTTAAATGATTCTTCCTTAAAGTATCCAGCTGTCTAATTTTCTGTAGTAAATTAGTAGCTGTACTAATTTCTATAGTAAAGATCTTCCATGATGACAACTTAAAGCTGGACTTTTCTTATTTAGAAGAGTGTTTGCTCTCTTCCAAAATCTCCTCCAACCCACTGTTGTATTAAAAAAAAAAAAAAGATGCAATCTTGTATCCAGAACACTACAAGTCTGCACATTTTCTACATCTTAATATCCTCTTGTCTTTGCATTGTATTTGAGCACCACTTCTTTTACATTTGAGGCCTGACACTGCTTATGTTTTGCCTATTTGTCTCTCCAGTCTTCTTATCTTTTCTTAAATAAATAGATCTTCCTCTTCTCCATGTCCTTGTCTAAAATAAAGCAATGATATTTATTCACATGCATTACTAATTCTACAGTCAATAGTAAATAGAAAATAAGCCAGTGTTACTGTGAATAGCACATTGAAAGTCTCAGAACAGTCAAGAGGAGTGTCAAAATCCTATACTGAGTTCTAAGATTCAAGTGGATAAAAATATACAGAACACCTACCCAGAAAAAGTGCTAGTCAATGAGATGTTCCTGGGACCACGATCATCCATCTGAATTTTTGTTTTGCATGATTTTCTTTGTATGATCATTATCAGTCTCTCTCTTACTTATTTGCATAAGACTTTAATTCACACTCCTCTGTTCCACTGGACATCAATGCAGGCCATTTTGGAACACTAGTTTGATCAAACAAAATTACCAGAACATCAGACTGCAGTCATCAGAACGGTTTACATAAAGTGCGCAGTCCTGGTGCCTGAACAGTTAATTTCCTGCCAACTTTGATCTGTTTTCTGTCTTTTCCTCTTATGTATCTGTCCTCACTGCTAACTACTATGACTTTTAATAGCTATTCTGACTTTTTAGTAGCTTTTGATAGCTGAGGCCTTGTCTCAAGCACTGACACACAGAATTAAGCTGTGGCTTAGGAAAGGAGAGGGAACCCAGAGTCTGAAATTTTTGTATTGGTGAGGAAGTGGAGAAACTGATACAATATTATTTTAAAACAACCCCCACAAGAGTATTCTGAAAAAAACCTCAACCCCCAAACATATTTTTAGTGAAAGATGTGGGCGACATTCCATTTCTGGTGACAAATATTTAACATGGACCTTTCATTCTGTAACAGCTTCACCTTTCTCCTCTGAACAAGGGCAAATCACTTCTTCATTCTGATTGCAAGACTGTTAAGTATTACCTGTCCTTATCCACAATAAATGTGAAACAACTTTTTTAAAAGCATAAACA
Organism: Cinclus cinclus; assembly: GCF_963662255.1. Lineage (NCBI taxonomy): Eukaryota > Metazoa > Chordata > Aves > Passeriformes > Cinclidae > Cinclus > Cinclus cinclus. The sequence continues at coordinate 22,009,958 of NC_085047.1, read as the reverse complement.
AAGAAAAGAGGAAAGCAGTTTAAGACAAAGCTAAATGAGAATCATCACTTCTCTTTAAAATACTGTTTTAACCTTATATTTTTGAAGCAGCTTTTCCTCAAAGGCACCCCAGTTTCTTATTCAAAGACAGTTTTTTCCTGTGGAAATTTTCAGAAGAATTACTATGTTGCCAGTAGCAGAGTGAGCCACAGGATTTTGCAGCTCTTAATTCACCCCTTACAGGACTACCATAATACACACAAGTGCTTTACCCAAAATCCTTCTCGTCTACACAAAACTCCTGTCTGTCCTATATGTGTATATATATCCACACAGCTCAGCATTATCCCCCGGTACCGACATTTATGCTGCTTTATGCATCCTATTTCTTTACTCTCATCACAGCCATGGGTTTTCTCCTCTCTTCTCCATGATGTAGCTCCATCTTTGTTAGAATAAAGTCATGGCAGTTGGTGAAAAAAATTGCAAAAGGAAGGCTTATTAAACTTTGAAAACAAGTCTCCATGCACCGAGAGTACTTCACTCCTTTACAGCTTCTATAAAATTCGTGGTATCACCTGGTGAAATTTCAGTATGCAGCTTCACCGCTGCTCAGTGGAAAGCCCATCCTCTGGGATAACGCATTTAAGCAGTAGTGGGGGGGACTTCACCTGGTAAAAGGAGTGAGAATGTGTGAAAGAAACAGACCTTCAGACACCGAGGTTGGAGAAAGAGGGGCAGGAGGTGCTCCAGGTGCAGGAGCAGAGATTCCCCTGCAGCCCATGTTGCAGACCACGATGAGGCAGCTGTGGCCCTGCATCCCATGGGGGTCCACAGTGGTGCAGAGATTCACCTGCAGCCCATGGAGCAGCCCCACACTGGAGCAGGTGGATGTCTGACAGGAGGCTGTGAGCCCATGGGAAGCCTGCACTAGATTAAGGGCAGATAATAGTGGAATTTTTTTGTTTTTGTCTTCCAGGTGAAAATGTAATTTCAGTTGTGTGAAAAAAAACCAAACCAAAACCAAAAACCAAAACCAAAACAAAACAAAAAATAATCCTAAACAAACAAACAAACAAACAAAAGCCCCAAACCAAACAAAAAAGCTCAATATTTTGGCTTTTGTACAGATTTCTGCCCCCTTCAACTTCGATCAGTTTCTAAACAAAAGCATCATTTAAATGTGAAGTATCAGTGTTTCATTGTGGAAACGTTTACCTTTCAGCCCTCCAGAATGAGACATTCTGCAGTTTCTCTGGAAACTGTGCCATATTTTTTTTCAGGTTCTGAAAAAAATGAGGTTTGGTTTTGTAATATTCTAGCTGGCAGGGGTGGGGATGGAGTAAGGGTACACCCAGAATTTATTTAGGAGTTCACAATGCTTGAACTTAATACTTCACATGAAGCTGTGTATATATATGAGAAGTGTAGAATTCCTTGTGCTAAGTAGGTACTTAAGAGAGAAATAACTGAAAATGTCACTTACTGAGAAGATTTAAGACCCCCTTTTTTTTTTTGAGGAAGACATGCGGAAGAATTTTTGTGGAGGTTGTGCCAAAGATGTGATAAAGAAGTAGCAGAAATAAAAATAATGAGAAACATGAAGAGTGTCTCTCTAGTTTCCCAAAATTAAGATTTCCTTTTTGATATTAAACTCACCATTGAATAATCTCCTCTGCTTTAACTCTCACTGAACTCTGCTGCAGGGTTTATCTTCACTCATCAGCCTCCTGAGGAGAGCCAATGAACGGAAGGCAGAATTGCTTAGCCTGTTTCCTCAGTGTTTGCCTGGGTTCTCTGCACAGGAAGCTCTGAAAAGTGCTCTGAAAAGTCAGAAAGAGGAACCTCTCCAGCTTTGAGGAGCCAGTCAATCAGGAGCATGCACAGCTAAAGAAGAGGCATGGGAAATGGGGAAACACCCACACTGACTGCTGAGGATGTACTGGCAGGCAAGAAATGTTCCTCATGACCACAGTTAAGTTGATGGAGGGATGGACGGAGTGATGGAGCTGCCCATGAAAGCAGGAACCAACATGAAGGTTGCTGGGAAGACTGTATATGTTTTTGTGCTGCTTTCCATCACCATGGTCATGACATTAGCAGGTGAGTCTAACTGGGACCTATTGGCCATTGGGAAGTAAGAATGGGAAATCTGCATAAAAGCTATAAGTAATTCTGTGGCTTTTATTAAGTGTTAAAAATATCAAGCACAATTAAGGTGTTTTCCCAATACCTACTCCTGCTCCTCTTTTCTTAGTTGTCACAAGGCTGCAAGGTATTTTCCCTGTGACTTCCATGTAGGCAACTATGTAGAGACCCATAGCTAGCTACAAGTTGTCACAAATACCCTTTTTACTGAGACCTCCAAATCCACATCATCTGAGAAACTGAGCTTTTTGACACACTAAAAATATACGTGGGAAAGTGTTTGGGAACTTGAAGCTTTAAGACATGTACTTTCCACTGAAGAGAGGCTGCAGGCACTTCAAAATAGGGCAGGGATCTCTTGTGTCTTTTGGAGGAGAAGTGGAAGGTCTCTTATGTGCTGATAGAGGAGAGCAGCTTCTGAAATTTCGTTCTAAGGGGCATGGCAGTATCAAGATGGGAAAGGCTTTTATACCAAGGGTGATGGCAGTCCAAATTTTCTGTCTTTTAGTGTAATTGACTTTGTTTTAATGCAGTTTAGGTACAGCAGTTAATGTTTCCCACTTACTGCTCATTTGCATGTTTAAAGCTTGTGCCCTTCCAGACACCATACAGCAATCCAGGAATTTGATAATTGAACTAAGGATTTGAAGAGCAGTTCCAGAAACTTTAACTGTTTCTGTATAGGAGGAAGAAGGCAGATAGGTCCATGAGATCCAAATTAAACTTTGGACATCTCTGAATAATATGTAACGTGCATGCTTTCATTCCTGTTATGGACTGATAGAACTAAACTATGTGGATATATGAGTTACTTCATTCCACTTAGTCAGAAAATAAAAATATCTCCTTTGTGATATTTTAAAGCAAAGCAGGTGTAGTCATTTTTGTCAGTGATGGAACACCCATCTACAGTGTGTTTGGTGTGATAATGAGGGATTCTAAATAGTTACCTCAGTGCTATCCACTGAAAAAAAATTAAATACTTATGAACATTTTTGAACATTGGATCACTAACCTCACAACAAGTGCACTGGTGGTAAAATATCTGGTCCTATTCTCTAGGTAAAGAACTATTTCAAAAGAATACTGAGGAACCTGCTCAAGTTCATGCAGATTGATTATGATAGCATCAGAGACAGTCTACATTTTTGAAGACAGTTGCTCAAAAAGCAAAGGAGTGTGGATACATCACAGAATGTTGAAGAAAGTAGGGAGAAAAAGGGGAATCCTACTGGCAAAAATGATTTTTAAAAAATCACTTTTCTGGAAGTGTTAAAAAGAAATTCCAGTGCCAAAAATGGGGTGTTTTCACAGTAAGGTATTTGGATTTTAACTTCTTGGTGTGTTGGCTAACCAATTATATTGCCCTTCATAGAATGTTGAAAAAGATGTTCAATTAAAATATAATTCCATGCCTGAAACCTCTCCCCCCAGCCTGCTGCAAATAAAAAGCAGCCTACATTTGATGAGAATTTTAGCTCCCAAGTTTAGCTCCCAATAAAAAGCAGCCTACATTTTAGCTAGCACTGTTCCTAAACTTGTTTCCTTAGAGTATTAAGGTGGCTGTTATAAGCAAGATCTAGCAGCAAGGGTTTTTTCCTTCAGAGATTACGGGTTAAAGGTGTCAAACTGATCCAGTGTGCATATTCTGCCCAGATAATTTTAGTTCAGTGTTGCATGAAGCTCAGAAAAAACTATGTCCCAGCCTCTGAAGACTAGAGTAAGATACTCTAAAAGAAATGAAGTAATGGAAAACTTGTTGTATGTAACCAGACTATCTCCATTAACATTTTCCTTAGCATTTCCTTAGCTTGTTGTTTTGTGTGACTGGGTTAGTTTTTACCACAGCAGATGGGACAGCTCAGATAAAAGGCTGAAGTTGCTTCCTAATTGTCATAGCTAGATCTGCCTTCAGTTACAGTTGGACAATAAACTACTGAAGCTGCTGGGGCATGATCTCTACTAAAAATCCTTTTCTTTTGACAACCGTCAGTAACAGCAGTGAAAAAAACTCAAAATACTTTTGGTAATGCTCTGAAGATTTCTTTAGTTTAACTAAGCACACATGACACCTCAAGGGGTTGTATATACTCCAAGGGAGAGTGATAAGGACAGGCAAGCTCTTCCATGGGAAGTCCATGCAATAAAATCACTTTTTATTGAAATAACATTTGCAGCATTTGACTGGTTAAGTCCTGCCTCTGTAGTTTATCCTGTGGCAATGGATATGACCAAGTGCTTCACAGGAAGCTGCAAGAAATCCATTAAGAGTAATGAGATGCAATCCCCTATGGTTGATCAGTTTTATCAATAGTGAAAACTGACCTCAGTGACATTGTGCTGGAATAATATACTATGAGTTGAATAAAAGTAAAGCTGATTTACAGAGCAGCCTAGCTACAGCTCAAGTTTGCCCGCATACATAACTTCTTTGAACACTACTGCTTTCATTTAGTTTCTTTCCTTAGTAAAACCAGTACCTTCTTTTTCACTAGTGTACTAGTGTTTTGTTGCCTTTTGGTTCTCTCTGCCTTAGTATGTTTCACTGCTCTTGTCTCTGTTGTCCTCTATTCTAGTTTATGGTGGAATCTTCCTCCAGATACAAAAAATTATAGCCTAAAAAAACCTATTATGATAAACTTACATTCGTCTCTGTTTCACTATTTGCTGCTCCTTTGGGGTTGTGTGCTGGAATAACTTCTTTTATCCTAAAAACATCTGAATCCAAGCAGCCTGTTTTTCTCTTCCAAATTATTTTAAAAAAAATCTGTACCATTAAATAAAGCAAAAGCCTTCTTAGAATGCATCTAAATTGCCCTAGCACAATCTTCCAAGCACATCTTTATGATACCAACATTTTACTTTGCTGTGGTCCAAATGCAGAGTGTGTTCATGTCTGAACTTGTCTCCTTTCAAAACCATGGAAAGAAGGAAGTTCTGTCTTCCAAACTGACCACACACTTAATGACTTACAAGCAGAATTACTTTAACTGATATATTTCGTAGTTAGAGGTGCAATCATTCATAAGAAAAAAAGTATAGAGGATTTTCATATGCTGCCTTTTCTTGGTGTTGAATAAGACAATGCTTGGATGAAAACTGCCAGGCTAAGGGTAAGCACTAAACAAGGTATGACTGAGATTTCAACCATGTAAAAGTGGGTCAAAAGCATGTTTTCACAGCAGTTCCTTATCTGCTCTCTGCAAAGTATGAAAAAGAAGGTACACAACCTACAGTTTGCAGACAATGATCTATTTTTGTTCAGAATAGTAGGAAAATGCTGCTTAAGCTTAAGTGAAGAGTACTTGTTTATTTTTCTTCTGACGTGGCCAAGAGTAAAAGGCCAAATTCAGCACACAGGAAAAAAAAATTAAAACAATCTGTATCTGTTTCTATACTGGGAACTGGAAACATTTTGTCACACATGGTGTCACAGTGTTACTCTGAAAGCAATACTACCCAAAGCATTTTGACATCCAGTACAAATCCCTTTTACCCTCATCCAGTCCAGCTCATATTCTACAAGGAGGAAGATCTACTTACTTTGCACAGTTCAAAAGCAGCAAAGTTCAACGTTTACAGTCAGACTGGTATACTGTGTGACAGCTTATTAAGTTCAGTGATGATTTATTAACAGCTGAGGATTTGGCCAACAGAGTTTGTTTTCAAAACTGGGGGACTCCAACACATTGTTTAAACACCAGCTAATTTCTTCATCTAAGAAGTGTAGCCATCCTTTTTTTTTCTACACAGTCACATTATATTGAGACATAACCTATTCACATGAGCATAAATCACTGAATCATTGGATCAAGTTGCAGGCATTGTATTAGAAAACATCCTTCATAAATAATTTGAGCACCAAAACAAGTACCCATTTTACTGAAAGGCTGGTTTTAATACTGATTAAGGCACGGCTCTTTATTCTACTTTCCCATAAAAATTTGTTGTACTACCTGTTTTTATTATTATGACATTCTTTGCTGCTGAATTTCAGCGCACATCTAACAATCTACTCATCAAGGTCAACTGGTTCTTCTCATGTGACATATCAATTCTTTACACTAGTAACACTGTGATATTCCTGCTTTCAACAAATTTCCTCACACACTCCTGAGACAGCCAATGCTATTAGCAAAAATCTTGAATGGAATTATGGCAAAAATCATCGGTTGAGAAACATTATCGGCAAGTTACTTTCAATCTGGCACCTCCATTTAACTGCCTGTTCTTTCTCTCCTTAACCCAATTCTTTATCCATCATGTAGTTGTCCCTTTATTCTTTCAACTTATTTTTTTTCAGGAGGACACTGTATCAAACACATCTCTACCTAAAGTGAGATTTAGCATCTTTTCATTGCCTTCAATAGCTGTATTGAAAGACTGCTTGAAAAGATACTGGAGAAAGCTTAAGAGAATTGAAAGATCATAGAAAAATTACACACTAGGAACTGGCAACTGCAAAAATATGTTCCACCTTGTGTGGGAAGACTGAAACCTTGAGATCACTATTGACTGCTATCAGTGTCTTCAGCCCTCTGCAACATATAAAGTCATGTTGAATCTTAAAAAATCCAGCCATGCTATGAGCACTTCATATTGTAAAACCAAGGACAATGTGCATGAGATTACTACTTCAGCTTGCATAAACAGCAAGAAAGAATGACAGTTTTGGTGGCAAGAAAAGTACTGCAAGTGGCATGGCAGTGATAACAGAAAAGAAATATGTTAAAAGAAGAACCAAGTAGCAATTTGAGTATGAGGAAGAAAGGAATTTCTGAAGATAAGGAAAGAGCCTAACTAGAATGAAATAAGAATAGGACATCTTTTCAAGGAATAATGATAATTATGGATAAAACATTTTGAGTGTGAAACTAGCAACAAAGGTATAAGTCGTTTAATGTGTCCTTTTAAAGATACATCTGTGCTGAAAAAGCTGTGATCTAGGTTTCAAGAAACAGAATCATATGAGCTTAGGTCAGCTATCTGATGCATTTCTATAATGAAAATTAAAGTATTAACTAAATTAAATATTTAATTTAATTTAAAAATAATATTAATTAAATTTTAAAGAAAATTAAAGTACTATCAAGCTACTTCCTTCTCACCTGAAACATGGGGGTGGTTTTTAGCCTACACTCCATCCTGTGCTGTTGTGGCTGTTTTCAAAGTCACAAAGCTACGGTACAGAAGAATCTGTCAGTACATTAGCAATTCCTACCCAAGGTACAAAGCACTTCTATTTGTATTCCATTTCATTCCAGACAAGCCTGCTGGGTGTCACAGGAACTCTGTGGCAGTAGAAAGGGAAAACAGATGCAGAACACAGACTTGTATCTGAACTCTTCCAAGCGTTCAGTGCTGCCTTTTTGATTAGGACTTGCTCTGACTCATCATTCATTCCAAGATACAGTTAGTCATTGACTGTGGTACGACCATTGTTTCCATTCATTATATCTCTAAGTTTAATAGCTGCAGGGGGTGTGGGGGGAAGATGCATCAAAATGCTCTGGCAAATTGTTACTGTAATAAATAAAGAATCTATAGAATGTCTGAGAAATATGTCCAAGAAAAATAAACCAGTCTTTTTATAGTGCAAAATTCTTTAGAAGTTAAATTTTGCAAAAGGCTGTCATGGAAATTGGGACAATAAAAATTCTACTGTGGTTTAAAACCTGCTATGAAGATAAACAGACTGGAAATCTTTTGTGTTTGTAAATAACCAGAAGCACTTTCAGCCTGCAAAGCTGTCTCTGATTATGCAATGATTCCCCTCAAAAGTTTAGTGTCTTCATAATCAAATGTTCCTGTTTTTAAAACCTTTCTTCTTTTAGTGTGAGAAAGTCTCTGAGAAACAGGAGGAATGTTGGCATAAGTGATGCTGCAAAGAAGCTGGTTCAACAAGTTACTCATGAGAGCTGTAAAACACACTGCATAAATTACACTGAAAAAAACAGAGCAAAGTCCTTCCCCCAGTCTTTTCAAATTACAGTAGTCTTACCGTGACAACAATAACCAGAACATTTTTGAAACACAAATGTGTACTCCTCAATTGAGTTTGTTTTTCCTGAGAGAGGATATGCCCATTTTCAAATATAAAAGTGGAGTCTGTCAGTGCATTGGAATGTACACTCAATGCACTGCAATAGAGCTTGAGAACCTTCTCAGACATGGCTTCAAGTCTTCTGCAACAGTCAAGGAGAGACAATGAGAGATGGCATAATTAGATAGATTTCAGAGGCTGGAGTCAAATTAGAGGACCTCAGTCTAAAGGCCTGCTACTGTCAGACGAGTCTCCAACGTGAAACTGGATCACAATGGATTTGAATTCACAACCAAAATAAAATGGTTCAGTCTGGTGCTGTACAGAACTCCCAGAACCTGACTCATCTGTTTTCTACATCAGTGTGACAGAATGTACTCCTGGTTCCTGAGCTATGCTCTTTCTGGCTAACAGAAAAATGATTGCTGTTTTCCAGAGTCAGCTCAATTGTGAAGAGCATGACTGAAAAGGAGATGTTATTTACAATAAATATGTGACCCTTCATTTAATCTCTCTTGTGTGCAATGAAATGAAACAGTGTTGACATTTAATTACCATCCTGTGTTAGCACCGCACCAAGGTGAGCTCCGTAGCTCATACCTCTTCAAATCACTTGTTCTCTGCAGGCCCACAGAGGCTGAGGCCTTTGCTGCACTAATTATTGCCTTTTTCAGCGACAGCAAGCTGTCAGTTCAGCTCAGCTTCAAAATGAGATTTCACCTTGAGAGATGCAACTGTGCAACATGCTAGTTTGTTTCTGAACATTTGAGTAGATAAATGCTGATGTGGATGCCATTTATTTGCCTTAATGCACTGGCCATAAACCACTTAGTTATCACAAAGGAAACAGCAGCAAATGAGTTTTAGCCACTTGGCAGCATGGAAAGACTGTTTCAGAAAACAGTGGTGTGGTGAGGGGTCTGAATTAACACACTCATAGCACTGAACCTTTTCTGTTTAACAGAATGGAATACTGTGCAGGTTTTTGGCAGGGATAGAGTTAATTTTCTTCATAGTTGTTACTGTGGAGCTGGATTTGTGCTGGAAACTGTGTTGGCATCACAGGGATGTTTTAAGTAGTACTTACACAGAGCTTTCAATGTGTTTCCTGATTCTCACACCACCAGTGAGTGGACTGTGGGTCCAAAAGAGCTGGGAGGGAACACAGCCAGGACAGCTGACCCCAACTGGCCATAGGTCGATTCCAGACCATGTGGCATCATGCTCAGCACATAAAAGTTGGGAAAGAACAAAGAAGGGATGCTTGGAGCTATGATGTTAGGCTTCCCAACTCACCATTACGCATGATACAATCCTGCTTTCCTGGAAATGGCTGAACACCTACCTGCCCTTGGGATATTTTGTTTTTCTTGTATGCATAGCTTGTGCTTTACCTATTAACCTGATTTTTCTCACCTTTCTGATTCTCTCCCCATCCCACTGTAGGGGGAGTCTGCAAGAGTGAGCCAGCGGCTGTGTGGGGCTTTGTTACCAGCTGGGATTAAACCACAAGAAATACTTCTGTTTGTTTAATTCTCCTGCAGAATAGACATGCACCCTCTAGGTTTAGGGAAATTCCCAGAGGAAAGGGGGAGACTGTGTCTTCCCTCAGAGTTGCTGAGTACATATGCATGAGCACAGGCTAGGACAGGCAGCATTAGGAGGACAAAGAAAGCAGACTAGGAGACTTTCACAAAAGGCTTGATTGTAGCAGACCCACAAGAAGTCATGGAAGTGAGGGGAAAAGAACTCAGATGTGATCACATAAAAATCGTGCAACCTGACAGGTCAGCAAAGGCTTGTGGAGTAGAAAAGAGGACTGAGGGAAAGATCCTGTTCTTTAAAGGCAGAGGGAACAGAGGAGATTTGGTTTTATGTCTTTTATTTTCATGAGTAAAACCAGCAATTCTGCATCCCCTGCAGGACTCTCACTTTCTGGCATATTGATCCATGTTCTAATAAAATATACTTTTAAGTATTAGTTGGCTTTTGCTATGCTCATTAGAAAGAGAAAGCAGACTATGTCTGGCTTCAGTCCAACATGAGGTCCTAGCAACCTCTTCAAACTGGAGGAAATGCTAAGGCTGACCAGGAAGAATAGGATAGGGATGAGGATAATTTCTATTTTAAGAATTTCATTTGTGCTTGGGTATCCCAGAGCTATTTACATATTAACTTTTGGGAATATACATTTTGGATTGCTTGTGAATAAAGCTAACTCTGTGATAAAAACCAGCAAGTTTTGACATTTCCTGAGATGATATTTTAGCTTGAAATAGAAAGTTCATCAGAAATTTCTATGAAAATAGATGACATTATTCTTCAAGGTTTGGAGGCTCCCCATCAAGTACTAACCAGGCCCAGTACTATTTAGTTTGTGAGTTGCTCCAAAGTCACTTCAGAAACACAAATTAACCAAATCCTTTATGATTTTTGGTGGACACATTCTTTTGTAAAATAAATCCAAATATCATGTTTCTAGCAATGTGCCAAGAAAAAAAGCAAATCAAGAAAGAAAATTCACAATTAATATTTACACTAATGCTGCTTACCTGCACTCTAGCAATAAAAGAGGGCAGTAAAGTGAAGACAGTTTAAACTTTTACAGTAGTAAGACCTCTTTGCAAAAGCAGGAAGCAGTGTGGATAGCATAAGCGAGAGGATTTTTTACTAATTAATGTGCCATCTGGGGAAAATTTTTGTCTTACCAAAAATTTGTGAATTAATAACAAGATACAGGGGATTTCATAAGCCTTCTACAAATTTTCTGTAAACCTAAAATTGTATTCAAACTTGATTCAGTAGATTTTAAGCTTTCTGATGTGGTTTCTTATTTGAAGTGTATGGTACCTGATTCATTCAGAGGAGAACGTGACAGAAAGGCATAGCAAAAAGCACCACTTTCACTGCCTCTTTCTTTACAGCCTTGAAGCATGAAAACCCATTATGTTGAGGAACTTTTACATTGCAATGAGCCGCTTAGGAGATGATGAGTTGAAAGACAAGTAAAACAGTGCTGCTTTAATATATGAATGAGAGTGTATGCAGTTGAATGTGCACAACACTGTCATTCTTGCTCAATATTTGCAAACATTATCCAAAAATCCTGCCCATCTGCAACAGGCAGGCTATTTGAGCGCTTACGTTTGCTTAGTCATTTTCAGCTGAGGTCAGCCATACTATGCAGTACTTGAGCTCTGAGGCTCTCAGAAACATTAAACTAGGAGAGGAAACACTTTGTTGTTCACTTCTCAGAGACAGTCATTGAACTCATCCAGAAACTATCACAAGGCAAAAAGCTTCTTTCAGTTCCACTCCTGGTAAAATAATCTGAGTTTAAAACACACACCTAGTATTTTCTTGGAGTGCCATTAAGGAGGAAAATACTTCTCATTTAGAAACGCCTCCAGAGTAATAATGCATCACAGAATACTCTTAAATTGCTGAAGTGTCTTCACTCAAAGGATATTTAAGGCTCAAAATGAAAAGGCAAAAACTTTTAAAGGAATATATAAGAAGTTAAAATGCAGTGAACTCTGTTGATTTTGCAAGTCAGAAATAATTTCCCATGAAAACAGTGAAACAAAACCAAAAGTAGTTGATCTGGAATGGTTCATTCACCTAGATTCAAGAAGATAATGAGATTTCAGACAAAATTATTAAGGTAAAACCAAGGTAATGTAGTTTTCTCAAAGAGGCTAATAGTAATGGTTTGACTAATTCCTGAAAGTTGATTCTTATTAAGATCACTTCTCACAATGTTGTGAATGTTCAAGAACTGGGCTTCACAATGTGCTGGACAGCAGAAATAACACAATTCCAGATGTGGGTAAGGGGTAGCGAAACCTAAAAAAGTAAGGTCTTGTACTGTGGAGGAAGACTGACAAGGGTTTGACTGATCATGCAGAAATTGCATCTTCTAATTCTTTGCATATTTTAGATGAACTTTCATTTGTTGCTTTAGTGTATTTGCCTATGAGGTTTGGGGAGGGGGTTAATATTTTTGGAATAACTTGTGAAAAACTTATTTGTCAGTACCAATCAGATTGGTTAACTTTATCTGTCTGTCCAGATTAATGCAGGTTTTGAAAGTAGTACTCTGATTTTCTCCTCACACACAGCTTTCAGTCTGCCACTAAAACCATTAGTCAGCCAAAGGAAAGAGCAACTCATGTTCCACCAGTGACACAGAGAACTGAGAGATCAATGGTTTCCTGTCCCAAGGTTTAATAGTCACCTAAAAGAGGAAATGAGTGAAGTTGTAAATGAGGTTTGTTTGGACTACAGCTATGGGTATTATTTCTATAAACCCTTTAATTGCAAAGCTGAATTCACATACACTGTGAAATCTAGGGATTGTTTGCTTTTAAGGCAACACTAACACACATATAAGAAATCCCTGAGGCATGAGGCAAAATCCTTTCCTCCTACACAGAGTTCCACCAGGGTTATGCGTGCCTGTGTAATGCCTGAGACATGTAGACAAGGCCTTTGCACACAGTGTTGGGTTTCATTTAAATGCAGAAGTAAAAGTTGTTTACTTTGATGTCAGCTGCAGTTACAGAGAAAAGTCACTATCATGTGGCCAGATACAGTAGTCATATTTCTGTGTTTTAAGCCCTGTGAGCAACCCACTGGAGGATTTGTGAATCCAAGCACAGTTTTGGATGTGGAACTGCTAAAGACAATGGGCAGGATTAGAGTCCTCCTCCAGTATCCAGTCTTATCCACTAAGATGATCCTCAGTGGGAAATTCGTATTGCAAGCACTGACTGTGATAATCCACATTATGTTGGGTCCATAATCCGCAGCTGTAATAAGAGATGACAGACAATGTGCAGATAAACACAGACATGGCTTCACACTTGTTTGTAGTACTGCAGACATTTTCTTGTGAAGTTTAGAGCACAGTTCCTGCGCTACTTCTCATATATTCTCTTTTTTTCTCCTCAGGGAACAACATAGTGATGACTGTAGGTAACAGTTCAATTCTCACCTGCCCTTTTAAAGGACAAATAAGTATGCTAACATGGACAATAACCCCCAAGGTTGGATGCCCTTGTGCCTTGGTATACAGGATTGATACAAACATGACACACAGAACAAACTGCAGTGACAACATAAACTGGACATTCAGAGCAGGTCTGGCTCCTGCCCTTGCAATACGGCAAGTGGAAATAGCCCAGGAGGGAAATTACAGCTGTGAAGCAGCATCAACAGATGGGAATTTCCACATGATGTACAGTCTGACTGTGCTGGGTAAGGAGTGTGCAAAAGTGGAGCTTTTTTTTTTTAATTAAAGAGGATAGGGTTAGATTAGAAACCAGGAAGATATTCAGTATTGTGAGGGTAGTGAGGCACTAGAACAGATTTTCCAGAGAAGCTGTAGATGTCCCAGTGTTAAAGGCCAGATTGGGTGAGACTTGAAGCAACCATATCTTGTGGAAGGTGTCCCTTTGCATGGCAGGGTGGTTGGAATTAAAGGATCTTTAAAGTCCTTTCCAATCTGTGATTCTATTATTCTTGCTGGCATAAACTCATGCGTTTAATTGGGAGTATCTCTGTGTCTCCTTTCTCCTTATTTCCTATAAGTCTTCTCCCTTCTGTTGTTCCCTTTTTCCACTGTCTAGCTAGAGATGACAGGTGTGAAGCAATTTCCCACATCCTCACAGAGGATGTGAATGGCTGTGATAAGGCTCAACTGGATGGGGAAGAGTCGTGCCAAAGGGAGAAAGAGATCTGTTATTGGTCTCTTGTGCTTTGGGCGCATGTTACTGCAGTGGGATGGGATGGGATGGGATGGGATGGGATGGGATGGGATGGGATGGGATGGGATGGGATGGGATGGGATGGGATGGGACTTCCACATTTGCTTCTCCTCATTTCACTGTGTTCGTTTTGGCTGGAGAGCAAGAACAGCCCAACCCAGCTGTGCCAAACTAACTCCATACATGTCCCCTTGCTGGTGCTTTGCAGCCCCCCCAAGGCTGAGCCTGTACTGTGATGAGCAGGGCAGCCCCGTGTGCAAGGCAGTGGCCGGAAAGCCTCCAGCTCAGCTCTCGTGGGTCCCTGAGAGCAGCTCCACTGCAGAGGAGAAGCATCAGGACAACGGGACAGTGACTGTTCTCAGCAAGTTCACAGCGTGTAGCACCAATGTAACCAGTGTAACCACATGCATGGTGTCCCACCCAGCTGGGAACTGGAGCCAGTCCATAGCCTGCTGTCCCTCAAGTGAGCTTCCCTTTGTGTGTTTGGTGTTCAGAGCCCTATTCAGCTTTGTCAGGTCTTGTTCCTTCTAGGAAGGGAAGTCTCTAAAAGATACAGAAACCTTCAGTGAAGTCCTATAAAAACATGAGTATCATCCCAAACTGCCTTTGCCCAGGAGCATCACCAACTTGTTTGTGTTCCGGACACTATTTCCTAATGCTTTCTTCCCTAAGAGGGATATATATATATATATATGTGTGTGTGTGTGTGTGTGTGTGTGTGTGTGTGTGTGTGTGTGAGATAGCATTATTTCGGTAGTGGAAATGCTTTTGGAAACAGAGAGAAAGCACTTAGGATTTTTGTGTTCAAATAATCACTTGGAATGAGAATATTAGTTGTTTGTTTGTTTGTTTTTTAATGCAAGTTTTAATGTCATGGTAAGAGAGATGGAGAGCCAAGTCTTGAGTGGCTAGCAGAAAAAGATACATTCCTTCATTCCAAGTTGTGAATGTCTGACACTGTATGACCCTTGGGTTCTGGTCCTTGGCTTTTTTGTTGCTTTTGAGAATACATAAAATTACTGAGAAGCACAGAGTCCTTGAGAGGAACTTGGGTGTGGCTTAGTGAAAATATATTATGAGTGAACACTGTGAGATTTGTGGAATCTCCTTTTGCCTCTGACACAGACTCCATTTGCGTTTCTCAGTGAAGTTTCATTACTGTCTCTTCTGCTGAAGGACATTCTATTTGTTTTGCAAGCATGCTGAAAATGCATGTATGTGCTAAAGCAAGTTTAATCTTCTGCTGAAATAATGCAGAAACTGAGAAGAAGATATAACTGAGACTGTTTCTTTATGTTTAGAGAAAACCAGCTTTTTCCTGCATGCCGGCATTATTACTTGTGTTCTGATCATTATCACCTTGTTGGCTGCCATTTACTGTTTCAAGCTCCACAGTGATAGGTATGTATGTATGCCAAAGTGCTAAGGAAAAACTGTCTAGTACTAGAAGATATTTTAAAGTTCTCTTTGTGTCTTGAAATAATTGGATTCTGTCAGTCTGTGGTGCTGAATAACCAAATTAACTACATCAAATATTTCTGTGCTGCAGACACTGTGCACTGCATTGAACACATCTTCACAGAATGGTGCCCCTGAGTAAAATATAAAAGGGAAGAAGTTGGCCAAGGACCCTGATTGCATTGCCTTCTAAAAGGGAACATTTCATTCTAATAAGAATCTGTGAGAGTAAACCTTCTTCAGGCACTGTGATAGTCTGCCAGTATCTCTTTTGGTTAGATCAGGGCATTATTCTGCTGCCTAGTATGTTCCACTAAATGCCAGAGGATTGAGCAATGCCAACCTGCCATATGAACAAAAGGGGCAGCAGATTGTATGTGTATTTATTAAAAATTTCCTTAAGTGTAGCTGGGCTCTAGTCCCTTTAGCACTTCATATGAAGAAAAAAAGTTCTGAGGAAAAACTACAGAAATCATTTGTGCGGTCGAAGTCTGAATTAGCACCTGTACTGAAAACTTCAGCTAGGTTTCTCATTCGCCTGTTTCAAACTGTTTTTCTCTCAGGCCTCTTCCCTCAGAGGTGAAGAATTAGTTCAACAGAATTTCACTAACTGCAAAATTCATATCCTTCCAGGGGGCTTTGATTCTAATTTACTTCTATTTTATGAATAAGCTGCCACAAACATAAGAAAAGTAGGGTGCTATAATTTCAGGATCAATAGTCAAGGAGAGAGACACATGAGAAGATTTTACCCTTGACAAGAAAAAGAAACATTTCATAAGCTTTTGATCAGAGAAACCAAGCTGTGATTCAACCAAACATGTTTTAATACCTATTTTCTTTTTCACAGACCATGCCACAAAACCAAGCCCTCTGAAATTGCTCCTATACATTCCCAACAGGTAAGGACAATGATGCAAATTAGACCATCACCTAATCATGGTGTTCCTGGTAGCCCTAGAATCATGATCAGTGAAGGGAAAACATCAGATTTTTACTCTCAGCTTTTAGCAGGTACTACCGTGTCTGATATATTCACTCTTAGCTCTTTATAGAACAAAACAAAGCTTATCTTCACCATAACTTTGACTTGGAGCAAACACTAGGAGTGTGTTCCAACAGCAAACACTCAGGTACTGCCATCCTTTAATTTTAACAAGGAGCGAGTCCCACCACATTCCCCTTGTTATATCAGATACTCTGACCACAACTTCTCTCCAAAAAAAATAATCAGGAGGGGAGAAAATAGCATGGGCTGGGAGATATTAAGAAAACTATTAGTGAACAGGAAGATTAAGCAATGACATTAACAGACACCAAGAGAAAAAGAATATCCCTTTTG
Source organism: Cinclus cinclus (assembly GCF_963662255.1). Taxonomy (NCBI): domain Eukaryota; kingdom Metazoa; phylum Chordata; class Aves; order Passeriformes; family Cinclidae; genus Cinclus; species Cinclus cinclus. The sequence continues at coordinate 21,993,220 of NC_085047.1, read as the reverse complement.
GTGAATGATAATGTGTGAGTTTTGAAGGCCATTCTTAATCTTGCGTGGTCATTCCACAATCAAAGAAACAATCATACTCAAGACAATGGAGGGAGAGCTGAGCTGTAAACTGGATGATATTATTGGATTCCCTGTGTTGTTAGAAGCTTCCTGTGTTGCTGAGCAATTCACTTGTAAGCTCTATCTCTGTTCTCTGCTGCCAAATCCAAGTAACAGGATCTTTACACAGAGAAAATGTATTACAATTATATTCCCTCTGTGCACCCACAGTATACACTAGATTAAAATTCTGTCATCAACTTTAAAAGATGTTTCAGTTCCTGAAGAAGACTTAGTAAATTCTAGTTATTAGTATTCCTTGCTGCTCTGCTGCCCTCCCTCCCAGTTGTTTCTGACAGACACAGCTGCATTAATGTAAAATAATGGTTAAAGCACCAGCACTCCTGCTGTCATGTCATGGGACTTTTATTAGCATGTCTGTAGACTGAAACTGCAGACTTGTGAGGAAGGAGTCATGGTCAAGACTATAGCATATTATCTGCTTATTCTAGAGAATTAGACCCTAATAAATTTTTTTTTTAGGCCAACGAAAGTAGAATAGAAGGGAAGATAAAGGAGGCAAGTGCAACAGTACCTCAGCTGCTTTTTTTTTTTTTTTTTTTTTAGTTGAAGAGGAGTAAATATGAGAGCGCTATTTCCCAGGTATTTTCTTAAGTCCAGATGAAAGATTTGCAGAGTCTTGCCAAGCTAAACTCCTCCTTGTATTCACAATTTTTTGTTTTGTTTTGCTAGGATGACACAATGGAAGTGGAACCTTATACTACTTATGTGCAGAAGGAAAATGTAATCTACAACTCAGTGTCTGATCTGACAGTAGGGCAGAATCTTCCACAAGACCTGTGCCCAGAAACATGAATGATTCTACAACACAAGAAGAGGAAAGAGATACTTTATAGAAGACTGGTTATAGAAAGAAACTTCTCAGAGAATTTCTTCAGATTTTGGGGCAGCATAGATCACTAGGTCTGTTCAAACACCTCTGCTTGCTAATAAGTCCATAGTTCTTTTTTTTCCTGTTCTGATTTCTTCCTTGGGAAAATGTGTTATTCCTTGGGAGGATGTTACTGACCACATACAATAGTTTTTCCTGGAAAAAAATCCTGTGACCAGTCTTCCCTTTGCTGTTCTTCCCTTGGAGATCCTAGTCTTGTCAATCACTTGTAGTTGTTACTTTCATGCACTTGACACTATGATGCACACATTTGGGAGACCAGAGGAGTGTTCTGTCTGAACTAAAACAAAAAACTCTTCTACCAACAGCAACTTTTTTCTAATACATATGTTAGTAACACATGACCTGGGTACTGATCATCACTGGATACCTCAAATAGCAAAAGATAATGGTAGGGAAGACTTAGTTCAGAAAATGGAAATAGGAGATAAATTTAGAAGGTCATCCACTAGGAGTGAGACTGCACTATCCAGTATTTAGAGATGACATTATGGGACTCCCTCCAGAAGAATCTGGACAAGGTTGCTAAGTGGGCCAATGGCAATCTCATGAGATTTAACAAGACCAAGCGCAAGGTGCTGTACCCGGGTTTGCACATCTCCTGGTATCAACAAAGGCTGAGGCATGAACAGATTGAGAGCAGCCCTGGCTGAGAAGGTCTTGGAGTGGCTGACAGACTGGCCATGGCCTAGCAAAGTGTACTTGCATCCCAGAAAACCAAACATGTCCTGGGCTCCATACAAAGCAGCATGGCCAGCAGGGGAAGGAGGAGATTCTGCTCTTCTACTCTGCTTTTGTGAGAGCCCACCTGCAGTGCTGCCCCCAGCTCTGGGGTCCCCAGCACAATCAGGACATTGACCCATTGAAGTGAGTCCAGAGGAGGCCATAAAGATGATTAGAGAAATGGAACACCTCTTCTATGAGGAAAGGCTGAGAGAGTTGGGATTATTCAGCCTGGAAAAGAGAAGGCTTAGGGGTGACTGCATTGTGGCCTTCCTGTACCTGAAGAGAACCTGCAAGAAGGATGGAGAGGAACTTTTACAAAAGCATCTAGTGACAGAGCAGTGGGGAATGGATTAGCACTGTAAGAGAGTAGGTTTAGATTAGATGTTAGGAGGGAATTCTTTACTTTGAGGGTGATGAGACACTAGCACAAGGCTGCACAGAGAAGCTGTGGATGCCCCATCCCTGGACAGTGCTCAAGAACAGGTTGGATAGAGCTTTGAGCGACCTGGTGTAGTGAAAGGTGACTCTGCCAGTGCCGGGGGGGTGAACCTTGATGATCTTTAAAGTCTTTTCCAACCCAAACCACTCCACTCCATGATTTTGTGATTTCCACTAAATATGTTCATTCTGTGTTTCAGATCACTGGTAAGATTCTATGAAGTTATGGCATTCCTGTCTTTCTTAAGAGTATAAGCATTAAGATACTGTAAAATACTTATGTTACTCAAAACCCATAGGCTACTTTTGCCAAAAAACAAGCATAAAAATATCAAAAAACCCCAAACAAGTACACATCTGTCTTCTATGTATGTGCAATAATGTATAAAAAGGATAAAATGCTAGCTAATTGTAGTCATATTTAACTACCCCAACTGAAGGTTTTTTTCATTTGTATGTCTAGATATTTTACTGATATTCTTTTCAATGTACTTGCAACTTCCCTTTTTGTATGTAAATTAGCTTATGTATATTATTGTGTCTCATTTTGAAGTGACTTATTCTCACCTTCATAAAATATCCCTTGGGAATAAATTGTCTTCTATATAGTAGCAGTTCCCAATTTTTTTTTTTTGATTGATGCATTTCTAGCTAAAGTATGAACTGACTTTACAGTAAGAATAAAGAACTATGTTTATAAACCTCTGTTGACTGCATCTTATTTCAGTATTTTAAAAAACTGACTGGATACTTGGTCTGATTGCAGCATCAGAAGAGCTGGATCTTTCCCTTAGATTTAGAATGGTCTTTTGACACACATTGTTAGAGCTTTTTTTTTTTTCCAGCTAAGATCCCAAGGGCTATGACACAGTGCTTGGAAAACAGACTTCTAACCTGAGTGCAGTTCCTAAATGTATTACTCATGTAAACTGATACAGCTGGTTATTTACTCTCATTCTAGCAGCTGTGAAACAGTCACTCTTGTCCAGATGCTATCTGCATACAAGTATTGCTTTTCTCCATTTCTGCATGCCATTTTAGAGTGGAAGGGATCAAAGCTGAGTATCAAGCAACTACAAACAACTTTTAAAGGAACTTCAGTTTCCAGTGACTGACCAAAGAAGAGAGCCAGTCAACATAGGCATAATCTTCTGAAATTCCTCACTTAAAATAGGTGTTATACTGACCAGTGATCTTTACAACTCAAAAATAGTGTGCCATCACTTCTTAAGACTTTATTTTCTGTGGACTGGATAGAGTTTTATATTGTTCAGTGTTCATAAATGGGGTCCATCAGATCTTGAAGACAGATTGTTGCCAGTTTATAAGCAATATATCTTACATTTACAGAAGTGTATCATCTGCTAACCTACAGTTTAGCTGTAGGGTTTTATGATCCCTCACAAGCCTAGCACACTGGACTAAATCACATAAGTTCCAGACGTGGACATTGCCAAATTGCTAATTGGTTGATTTTTTTTTTTTTGTCCTTTACTTTGTTCCACATTCAGACCTGCTATGGGCAGAAAATCAGAATTTTAGTTTGTGACTGTGATAAATAAAATTGATTTAAGAGTATTATGTATACACAAATGCAGGTATGCTCTTGGTCCCCAGCAGTACAGAATTCTAAAGCAGAGAGTCCCTTCATGCACTCCTCTTTCTCCCTCAGGGTGCTTGCTACTCCTCTCTGCCCATGCTGCTGTTGTGGTGCAGATATCCTCCACACAAAAGTGCTGTGTTGGCTGTTTCTTAGCAGTCAGGCCAGCTTGCCCTCTAAACTCCCCAGCATGTTGCAAAGTCACAGGAAGAAAGTAATCAGCTTTTCAGCTCATCCTGTACAGAAAGTTTTTGGCTTTAACCACATTTACCAATGCTGTCTCTCGTGCCGCAAAATTTAATTTTGGTAAATTTGTATCTTGCACTTCTACTGCTATACTTTATCTTCACACACATGTTTCAGTCTTCTGACAGTTTATAACTGCCATTCCTGCTCTAAATAAGCAGTTAATAAGCAGACTTATCTTATGACTGTAGAGATTCCTGAGCTCACATGCACAGCACGTCAGCAGATTCTCTGCTGCTGTGCATCCATGGAGTAGCGGCTCACCTATTCTTTAGGATGGCAGTGGAGTACTAAAAAATGGATCCATCACAAATCCTGAGGCTGAACATAGCTTTTGTATGTGCATCCATTTCTGGGTGTCTCTAACTGGAAATTATTTCACTGGAACAAGGTCAAGCCCTTCATCACTGTGACAACACCACCTAAGATTTGGTTATATTGTGAATATCAGCAGAAAGGCCATTATATCCACACCTTACCTGCTTCAAACATCTTTCCTAATAACAGAGTCCAGTAAAAGTGGTGTTTCAGGCAATACCCAGTCTCTGCATCCCAACAACTTGCAGGATTTCCAATTACATTCTCCTGCTAGTATGACCTACTCATATTTGATGGTTTACTAATTACAGCCTAGTTGGTAATCCTGCTGTCCATCATAACCCTTCTGGTTCAGTGTACGACTGTTGAAGTACTGTTCAGCTTACCTTCAGTAATGAATTAAATTAACGTGAGAATCTTCTATGTTTATCCTACTGGCTACAGACATTTAAGTTTTCCTCTTAGAGCTGGGAGACCTTCATGTGAGCATTCTCCCTCTAGATGTAGCAGGGGTTTCTTCATACAAATCTAAAGAATAAGTGTACTTATACAAATCTGGAGAATTAGTGTATTGGCAAGGGAATCCTAAATAATTTTTGTCAAAACCCCCAATTTACTAAAATAAAATTTTAAAAAAATCTAAACTCTCTAGCAGAATAAAAACTGATTCATATTTAGTTGGTAGGGAAAGAAATGTACAGTGCATTTAGTCATAACTAGAATGAAAGATACATTTGCACAGAAGTTACACAGTCAGATCAAAACCTATTCACAGAAAATACTAAGTGAAGAATATTCACTACTAAATATGTTTAATAATGAATATGTAAGAAAGGCTTCCACAACCTAACCTTTCATCCCTTGCATTCACCACTGAGAAATCTTTTCACTCTGATGGACTAGAGATAACAGCTATTTTTGACTATGTGTTAAGTTTTAAAATAATTCACCTCATGCTTTTTGTCATTTACCTCAGATAGCACTGTCCTCTGTCAGGAAATTGAATAAACATCCAGAAAGGTGCCCCATAATTTTTATTCAATATTCAATTCAATACCTCTTCAATGACATCTGCTCAGTAACAATTATGTTCTTAAGGGTGTGGGCATACTGGAATGATTGCTAATTACATAAAAGCAGTCTTGTAATTTCCTTTCGGACCCCATCACCTGCCTCTGTCAACACTGGCCTTCAATATGTGCGTAAAACATTAAGCATTACAAGGCAGATTATATCTTGAAGTTCTGAGTTTGCAAAGCATCGTGAACACTTGAACTAGGGATCCACCATCTTTTGAAAATACAAATTGGAAATGAAATCTGGAAACTAAACTAGACAGGAAGGTTGTTTCCTAAGTATTATGAATTATACTAGCCAATTCACTCCAGGAGATACTGCTTGCATAAAAGCTTCCTTGCTCATGAGTAAGCATCAATTTGTCCTTTAAAAAAATCTGAGAATCACACCTGTTTTTGTCCACAGTATCACAGGTACTATGTGCAAAGTGCTAATGTAGTAGTTTTCCAGCCTGAGTCATCAAACTCACAACACTGCATTTTGCTCTGCCAATTCTCCTTTGTTTTTGTAAGAGCATATTCTTATTATACCATGTACCAGTCCTGCTGGTCTTCACATTTATTCAGTGAACTCCAGTAGTTATTATGTAGGTGTTACCATTACCTTTACCAATCAGCAGCTGCAAAACATTGGTACACAAAGAAGATCAAAGTGAGGAGATGCACACAGTGAGGTCTATTCTGATAGCATCGACACTCTTGTTGCAGAGTAGTTGAGACTGACTTGTAAAATGACTGTAGCAGGATAAGTATTGAGAAGTTATTTTGATGGCTTATTTTAACTTCAGTTATCTTAATCTTTAGCCTCCCGCAGCTGTTCAGGAAGGCAGAAAGTGATATGTCACTGTAGTAAATTGTGTGAGAGAGAGGAAAAAGGGACTTCACAATTTTGCTGCCCAAAGTTATAAATTTGTTTATACTTTATGAAAGATTCTAAGGCTTTTCATTTTACCTCAAAGCCTATCAGACTCATATTTTATTGTAGCTTCGTATTTTCAGTATACACTGAAGTATATCAGTGCACTTCCTCCTGAGTATAAGAAATATTCTGGCCATTTCCAAATGAAAACAGATTCAGGAACATAATATGACCACTAGATGGCAGTTTTACCTCACCCTGTGAAAAACACTGCCACAGAGACGCATTAGTTCTCTGCATACTTTCTTATTAGATTTGGGATAGTGACAAATGTTCCTACATTTCCTACATTTTCCTACATAGAGCTTCATTTGTGGCAGAATTCTCTGACAAAAGGAAAAAAAAGTAATTTTCTTGTGCAAAATAACATTGAGAAATAAGGCAATTCAAAGCAAAAACAACAAAAATAACTATACACTAAGAAACTAATTCAAAAATTATTGGAGACTTCCCTATGATAGTGTCTTGGTTTGAAAGACAGGTGTTTGCCAAGGAAAGCAGAAGCTTCCCCTTGGACTGAAAAAAAATTGTGATTCTTCCAATTATTATAATTTTGGAATTAAGAGAGCTCTCAGGCAAAGATATGGGGGTAGGAATAACAGTTCTTTACTAGTACATCTAACACGACAAACAAGAACAACAACAGCTATGAAATTACCCACAAACAGAACACTAACTCAGTCCCAGTGTTTTTTGGCTGCAGGCACCTTTTCCCTGAGCTGCAGTTCCCGGTGCTGGGGGCGGGCGGGTCCCGCAGAGCTGCAGGAGGGCTGGGGGTGATGGCAGCACTGTCCCAGGAGGAGAGAGAGATGGAGAGAGAGCCCTCCGCTCACGGTGTCGGTCCCGATGCTCAGCAGAATGCTGGATAGTGGTAGTTCACAGCGAGAAGACAGCCGGACAGGGTCTGATAGTGGTTTCCCGACGCTGGGATGGCAGGGATGGGACACCAGCGGCGATCGTCCTTCTCGTCCGAACTCCGTGGGGAAAATGGGCCGAGGCCCAGCCTTCTGCTTCCTCTTCTGGCTGTTTGAATCTCGCGGGCTTTCCCTCTTCCCTCCTGTCCCCTCCCCCTTGTCACCAGGGCCCAGTCAACAGGTATCTTAGCATGACAATGGGGAAAATTCCACAGAGGGAAAAAAAAAGAAAGAACTAACCCTCAACATTATCCACCCCGAATTTTCCCCTACCATCATGCCAAATCAAATTAAAAATCTTCAAATTATAGACATCCATACAGTTACAGATACAGGCACAGTATTGTAGGTAGTTCACCCTAAAACAAGGTCTCCTTGGGGTATGCATCTGGTCTTTCCATCCCTTTGCATGATCCACCAGGTACACCCTGGCCCTTGAGCAAAAACCACCCCCCGAATTGGATTGTCTTTGCTGGAGGCAGAGTTCACCCAAACAGTTTTTCCTAGCATACCTCTCATATGCACCACTGGAACCTTGTCCCCATCTGGTGTTCTCAAGGGCTCAGACTGGGCAGGGCCTGCTCGATTAGCGGAACCTCGGGTGTTCACTAACCATGTGGCCTTTGGTAGATTCATCTCCCAGTTCTTGAAAGTCCCCCCACCCAGTGCCTTCAAGGTGGTTTTAAGCAGCCCATTGCACTGTTCCACTTTCCCAGCCGCTGGTGCGTGATAAGGAATGTGGTACACCCACTCGATGCCGTGTTCTCTGGCCCAGGTGTTTATGAGGCTGTTCTTGAAATGAGTCCCATTGTCTGACTCAATTCTCTCAGGGGTACCATGTCTCCAAAGGACTTGTTTTTCCAGGCCCAGGATGGTGTTGTGGGCAGTGGCATGAGGCACAGGGTAGGTCTCCAACCATCCAGTGGTGGCTTCCACCATGGTCAGCACGTAGCGCTTGCCTTGGCGTGTCTGAGGCAGTGTGATGTAGTCAATCTGCCAGGCCTCCCCATACTTATATTTGGACCACCACCCCCCATACCAGAGGGGCTTCACTCGCTTGGCTTGCTTGATGGCAGCACACGTCTCACAGTCATGGATAACCTGGGAAATACTGTCCATGGTGAGATCCACCCCTCGGTCTCGTGCCCACTTATAGGTAGCATCTCTGCCTTGGTGACCTGAGGCATCGTGGGCCCATCGAGCCAGAAACAACTCTCCCTTGTGTTGCCAGTCTAAGTCTATCTGTGACACCTCTATCCTTGCAGCCTGATCTACTTGCTCATTGTGTTGGTGCTCCTTATTAGCTCGACTCTTGGGGACATGGGCATCTACATGACGGACCTTTACGGGTAGCTTCTCTACCCAACTGGCAATGTCTTTCCACTCATCAGCAGCCCAGATTGGTTTTCCCCTACGTTGCCAGTTAGCTTTTTTCCATCGTTCCAGCCAGCCCCACAGAGCATTGGCTACCATCCATGAATCAGTGTAAAGGTAAAGCTTTGACCACTTCTCTCTTTCAGCAATGTCCAGGGCCAGCTGAACGGCTTTGAGTTCAGCAAGTTGATTTGATCCACCTTCTCCTTCAGTAGCTTGTGCAACCTGTCGTGTGGGGCTCCATACGGCTGCTTTCCACTTCCGGTTCATCCCCATGGTCACACAGAAAGAACCACAGGTCAGCTCGTGGGGTGTATCCTCTCTCCCTAGCTGGGGGACGTTGGGCTCTAACTCTGGGATCTGTGACTCGCACTGGTGCTGCATTGACCTTCTTCATCTCCTCCCTCATCTCTCTCATCTCCTCTTTGAGTTCCCTAATCACAGCAGAGACCTGAGCCTGCATTGGGCCGTTCATTATACTCTCAAAATTCCTGAGCCTATTGGCAACAGAACCCACTGTCTCGTGGTTGGTGTCAGCATTAATGGCTGCAATGAATGTGGTGTATTGAGATGGCCCCAGGTGTGCCAGATTCCACAACATCTGCCCTGTGCACCTGACCTTGTTGGGGTCATTGTCATGTTGTCCACCCCTCCCAAAGAGTACCTCCAGTACTGCTACTTCTCTCAGCTGTTGGATCCCCTCCTCAGCGGTCTTCCAGTGCATTCTATGGTGGTGCTCCTGCATTCTCTCTCTATGGACAAACCTCTCTCTTACACTCATTAAAAGCCGCTCCCAGAGGGAAAGGGGGCCTGGTTCCCTTACGAATATGTGATCCACACCTGAGTCCTGGGTCAGGGGTCCCAAATTCCTTGCCTCAGTACCATCCAGCTGCACACCTGTACCCATAAGGTCCCAGACCCGCAGTAACCACGTTGTAAAAGCCTCACAGCCCCTTCATACAACATCTTTACGAAGATTATGGAGACTCTCGTATGACAGGGACTCTGTGACGATCTCAACCTCTGGCTCCCCTGCTGGTTGTGAGGGCCCTGCTTTCTGGTCCTTATTATCCAGGTGCTTTGTTTTCACCTTAGACTTTCTAGTTTCCACAGGGGCAACTACTGCTGGCTGTGAGTTCCCTTGCAGTTCAACTGGAACCTGGTGAGATGTAACATCTGTGGGTTCCACTGCTGCACCATCAGGTTCTCCCTCTTTAAGGCAGGGGGAGAGTTTCTCAAGAGCTGGGGAAAGGTACTCCTTCAGCATTTGGCCTATCTCCTTCACTAGAAACCCCACCCACTCTGGATGGTTCCTTTCTGAGGTGAGCTCTGGGGCAGAATCAGGCTCAGGGGCAACATCCTTAGCCTCTGGGGCAGAATCCTTAGTCTCTGGGGCAGGGGCAGGGTCAGGCTCTGGGGCAGAGCCAGGCTCTGGGGCAGGGCCAGGCTCTGGGGCAGGATCCCTATTCCTTGGGGGACATATCAGGGTTGTCATCCAAGTCAATCTCCCCTCATCTCGGAATGTTAAATAGAACAGGTTTACAAGGCCTATTAGCAATGTCAGCCACTGTATGACATCATTACTGCTTAGAAGAGATTTGAACCCCTCAAAAGCTGGTGGAGCAGACCCAAAAAACTATGTAAGGGGTTGGGACAAAATTTTCCCTGGTGTCATATCCTCACAGTATGTACCATTATTAAAGTAGCCCCAAAAACATACAGTTAGAGTGTGATAGCTCCGAATCCATGTGCCCACCTTCCAGAGGAAGTTAAAAATCCATGAATTTCTCCCGTTATCAGCCCACAAAAGGAACTGGATAATAGTTACAGCAGCCTGAGTTATAGGACCCATGTTCAAGTAAGGGATTGCAAATGGGAGAGATAAAGCTGTGGCCACATGGAGCCCAAACCACGGTAAGCTGGACAACATGATGCCACCTAACACAAAACTGAGGCGAACTCAAGAACTGTTATACCTTTTTCACCCTTTTCTCTCAATGCCCTCAGGCCCCACGTTGGGTGGCCAAAATCTGTCTTGGTTTGAAAGACAGGTGTTTCCCAAGGAAAGCAGAAGCTTCCCCTTGGACTGAAAAAAAATTGTGATTCTTCCAATTATTATAATTTTGGAATTAAGAGAGCTCTCAGGCAAAGATATGGGGGTAGGAATAACAGTTCTTTACTAGTATATTTAACACGACAAACAAGAACAACAACAGCTATGAAATTACCCACAAACAGAACAGTAACTCAGTCCCAGTGTTTTTTGGCTGCAGGCACCTTTTCCCTGAGCTGCAGTTCCCGGCGCTGGGGGCGAGTGGGTCCCGCAGAGCCACAGGAGGGCTGGGGGTGATGGCAGCACTGTCCCAGGAGGAGAGAGAGATGGAGAGAGAGCCCTCCGCTCACGGTGTCGGTCCCGATGCTCAGCAGAATGCTGGATAGTGGTAGTTCACAGCGAGAAGACAGCCGGACAGGGTCTGATAGTGGTTTCCCGACGCTGGGATGGCAGGGACAGAGAGGCAGGAGGCAGCGATCGTCCTTCTTGTCCGAACTCCGCAGGGTAAATGGGCCGAGGCCCAGCCTTCCGCTTCCTCTTCTGGCTGTTTGAATCTCGCGGGGCTTGCTTCTTCCCTCCCGTCCCCTCCCCCTTGTCACCAGGGCCCAGTCAACAGGTATCTTAGCATGACAATGGGGAAAATTCCACAGAGGGAAAAAGGGAGAGAACTAACCCTCAACAGATATACACAACACTTAAATACTTGGTGGTAAGTAGGTTATGAGGGTACAGAGAAGAAAATAGGGAAACATCAACGGGATCTCTAGGGATGGCACTGTGAAAGGCAAATGAGGGAGTGATTAATGAGAATTCAAAGAACTGCAGATAGGAACAGGAGTTGCCTTCTCTTTTCAGCACTCCAACTTCACAGTGGAAAGGCTCATTCTCCTTTTTACGTATCAAAATCTGGGGTCCACAGAGAGGCTAATTTCTCACTGCAGATCCCACTGTCTCCATACCTCCTTGGCTACCGTTTCAAGGCACGAAGTAGGTGTGTGTGAGGATCCAGCAGGGAGCCAGCAAAGGGCAGGGATGTCTGGACTAGATAATCCTCTTGCTGGTAGGTCCAAATCCATAGATTTGCAGTAGAACCATTAGGAGACATTCTATCCCTTCAGTAAAATTCATCTGCTCAGTGCCACAGATCCCTTACCTCAGTATGAGTAACAGCAGAGCAGACCATCTGGTCCATTGTTTACTCTACTCAGAAAATTGGTCCTTATAGTCTAGAAAAAAAAACAACAGCTTCTGAAGACAGCTTTGTCCAAATTTCCTACTCCTTTCCCTTGTACATCCCTCAGCTGTAAACCAGAGTTGCACAGTTCTTGACAAGGTGGGATCTTTTAGGGCATCCATTGACACCACATGAGAGCTGTTATCAAGCTTAATCTCCATCTTTCACTTTGGGGAGAAGAAAAGGAAATGGATGAGAGTTCACTGTATACCAACCCAACAGGTAACTCTGATCAAAACCCAATGTGAAGCTGAATGGAAAAAGCACACAGTCATCACTTTCATCTTCCACGAAGGGCTAAGCAGGGAAGAACCATTTAAACAAGGAGAGTTAATTAAATATATGGCCTATGTATTACCTGTCTGCTATGAGGGGCCTTTCAGTCTTAACGCAGTCCTATGAAAGTGGCCAAGAATTTCTGATCAGGGGGAAACACACGCACCCCTCACAGCACTTTGATTCTTCCCGTGCGCCCTTATAGTTCTCTTACAGTGAGAACTAGGGACCAAATACTATTAAAAGTTTGCATCCCATCATCACAGTCACACACCTTAATTCCCTTCACATTTCTAGTGAGTGATCACTTCATATCCTCAGCTCAACCCACCCCTCTCAGCACTCAGACCTCTCAATACTGAAGTGCTAATAAAAACACTGAATGCTGCCAACAAAAGGCTCCTGTATCATCACATTAGAGACACACTGCAGGTGTTTGATGACATGCGCACTTGCCTATATAACGTGAAAAGCTGTTTTTCCAAAAAGAAAACAGATGTCTGGGCATGGACTTGCGTGATCCATCATGCTCCTTGGCATGCTGTTTTAGGAGAGTGAAGTGGGTGTGTGTGAGGTCCCAGCAAAGAACAGGGACATCTGGGCTAGCTAATCCGCTTGAGAGGTAGGACCAGCATAGATCTGCAGGAGAAACTTAGGGGAGTTTGTATGGATGTGGTTTAGAGATGAATGACTGTAGTACCATGCTTTTAGAAGGGTTTACTACTGGCTGGATGCAGTGCAGCTGCCTCTTTCCAGCTCCAGAACCTCCATTTAAGGAGAGCAGCTCAGCATGTTACAAATCTGCTATCAAGGTGAAATCTGATTTAGAGAATATCCAAACCAAGACACTGCTGTGAATATAGGAACTGCCACTCCCACAGCAGAGCATCATGGGAGGTGACTGTATCGGTTTGAAAGGTGTCTGTTAGGGAAAAACAGGGCTCTCCCTTGAAATGGAGAAAGTAAACCCCTTTTCTTTGAATTGGCATAATTTTGAAATTAAGGGACTCTCAGGCAAAGATATGAGGATAGGAATAACAGTTCTTTACTAGTCGATATAACAAGGCAAACAAAACCACAACAACTGTGAATTAACACCAACCAGAACAGGAACCTAGTAACACTCCTCTCGGCTGCAGGCACTTTTAATTTTGGTGCGGTTCCCATCACAGCTGGCAGTGAGCGCTGGCAGGCTCCCGGTGGACAGGGCAGATGAGATGATCCCGCACTACTGCAGCGGCGCGGGGGTAATGGCGGCTGTGTCCATGATGGGAAGGGATGGAGGGGAGGCAGGATGCTTGGAAAACAGCAAGCTGAAGTGAGAGGGCATCCTAGCAGGGCCGGGGTGTGGGGTCCAACAGCAGAAGAAGAGGCAGCTCCTGGTGTGGGGATGGCGGTGGTAGCAGCGACCCTCGTCCTCCGAAGCCAAGAGCGAGAGACAGCAACTGCTCCCCCTCTGCTTTTACCTGCCTCCAATCTCACAGTGTCCCCCTCCTTCCAAGAGAAACTCCCAAAAAATCCGGGGAGGTTCCCTTTCCCCCCCATCTCAAGAACCTAGTCCTCAATGCTTCTTGCATGTCAATGGGAAAAATTCCACGAGCAAAGAGGAATAGAAAACTCAAACCCCAACAGTGGCAAAAAAGTGATTATTTAAAAAAACCCCATAATTTCCTTTACCTTGTTAATCCAATAAGGCTCATACAAGTAAACAATCATGGCTCTCTGGTTTTAGTATCAGTATTTCAAGAGTAGTCCAGAATTGTAGCAGATGAATAATACTGCCTTGCCTGTCAATAAATACTTCCTAGCCATAGATCTTGAAGCACTTCACCATTACTTCTAAATGTAGCTTCATTAATCTGCTTTGAATCATCATCAGTATTGTAAAATTAAAGTCAAAATATCATCAATATTTTCAATAGACAAGAATATAAAGGGAAAGGATTCAGTGATTTGCCTGCAGTCACCAAGATCCACATTTTGCTTACTCAAAAATCAGGACAGATCTACCGCAAGAGTAAATAAAAAATAAAAATAGTAATTAGCATGATTTAAACTTTATTCAGAAAAATATTTTATATGTAATACTTCAATAATCAAAAGTCAATTTCTTAATTTCTAAAAGACCTGCTTTTCCCTCAGGTAAAAGGATAATGATACGGATCTATTTTGTGAAGTGCATTGTCTTCTACTTACAACAGATATCGTGTAAAAACCAAGTATTACTTTAATCATCAAAGCACACCTCTGAGGCTGAACATAGAAAGCTGAGAAAACTGCAAATTTATTTAAGTCACAGAATAGAAAGTGAAAACTGTATCATCAAAATGAAACTGGCAAATCAAGTTTAGATGGGCAAACTGTCCTTCAGTCCCTAATATTTGCACCATGTCATAGAAGTGGGTAAAATATCCTTAGAGAGAGTAATATTGAGCCTTTAAGGGAGAGTTTTAATGTCTTTTGGTGTTTAAGATGTCACTTAGCAGCAAATAAACCACTGTCTTTTGTCTATGTGTTAGGCAATGTTTTTCACAGGACACTGGTTTTTGTTTGCTTGTTTGTTTTCCCATGGTCTCCTCACTCCATATTGACCAGTGCCCAGCTGTGGTTTAGCTGCACAAGCTGAGGTGCCCCCTCCCTGGAGTGGAAAGGTGACACAAAACTCAGCTGCTAACCCTCCCAGGGCTCAAAACCTACAAACACTGCCACGTGTATGTGGGGGTGAGAGAGTGGATTTCAAAAGAGCTAGGAAAAACCCTGCAAAACTGATGCACAGTACTGAGACTTGGTTGTTCATCTACTTTCACTTACGATTTCAGGCTCTATTGCTCCTGCCAAAAGTAAATTATTTTTTCATTTTTCTATCTGTAAGCATACAACAGGACACAGAAAATCACTTAGATGGCCACATGACAGTGAAAGAGAGATTTAGGGAACTAAAATACAGTAGGACAACCTTGAAGGATTTTAGGTATTAGTCCAGGAAGATATATGCTCTCCTTGGTTTACTTCTCACATACCATCAGAAAAAGTAAAAGTAATTCTAGGAATGAAAAAGTTACTTTTTGGGGGAGGTAAAGAGGAGAGAAAATTTGTAAAAATTTCCATGGTAATTTTTCATCTTATAACCAGATTCCATGCAGCTTATTCATCCCATAAAGAGGGCAAATTTCATACAGTCACAAAATCACATACAGTCTAACAGATGATCACTTCAATACTTTTAATGAAGGAGGAATGTATTTCCCATGCCCTGGCTAAATATTAAAAGAAAAGTATTAGGGCTGGAAGTGGACACCAAAACTTTTTTTTGATGCCAGGTCTTTTTTCAGACTTTCATCCAAAACAAACTTAACTTGGCAGCTGACAGAGGGCTGTGAAACTGTAAAAAGCCACTGTCTGGTTCTTACCTCTGTAGGACAGTGGACCAGATTTAATCCTTGCAAATTGCAGCTGTTTTGATTAAATCTTTTTTATGAACTAGACACCTTTCTTTTTCCCCCCCTGCTTTTCTGTTTTTGTGTTGTCTGGACCCTCAGGGGCCAGGTGACAATTCTTTTCCAAGAACTTTTGAAACTATTCTCTTACCTGTTTTTTAGCCACATAAAGAAAAAGTAAGAGATGGGGTTTGCTGGGAAGAAGAAGATGGAAATCTCTTCTACTGAAAAAAGACTGAATGAATGGTATAAGGAATGATGAGGCCTTCCCTTTATGCTTCTAGTTCAAACCTGATGTGACTGATGATTCCTCATTGCTGTGTTTATTGTTGTAATGTCTAGGGACTAATCAAGATGGACAAAGATTTAGTAATTGCGATATAAACAAGGAGCTGTAGACAGTCCTTGACCTGTTAACAGACACACCAACATGACAGAACACGATATTATCAGTGATGCTGGAAAGCATGTGCAATTGTGGCAGCATGTTTCATATTTTAATGCCCAATCACACCTTCCTGGATCAAAGAGAAAATTTTCCAAAAGGGTGTGAGATACGCAAATGCATAGAGGAAGCTCACCTTAAATTACTGACTCTGTGATCTAGTGAAGAAATAAGCACATCACTGAGAGTTTCCATTTCCCTTGCAACTTCCTGTAGAAAAAAAATGCTGGATTTTGTGCCATTGAAGTTAAAAGTGCATTTTTCATTTAAAAGCTCAAAGCAAAAATAACAAAATACATTGTTAAGATGACTTATTGGGCAGGCATCAAGGCAGTTAAGTCAAAGGCATGTAAGCCTTGCTGTATCCCTATTGAGGACTGGGGAAAGTGAACAACAGATGAAATTAAAAGAATGAAAGATGGGACAGAAATTATCTACAGATACACAATAATTTGGAATCAGATTGGTAGGATAGAATTCTGGGTCTGTCCCATCATCTTGAACAAGACTGATCAATACACTGTGTATTTCAGAAACCTAATAATTGCAGGTACACTGAGACAGAGCAGAATTCATATGTAAATTTAAATAGAATGAATCCTGCACTAATAATCCCCTGATCTTTGAGTGCATAAAATTCTCTATTTGAAACTGTGTTGCATGCTGCAGTACTGGCAGGGATTTAGCATAAGGAAGACTGTGCAGGAGTTATGTATATGACGATAACTAGTGAATTTCAGTTCCAGGGAGATTTATGGCACTTTTTTCTGGCATCAGATTCCAAAATTTTAATGCCCTATGAAGCAAAATTTTAGTCACTATAGTCTGCTAGGTGTTAAAAGACAATGCTGTAATGCATGTATTAATTGTACTCCCCTTTGATCTGCTAATGTGTCAGTAATGTGAGAATTTGATCTCATGAGACAATTGTAGGGCAGATAAGCTAAAACCTAAAATAAGTAAATAATGTTCTTTGGGAAATAATGTCTGGCAGTTTACTAAGGAAATTCAAAAGTATAAATATTTACAGTAGGAGCTACACAGATTTCTCATATTATAAGTGATTCCAGTTTGGAATACATGCTCGTTTGCTTAAGTTTATTTGATTTGCTTTTGAAATCTGATCCACACTCTACATATAAACTTTACTATTTGCTCATCCTTTTTGTCCCAATGCCTGGTCTATTATTTTTCTAGAGCTTGTCTTTTGTTGGAAATTTCATGTGCTTTTAAGTTTAACCCAAGGATTGCCTTGATAAAAAGCTCTGAATAAAAAACCAGAATCCTAAATTGGTATTCACAAAACAGATTTGTGCTGTATGTATACTGTATGTATTTATAGATATATGTATGTAACTCTATTATTATTTAATGTTGTTTATGCATTACTAGTATATTTAGAGATTCTAGTGAAAACCATGGATAATTTACTATCCGAATAGTCAAAATAGGTACAGTGTGGAAGAAAATAACTTCAAGTCTTCATGACACATGTATATTTTCAATCTATTTTACTTCATGCCTTTCACTCATCTCAACTCAAAACTCTCAAATTAAACAGTGAGCTTTATACCCATCATTTAAAAAAAAGAAATAAAGCAAACATCTTGTAGTAAGCAGGGCCCAAAGAATGAAGCCATTGTCAGCACAGAGTGATACATCTGCATTAGGAGCATGCAACAGCCCTGCCACCCATGCAAGAAGAATCACACTTTAAATAAGCTGTGAGGGTCTACTAAGGCTGGGCAGATCTCAGAATATGCAGAGATTCCCAACAGCTTTTAAATGTGCAGATGTTGTCTAGGCCTTCTGTAAAGAAGCCTCAGAAGACACTCAGAAGTGTCACTTCAAGGTGTCTACTCAGTGCCTTAAGGCATAGGTGTAGGTACATTCCAGGGTCACAGCTGTGTCAGTCTCCTATACTTGATACAGCTACCCCAGAGATGTATGGACTGCTCTGCCTTGAAAGTTCAGCCCTCAGAGATTTGAATGAGGCCTAGATCTGAAGGCCAAACACCATTAATATAGCAACATTTAAACTAGGCATCAAGAAATCAGGACTGTATCCTTGGTCCTGGCCTCTTTTATTTGAACTAATATAACTGTTTTATTGGACAGATCCCTAGATCATCGCCAAAGGATTGAAATAAGGTCTTGTTATCCACTGAAGCCTCAGAGACCTAGGAATATGAGGAAAAATTGTGATTCTCTTACAGATAGGGGACGACTTTGCTTTCAACAATCCATCACTGTTCAGGCTGGGCAAATTCTGCTCCACAGGGACTATCTAAAAGAATGGATTGCAGAGGCAAGCACAACCAGGCAACAGAATCCCAAGGATTTAGTCTTGTGGGGCATAATGATCAGCAGTCAAGTAGCTCCAAGGTATGAATTTTAGATTTGGAGCAAAGATCCAACAGCCCTTATCCAGCTTTGCTGGGAAGAGGAATGTGTATGATTATGTATGATAATATGTATGATAATGTATGATAATACCACTTTGTGGTGCACTGCATATGAGTGAAGCAGCTCCCACTATATCAGGTTTTCATGTGTTACTGCAGCCAGAAGGCATTTTGACCACAGTGGCAGCAGCCACAGTCCTACTCAGAAATAACATTCTCAGCCACTGTCTCTAGTGAACCTCATCCAGCTGGCTGAACAGCCTCTGGTTTGAGAGCATTCACAGCAGTTCAGAGTGTGGACACAGGACATAGCACATTGCTCCCATCATATTTCTGACTTTTTGCTTTGTACCTGCAGAAGTAATTAATGGGCTGTTCACAGCAGCAGTGGTTAAGAAACTACCTCTGCAACAAGCTTAGGAATGACCCCTCTCCTGTGCAAGAGAAAACTTCTGTACAGTCATACCACTGACTAATTATAAAGCTAAGTAAAGCCAACAGAAACCTTCATCTGACAGGAAAATGGAAACAAATGGAGAGTCAGGAACATGCAACACATGAAATGATGTCCATGAATGATGAAAACCAGGAAATTATGAAACCATGAACAATGTTTTTGAGAGGAAGAGAGATGTCTATGTGTTAAAATGTCTCTTGGAAGCCAAATCAGAACAACAGGCTCCAAATTCTCTATCTGGACTGAGTCAATTCCAATACAGACTTTTCATTATTGGTCATGCCTTTGGTGTTTTCAATACACAGAGTCTAAAAGGGGGAACAAGCTAGTTGCCTCTGTTCACCAGGATTCTAAAACTGTTGTTTCGTTTTTTCCCTTTTGCCAGTTTTATCCAGTGCTGGTAGTTGGCCAAAGACTAGAGGAACCCAAGAACAGAGAAACTGTAAAGGATGGTTTAAAACTCCCCTTAGCCCTGTGTACAAGACAGACCCCTTTAGGCTTCTGCCAGGTACAGACCAGGCAATCTGGAGACCTTGGGCCAAACTGTACAATGCAGGTCTGTGGTGGTTTAAGACAGGAGGCACATGAATACTGTGAGGTTCAAAGGATTGGTTGCAGGGAGAAAAAAGCACACAGTGCACAAAGCAGTGTCTTTCTGTGAGCTCTAGACCCACAAGTTACTGCCTTGTCTCAAGCTGTAACCTGGAGGCATAATCAGCTCTGATCTGTTTGTTTTCATCTCCTCCTGGGAGCCATTATACGATATTAACAAAATAAATCCATTCTAAATAACAGATTGTGTAAGCTTACAACAGCATGGTTGTTCCTGGCATACCTCAGGGACATTACACAGTCCACCACCACCATGAATGAATGAATGAATGGGCCTTAGCTGTACTGCAGTAGGGTAATTTGTTTTAATAATGTCTGAATATACACTGACGTAATATTTGTGCAATCCCTAATAGAGTTCTGGGGTAGAAACTCACATATTAAGAGAATGGTGTTCATTTACATTTAAAGAGCAGCTGCAGACAGAAAAGAGGCTTTAAAAATGACACTGGGATGATCATATTTACTCTCCCTGTGGTTTCTCCAGGAGGGTCATATTTACTCTCTCCCTGTGGTTTCAGTTCAAGCTTGCCTGCTGCACAAGTCAGAAGTTTTCCTTTTAAATGACAGTTACAGAAACTTCAGTGGATTTGAAAGACATCTACTTTTTATCCCCACATGCGCAGTGAAGAGTCTGCAACTGTACTTAACTGAAAAGCTGGCAGCAAGGAGATACTCAAAATCTCAGCATCTTTTAGTCCTTTCTAAGAGTCAATCTTTCTCCTCTTAGAAAAGAAAGTTTGGTTGATGGTAAGTGAAATCCACACATTGACTTGAAGCACCACAGGAAAAGCATTGTTTTCAAGTTGGGGCTGGGTTTTTTTTACTGTTTCCTAAAGTTAATACCTTCTCCCATTAAAAAAGGGCGGGATACTTGAGAAGTGAAGACCAAGGTCTTCAAGAAAGTCTTCGTGGGGAAAATTGGATAGAGACATATTGGTATCTTAAATAAAGTCAAGAATCAAACTGCATGTCTATCACTTTTGATTCTTCGCAAGTATCCCAATTGGTATCTCTTGCTCAGTCCAATATAAAAGTGTTTTGAAGGCATTTCCTATGCGACTTGTTTCTGCAGAGATTCTACATGTTTCTTTTTAATTTGTGGTAGGTCCTTGGAATGTTTAGTTTTTACTCCAAGAATAACTGTTTTTCAAAAAAAGGATGAAATATCATTTGCAACATGCAAAAGTAAATGGCCAGAGGCCAAGATTTGAAGTTACAAATTCTGCTAATAGCCAACTATTCACACTTGTTTGATAAAGGCTAACCTGTATTTAATTCTGGCAGGACATCTTATTTGACCACACAAATTAAAAATTCAAAATCAAATTAAAAATAAAATAATAGCTGCTGATTTTTCTGCAGTATATTTATATTTTTTGGAAGGAGCACTGATGACTTCTTTTTGTTCTCTTGGCTACTTGCTTGCTAGAGTACTTGTTTCTCAGTGTAGAGATTCACCACATTTTTTGTTGGAGCAGGTTGTTGCATCATGAAGGTGGGTCTGCTGCTCTTAGATTGCTGCTTCAGCACCAGTGGAGCTTGTGAGAGTGCTGCAAAAGCACAATGCTGAAGATAAGGTTGAGATGGAATTTCCAGGCTCAGCATGGCAATCAGTTACGGCTGTCTCTCTCTTTCCAAACAACAATATCCCTTCTGGGCAGCAGTTGGTCATGTTTGGCTGTGACTCAGAAGCAAATATTTCCCAGCTTTGGAAAGTTTGAATATAATCATTTGGCTGCCTTGCAGTTATCTCAAGTGAATAAAAATGTTTTTCATCTGTTAGAAACTACAATCAGCTTAAGGTAGGTGAAGAATCATTCCAACACTCCACAAACCCGTGTGATCCTCCCTTCAGCATTTTGTTTTGTCAGATTCAGGTTGTAGAATCCATAGAAACTGCTTAACAAAGTGAATAAAACTCAAATACCTGATACGGATGTGGAACTCAGTTTCTTTAAGGGTGACAGCCCTGTATTTCATCTGTACCTGACACACTCTGGCAAAGCCACCAGTGACTAATAAAAGTTCTTCTTGAGGAAGGAATGCAGACAACATGAGTAAAACTCTTTGCAGCTTGTCTTTTAGAGGCAGAGGTAAATTGTTCAACTTATACCTTTAACGGAAGCTCCATGATAATCTACGTGACAATCTCTATGATAGAGTAGTCTCATTAATCCCCACTGACAGGAAAACAAAGGCCAAAAAGGGGTTTTGGAAAGAATATTCACTACATAAAATACAGAATAATATAAACCAAGTTTTCTCCTTCTAAAAGAAACCTTGGCAATCATTGCTAGGTTATTATAATGCATTAAATTTACAGTAAGTATTCTTTATTTCATGAAAGTAACAATACAACAATAGAAAATATTATCACAAAACTGTAAGCCTGATTTACAACAGAAATATTTATCTTTAAATCTTAATGTAGGAGTATTTTAATATGCTTACAGTTGATCAGAAGCATCAAGCACATTTCTGAATTGGAATTGGATCTCCGTATATATTTCCTCTTGTTTAAGAAGAGACTATTGGAAGAGTTATGTTGTAAAAGCGGATATAATTGGCTTTTGAATAGTTTCAATTTGTTTTCATTTCCTTACATCTCTGCATGGACAAAACAGCAGTATTTTCATTAAGTAGAGTAGCATACAAAGGGTCCTGATTTTAAGTTAGGATGAAAAAGAGCTGATTCTTACACCACTGCTGAAACCTGCGGCTAGATTTAATTCTGTGGAGGCAGTGAAACACAAACATTTTCATGAGAGGCAGCATTATCAAAATTACTAGAGCTCCTGAAATACCCCATGTATTTTCTGACAAAGACCCAGCTCAATATCCATGATAACCCCTTGCTAATATCACTTACCCTTTATGCTCTACATTAAATATCTTTAAAATTGCTCTCTGATCCAAATTGCTCTCATTAGAGGTTGTCCAAGGAAATGTGGGTTGTTGTATCATCAGGGAGCTGTCTGGTGATGTGCAGAGAAAGTGCCTGAGAGTTTAGGAGTACAACTATAGACCAGATATATTTCTTGTAATGAAGAGCATAGAAGTAGTAAGCAGTGTCAGTCAAAAGGAGATAATGATAATTTGATGGACCTTTTTACTATGTGTTAGTCAAAATTATATGTACAAGGTCCTAATAATATAGCAAGTCTGAGTATATGAACTGTATGAGAGTTTAAAAAATCCTCTCTTTATTGCGGTTGCTTTAACACAACATTATTTATATCAGGTATTCTTTGACAGCAGTTCATTCAGGCTAGGCTTGTCTTAAGAACATGTGTGTCATCTTCTAAGAGGAAAGTTAGGAAGATCAAATATACAACTTTCAGCTGTTTTTCAGAAAACTCAAGAAGTGTTTATTGGTGTGACATTAGTAAATCAACATAAAGCATCTCAGCCAAACAGCACTAAATAAATTGGAGGCTTTATGGCTGACTTCAAGGGGCAGATGGGATTCCGTGTACTGAGCAGATTTAGTTAGTGTTACAGGCCCAAGACATAAAGACCTGCCTAAGACCTGCAAGCACTTCTGAGAGGCTCTTGCAAAAAGATCAGTGAATTCTAGAATAATAGAAAGAGCAAATGGAAACCAGCAAAAGAGAAAGCAACACCCTTTAGCAGCTATTATTTTTGTGTGTGAAGAAAACAATTCTGTTTCATCCATTGGTGACAGAAAGCAGAGCTACATCAGGCTGCACTCTAAACTAAACTAATTGAGAGAAATCTATTCTTTCCCTGCTCCCAAAACTACATATAAATCTAGTCTGCTTCACTGGAAGAACAGCGTGATAGAACTCTTGGTTCACTTCAGCTAGTTAGAACATCCCTTTTCAATTTTTTTTTTTTAAGTCAATATGAAGCATTTTCCACTTTTTGTCCTAAATTACAAACCCTGGAATGGATTTTTGGGTTTTGACTTTTGTTTGTTTGTTTGTTTGTTTGTTTTTCACTAAAACAAGCTTTGTGGTTTATTTGTTGTTGGCTTTCACACTCTGCTCTGCTCTGGAGAGATTTTTTTTAATCATGGAGATTCTCCAGATTATTTTTCACAGGCCATGCATTGTTTTAGACAATTCAGATGACAAAAGATTTCAGTCTAATGCCATTGGTGAAATGGCAGTGGGCTGACTCTTCCCTATCCTTTCTTCCTCCCTACTGCTTTATGTTGGACTTTATTTCCCCTGGCAGTAAGCAGGAAATGAGTCACTGTAAGCATGTGAATCTTCAGGTACTAATCAGCTCCCAGCAATATCCAGCAATTAAATTGCTACAGATCAGCCTGAGCTACAGAATTCACAAAGGATTCAAAATTTCACCATTCCTTAGGTTCACAGGAAATGGAGATTTTCTTCAAGCTCAACTCGATTCACACATTCCAAAACTACACTTTTTAAAATTTTTTTATTTCATGACAATATTTTATGCAACTGGGGCTTGTTTATGGGTTAGAAAATGAAATATAAGGAGATTTTTGGCTCCAAAGACCAGCAGCCATGTGCACCAAAGCCAGGGCAGTCTCAGAAACAAATGTTATACTTGGTACTATATAGAGAATACTTTCACCCCGTTCCATTTGGTCTTCTCCCTGAATAAGTTTAAAGAAAACACTGACAAGATACATCTACAGAAACACCATAAGTCTTAAGTACATGAGGATGAAAATGTACAAAACCAAAACTCAGTGACAACAAGCGCTACAAAGCAAATAAACAATGAGAAGTACTGCTTCATCTTAAAAAATAACAAAATGCCTGTTTAAAGGAATAATGAAATTTCTGGTTTACTACCAATTAGAAATTTATTATAATAGATAAAAAACTAGATCTAGATCTGTTCTTAAGACAATACATTAATGTATATAATATTTGTTCCAGTATGACTCTGCTTCTGTCTAGGAACTCTGTATTTCTGGAAGAAATATTATTATTAGTAACAATAATAATAATAATAATAGTAATTCTTCAAGGTGTCACTAGCCAAACTGGAGGCATCCATGTGTAATACTAAAGTATAGTCGTCGGAAAACCACAGAAACAAAATATTAATGTTGGATTGTTGGAGGTGAAAGGACAAAGAACACAGGATGAGCACAGTATCTTGTGTTAGGAAACACTACTCTGAATATACAAACTTTGGGAGAGGAAATAAAATTTTCCTCAAAAAGTGGTTATTTGTAGAAAAGCAACAAAGTAAACTGACATGGGTTTGCCTTTGAGAGGAGTCCCAAGTGCCACATAGCTCTCTCCTGCTCTTTTTACAAGAAAAGTTTTCACTCCACATGAGTCAGGATTGTGAAATGCTCTGTTCCCTGCTAAGTGAGGTTACACACCCAACCACCCTGCCACACATCCAGCCTCAGCCGTTATGAGGTGGGGTGTAGTCTGAAGCAGCCACTGCTCATGTAGCTATTGTCTCACTTCCAGCAGAGTATTTCGTAGTGGTAATGTATGGGAAGGGATAGAAAACGTCCGGCTGCATTGTCAGAGGGATCAACATTTGCCTCATGAATTTGCTCATCTGGATTTGAAAAAGAGTGAAATTAATGGAGCTCTTAAAATCTGCCTTAAACTCAACTGAGTCCTTTGGACAAGGTCAATAAACACAAAGTCATTAGAGAGCAATTTGTCAAAGTCTGGTAACTAACAACATGAGCTGATAGTAACCACAAAGCACAGGTGCCTTAACCACCCAAAGCACAGGTAATGAAAAGCAGTTTGGAAACCTCAAGCACATGAACAGAATGGCTTCATTAGGTACATATTTATATCACCACGGCATACATGTTCTTCTGTATATTAGAGCAGGGGACAGAGTTATGTAAGTGAGAGCACAGAAAAGAAACAAAATGTAACATGGAAGAAGAAACACTGGAAACTCTGAAAAGGTCTAGAAAGGCAGCTTCCACCATGCTGTCTCTGAAAAGCTAAGAACTGAAAACACCTGTATTCCTACTGTTTGGAGGAATATGTTCCTGCTTTTGCATAACTTGTAAATACACAAGATGACATCTAAGGTTTATAATCTGTTTGTGTCATTAGGGAGGATAACGAACTCTTCAGAAACAATGGTGTTTTGACACTCGAATCTTACTTGAATCATCTAAGTTCCATGCAGAAAACCGGATGTTGTAATATCCTCCTTGCAGTGCTCCACTAAAATTTTACTCTTGCAGGTTTCAAAAAACATGATGCATTAAAACTCTTAGTTCTTGTTAGAGTTTGGGTACTCAACAAGAGCTGCAGCTCTACTGTGTTCCTCCCTGTGGAACATGTAATTTGTGCAAGACTAAAGCTGCAAAGCCAATGGGTTCCTTCAACAACACACTTTAAAAAGCAGGTCCAGCAGGCTTTATTCAAAACTGCATTCAAGAGCATTCAAATATTAAAACCTAAAGCCATGACCTCAGCTCTTAGGCAAAACTCATCATCATCATCATGTCTACTGTCCATTTCCATGGAGCTTTGCCAGTGCAATTGCAGCTCCAGCTGAGCCCCACCAGACATGGTGTCACAGCTTTTGCTGGACTGAAACATGAAAGTCAGGATTCCTGGACCACAATCTGACATGAAGAGAGGTGAGTGAACACAACATAGCAAAAATCTTGTTTGCTGAACTCTCAGCTAGAATGTTGAGTCAGCTGTTGGATATAGTGATGGAGTAGTTCCATGAACACACATCTCTCTAAATGTGCAGAGAGACATTTGATGTCCGCACCTGTATTCTCACATATCTTACCATCCATCTCGGCATACCGTCACACTTTGCACATCAGCCTTTAAAGAGCAAAATCAGCTTTTTTATATTCATTCTTTGCTCAGGTTCAATGCAAAGAGTGGATTTAAAATTTTTTGTTATTATAGATACATAGAACAAACAGGATTTAATGTTGTGCCAATTTCTCAGATTAATACTTTTCAGATTGCTTCATAACAAACCACTTTTAAGCACACTAAGGTATAAAGAAGTACAAAAGGATTAAGGAAGCTGGCTGGGATTCTAATGTGTGTATATAGACATTGCCTTGCTAGGGAAAAATAGTCATTCTTTTCAGTGTTGCCTTACTTCTGCCACAGTCCTGGTCTCAATACATTACTGAGCAAATTGGCTGAACAAATGATTCCACCATCTATCCCGCAACAGATTTAAAAGTATAGAAATGTTATGCTAAGACAAGTCCTTCTGTCTGTGGCTTTAAGAGATGGAGGAATTGTTCAAGTCCAGGATAAACAAACATGTCAGGAAGTCAGATGAGAGACCCCAGAGTCTTTTCTAGAGAAGAAATAAAAACAATCTTCTTGTGCTTAGAAGGGAAACCAGGGGCCCACACTTTACAATCAGCTCACTACAGACTTTTGGAAGGAATGGGCTTTCCAGTAAAGAAATGAATCAGCTTCCAGACAACTTTGCCTTCCTCATTGGCTGGGGACTGACAATACATCTGTATTAACAGTGTTGGAAACTTCAAGTGTGATGTGAAAGGAAATATTTATGATGTTATTGCAAGCATTACCTACTTATAAACTGCAAATTCCTGTAACTTTCACTGGCAAGCTTGTCTCCACATAGTACAAGTCACAAAGCCTACATGCTTCCAGGGCTAGAGTTTAAGCTTTCTGGCCTGGTGACAGACAAAAGTATTTGTAAGATAATGTCAATATTTTTTTCTTATTAACTTAATGTGTTCTTGAGAGTTCTAAAAATGAACTTCCTATTAGGAAAAATACAGCTTCTCTCATTATGTCTTCTTCATCAGCCCTTGCCTGATGCACAGAAATTTTAGTAAGGGGATAAGATATTAAGAAAAGGCAACTGTCTGAGTCTAAAAACCTCTGCTGGGTAACAGAAACTGAAGTCTTCTGCTGTGGTGATTTCTTTAGCATCACAATGTTCTCTAGGTACTTCATTGAGACTGATTCCTGCCATCCACAGATCCATGGCAACAATCCATGCAATATGTTGGTAAGAATAAAAAAAGCTGAAGTTTGTTTATTGTTTATTTTTTAATCTTTTAAACAGAGTTTAAGGTTATGCAACAAGGCTCTCTCTCCCAATTATATCAGGACATGCAGAACAGAGTTAACTTCTGTAAAGTGAAAATAAATCACTGAAGAGAATGGTCTAATTCTCTGGTTGAAATGATTCTCAGTGAAAAACAGCACATCTCAAAAATTGTAGGTCAGAACAAGTGAAATTTTCTTCAGTGTGAACAGCTATCTCCATCTCCCTCTGTCAAGATGCTCTCCTTCAGATTTGATACTAATTTATATCCATTAAGACTTTTTTCCCTGTTACAGCTGGGTCATAGACAGCCAATTCAGATACCAGTCAATTTCAACATTTTCCTGTAAACTCTACATTGTAAAGACATGGGTTACATATATTTCTAATCAGAAACAACAAAGCCAGGCCTTAGTGATAGGGAAGGCTCCTAGTATCCCAACAGATTTCTGCAGGGCATTTACCAAAGGCAGTGCATAGAGCTGCCCCAACCTCATTCCTGTGAACGAGTGTGTGGTGGCTATAAGCCACAGCTAGTTCCTCTAGAGGTGGCCCATTCCAGTAGGAATGTCCCATTCAAACCTATTAGGCTCAGCTTGTTACAGAGCAAGTGTCAGGATATAAACTTGCAAATTCAATTCCCAATTCTGAACCTATTTCAGAGCCCTACAAATCTTGGAATAATTTGTGGAATCATTTGTTTCTCTCACAGCTCACAGTGCAACAGCCTCTTAAGCCAGCCCAGAGCAGCAGAAGAAGAAAATAATGTTGGAGCTATGCAGCAAGAGTTGAGGGCCCAGCAAACCCCTGCCTGCCACTCAAAATTCTGAAAGCTGGAGTTCAACATGAGCATTTTGAATCTAATTGATGAGCTTCTGGGGCAGGAATCTGCCTTATTTTTACATTTTACAGTACAACACATTTTTATACATCTACACATGTATTTTACTATGCCAATAAAGCCTTCAGACTCTGCTGTTAAATACTCTGTGATCTTCACAAAGGATGGATAAATGAAATTACAGTGTCTGCAGAGTTCCTGCCCTAAATATCTATTGGAAAATGCATACCAGCATCTTACACCCATCAAACCAAATAAACTGAATTTCCTTGGCACCTCCCTCTAATCCTCCATATCACATCTACAACTTTTGCTCCTTCAGTTAGACCATTTGGAGTGCCTACATTTGCTTTTCATAGTATCAGCTGATTTTTTTTCCACCAGCAGCTAGAAAGGACTTACCTCATTAGTAAAGAGTTGTTGGAATGACAGGTTTCTAATAGATTTGTTCGACTTCCAGTGAAGCCGGGTTCTGACCTGGCCTGAGCTGTAAGCAGAGCAGTGCATATAGAAGAGTGCAGGAGAGAACAGGTAAGTTTAGTGGGCATGTTGGTGTGCAGTCACGACTCATGTGCTCATAGATAAATGTCCTGGGAGACCACAGACTTACACATATATTTGCCAGAGGTGATTGCAGTCTCCAGCACCTGACTATTCCAAGAGCATTCAGCAGCAGGATCATTTTAGTCCTATTCACTCACCACAACTAAAGACAGACAAACATTCTAAATATATCACTGCTTGCAACATAATTACCCTGAAGATGTTTTTGGTTTTTTTTTTTTTTTTTTTTTTGCTGTCAATTCAACACAATGGGTTTCCTTGTGTCAGGTAAAAGCTGAAGCATTTTTTTATGGACTCATAAGTGCTGGGTAACAAGCAACCACTTTGCAACAGAGGGTCACACTGGTCTCTGTAGATCAAAGAAAGGTAAATTGTGCCTGGTCACATCAAGAGAAGCAATACCAGGAGCTGCTCCTTAAGACTGAGTATCCATCCAAATATGTGCTGACTGTAAGGTCTAAGGCTGCAAAATCATCCCAAAGTCTAACTTTTGCCAGTAAGGAAATTTATTTCCAAGCATAATGATGGATTCATTTAGTAATTTGCTTCATCAAATGCCAGGCAGCAGGAAGAAATAGGTCAGGGCTCAGAGGAAAAGCCTTCAGAAAATAACCAAAGTATTTTTAAGTGAAAAAGTCCACAGAGGCTTGTTTTTTCTCTCTCCTCACCACCAGTCCTGTTTGTCAAAGTTTGGGCTCACAGGCTCATCTCCCAGAAAAGACTTGAAAAAACCTTTCACCAAAATGTCTTTTCAAATCAAGTAAATTCCCTCAGCATAATGCCTGGGTGTTTTTAATTTCTGGCTAAATAAAAAGAATTTCAGAACCGGAGGACAGTTTGTTTTATTTCTACATAACTGAGAAGTTGTGATTTATTCGATCTGGTCTCCAAGTGGAATGTAGAGGGAAAACAGGATACTGTATCTGGCAGCAAATATGTGGCAATCATGCAAAGTAAACCCTCGATATATCTGTAATCTCTTCATTGGCTTATCCCTGATTCAGTTTAAGGTTCTGAAAATAGCTATGAAACCCCTTCATGTGAAGTGTGAGATGGAACTTACTAGTTATGGCAATTTGTTTCTTATGGGATGCTGACAATCAGAGGAGCACATTGTACTGAAAAAAAAACAAACCTAGAATCCTGAGTCTCTTAGTCCTCAGCTTTAACAGTGAGAAGAGAGTTCCAGGTTAGTTTAACACACAGAAGTTAAATGTATGAAGGAAAGCATGAGGAGAACTCGAACTTACAAAGCTTTAGGGTTTGGCTTTTGACAATCTTTTTGGGTGTTGTCATCTTCAGCCCACAGTACACAAATACATTTGCCATAAACCCACTAAATCTGAGGGATGAG
The DNA here is from genome assembly GCF_963662255.1 of Cinclus cinclus. Classification (NCBI taxonomy): domain Eukaryota; kingdom Metazoa; phylum Chordata; class Aves; order Passeriformes; family Cinclidae; genus Cinclus; species Cinclus cinclus. The sequence goes on along the minus strand of NC_085047.1, from coordinate 21,962,906 downwards.
AAAGCGGGCTCCAGATTGTTAAGGGGATGTAATTCTAAAAGAGTACATCTAGAAAACCAGAGGCACTTCCAATATCTCCTCCAGGCATCATTTTTCTTGAAGCTTTTTCTTATTATATTTTAGTTCCCAGTTGACAAGACACCACTCCCTGAGAAAAATGGATCCATCTCTGCCTATTGATATTTTTAAAAATCAATGTCCCCTCTGTTCCTCCTATCTCATTCTAGACAAATGAAAAAAAACCATCATATTTCAGGCAAACAGAACATATACATAGGTGTCCCACATACTTACACATCCCATAATTCTTCAGTGGAAGTGGCAGATTTCAGGGTATTTGTCAGACACCTAAAACACTACCAAGGCATATGGGGCTTGAAAGAAGCAGCAGGATGAACCAGGAGTTCCCTCCTCCCCAAACACCTGAATCCCACAGGAAGTGCCCATATTGTCTGGCTGCAGGGTGCCTTGGCCACCATGCATTAGTCTGGGTCTCTCTCCCAGCTTCAGAAGAGCTCAAGGGAGCCGTGGCCACCAGCTCTTACCTCAGCAAGGGCTGCATGGAGTCCAGTCCTTTCTCTGCTCCTCAGGAACATCTCCCTAAGCCTGTGCCTGTGCCTCACAGCTGCTCCTCATGCCCTGTCCATGGGGTGCCCTCCTCTCCCCTTCCCTGGCAGCTGGGGGGCCAGAATATTTTCTTTCCACACTCCACCACATAACCTGCACATCCACAAAGCCTGAAACCTCGTTCAGAGGCAGTGCTGCCACGGGGTGGGGCAGAACGGCTGTTTTTTCAGGGCAGGAGGGTCAGGGCAGGATTAATGCCATGTGAAGTGGTGGTTTGGCAACTCGAGAGCGCTTGAAAACAGCTCAGCTTACCTCCCTGCCCAGCTCAGTGCAGTTCCAGTGTCTGGTGCATTGCTAGCGGTTCCACCTTGCCCAGGCTGACAAAAATAACCAGAGTCATGGCTTCCTTCTTTTTGAATTGCTTTTTGCTTCAAGTGTGGGGTGAAACCCCTCATATGTCTGGATGTCCTTTGTAGGGTAAAGTAAGGTAAAATTTCCAGCTGTGGGGGTAAGCTATGCCAGCTTAGCAAGAAGCTACTTCAGACCCACCAGTGGGACCTTCACCACAAGTCAGTTTCTCACAGTAAGATTTCATCCACCTTACCGCATGTCCACATGTTTTAGGGTGAAAAAAGGGCCAAACCAAACTTCAGAGAGATTTGGTTCTTCTCAGTTTCAAGTTATTTTGTAAAAATGCAAAAACTTGCAAGTTTTCATTTGTCTTTATTAGCCATTCTTTTTAGCTTCCTGCCTTTTTTCTCCTTTTTCCTTTAAAGGACAGGCAAATATTTTTTGAAATAGCTCATTTAGCTGGAAAGTAAAGGAATAGGTAGTGAGAAATTGTGAGTTAAATGGATAAAATATTTTTGGCAAACTTTAAGGAAAACACTTCTAAATGCTGAACACACTTTAAAGTGAATTCCTTTAGCTAATTACCTTAATTCTTTTCCTGAGTTACAAAAAAGCTGCTGAAACAGATGGATAGAGGATTGTACTTAGCTGTATCTAGCATTTCTCTGTAAATTCTTAGCCCTTGGTTCCTGCATCTCCTTCTCTTTCCTTGCTTAAAATGATGCTGAAAGGGATATCAGGCTAAATTCACAACTCTGCTGAGAAAGTGACAAGTCACCACAACCTATGCAGGAATAAGTATGGTGCATAACCAGGGGCTCTCTTTTGTTTAGTTCTTATCTTAGAAAAGATGAAGCAGATTAGACCTAGGAAAGACACACTGTAGAGATGCTAGTCCTCCCACACTGCAGAGTAGTCCATGAGGAGATTTGTAACCTTGCTCCAACCTGGAGCAGCCCCTTGGGGTATGTTTATATTGAGGGCCACATTTTGCAGTTTTGTAGGAAGCAGAGCATAGAGCCAGAATCAGCATCCCTATCTTCCAAATGACTGTAGAGATATTCCAGTGCCTCAGGAAGCTCTATCCTCTGTAGCACCCCAAGAAACAACAAATAAATGCTACCACTGTCTAGTGTAGGCTCACTCCAGACATCTTTTTTCAAGGAAGAAATTTAAGAAGGCAGGGTTCTCTTGTATGACTTTCCTTGTCTCCCAGTTGTCTCAACATATTTTTGTTCTTCCTGACAGAAAAAAAAAAAAAAATCACTGACCCATCTGTCAATGCCATCTCTGCTTCAGTGAGCTGCTTCACGCATTTGTTCACAGAGGGCTGAATAATGGACCAGTGCCAAAGTCCTAATCAAGGGAAAAACTACTAGTAGTTACAGCTCCACAGCATTATACGTGTTTCTGAGTGTGACTGATTAAGACTGTTGTTCAGAACACGGGAACTGTGTCAGAGGTGCCATGTCCCATAAATTAGTTTAAGCTGGGGTAATGTATGTGCCAACATACAGCAATAAGTCTACTAGCTCAAGAGGTTTGGCAAGCAAATATATTTGTCTGGGAAAACAAGACCATTTTCAGGCATTTAATCCAACTAAGACTGAGTGGCACAACTGAGGAGACCCTTACAGGAAAAATTTTGCATTTTATATATTTTTTTAAGCGGAAACAAAATATCTGAGAAAAAATGTTAGTGTCCAAACTCAGTCAAGTCAGACAGGAAGAATGGTCTAGTTCTCAAAGCAAAGTATTTGCCACTAGGGACTCCTGAGTTTTAATCCATCCCCTCAGCAACCTCTGTAGTGCTCTACATAAAAGTCATTTAATTCTAGTCCAGACAGTGAACTTTGTATACTGCTGAGCAGATTAGACATACCAGTGTGCTCCTTTCCGTGGCACTAGTCATGTGAGGAAGCTATCAATGGGGACAGGGGGAGAAAATCTGGGCCTCTGTATGGAGTCACATAGAGGGAGAAAAAGCTACCACAAGTTTTAATTGGTCTGGCCTCCTTGGAGGAAAAACTATCTACAGTAATGCTGGAAGAAATAGTAAGAAAATTAAGGGACATTTCTGATGGTAAGAGCTGTTAATTGGAACAGCAGTCTTTCAAGTAACAGAAGTGTTATTGACTGTTTCAAATACAATTAACTGGTCTAATGAATTGCAAATGCAACGATTCAAATAAAGCCATTTCACCAGAAATACTGAGTAAATGAGTCAGTAGGACTATCGTGTTTGTAGCACCCATCACTTCTTACAGCCAGTGACTAAGGCACCCACCATACTTGCTAGCAATGCAACCAGAGAGATGAACCCAACAAAAAGCCACCTAGAAATTTCATTTTTCTTTTGAACCAGGATTGGAGTGTAGTTTTGGAGGCTTGTGGAACCACAACTAGAATTAGACCTCTCAACATTTACTTTAGTTAATTAGCAAGGGGAGGTAAATATTTTCTGTGCTGGAAGCCCTGTTCCACTGAATCTTTTCCAGCAACTGATTATTGTAAGTCAGGTGCAAGAGGTTAACAAATTGTTAGTAGTCTGAACAGAAACTGAGCAGGAAAAATTTCAGTTCAAGATTAACCTGAACTGGAAAGGAGCAACTTTCTTGACCTCCTGATGTAGCAACATCCCTGCTGACGCTACAATTTCCTAATCATTTTGATTTACTTGAGGGGAAATCTGATGTGAAGCAATCATAGGAAACCAGCATTTATAATCTTTCTTTTACTGTCAGTATACGATCTGTGTCTTTGCTACTTGTCTTTCCTGCAGAGGATCCCAAAACTAAACTTCATGAGTCCAGGGAGAGAGTGGTTCATTCTTCTGTAAGAAAAATAAGGCACCATAAAGAGAATCCAAAGCAGGTTGGGAAGCAGGATGTGGGAATCCAAGTGCCAAACCAATTTTCTACCCTACTCTTCCTGTACAGTTCAGCAAAGTGCTGGTCTTCTAGATACTTGCAAAAGACCTGCTTTTCTCCTTAAGGAGCAAAACAGGCAGATCCTGAGTAATTCAGCCCTCAAGAACACCATTTGCAAGAGCACATCTTCCTCAGCCAGGCAATATTCAGCTGTATTTTGTGCCAATGACCGTATACAAGTAGAGGTTAAATTCTTTCTTCTCCCCTGACCCCTCAGATCAGGAATATTACATAAATTTTCGGGACTGAGATTTCAGCAGCCTAGACCTGAGCTGGACTGCAAAAATGTGTTTTGCCAGGACAGGAAAGCATATGACTGAGACACTACACAGCTTTGCATCCCAATTATACCTTGCATAAGACTGATGATACTGTGGTCTCATAGTTTGGGTTTGCCAATTTTAATGTATTTAAAACTTTTTGTTGTGAAATAGAATTAGGAGCAAAAGCAGAGCAGGCCTAAAACTTAAATGGGGATAAAGAAAAACTTTATTAACAACACAAAGAAAAATAATAATAAATTCAGAATATATCTTCAGACCACTCCCACTTCTCCCTTTTTCACAGCTTAACAACATACAGACACACTTCAGTCAATTCCTTACTGAAATAATATTTTTCAGTTCAATTTAGGGAGAGGAGTTTCTTCTTGTTCAGCTATAGGGAACTTTTTCAAGGGAGGAAAAAAAATCAGTTCTCTCCTGAATTCACTTTTTTCATGAATAGCAGCCACCCAGAGATCTGCAATCATGAAACTCCTCCCATCTTCACAGCCTTCCGAGAGCTGTGCTTGTGGGCCATGTCAAAATCATGGGGTATTATGTTTAAGGATGAGCTGCTCAAAGGAAAAAGTTCTCTTCAGCTTTCTTCTCTCTGTTCATACTTCATTCACAGGAACAGAGAACCCCTTTTTCCCTCGGGGCAAAGGATCTTCCAAACACTTCACACCTCACCCCGCCCCCCATGTCTTTTTTCCATGATTTAAAGGAATTTTTTTCTGGTGTAGTACAGTCCACCCCTATAGCTTACAAAAAGATTTTTCAGCCAACCTTCACAGCGTCTCCTTATTCTCCCTCCATCTAAAACCTTAACTTTTGCTTCATTGACTTTGGTGTATCATTTCTGTTCTTTTTCCTCTCACCCAAGGAAGGATGGAAAGTCTGTAAGTCTTCTCTGAGCATTGGGATAGTTAAAATTTCATACAGAAGTTGTGAAGAAGTTGCAGGGGCTGGGCCAGGCCATGCTGGAGCTGTGTTAGGATCACGCTGGTGGGGGGGCGGACGAAAACTGCAAAGTCTGGTCAGAGGAGAAATCGGTGACAAGCCTTTGGCTCCATGGCTGCCCTCCGGTGTCAACTGCACCCAGCTCCAGCTGCGGGCTGGGGGTTGTTCCTTGGTTGGGCCTTGCCCAGCAAGCAAAGGCATGGAGGACTCCACCACAAAGGGGGAGCTGGGTGGGCTCGGCCACCCCACAGCTGCTCTGAGCCATTGGCAGGGCAGGGTCCCACTGAGCCATGGCAGTGGAGGAGGGCTAGGATCTTAACCATCGGCTTTTCTGTTTTTTTGGCTATTGGGGCCCCTGGTTGGAAATGGGGCCCAGCAGCCTCCCAAGCCTACCCTTGTCTGGCCCAGGCCGCATTGGAGGGGGGCTCGGGCCTGGTCATTGTCACCTTGTGAAAGGCCGGAGAGAGGTTTCCTAGGATTTACTTGCTTCAAATGTGATTCACAGAGCGAACTGACTTCTCCAATTGGTTTCTCAGGCTGTCAACAACTAAACCAGCCTCCCCAACTGGTCCCATCAATTCACAGAGGAAGTTCTCATAGAGATGCCTTCAAGGCATAACCAGCACACGTGGTATTACCAGGCCTTTATTATGACACCTGGGTGATTCATAACCAGAATATTCTCATAGAGAGTTTGGGGAGAAGAACATGTGAAGGTGAACGTTGTCTAGGAATACACTGCCTTGTGCTGCAGACAATAAGAGCTCTTAGCTTACTTGGAATTTGCTAAAGTTACAGTGTACTAGAGGACATGTATCATAGTTTATTCATTTTTTCCATACCAGAGAGGTCTCTCTCTGAGCAGAGCTTGGTCCATTTTCCATCTGGAAATATTCCCCTTTTAGAAGTCCATGACCTGGGAGGGTGGTTGTTCTCATTTCGGGGGAACTAAAAGAAAATCTCAATGAATTCCAAGGACTTAGCATCACTGCTTGTGTTGCATTATCCAGAATCAAAGAGCTTAATCACCATTTACACTAAAGCCTTTAGCACTGCTCAGGCAGAAAATTGTACTGTCTCCTGCTCTCATGTTCCTGCAGTCTTACATTGTCAAGACCTTTAAAATGCCTGGGAGAGGCACAAGGACACAAAGATGAGGCTTGCAGTTTTCACAAGCCTGTGTACGAAGGATAGCAGAGAAATCCAAAGCCCAGGTTCAGACCTTGCCTTTAGAGAGTTACATTGGCACTGTCCAGATACCAAAACTATTTCAGAAACAGTTTAACATGGAAATCTAGTTGGATAACTGACCTTGCTGGAAGATGTGACTCCATCATACATGGGACTGGCTCACATCTCTCTCCAAAATGCTATTCTTGAGGCATGCTTGTGCATTATGTCACAGAAATTATGTTGGGTTATTCAGTCCAAACTCAGGGCATGAGGGACCTCACACTCTAAGTATTAAGTCATAGAAAGATCACACAGTTATCCAGCATATTCAGATATGCAGCATGTAATTAACACATTAGAGGAGACTGAGAGCTGTGACTGGAAAGGTAATTGCTGGAGAGCCTGAAGAACAGAACTGTTCTTATCAGTCAGAAGTGTTAGTCCTGCTTGGAACTGGTAAAGGAAAATGAGTTAGAGGGCAGCAACTGTGTGTTTTGTGCAGGACTTGGCTGCACTGCCAGTCAAAGGAAAAACAGACTCGAGTTCATAAGCACTTCATGATCCCTAGCTTTGTTTTCCCTTCCCTCACCCTAATACCTTTGAAATTACCTTATTAATGCAAACCACTCATTCATTACACAGAGGTTTAGTACTTGCAGGAGTTTTAAAGAGGAGTGATAGTTACAAAATGGCATCTGCAGCTGATCTACATTTATTTATCCAACAGTGTTTTCAAGTCTCTTGCCTAAAATCCAGACACCCTCTCAGGGATTGCAGTATCTAAAGAATGCACACATGCAAGGCTTTCTGAAATTTTAATTGCAGAAAGATCATGAAGTTAAGACTGAAGGTTCACAGAGCAGCTCTAGTCCCTTCTCCCTGAGTGTATTATATTTTTAGAATAGGTTCTTTCATTACATAACCATGCAGAATGGGCAACTCAGCTTGCTGTTTGACATATAGAACCATCTCACATACTGAAAAGTGTTTCAACTCCTTTTCTGTCACCTCAGAAGAACTTCTTTGTTACCTTTACTACTTCTTTATTTATTTACTACTTTTTGGAATCATTAGGAGTGTTAATAATGTTCTGAGAAGCCCTACAGAACTAGCTACATGGGAGCTTGCATGTCTAAAGTAAGGACAAATATTCAACAAGGTGCTAAGTACATTCCTATCTTGAGCAGCAGTGGTAGACTCATTGATTAATACACTCATTTCAGTTTAGGTACATCTTTTAACAGTACCCAGGTGAATAACAGGACCCCACATACGAAGGAGGGAATTGATTCCAAGTTCTCCCAAATGTTGCAGTGGTATACAGAAGTCAATAAAGTAGGGTGTCATTAATCACTTTTAGAGCTGACAAAGTAATGTAAACAGCTGTTTTAAGATGAGTTTGATGAGTTCATGAAGAGTGAAAAACTAGGGGATAACATAAAAAACCACCAGATTTAGAGAGTCTGAAAATCTTACCCATCACTGTGGTCCTCTTTTCCTCTACAGTCATTTGGTTTATGCAGTGACTCAGTACTCTAGCAGCAGTTCGGGTGTTACTTACATGTCCCAGCAATTCTGGATCAGTCACCAGGGCTGATGATCTGTAAGAAATTCCAATAGCTATCATAAAAAATGTGAATCATTTTATGCTTCATACCAAACAAAGCAACTGTCTGCCTTTGCAGACAGCTTCAGTGTGCCTGACTGATTCACCTGCCAGGTATAAAAGATACAGAATAACTTGGGTGTGAAAAAGACATTTTGTTTTTCCACATGGTTAATGCATGTGCTCATCTGGGAAAGTACTCTGTCTCATCTTAAAATATTCCATACAGGAAAGAACATTAAAAACAACAAAAAACACAATGAGAAGGGATATTCTCTGTATTAGTTTCAGTGGGTAAGCCATCAGCTTTTATTAAAGCAAATCCCTGATATGGAGTGGAACTTAACAGAGTTTTGTTCCACATTTAGATTTTGAACCTTTTCTTCTCTATGTGAATGTAACAGTGTTTTAATCAAGCATGAAGTATAAATGCAATACAATAAACGTAAAGCCAGATTGGATCTAATTACAAACTCCCCACTTCCTCTCCTAGCTGTGGAGTATTCAGGTACTAGCTCTACCTCTCCTTTCCTTTAACATCTCTCAGTGTTAAAATGTCTTGTCCTCAAAGACATTCCTACACAAATGAAAATAAGGTAAATTGAATCATAGGGAATGCTAGTCTCCTAGGGAATTATATACTAATTTTATGCTACACTACATCTCAAGCACTAAACCAGGATTAATTTATAATAGTTGCTGATTTAAAATGTAAAAAAGACCAGACCTTACATTACAAAAAACAAATGAGCAAATGATTGATGCCAGCCAGATGCTGGAGCAAGTGTCTACCTCTCCCATTAACATATGCTGTCTCTGACTTGCCAGGAAGCTTTCCCTAATGACCCTGCTATTACAAAAAAGTGCTTAATTTATTCAGTCACTGACACTGTACTCTCAGGATCTATGGGACACATTCTTTACCTTCAGGATTCCTTGCAACATTTTCAGTGGTTAAGCACTGCATCATGGAAAATCTGTAGGCAGAGCTAAGATTCTGGATTTATGGCTTGCATGTAATGATGTGCTTTTGCCCAAAGCACTATGTGCTTAATCCTAGCCCAGCTGCTTCATTGCAACTCATTACCATAAATCATTGTGGAGGCAAATTTAATTTAAACATAATACACAACAAACACGTTACATATTACTCATTGCATGAGTTGCAAAGGGATGTCAACTTTTTGACTGTGTCATAGTCTCTCCTTGGCTGAGGAATTTGAGTCAGGAAGATTTTCCTGAAGGTAAATGCTAGCTAATAGAGTTAAGGATTATTGTGAAATCCTAGGCCACACAGAATGTAATTCAAGTAATGATCATAGATTTGTCTCTGTAAAATGTTTCTTTACACAGATAGAAACTCACTGGTTGCGCAGAATCCTGAGACTCTACAAAGGTCCACACAAACCTACATATTTCCACAAAAATACTGTATATACCAGTGTGACAGCTGTTGATGGAGCATTTGTGTGCAGGGTATTGGGGGAAATATTGATCAAACATCTCTCTTCTGATTATACTTCTGTGACTAATTTTTGCTTTTTTAATGATACTTTATTCCCTAACTCACTTAGGCCAATAGGCTGTTTGAGCAATCCAGAAAAGTCACAAAATGTGATTAGAATGTGGTAGCATAGAAATTTGCTTTCTTTACAGAAGAAAGGTAAAAAGAGAAATTCAGTGAGTGCTGGTAGAAGTGCCTCTTGGTTGAATTACAAAAGTATGATGTAATGCACCTTGGCTCTCCCTTCTGACTTGGGAGCAGTTCAGGCTGCTGTTCCTGCCTGCAAATATTCAGAGCAGGCAACATAAAGGCAAATGTGAGCTCATACCCAGGGAGAGATTTTGGCTGAGGTCAGGACAATGATAGAGGCTCCACTGCAGTGTTTACTTGTCAATCAGGGTAAATCAATCGTGGTGATTTGAGCTCTGGAACAGCAATCATGTCCAGATTATAACTCAAATAAGGTGAAAGCCTGTCTACCTCTTCCTGACTTTCCCCTCCCAAGCAATCTTATATATAAATTAAAATAAACACCAAAAGTAAACATGTCATCTGAAAAGCCTGTCTAACTGCCACATTGTAAGGCAGGAGCCTGTATCACCTTGGCCAGGAGTCTTCTTTAACAGATCCCATTTTTATTCATATGAATATTCCAGTGTCCTGTGGTTAAATCCAGAATAATTCTGGGGGAGTTTTTCCAGTGTTTACATTAGGAAAAGAATTCACACTGAGCAGTAAGTGCATTCCTTTAAAGTTTTGTTTAGCACTAGTTTAGCAGCTTTCCATATGCTTCTTCTTCACTATGAAAGCTGCACAGGACCAGTGTAAATCCATCTCAATGCTACTTTAAGACTAGCTTTAGGGTTCAGTAGTCCATAGATTCCACAGTGTGCCTTGCTGCTGAACACATTGCAGTTGGAGCTGTTAGTGCTTGTTGTGATACAAATGTTCACTACTATGAGAGGGAGCACAAAACAACCAGAGATTCAGGACTAGACAAGTTTTGTTAATCACAGATTAGAACTACTGACTTCCAGCTGAAAGGCTCCCTATGTTAGTAATTCCTCTCATTCCTCCTTTCTTTTTATAAAATGTTCCACTAATCTATTTTTTCACAGTGCTTCTGAAAACAGCTGCAAGTTTCCACTTTTCCAATGGAGCATGGTTAAGGGAGTTGGCTGCAGAAAACCTTCATCACCTTGGCCTTTGGTGAAATGAACAGCGCTGAGAAGCTGACTCTGGTGTTAGCTTCTTCAGACAATAAAGATAATATGCTGTCAAAAACTAGAAGCTCGGAAGGAACAAATGAAAGAGAAACAAGCCACAAAGGCTGTATGACAGACACACCGAACGTCCTGATGGGACAAAAGGACAGAATGTATGAACTGCAAATGGAGAAAATGGCTTTTTTTATTCATGACAGTTTCTGTGATGGATGACTAGAAGACATAAGTATTGCCTTAACTGCTCATTTCCTAAGACTTAAAAAAAGTGTTTATTATGTCAGAATCAGAAATAATGTATTGAACTTTATAGAAGCATTATATGAATCAATGGCACACACTTGCCCGTAATACTATATTCACCTCCAAAATGCAACAGAAGACTTAAGTAACAAAAAGAACAGAAAGTTTCTGTATGGGGGAGACTGAGGCTGTTGTGGTCAGAATGAAGATGCTTAAGAAAAATCAGGAAATTATTCAAAACCATTACACTATTACCAAATATTGAATGACTGCACAGAGACTGTCTAACTCTGCAGCATCAATTTTGAGTACCATGGACTTAATCCTATTGCTATCAGATATGTGCAGTGATTTTGAGGAATGTTAAGGGGGGAGGGGGGAATTTGGTCCAGATTAACATCAAACTAAAAAGGTGAGTAGTATGCTGTGAAGTCCAGTTTACATCTCAGAGAGAAGAAAAGAAGAACCCAGGCAGCCACTGAGGCAGTCACTGTAGCCAGGAATTTGGTGGCATATAGGAAGGAATTGAAAATTTCGTAGGGGAAGAAAATCCACGCAGAGGCAGAGGGGGTGATTGAGAGAATATGCTATGAGGTATATTGTGCTAGGCACAACTAATTCCTCAGCAATGGAGGGGAAAACGTGGAAGGACATAATTTCAAGTGACAGCCAGTAGTCAGTCTTGACTAGTGATATTGTAGCAGCTTTCCAGAAGCAATTAATAGGGGCAATATATTGGATACAAAGTATCAGAATAAGATTAACTAATTCTCTGTGTCATTTCTTAAAGTTTTGGGAATAAAAATTGCTTACAGAAGACAAAAGGAAGTAGAAGAAATGAGAAAAATTCACTTCTGAAGTGGACTGCTTATAATTTCTCTGGTTATTTTGAAAGAATTAAAATAAGCTAAAATTAAATACAGTGTGATAATTGTTGAAATTAGGTAGGTCAAATTCTTTGTGCAGTTACAACAGTTATTATTTTATTGTTCTCTTCTTGTTACTTTCTCCTGTGGTACAGGTATAACTGAATGTAAAATAAACGCATCCAGCAAACCTTGTTTCTTGTCACACTTCTCAGTAGAAGTTTAACAAACTTTAACAGGAGAAGGAAGAGTCACTGCAGGATGCATAGGGGAATATAAAGCCTCTTTTGGGACAGCTTACTGACAGCAATGGAACAAGTTCAGTTGTAAGTCAAAGGGGAATCCTTACTATAAAATAAAACAGTGTTCTACCACCCAAACACAGCTGAAAGAAACTGTTATATAGTACGTTGCATCATAACCAGAGAGCTTCTGTCACCCTCTCTGTAGAAACAGCCTTGAATATTGTGGTCCCAATTCTCTCATTTGTTATATGTGCACAATGATTTTTAAGGCTTTAATTTGGGGAGATTTGGCCGAAAATAAGATAAAATGGGTAACTTGATAATTTTGTGTCCTTTAGCACAAAATAAATTTGTTCACTGTTAAGCAGGTGCCTTTCAAATGCCTTCACAGTTTAGGAGACCATACAGTAGTCTAATCGTTGACAGTGAAGTCAGGCTGTAACCGTGGCAGCTGGGAGTGTAAACCTTCAATGTATGAAAACGCCCAGACTGATAAAGCAGATTGTTGTACAAGTCCATATGTGGTGTGCCTGTGTATACATTAAGCATTAAAGCATGGGGCTTTAGGCTGGGAGCAAGGCAGAGAACAGCCCAGCAAAACCTTCACCAGAGCACCTCTGGATAAGCTGCCAGCTGGATCCCAGCACTGCAGGCACCCTGAGGACACTGCTGTGAATAGGCTAAGGGCCACAGGGCAAGGAGGCAGACAGGATGGGGAGGGATAATCTAGCAAAGGAGCTTCACCCCATGCAGGCTGGCTCTGGCATAACACAGCAGTGATGTCCCTCAAGGGGAAAAGCACTAATGCCAGCCTGACCTTGGTCTAAACACTGAATTTGTTGCACAGAGAATAGCACAGAAGATGGCTCTTTTGCTCTAGTGAATGCAGAGTCTGGGGTCCAGGATCTGGCAGCACACCCATCTACAGAGAATGGGAAAGGAACAGTCTCCTTTTAATAATTTTTAGTCTGGCATTAGGTCAAGATTTTCTTTATCCTTTTCCAGGGAAACTGGAGCCTTCATTCCTTCCTTTCATTAAAATAAATGAATGTATGATTGATGATCCTGGAGCCTGATATCTTCCACGTGTTAAAAGATTAGTTATAGCAGTAGCTACTGCCAACAGCACACACTGATGTGTTGCAACCCTAATCTCTGGTGTCCTTTTCAAGGGCAAGAAGCTCATTTCCATGGCCTAGTCAGCCACTGGTCTCTTTAATTCTGTGAAGGTACAAGCACAGCAGTGATTTTTTAAAGACAGGTCTTCACCTACCAGGAATCAAGCTGTGACCCACCCACTCATCCCAGTGAAGCTGCTGAGTGAGCAGGGAGCAGTGACATAGTAATTTGCACAATGATAGGTGCAACAAAGCACAGGCAAAACTGAGGTGAAAATCCACAGAGTAATTAAAACCTTTCCTCTTACCATCCAGGCACACTGGTGTGCTCTGACCAGAGTGCCTTTTGGAGAGGGTACTGAACTGAATCTGAACAGAAAACCATTCTGAGCTGCTATTTTTTTCATCTCAGACCACACAGGAAACTATTATGATGATTTTGCTGAAGCTGAGCCAGGATGAGCAAACATTGACTTTTCTGGTTCAGAATAACAGAACAGGACTTGACAACTTCACCAGGGGCCTTTCTGCATGGGAACAACTTGTTTCTAGCAAACCCTGAACCTCACAGCTTTAGGCATTCATCAGCTTTTCCATCTGTTTTGCCCAAATGTGCACTGTGATGCCGCTTTGCTCTGCAGACATTAGCAGAAACTCCAGCAGCTGCAGTTCCCAGCAGCAACTTTTTGCCTGCCTGAACTGATGCTCCTTACTGGAGAAACATGACATTTTTTTTATTCCTCTGCCTGAAATATCCTGTAACACTGTTGAGATCCTTCTGTGTCTGTTCCTTCCAGTTGAAGCACCTAGGTAAAACTTTGACTACAGGTTAGATCCCAGATATAGATATGTATGTTCCTGCACTGTACAAGCATAGGTTAATCAGAGAAGGCAGAGAAGCCCTTAGTCCTTTGATACTTGTGAGCCAGATTTTCCTTGCCCTGTCAAAATACTGTAATTACCTACTGTTGTGTGACAGCTTAACTCCAATTTTTTCTGGTCAAAAAGGTGGATTTAGAAAGGTACAGAGGAACAGTACAGAGGAACAATGTAAGTAGTACTGCAGCCCTAGCAGAGAAGCAGATGGATAAAATCTTCCCTATCTTGAGGTCCGACATGTAAAGCCATCCTCATTGCAATGATGGCCCCCAACCTTTATTGACACACTGATACCACCAGTGCCAAACAACCTCTCTGTGAACATCATGCTATTTTGCCACACACATACAGTGTCATCCTTACCCTGAGATCCACAGCAGCCCCACTGTGGCCACACAACTTCCTGGGCTTGCCTTCATCCAGCCAAACAGAATTTCTGATGATGAAGAGGACTAGAGGACCACAGTAAACCACAGGATGGAATCTATCCAGATCTCTTAAATGAGAATTATCCTTATATTCCCTATTTGCTTAGACCTGTGACTTCTGTATGCCAGGAGATACTGCAGTCACCAGTGAGCCATCACTGGGAAGTCACCATAAACGGTGGAGTTTTACACTGGAATGGGTAATAGTTCATAAGGGTTGCAAGAGTTGAAAGTTCTGGAAATGAAGCAACTTATAAATGGCTTGAAGCAACTCTGAATGGCTTAGTCTCAGATGTATCTCCCAATTAACTACTCTTGGGGTATTTCTTTCTCACTGCCCTGCACACATAGGTCTTCTTTTAAGAAATACCCATCTCTTCAACTCAACTTTATTTTATAATGAGAATAAAACAAAAGCACAAAGCTGGAGGCTGTGTGCAACTGGAAAGATCAAAAACTATGACATTTATTTTCGGAATTTTTTCGTATATAATGAACTTCAAATTCAGTAGAGTACCAGCTTGCAACAACTATGGCCTTTACCAGCAAGAGCTGAGAAAGAACAATGACAAAATTAGTAAAAAATGTGGAACTCCTAGAGACAGAGCTTCTGGCACAGCAGGTCAACATAAACAAGTGTGCTGTATATAGGACTGGTCTTTGGGTGAATACACAGATGTTAAAGATGACCTCAAACAAAACCCCTGTTCAGATACACAAAAAAATATGTAGGACAGCTGTATGGTTTGAAGCCTGGGCTGGATGACAGTAGCTTCCAGTTTCCCTTTTTCCCATTTCAGTTTATACCGACAGCCCCCAGCCTTTGTTGGCACACAGGCAGTGATAGTGAGGGAGTTATGATCTGCTGGGAAATCATGCACGACTTTCTTTGTCAGCCAGTCATGCCAGAGGTCCTGGGGACAGCCCCTTGTCTCAGGCTGTGTGCTCCTCACAGCAGAGGCTGTGTCTTGCTTTGGGCACATGCACACCTCAGTGGGATTTGTCACCCAAAGTGGGCAGCCATGAAACATTTCCACACTCCACCATAGCATGTTCTCCTGTCCCACTCTAAGTATTAATGGACTCCCCAGATTTAAAGTATTAAACTTTGAAACTGAAAAGGAGAGGCTTTTCAATACTTTAGCTCTGGACCTTTTCTATGTTTATGGCCCAATGTCTCCTATATTCTGATGCAGTATTTTACTGTAAAAGTATTAGATATGTATATCTACATTAGATCAGGGAGGACTGGAGAGATTTATGCAATGTGTATTCTCACATTGACACAAAATGTTTTTTTACGGGGAGGGGGGTTGGGGGAAGAAAGTATGTGTTCTGCACTTTAGAATCAATAAAGTTGTTAACAGGGAGGAATTTAAAATATGTCCCTTTAACACATGGTGGTTCCACAGAATCAAAATGCTTTTGAATTTACTTCAAAAATTTATGGTTTACTCTGGACAAAAATCCTTAAATAATATGATATTATGACAAATCATTAATATTGGGCAACCCCCTACCCCCTTGAGATTAGTTGGCTAGAGCATGGTCCTATTGTTGCCAAGATTGTGAATTTGATCTCTTTACGAGCAATTCATTTAAGAGCCAGACTTGATGTTCACTGTGGGTCCCTTGCAACTCAGAATGTTCTGTGATCCTAATGGAAATGCTTATCTTTTAAAGAAAATTTTCCAAGAGTTCTCCTCTAGGTTTCATTAAGGAAAAGTTAAGATGGCTCTCAAAATCTTTCTTAATAAAAATTATCCAGAAATAGCAGACTTCAAGAAGACAAATTTGCTATCATATAATACACTTCAGCTTCAGGAATAATTTAATTTTGGAGAAGACAGGCATGAACCAGCTTATACAAGTTTTGCTCCCTGGATCCTGGATGTCATATCATTTGCTGTGTTTCTGTGAGAGCTGAAAGAAATTGGGTCCAATTTACATCTTTAAAGATCCCCGCAAATTTTTTCTGATTAATTGAATGAATTTGATTTATTCATTCTTCTTTCTGCAAATCTAAAAAAATAGCTGAATTTGAACAAAATTTATTCTGTCAGTTCTGAGAAGGAGCACACAACTATCAAGACAAGGACTAGGTAAATGCTATACTCTACCTTTTCTTGGGGCAGGAGAAGGTGTTGGCATTTTTACAAAATAGTTTCATTCACTTTGCCTAAAAACTGTAAGAAAGATAGGTACTTGGTATATTGACTTTGTAAGTCATTTGACTCTTTCCCCCTGCTTTCTCCCACTTTGGTGAACTTAATTTCCACTCTATGAAAGTGGAAATTTGTGCAAACCCCTGCATAAGTGATAACATGGTGGCGAAACAAATAAAGCCTGGTTGACTTCTGTCTCTCCTTCATAAAGGCATTACTTTGGACCTTTTTTCTCTTCTTAGTTGCACAAGATTTGTAGGAAAATAATTATCTTTGAGATTTCCATTAGGTCCAAAAGTTTACTTGGTGAAGATGGAAGTCAGGGTTAGGAAAGATAAACTACCAACTTGGCTGAAAAAAAAAACAACAACCTCCTTTTACATCATATTAAGAAAACATTATACTCAAGAATTTTTGCCAGAAAAAAAACAGAGTGAGTGAGGGTGGGTTAAAAGCAACTTATCCATTGTTTAAGAAGTGAGAACAAGATGATGAGGACCCCCACATTCATCCTGGTTTATTTATGTAATTTTTGTCATGGACACATATACTGCTGATATTAATCTCAAAATCAGTATTCTTCCTCACAGACTTGTCTCATTCAGCTGAAGACTTTTTGAAGAGATTAGCAAGTTAGCTCTAAATGTTTCACCCAAAGCAGAAATTCACTGTGAAGATGCCATTCTTAGTTCTGCAACCTCTTCATGATTTCAAAACAAATTATTTCTATTTATTTCAGGGCAAGTGAAGGCAATAAAACCTAAGGATGTGGTGATGTCTTCCTGTATGATTCAAAACTAGCTACACTTCTTTATTCCAACCAAAATATTTCAAGCCACTGGAATGTATTGTAGTTTGGCTCCTTTGTACATTTGGGGTCAAAAATAGCCAAGATACTTCATTTTTTAAATAGTCTTCTATATTGTTGAGCTGATTACTTTTCCTCCTAATAAAAAGTTAATTAAAGTCTGTGGCATACACTTGAATTCATTTCATTACACAGCACATGATGCACAGCTCTATCACAAAAAATCCCTCAGTTCTTTCAGTTCCATTTTTTTTCTTTTCTCTGTTTTCATTAGCAAGGGAAATTTCATTATGTAAATATGCGTCACGATAAATTCTGCACTCAGTCCTTCCCACTGTTCTCCATCCAACCACATTAATCTAAAAGACACGTCCCTGTTCCACAAGGATGTTCCTTTCCAGCAAGCCAAACCTTCTGCTTTGGCACATGCACACTAGAAAACTGGGTGATGAAGCCTAGAGCTGTTCTCTGATCTCATATAACTTGATGCTTTGGGATATGCTCCCAAGAAACTCACTTGGCAGAAAAGGGACATTTTGTACCTCTGCCACATCCAAGGCTGATTCTCTCCCTCTGACCTGAATCAAAGAAGGACTCCATATCATAGGGAGGTGCGGCCCAAAGTCCATTCAACTCATGGCTGCTGTCAAAATGTCACAAAACATTTTTGGCATAATTTCCAACCTTCATGCTGTACCTAAGAGTAAGTAGGAACAGAGCAACAAATTTCACTGAATGCATTGGCCCAATTCTCTACAAATATGTGCAAGAGACCTTTTTTCAGTGGAAGATTCATCACTCAACAGAGCAAAAATTTACAATCCTCAGGGTACAGCACAGAGAAATGAGTGTGCAAAAGAAATAAAATATCTGTCTAACTGACATCTGCCAGCATTAGTGTCATAATTGAAGTCCCATGATCAGTTTATAGTGTGACCTTCATCTTTCTCAACCTCAGACCTCTAAGTTTGTAAGTCATAAACTTAAGAGAAAGAGAATTATTTCTAAGAGCTCAAGATATTTTTCAGAGAAAGCTGATGCGTGCTGAGATGATATAAATGTGGGGATCAATTTAGGCAGCAATAGAGTGGGACAGTTCTGAGAAGAAAAATCTCAATCAAAAAAGGTGAAAAATCAGAAAAGGTGAATTTCTGGAAGAGCAGTGATACGTTCTAATACTTTCAAAACTAGAAGAAGGAAAATAGAAGTAAGTTCCTTTCTTTTTTTCTCAGTAAACCCATAATAGGTCAATCAGTACAAAAGGTGGGGGAGGGAGAAAGAGAAAGATCATCTGGTTCTTCATGAGCTGTGCACTACATACTCTTCCAGTTACTGTCAGTTCCTAGCTCTTCAAAGGATTTAGTATTTTCTTTTTCACCCCTTCCAAAGCAGAACAATAAGGACTGTAGAGACCAAAATTATTCAACTACATAGTACAGTTTCCTCAATAAAAAACAGCTGGTACTGCACAAAACAACAGCACAGCCATGGGCTAGCTTGCTGTTTGCAGTCCTGTGCTCCCAACATTATGAACCATATTGCTTTGTTTAAGCAGAATGCAACTCAGCATGAGCCACAAGATGAGAAAAAAATAGATAATGAAGACACAGGACCCTGCAACCTTTTGCTGAGTTTTAATTCCAACGTGAACAGTTGCACAGACTTAATTAGGAAAGGACAAAGCACTGCTGCTAGAGAGACAGCTGACACAAAATGTTCCAAGGTGCTTTGGACAGAGGTCAGTTAAAAACTCTGTCTTGCATAAACACCATAAATGCAAATTTCGTCATTCTTATAGTCAGATTTTCTGCAAGAACACATGTGCTTTTAGTCATCTATTTGTTCACATCCTCAAGTGCAATAGATACCTCATTTGGCTAGGAGACCCTAAACTAAACAACAGCTTTGGGGGTCAAATCAATCTTATTTCCTTATTTTTCTTACAATTACCCTTTTCACAAAGATATTTCTACATTTCTTCTTTAAGATAACTACTTATGTTCTTGAGAAAAAAAGAAGTTCCAGATAGCTGAAAGATTAGCAGAGAGAAAGATGAAACTTGGTGGGCTGGGAAAGGTTCTCTAAACCCTGAATAAAACGTAATTTTTAATGGAGGCTAAGCAAACTTATCTTGAATATGGAGATGAAAAATGATGAAAATACAGGAACACTTGAGTAAACAGTGATGTCATCAAATGGTCACATTTGTGATATGTGCCACGTGTCATTCTGAGGCCACAGCTGGTCATGAGATCAAATAAATCCAAATTAAACCTGAAGGTCACTTATCCTTGTTTCTGCAGCAAGAGAACTATTGCAAGGAGAGACTATCACAAGAGTGTTTTACATGTGTAGCCATCCAGCCACTAATTATGGATACTTCCACAAATAGCTAGCTACATTGCCCTGCAGTGACTGGCAAAGGAGAGAGCTTGCTCTGCAGAATGGCTGCAACTTGGCATCACAGTGTCAACAGTTGGTGTTTCTCTGAGTAGAAAGACAGCCTTCTGATTGTGAGTGATATTCCAGTTCTCTTAGAAACTACAAGAAATCGCCTCTGCTGATGGCACCAGACTCTGACCCAGGTGGCTGCATTCCACCTTCTGTGGATAGTCCGGCCTCAAGTCCCTAGTCATCTAAACCACCACAGTTCGGGATTCAGCTAAAATGTTTCAGTTTATTCTTATCTCTGTTATGAGAGGTAGGTTTACTTTGATGTCAGAAAACCTCATAAATTTTGGTTTTGTTCTGCTAGTTAAGGCATGGGATGGCTCATAGCAGTGTTCCTTTATGACTAAACCTCAGTGGTTAGGTAACATTCCATTCTTAGATAATTTCTATTTATAAGACACAGATGAAACTGGCAATGGCCTTTTACCTTTAAATGATGTTAATTTTTCAACTGATCTCGTAAAAAAGTATTTGAGGATCTGCATTTCTGATGTTCTGAAATGGAGTCTATACAGTCTCTGGTTTTTACATTAAACTTACCAAGAATATCAAGCAGTAGAGAGTACGATAAGGTTTTTTTTCCTTTGCTTTTAAAAAAATACTCTAGTGATTTATTCTTTGTGATTTGCTGCAATGTACCAAATCCTGCTGCAGTCTTACCTGAGTGCAAGCTTACTCCAAAGAAACACACCAAGATTCAATTATCCAGTATAAAAGCAGAAAAGCTTACAACAGCAAAGTTTATAATAGCAAATGTTATAAAGTTTTTAAAACAAATGCAAGAGGTGAGGGGAAAATCCTTCTGAGGCAGAAGTTCAGTGTAGTCAGCAGAATTATGCCATGAAACTGTATCATATTTAGAAAAGTTGCCTTATTCAGTGAGATGCTTCCCAGCATATCCAGTGGAAAAGTTGTTTTTGATAGGTTTTAATCAGTGAAGTCATCTTTCGTGTGGCAGGCCCTCAGGACTTTGGTCAGCCACAGTCTTGAAACCCACACTTTCCTATGGCTAGATGATACAAATACCAAGTTTTCAAAAAGAGAAAAGTGGAGGCAAGCTCTAGGAGCAGGGCTTAAATTTTCTATAAATATTCACCTAAATATAGTGCAGCTATTTCTAAAACACAGAACACAGATTTCAACAAATAGATGCAAGAACTAGAAAATCATTGGACCAAATGTTCTAAAGAATTGTGACTTGGCAAAACTTTTGTTTTGTCATTTCCTCCAGCTCTTAAAAAACTATCTCCAGCTTCTTAAAGATAATTTCTCTACTTCTTGACAGGGTCGTTCACTGTTGACACAGGCCACCACAGAAATGCCTATAAATACTCACATGTTTAGCATACATGGACAGGTTTACATCTGTAGAGCTCAACATGGTCAGCAAAAGGAAGGAAAGAACAGATATTCATCATCTAAATAAAGAAGATCCTTATCACACAGCAGACTTTTACATCAAGGCAATAAATTTTACTGCAGCTAGCTCAAACCTCTGCTGAACACAATCCCTTATGAGAGCAGGCCTCTTTGTGTAGCAAAACTCGGTTTATCACAGGGAAGGGCACTGCAGTCTGGCCAAGAGCAACTAGTCTAAACTGACACAAATCTGTAGCAAAGACAGGTAGATGGACCCTTGAGATTGGCAGCAAAGACTCCCTAGGCCTAAGAAAGATTTTAAACTGAGAATTTGAATGAACATACAATTGGCTGTTGAACAAAGAAAACAGTTAAATAAAAAGAGCAGATTACACTGTGATGTTCCGCATGGTGCAATCACCTATCCTTCCCACTGTAACAGAGAATTGAGTAGACTACAGCGAATGTGAAAGCAGTTTAAAAAGTACTGAAATTGGGGTTTTTTTCTCTCTTATCTTTACTGCTTTTGTCTCTCTGCAGAATCAGGTTTGGTGAATCTTTGGACCTAGCTGGATTTCTGTTGAAGGAGTTAGGAACACAGATAACTCTTCCTTGCATAGGTCCTGTTTAACTGGGGAGAGGAATAGTGAAAACTACTCTATGTTTCTTCCAACAGAAATATCTTCCTAATGCCTCACTTATTCACCATGAGTACATAACTTTCCTTTGGTGTCCATCCCTGCTTAGACTATCTGTTTATCATACCCTTTCCGCAGCTGTGGCATCACCAGGAAACTGAACTTTCTCCTCACACCTGGAAACTGAATAGAATAAATTCCAAAAGTCTACTTTTCTTCAGTGGTTGACCTGGCTGAAAGACAGCTAAACTGGTACCAGGCATAACCTTGAATCATGACATGGAGTTATTCAGTCAACATACTGTGACAAGAAGCATATATATATCCCTATATATACCATTGGTTTTAGTTCACAGGCCTTTTCAACTTTCTTGCTCTTATATAAGTAACAGTAAGAATTACCACTTTACCCTCACAGACTTCATATCCTTATCCACCCTCCAGGAAAACAAAGCCATCCAAAGAGTAAAAAGAGAACTGCAAGAAACATTAACTTCTACAGAATGCAAAGCACTGGACTGCCTAACTTTGCTTAAACTTACTCATGTTATTTAGCACCAGCTGGGGCCAATATTTTTTTGTGGAGCATTTGGGAAGGAGTTGGCATTCATAAGATCTGTCACTATAAGATACAGAAGGACTGAAGATTATAAATTGTGGTAATGGAATGATAACTGGTCTATTCTGTTTTATCCCAACAGGGGATAGTCTAGCTCTCAGATGATTTGGTTCTTGCTTCCCAGTCAGCATTCTTTATTTCCAGATTTTCACAGGAGGAGCCTTCTTTGGATGAAGTGCAGTGTCCCCACTGTTTGGTAGCCTACAGCTGGCTATGGTTAGAAGCTAGAACAGAGGGTGACCACAGTGACCACACTGTGAACTAAGGTGTGAACTGCATAGGGTAGGGCTGTAGCAACACAGAGTGGAGGAGTCAGATCAGCTCAGGCTACAAAGCAGGCACGTGGCAAATGAGCCTGCTAGAATTGAAATATGTCAGTCTACTATATAGACATGGGTAGGACTCAAGGCAGACCAAATTAATGCTGAAGTGCCACCCTTTCTTCATCTGCAAAATGGACAGATTAACACATTGGTACTTTGCAATGGGGTTACCAGAATTAATGCATTAGTGATCAGCTGGTGCAGAAATTTTGTCTTTCCTGCAGCTAAATAGCAGCAGCCAGTGAGTGTCCTGTAGACTGACTATCTAGCCAGTGCCAGATGCTGGAAGGGACAAGATTGGGGATAGAGAAGAGGAGTTTCTCTTGCATTGTAATTTCTTTAGATCTATCATTTTCTTAGTCATGTCAGGCAAGTTTGGCCAGTGATATATTGGGAGTTGAAAGGCTGTGGGTTTTATCTCCATTGTGTCTGTTTTGGCATACAGGGATAATGAGTTTCACTAACCAAAAGTACATGTATTCATTCACATCAGCTGCTGTTGACCATGGGACTCTAACTGATTTCTTCATGCTCTTTTTTTGGAAGCTTTCTAACAGAGATGAGGAAAATTAGGTGACTCTTAGCAAGTGTTTTAAAAATTGTCCCCTCTCCTCTCACTGGCCCAAATAAAACAGCAAAAACTTATATTTTGCCTAAGTGCTCAAACAGGTTTGATTTTGCTCAAATGTTATGAAGGAACTCCATCACAACAGAAATAGAATTAGTTTACATTCTTGCCTTTTTAATAAGGCATTGAAAATATTAACACTACAAAATATTAACATTGAAAATATTAACACTTGAAAATATTAACATTGAAAATATCAACATTAATATTAAATGTTCTTCCTGAGTATCATTTAATGTCAACATCTGATCATTTGAGCTAAGTGCAATGCTGACTTTAAAAGCAAGTTACAGCCTGAAAAGTGACTCCATGGAAGTAATACTGATATACTTTATGTTCATTCTTATCTCTAACAGACAAGATAAAGGTTGAAGGAGCTTATTCTTAATCTTTTGGTTTCCAGCATTATAGAATTAAAAATATTGGAAATTCTACAAGAAATAAACTAGAAGAGACCAGTTGACAGCCTGATAAAGGTGGCAAACAAACGCTAGCTAACTCATTTTGCTCTAGCAGGAGTGGCTGAACGCCACTAAAAGAAGAAAAACGTGTCACTAAAAGAAGAAGAAAAACAACTCAGTAGCTCAAATTTCTCCTGATCAAGTCAAAATCTGCAAATCCACAAAATTTCATTTCTGTCAGTACCACCTTCCACAGTTAACTGATGTTAAGAAGAATACATTTCAAGCAGTTTTAGAAGCACTGCCTTTCACCTTTACTCATCACCTTTTTTGTTTGCTTGTTTGTTTATTTGTTTATTTCACTTAGTTTTTGTTTGTTCGCTTAGGTTTTTGACAGTGGAAGTCATGACAAGCAATCTTTGTTCTGTGTAGTTTGCCGCTGTATTTGAAGTACCATCATACCCAGCTTGGGGTTATATTTGATGCCACCCTTTCAAGGAGAAAAAGAGTATACACATGTTTTCAGATGAAAGGATTTCCCACTCACCACTAAACAAAGAAGCAATGAAAAGATACAAGGTCTTTTTTTTCTTTTTACCACTACCACTCACACCCCTCCCCAGAAGAAAGCACATCCGGCACAAACAGCATAATATATAAGACAGTTTAGGGAATGGCTTTTATTTCATTAGTTAGGAAGATGAGAGCTATTTGCAAGTACTTTGAAGATGACCTGATCACTACCAGAGATCATCTTTGCTTCCTTTTACTGGGTAAAATAGCAAAGGCATGGAAATGAAAATATTTTGTCAGGATGCTTCATAAAATAACGGAATTACTGAGAAAGCACTGTTAAATATTTTTAAGCTAGGACCAGATAATTAAACAATTAAAGGTTGCAGATCTTGCCCTAAATATAGGGTCAGGTGCTGACAGACTCTTTTATTTGGTAAGCTTCTGTGGCTAGACAGAAAGCAAGCTACACGCGTGATCACAAGCCCTCAAAAAACAGCCCCATGTAAAGGACTTTTAAAAAGAAAAACCAAACAGGGAGCCATTCAGTTTTCAAATTGGACGGGAATAAATTCTCTTACATTTGAACACTTTTTTCCCTGTCAAAAGCAACAAGATGAAAATGAAAAAGGTCTAAACCAGCTATTTCAGACACGCATAGTGCAGACCCAGCATCCTATGTGAGATCGAAAGTATGACTCCACAGGATACTTCCTTGAAAGGTGGCTGGAAAACAGGATGAGAAAACCCAAGACCACATTACACAATTTGACAAAAACAACTGTGATCTTTTAAAATGACAGTTTTCAAGAGAGAAGAGAAGGTAACAACAACCCAAGCTCCCATATGAGTGAGTCAAATTATCCATGCCTTAGTGTTCTGCTTAAACAGAGGACCTTGGAGGTAGATGATAGGAAATACTCAACAAATACAAGTGTGGGTCTGCAATAATTCAGCTCTCTGATGGAAAGAATGGAAAAACAAAATACCAGCTGCACTGAAAAGACTATCCTACATATATGGGTAACAATTATGGATGCCTTAGCACCCTATGGAAGCAGAAATTAAGACTGTATAGAAAGTGATTTTCTTATCCCATTCATCAATGCCTTGGGTGAAGGGGCAGATGCCTCCCCTGCAGGTTCACTGATGACCCAAAGTGGAGGAGTGGCCAGAGGGCTGTGCCTAGAGGGCTGTGCGGCCCTTCAGAAGGGCCTGGAGGGCAGAGAGGAACCTCCTGAAATTCAACAAATGCAAATGCAGGTTCCTGCACATTAAAAGAGGGTGTCAAGAGGATGGACCCAGGCTCTTCTTGGTAATGCCAAGCAAAAGGAAAATAGACAATGAAAAGAAACTGACACACAGAAAATTTCACCTGAACATGAGTAAGCACTTCTCTATTGTGCAGGTGACCAAGCACTGGAACAGGTTGCCCAGAGAGATTGTGGAGTCTCCCTCACTGGAGGTTCCAGACCTGTCTGGATGCAATCCTGTGCCATGGGCTCAGGGATGACCCTGCTCGAGCAGGGAAGCTGGACCAGATGACCCACTGCAGACCCTTCCAAACTTACACAGACTCTTATTCTGAGATTAACAACTTCAAAGTACTTTCAATTTTAATAAACAGTCAAAGGACTGAATGCTATTCATGCACCATAATTAATGTTAAAATTTTTTCTCTCTGAATCACCAAAAAATTTCATTTTAATATCCTTCAAGTACTTCAATGAGATTTTCAAGTGCAGGTTAAAAATGGTATCTTGCTTACCTTTTCAAAAACAAGTTACTTTGTGTCTGAAAATCCTATTTTTAGTCTTGAAGACTGCATTTTCAATGCAATGAATTCCTGTGAGTCAGGAATAGTTTAAAGTGACTCTCTTCAAGTTCCTACAAGAACTTACGGGTTTTCCAACAAACCAAAACCTTTAAACCAGGGCTGCTCTGGAAAAATGCAGTTCCTTCCCATCATCATCATAATAATCCATACCACCCTTTATAAACAAGACCATCCTCAGATAAAAGTATATTGCCCTTTCTATTTAAGCAAGATCTGAGTGAAATAAAGGGTTCTAGTGTAGCCCTATTTCTGATTTGTTTATCTAAGCATGTCATATGCTCTCCAGGGCCACAACTAAGCCCCAGTATGGTGTCACAGAGTCACAGAATATGCTGAGTTGGAAGGGACCCTCAAGGATCATCAAAGGCCAACTCCTGACCCTAGACAGGACACCCCAAGAGTCACACCATGCGCCTGACAACATTGCCCAATCACTTCTTGAACTATTCCAGGCTTGGTGCTGTGACCACTTCCCAGGGGAGCCTGTTGCAGTGCCCGACCACCTTCTGGCGGATGAACCCTTTCCTGATATACAACCTAAACCTCCCCTAACACAACTTCTGGCCACTCCCTCAAGTCCTGTCACTGATCACTGCAGAGAAGAGATGAATGACTGCCCCTGCACTCACCCTCACAAGGAAGCTGTAACTGCAGTGAGGTCTCCCTTCAGTCTCCTTCAGGCTGAACAGACCAAGTGTCCTCAGCCACTCCTCACAGGGCTCCCCATCAAGGCCCTTCTCCATCTTGCATTGTGGCACCCAGAACTACTCCCAGCACTCGAGGTGAGGCTGCCCCAGCTCAGAGCAGAGCAGAGCAGAGCAGGACAATCCCCTCCCTTGCCTGGCTGTGATGCTGTGCCCAATGCCCCCCAGTACAGGGTTGGCCCTCCTGGCTCCAGGCCACTGCTGACTCAGGTTCAACTTTCCATTGACCAAAACCCCCAGGTCCCTTTCCATGGTGCTGTTCTGGCCTTCTTTCTGTGCAGCTCACTGAACAGAGATCTTTCTGCGCGGTCTTTTGTGCTGGGCCTTGAAAACCTGACCAATCTGCCCAAATGCTAATAATTCCATGGTGTTTTTCTGTGTTACCAGGGTTGTCCTTAAACAAAATCTCACTTCATTTTCCCCTTTTAGGCAGAAAGCCCAGAGCTAATTGAATACATTCTCTCTCTTCTTCAGTGATTAAATGCAATGCTGATGTGTGCATATAATGTGGGAATCACATTAATCATAGGCACACAGATTTCAAAGCCAAAAGTGCTGGTTGTGATGACCTAGTCTAATCCGTAGTGTAACACCAGGCATAGAATTTCTGCCAGTGATTCCTGCCTCAAGCCCATGATTTTGCACCTCAGTTCCCATCTGTATAAACTGAGCTGCAGCTTCCAGACACAGGGTTTATTATGCCTCTCTCTGCTGCATAAAAGAGTTCTTTGTTCACAGAAACCTTCTACCCCACTAAAGTCTTGTGGGTTTTGACCAAACCACCTCTTCACCTTCTCTTTGCTAAAATGAATAGATTAAGGCTTTTATATCTCTACCCCCAAGGTAAGGTTTCCAGGCTTTGAATCATTCTGCAAAAAGACCACATAGACCTACACTCTTGGTATCTCACAAAAATCTCAAAGATATTAAGGTCCTGCAGTGCAGGCTTTTCAAAGATCACGTAGTTAATCATACAGAAGTTAGTAATTTCAGCCTTCCGGTTGGGTCCACAGCCTTTGCCTTGTCCCCGAGCATGTGTCATGTTTTCAGCTGTCATCACCTGGTATTTCTCAGTTTTCCAATAGAATATTCCTTTGCACAAAGTAAGTTTAAATGGGTCTTAACAGCTGCACATATGCAGGGCTGTGGGTCCATATTCACAGCAAGAGCGCAGAAACTCTGTACTTACTCATAATAAGCACAGAAAGAAAGATTAGTAAAGATCAGCTAGAAAGATTTAAGCAATTAGGTAGAGTATCATACAAAGTCTTGGCTGTTCTGGTTTAGACTTAGACTTTTAGTTTGGACTGCTACTGCTGACTTGGTCCTTTAAAAACCAAACTTGGCTGAAAGAACTGCTCCCAGTAATTTCTGTCACCCTGCTTGACCTGCCATACTTGTACCCCTGTTAAAAGACAGCTCTTCAAATGTGATGTCCCTATAATTACTAGCAAAAATGCATGTAATCCATGTCAAACTAGCCCTAAATTTCATGGCAAGATTCCCAGGTTTTGTGGAAATCTCACGTGACAGGGAGATCTCAAGAAGTTCACAAATCTGAAAAGTACTAACATTGTAAAGGGATTCATGAAGAAATTAATAAATAATACGGAATTCCCTTTGTACTGATATTTCAGTGTCTGTCTTGGACAGATAAATACAGATATATGCATACATAACTCCAGATTCCAAAATCCTTGCACATAATTGTATTGTAGAAATCACTGGTTTTAAGATAGCAAGTGAGATTTAGAAGTTTAACAGAGGTGCTTAAATGTCATGTAATCCTTTTAGATGCTTAGGATATTCAGTGATCTGTAAGAGGTCTCTAATACCACAGGGAAGCCAGCAACAGAACAGTTAGATAAATTTCTGTACTCAAGCTAATGAGAATTGAAAGCTCACTTTACAGAATAAATTTCAAGTGTTTGCTTTCCAGTGTTTTTTCAGGTTTTTTTTTTTTTACCAACGTCAGTTATGGTTTCCATATTTTTTTAATAAATGAAAAAAATATTCACTCTAATCCCCTTTTCAATATGCATCTGCTTTTACCTGTTTGTTTATATTTTTGTATTTTTTAAAACTGGGAGCAGGAGGAGAACCTTGGCAAGTGCAGTAAGAAAAACATTAAAATTCTTCACTAAAATCAGGGTTTAAAAAAAATAAAAATTCCAACAGAATGTATTGGTATGAAATAATGGTCTTTTTTTCATTTTTTCATTAAAAATCAATAGGCTGTAAATACAGCAAGTCATACATTTTTAAGCTGTTATTTTGGGCTATCTGTAGACTCCAAAAATGTTTTAAGATTCTTTTCACAGACAGTAAGACTAGACATGTTTCTTTTCCTTTTCTATAAATACTGGAGTCTCAAGCCCCTTTCCATGGTAATAGATGGTCTAAATTTTTGACATACATTTGGCACTATTCATATTTACTGTAAGCATAATGTTACTATTTTCATGCAAAAGTCTGAGACACACAGCTCATTGCCAGACTCCATACTGAGTGTGAGGTAATGCCTCTATCCACTGATTGAGGAGAAACCGAGGAACCAGAGACCTGCTTTTTCAGCAGAGTTGAACTGGTGTTTTCATTTTCAACATGCTTTGCACTAAACATCTCTAAAGCCATTTCACTCATTCTGATCTTGTGATTTCTGCCATTGGCAAGTAGAAGCAGAACCCAGCAGAGCAAAGTGATGTAGGATTAGGGTATTGTTTCAAAAGCAACATCTAAATGTGACAGCTGCTCCATTGTCTGGCTCTTTAAACCAAGCTTAGGATTTTCCTTATGGGGCACTGCTCCAGCAAAATAAATAAATGGGCTGTAGTCTAAACTCCAAAGCTCTCTATAAGATGTTATTTTGTTACAGGCTCAACAATAATAGAAGAGACATCACATTATGGCAGATATACACTACTGCAGTTTTGGACAGATCAAAGCTTGCCTTGTCTGCACTAACTTTGGATAGGTCCAATATGGCTTGAGCTAGCTTGGTCTAATATGCAGTAGGGAGAAATGGCATCAACATCCTGTGGGCTAATTTAGATTGCAATTCTTCTTATTGCCTTGCTGACTAAAAAGCCTGAAAAGCAGCAGCTGGTAAGTACCTCAGTGGTGGGGGGAAACTGCAAGTGGAGGAGGAAGCACCACAGAAAGGTCTACACCTCTAGGTGACTCCAGATAGCAGGGAGAGCAAAAAAGCCACATGTTCAGGTTGAAATGCTTTGAAAAGGACGTGTTCCCCATATTATCTACACATCAGCCTCAAAACCAAATACTTCACCAAATCTTGACCATTGTTCTTACAAAATGGCACAGCTTGGGCAGAGGCAGTTCAATCCAAGTGCAGCAGCCATCACCTAATGCCAGATACTCTCCCATGGAAATCTCTGTGTTGATCACCGGTCCTGACTCCCCATTACCTCCAAATGATGTCTACATGCATTGGGATAAGAGGGCTGATTTTTCCCTCACTTTTGGCCACTAGCATAGACAGCACGTTTGTAACAGGCTGGACACACTCCCAAAGTGTGCACTGAATGAGTCTCAGTGTCCTTTGAAATGCCACAACTCAACCTTCACAAGCAGCCCTTAACTTCTGATTTGCCTCAGCTTGAGGATATTGGCTTTGGACACAGAGGTGTTTCAAGAGCTCAGCACCAACACTCCCCAGCCAGACACTGCTCCCCTGAAGGGATTGTCTCAGTGCCTGCTGGGCTACAGTGCTCCCACAAGGGCTGCGGCTCCAGGATGGTCAGTGCTGGAAGGGTCACAGTCCCAGGCTAAGAAGCAGGGGGCTGTCACAGCATTCTGAGCTATAGGCAGGGAGCAAGATGGACCTGGAGGAGATTCCTGAGGGCTGCCAGTTTTCCTACAGGAAACCTTGGCTGTGTTTTCTGTTGTGCTACATGGTGCTGCTTGGGCTGCAAGTTTGGATGTTAATGCAGAAGCAGCATGTGGTCCTATGCAGATAGAGGAGGTACTAAGCCTCTTCTTCCTCATTAGGGACAGTAGTGCCTCTGAAAAGTCAAACACAGGATGATTGTGGTTTGCTCCAAGACACCGAGTAGCTAAGCAGGACATATGACTTAACTCTCACTTCTCCTTTTGCCTCTGATCTGTTTTGGTCAAGGTCAAGGTCTGATCACACACAGACTTGCAGTGCTGGTCCTGACTCACTGGGCTGCTAACCTGGTTAGTTGAGACATGAGTTCTGGTTGCATCACATGTCTTCAATGGATTTCTTTCAAAAAAAACCTGGTTATACTAGCTCAAAAATGTATGTAACACAGTGTATCCTTCCAAAGCATGAGATCTTACTGCTGACCTGCTGCTGTCTGGTGAATACTTACAAAACCCCAAATGTGTTTCTCATGCAGCTTTACATAATCAGTCATGGATATTTAAACTGAAACATACTGTACCTTCCACATTGCAGTTATCCTGCCAAAGCCAAGAGGCAATATTTCATCCAGCTGAAGACAACAAATATCCCTGGCTCTCTTTAATGCTTAACTGCAGCCAAAAATAGAACTGAAGTATTTGTAGAAGAGTGATAATAATGATGATGACAATAATAATAATAATAATAATAATAATAATAATAATAATAATAATAATAATAATAATAATTCTTGTAGCATTTTCCTGCTCTGCTCTGCATTGAGGTGGCCTCACCTCAAATCCTGTTTGCAGTTTTGGGCACCATAATTATAAGAAAATATAAAGCTATTTGAGAGTGCGCAAAGAAGGGCTATAAAGACAGTGCCTTCAGGGGAAGCCATATGAGGAGGGGCTGAGGTCACTTGGTCTGTTCATCCTGGAGAAGAGGAGGCTCAGGACAGACCTCACTGCAGTTACAGCT
Source organism: Cinclus cinclus (assembly GCF_963662255.1). NCBI lineage: Eukaryota > Metazoa > Chordata > Aves > Passeriformes > Cinclidae > Cinclus > Cinclus cinclus. The sequence goes on along the minus strand of NC_085047.1, from coordinate 21,931,234 downwards.
TCCTTGTGAGGGTGAGAGAAGACATAGGTATGATCTCTTCTCTCTGATGACCAGTTGTGTTGGGAGGTTTAGGCTGGGTATCAAGAAAAGGTTCTTCCCCCAGAGCATGGTTGGGCACTGGAACAGGCTCCCCAGAGAAGTGGTCACAGCACCAAGCCTGGCAGAGTTCAAGAAGTGATTGCACAATGCTCTCAGGCACATGGTGTACAGGGCCAGAAGTTGGCCTTTGATGATCCTTGTGGGATCCTTCCAACTCAGGATATTCTATTATTCTAGAATCATTGATTCTATGGCCATTTGGGGGTTCAGTGACAGAAAAGACAAAAATCTTGCTATGCTAGAAGCCATAAAAAACAGCTGCTAAATGTTGAACTTTGCTACTCTACAATGACAATGTCCAAATTTGATGTCCAGAAATTACAGAAACACTAAAATCACTCAGAGTTTTCATCTGGCAATATGAAATTGTTATAAATGAGTTAATGTTTTGGGGTGGAGTTGTGGGTTGTTAATTGATGTGATAAAATTATTAATTGTTATAAAGTTATGAATTGCTAATTAATTGTAATGAATATTAATGAGTAAGTTATGATTGACAGGTTGGTGGCACTGCAGTGTGGGTGTTTGGCTGGGTGAAGGGAACTTTCTAGATCATTACTTCATGGGGTGAAGACAAAAGTTTGAGCTGTGGTTGAACAATGCGCCAGCCTATAAGAACAAAGGACTCCAAAATGATTGGTCCAGACTGCACTCCCATATGAAACAACCAGTGACCGAGGAACAAGCCAATCAAAGCGAGGATTGAAAAACGCACCAATCCATGTGGGGCAGAGGCTATAAAGACTCCCCAGTGCTCAGCACCTGGTCTTTTCAGGGAACTTGGGGTCCTGAGAATCACCCTGTGCAGTGTACAGTTGTTTGTCTGCCTGGCTTGCCGAGTGGGGCCTGGGCTTATCCTGGGTTCTCGCCTCTGGTGATTTTTAAAATAAAACAAAGTGGATGTCTCAATTTTCTCATTAGTTTGTTACAATTTTTATGGGGGCCCATCCAGGATATCCACGACCCAAGGCGGTCTTGGAGTAGGATGGGACTGGGAAGACACATCCGGCTGGTATTTTTTTTGGCCGCCTGGACTTGGACTACTCCAGGACCGTGGAAGGGACTGCTGGATACACCCCAGACCATCGGAGGCACGGCAACACAGACAGGACATTATAGCTCGGTGACCCTGGTAGGAAGGCACCAGCTATAAGAGGACCTTCCCAGTGTCTAGATTGATGGGGAGGTTTCACCTAGTCTCATGGATCCCAGGCTGGGCACCTTTTTGCGAGAAGGTCCCTGGGGTAGTGAGGCTAGCGCCTTACATCCTGGTGACTGAGGGAGGAAGGCCACGGCTGTAAGAGGGCTCTCACGATTGGATAGATCGAGAGGGAGGATTTGGTTTCATTGTAATTTTATTTTAAGATCATCATTTGATAAACCGAGATTTCTGGTTTGATACCTAATTTTATTTAAGAATTGGTCATTTTTTTTCCCATGATGTTTAAGAGCCGCCATCTTTATTTTGCTTCCCACACAAATTGGTTTATTTATACATCTGCCATTTGGTTTCCCATACTACTTTTATTTGTTTAAACCACCATATTTCCTTATTTTGTTTCCCATGCCATTTTATTTCCATTTTTATTGACACTTATACTATCTTGTTTATATATATATAGTTATCTTTTTTATCACATTTTGTGTTTTATTGCTACCTGAATAAAATAATAGTTGATTTGCTCTGTAATTTGGTAGGGTTTGAACTTTTGTTTCCATTCTGACTATGGGGCAGTGTGCAGGGGAAAGTGCAGGAAGGTTAGGAAAGAGAAAGACCTCATTTAAGAATATTCTTCCCAATAGCCCCTTGGGGGAAATGTTGGATGATTGGAATAGAAGGGAATAAAACAAAATAAAAATGATAGCATACAGTATGGAAATTTGGCCTAAGGAAAGTATTTCAGAAGGACTTGTTTATTGGCCATGGTGCAGGTCTAAAGAGAAGTGGTTATGTGTAGCCTTAAATAAGCATGTTGATTTAATAAAAGTACTAGACTCAGAGGAAATAAAATATTCAGCTTATTGGTTAGAGAATGTGGAGAAGGATAAGAAAGTGAAAGTGTATGAAGTGTATAAGGAGCAAGGTATTGTAAAGGAGACAACACTTGGGAAGGGGTGGGAACCCTTGGATAGTCTACGACCACCTTCCCCTCCGACTCCACCTGCAGTCCACCCTCTTCTGCCAGTGCTACCTCCTCCAACCCAACATACAGTCTCAATTACCCTATTTCAACCTCTACTCTCTCAACCGTATCATCTCCACCTTTGTATACCTCTCCAGGACATGCTTCTCCTATTTCCCCTCTACACCCTGTTTCACTTCCTGTTTCCCAAGTGTCAACTCCATTCTCCCTGGTCTTCTTCCAACTCTTCAGGTTCCTACAGATACCTCAGCACTTTCTCCCTCTACCTCTGTAATTCAACCCTGCCTCTCCAACCCCTGCCCAACACCCCAAGGAATTTCCATTTCCATCCCTGCTTCCAACACCTTCCAAAATGCTCCTCTTCGTACTGAGAAAGAAATATTAGGTACATTGGATGATGGTTTAAAAGGTCATAGCTATAGTACTAGATATCAGACAAGAATATGTCAGGACGAGGAGACAAAATCTGAATGGATGTTACCTCTGAGAGAAGTACCCTTGGGAGGGGCTAGAGGAGGCATAGGCTTTGTGAATGCTCCATTGACTGCCTCTGAAGTGAGGAGCTTTAAAAAAGAGATAAAAAGTTTGCTAGAGGACCCAATAGGAATATCGCAACAATTACATCAATTCTTAGGTCCTAATATATATACATGGGAGGAATTAAATTCAATTTTGGGTATACTCTTTTCTTCAGAGCTAATCAAATTAGTCCGGGCTGCAGCAATGAGAGTGTGGGAAAGAGAAAATCTCAGTGGTCCTAGGGGAGAGGGAAAAATACCCCCAAATCCACCAGACTGGGATCCAAATGAAGAGGATGGGAGGAGAAATATGAGGGACTACAGAACTTTAATTATAAGAGGGATATGAGAGGCAGTTCCTAAAGCCAGCAATGCTAAATCAGCATTTGACAGTCAACAGGAAAAGGACAAGTCACCAAGTGTATGGCTCAAAAGATTAGAAAGAAATTTTCAGTTGTATTCTAGTGTGGATCCAGAGTCCAGAAGGACAAGTGTTAATAAAAATTCAATTTGTAACTAAAGCCTGGGTGGATATCAGAAGAAAATTAGAAAAGTTGGACAATTGGAAAGAAAAAGGTTTGAATGAGTTGTTAAGAGAGGCACAAAAGGTATATCTAAGGAGAGAGGAAGAAAAGATTAAGATGAAGGCAAAAATCATGGTGGCAATTGCGTGAGAAAGTGTAGGAATTGGAAAAAGTGAACCAACAGGGGCTAGAAGAAGTGAGCCAAAGGAGACTGGATGAAGTGAACCACAAGGGAAAGTAGGAGAAAAGAATGGATTAGACAGGGAGAGAAAAACATCAGGAATTAATCTGGTTTGCTACTATTGTAATGAAAGAGGTCATATAAAAAGTTATTGCAGAAAAAAAGAATAGGATGAAGAAATAGGAAGAGAGCAGGATGCTTTGGACAAGATCTTAAAAGGGGAAGATTAGGGGTGTCAGGGGCTTTATGCTCTGAGGGATAAAACTAAACATCCTAATGAGCCTCTGGTAAACTCAGATGTTGGCCCTAAGAGCAAAATTTATGAGATTTTAGTAGATACTGGAGCAGATAGAACAAGTGTCAAAGAAATACCAGAAGGGTGTAAATTGTGTGATCGAAAATGTAAAGTAAAAGGTGCTGAGAACAGTCCCTTTGAAATATCTATTATAGGAAGGGTGCAAGTAAAAGGGAATTTTAGAGAAGGGTATGCAGACCTGTTGTACATGCCAGGGCTAGATAGCAGTCTTTTAGGCCAAGACTTACAAGTGCAATTGAATATAGGTGTGGTGCCAAAAGGAGGGCATATGGTGGCTAAAATAATGGTGTTAAAAGAGAAAGATGAAAAAGGCATAGAGACAAAAGTGTAGGAAGAAGAGGGAGGCCATGGATTGTTTAATATTCCTCCCATAAAAATTAGAATGAAATCCGACATACAACAAATAAGGGTCAGGCAATATCTTATTTCTACAGAGGGAAAACAAGTGTTAACACCAGTAATTAAAAGTTTGATTGAAGATGGAATTTTACAACCATGTATGTCTCCACACCACACCCCAATATTGGCAGTAAAAAAAAACAGATGGTACGTATAGACTGGTACAAGACTTGAGAGGACTAAATAAATAAACTATCACTTGTTACCCAGTGGTAGCCAACCCATACAATCTGTTGAACAAAGTACTATCAAAGCATGCATGTTTCAGTGTAATTGATTTGAAGGATGCTTTCTGGTCCTGCCCTTTGGAAAAGGAAAGTAGAGAGGGTGGTTTGACTTTGAATGGCAAGATGAAGACACTGGGAGAAAGCAACAATTACAATGGACCAGGTTACCACAAGGGTTTACAATATCACCTAATTTATTTAGCCAAGCCCTAGAAGAACTAATAAAGCAATTTGCACCAAGTGGGGAAACAGATTCTGCAATATGTAGATGACTTATTAGTCTCAGGAGAATTGGAAGAAGATGTCCAAAAGACCACACTCAGATTATTGAATTTCTTAGCGGATAAGTGCTTAAAGGTGTTGTTGGGGGTTGGTTCTTTCCCTTTTCCCTCTGTGGAATTTTCCCCATTGTCATGCTAAGATACCTCTTGACTGGGCCCTGGTGACAAGGGGGGGGAGAGAGAAGAGGGAAAGCCCGCGAGATTCAAAGAGCCAGAAGAGGAAGCAGAAGGCTCTGGCTCGGCCCATTTCCCCCGCGGAGTTTGGATGAGAAGGACGATCGCTGCCTTAGTCCCTCTGCCCATCCCAGTGTCGGGAGCCATCCTCACTGCTGTCGGACCCTGCACTGCTGCCTTCTCGTTGTGAACTACCACCATCCAGCACTCTACTGAGCACTGGGACCGACACCGTGAGCGGAGGGATCTCTCCATCTCTCTCTCCCCCTGGGACAGAGCTGCCATCACCCCCAGCCCTCCTGCAGCTCTGCGGGACATGCCCACCCCCAGCACCAGGAACTGCAGCTCAGGGAAAAGGCGCCTGCAGCCAGAAAGGACTGGGACTGAGTTACTGTTCTGTTTGTGGGTAATTTCATAGTTGTTGTTCTTGTTTGTTTTGTTAGATATACTAGTAAAGAACTGTTATTCCTACCCCCATATCTTTGCCTGAGAGCTCCCTTAATTTCAAAATTATAATAATCGGAAGGATCACATTTTTTTTCAGTCCAAAGGGAAGCTTCTGCTTTCCTTAGCAAACACCTGTCTTTCAAACCAGGACAGGTGTCCATAGAGGATACAGGAAAACACCTGTATGTGGGAAGGTGGGGAGAAAAAATTAAGACAGGTGATTGCAAGCAGCTGAAACTAGTCAATACTGAACAGTTTGGACTAAACAGAATTTGAATTGGTGGTGAACCGCAAAAGTTACTGTGGAAATTCAGTGAAATTTTGGGATCCCTTCTCTTCAGATTTCACCTATTCAGCCTTCTCATGAACATTATAAGAGGAATGATTCTACAAGTCCCTAAACAGCCATTGCTTAACTAATCTTAAAGCCAGAAAGATTATTTTGGATTTTTTTTATCTTTCTTAAATATCTAGTTTAAGTCTTCTTTGCTGAACTGTGCTGCTTATGGCCTTGAAGGCACTTGGGATGAGGGCATACTAGGAAGTTTTTCTCCATGAGAACTTCCTCTATGAATTGATGGGACCAGCTGGGGAGGTTGGTTTAGTTGTTGACAGCCTGAGAAACCAACTGGAGAAGTTAGTTCGCTCCATGAATCGCATTTGAAGCAAGTAAACCCCAGGGAAAGCACTCTCTTTCATTTCTGGCCTCTCACAAGGTAACGCTGACCCGGCCTGGGCCCCCCTCCAATGCGGCCCGGGCCAAGCAGGGCTGGGCTCGGGAGGCTGCTGGGCTCCGTTTTTAACCAGGAGCCCAATAGCCAAAAAGAAGAAAAGCCCATTGCTAAGATCCTAGACCTCCTCTGGTGTGGCCGCGGCTCAGCAAGGCCCTGCCCTGCTGCTGGTTTGGAGCATCCGCAGGGTGGCTGAGCCTGCCCAGCCGCCCTCACGGCCTGTGGGGAGGCAGCTGGGCCCGGTTTGGGGAGCCCCCCACGGCTTTGCTTGATGGGCAAGGCAGAGGGAGAACCCCTGGCCCATGGCTGGAACTGGGTGCGGTTGGCACTGGAGGGAAGCCATGGGGCCAGAGGCTTCTCAACTTTTTCTCCTCTGGCTGGACTTTGCAGTTTTTGTCTGCCCCCCCCCCCCCCAGTGCAGCCTGGGCAGCCTGAGATCCTGACAGAGCTTCAGCATGGCCTGGCCCAGCCCCTGCAACTTCTGTGTGAAATTTTAACTCTCCCAATGCTCGGATAAGGCTTACAGACCTTCAATCCTTCCTTGAGTGAAAGGTAAAACAACAGAAAATATACACCAAAGTCAATGAAGCAAAGGCTAAGTTTTTAGATGGAAGAACAAGGAGGAGATGCCATGAAGCTTGACTGAAAAATCTTTTTGTAAGCTATAGGGGTGGACTGCACTACACCAGAAAAAAATTCCTTTAAACCATGGCCAAAAGACATGGGGGGTGGGGTTTGAAGTATTTGGAAGATCCTTTGCCCCAAGGGAAAAAGGGGATCTCTGTTCCTGGGAATGAAATATGAACAGAGAGAAGAGAGCTGAAGAGAACTTTTGCCTTTGAGCAGCTCATCCTTAAACATAATACCCCATGAATTTGACATGGCCCACAAACACAGCTCTGGGAAGGCTGTGAAGATGGGAGGGGTTTCATGATTGCAGATCTCCAGGCAGCTGCTATTCATGAAGAAAGTCAAGTCAGGAGAGAACTAGGTTTTTTTTTTCTCTCTTGAAAAAATTCCTATAGCTGAACAAGAAGAAACTCCTCTCCCTAAATTGAACTGAAAAATATTATTTCAGTAAGGAATTGACTGAAGTGTCTCAGTATGTTGTTAAGAAGGTGTGAATAGGGGGAGGAGGGAGTGGCCTGAAGATCTATTCTGAATTTATTATTATTTTCTTTGTGTTGTTAATAAAGTTTTTCTTTATACCCTTTTAAGTTTTAGGCCTGCTTTTGCTCCTAATTCTGTTCCACAGCAGAAGGTGAATATATTAAAATTGGCAAACCCAAACTATAACATGAACTTAGGCTGATTTCTCCTTGAAGTAAGCCATCTTGACTTGCTGAATTGATCACTGTGTAACACCCCTGAAAATGTTCAAACACTATCATATTTCCCTCCTCTTCTCCTGTTATGTTCTTTTTCCTAGACTAAATAAAATTGACTTTTTCAATCTTTTCTCACAGTTCATGTTCTCTAAGCCTCTTTTCACTCTTTTAGGTCCAAAAGTGACTCTTTCTTACTGACATAAGATAGAGAAGTCTGGCAAGATGTGGAATGGAGTTAAAAGGAATCGAGAGCACTCACTCTGTAAGAAGTACAACAAAATATCAACATTATAGTAAGAGTTCTTCCATATTGCCAGAGATTGTTTAGGTGAGTCCAAATATATTGCTTCTACCTTTGGTTTCTTCTGGAGTGGAAGTAGATGGAAGGAGCTGAAACAGCCAGGGCTGTATCAAAACATGCTTTCACAATAAAAAGTCATTAATAAGACAGCTCTACCCCTGTGTCTGGATAGCAGTCAGTGCCCTATCTGTGGGAAGGCTGGAGTGGAGGAGCCTGTGTTTCATGAGCTTTAGTGGCAATAAAATGCCTTTTTCTCCTGCTGCTGAAACAGAAGCATGATGGTATCATATCACAGACACCCTGTGAAGCAAGGGTATAGCAGAAAAGCATGTCCATGCTGTGCAAAGCAACATGGTGGAAATGCCCTTCAAACTGGTGTCTGCTGGCTCTGGAACAGGAGACAGTCCTGTTGTACTGCAGGTGATGGGTTTGGGGAGTAGGATTAATCAAAAAACTTGTATCAGAGTGAATCCCCTGCAGCAAATTTATAAGCCAGTCCAAAAGCCATCCAAATCCCTTATTTTTTTCTGGATTCTGATATGAGATTTTTGTTTGGCACTGTGTCACACTATGGTGGACATCAGCTGCAAAGTAGCCTACTCTGCCTTCCTCATTTTCCCCTTCCAGAAGAATCACAGGGATGCACACACCTCTGCCCCATTCTTCCATGGGAATTCTCTGTCTCCATTGCTGGACCCATCTATCAACATCAGCTTTCAGGAGGAAAGACAGAATCTTTCCAAAACAGGCTGGAAGAGTGTGAGAAATTGAGTGGGGAAGGAAGTGAGGGAATTTTTCCTCTAAGTCTTGAAGGAAAGTTTGAGCCTACAATTTGATTTTTTTAACCTTTGAAAAATATGGAAAATAAAGAAGGACAAAGTTAAGGTTGCCTGGAATAGGCTTGGTTCCAAACTATGCTGATGAGAAAAGGAAAAATAATCAGAAGAGTGTACTGGTTTGAAAAGCAAAACCAGTGAGACTTCAAGTCAGTAACACAATTTTTAATAGGGAAGAGAAAAAGGGGAAAAAACCAAAATACATGCAATTAAAAAAAAAAACCACTGACAGAGTCAGAATACAACCTGATACCCCGTCAGTCAGGGTGTTGGTGCAGTTTTCCTCCAAAGGGTCCAGCGATGTCGTGGAAAAAGCCTGGTTCTTCCTCTGGAATCCAGTGGAAAAAGGCTGCCTTTGACATTCTAAACCTCAGTTTTTATCTAGGTAGGAAAGGCTTGGCTCGTCCTCCTGGCTGGAGCATCTCCCAATGGGATGATGTAATTTTATCAGTTATAGAGTAGGACTCAGTGGCCCATTAACAGAAGACATTTCCCACAGAGATAAGGATGATTACCCTTCTCAGATGGCAATAGAATATATATCTTGTATTGTAAACCAGGACAAAGAGTCACATGCATAATCAGCTAAGTCCACCAATTCTTTCTTGGTCAAATAATTCCCCACCCTGTATACCTCAATTACTGCCTCACCTATAGCCACTTCAAACTGCTCCAGTGTTCCCAGGGGCTCACAGCCTGTTTCTCTAATCCCCCATTTTTTAAAATCATTTACACCAATGTCAAGAATGAGTAGAGAGCTATTAGTTCAAGAGACAGAACTTCGGCTAATGGAAATAATTTAATCACCATCCATGTTAGCAAGGGACTCTCCCTGACTGCACACCTCTTCATGGGATGAGATACAGAAAGAGAACCCTGCAAGTCCTCTCTAACCCACCTCAGCTTGTCTAGGCATGTACCAGCACTTTCCTGCATGTGCCTCCACCTCATCTCCCAATACCCTTTTCCTCACTGACTCCTCTGCATCTACTGTAATCTCCAGCAGCATTTGTAAGAGGCCTTCTGCCCCCTAAAATCTTCACGCCACAGAAAACCTTCTCAGTATTTCTTGTTCTATACGTCTGTGGCAGGTGGAGGAAGGTGATTTCAGATGCTCTTACTTCTTCTATCTTGTTCTGAGTAAGAATTCCAGACCCATCATTTGCAGGGGGAAAAGTTATCTGCACAGAAGACTGTATTGTAAACATCCTGTTGTGGCCAGACTGCATTACTAACCTAGATGCTTTGTGAGAGATTAAAAATAAAAAACAAACTAAAACCAAAGCCTACACCCTCAAAAAGCCCCCAAAACTAATAAAAATTTACAAATCAAGCAAAACAAAACAAAGCAAAACAAAACCAACCAACCAAACAAAAACAAACAAACAAAAACAAAACAAAAACAAAACTAAAACCCCACTAAAATTAAAGAGGGAGATGAAGACAGGGCTAATTTAAATCAGAACTTCATGGGGGCTAATTTGAATCAGAACTTCAGTTAACAGTACTACCCCAAAACAGATATACATATTCTTCTGGAATTTTTGATCTTAAGAATTCACAGATGGAAAATATGGATGTCCTTCTGCATATTATTTTCCCCAGTGTACTTTACTTAGCAGCTCAGAATCTTGTAGCAGGAAGATGGCTGTAGAATTTCAGGAATCAGTTCAAAGCCTCATGCTGTAGCAGATCATCTGGCACTTGACCTATACAACAGCTGAAAGCCTTGGGAAGAACTCCACCCTGGACTTTTCAGCTCCTTTAAAATCGAGATCTGTGTGAGTGCTGTGCACATGCACATTGCATCTAAAACACACACAAGGAGTTCAGGTCTTAACAGGAATTAGGATGCCAGTTGATATCCTCCACATGCAACAGCAGCAACAAGTTGAAGTGCTTAAAAGTACCCTGCTTACTGGCAAAATGCAAGTTTAAGTTATAGCTCAGGTGAATGACTTGACATAGGTCAGGCCTCTCACTGAAGTAATGAAAGTAATTAATGATACAGTAATTACAGGCTAGGCAATCTGAAGCAAGCTCTGTCCTGGCAGCTCAGTTGGCCTTAGATAATCAGGTACCTCACCACCTGTCTGAACCACAAGGTGTCCCAGTCTTCTCCATGGGGATGAGTTGAATTTGATGTCTCTATTCCACCTTGCCCCTGTGCTCTTGCCTAGGCAAGTGTCTCCAAGGGCAGTGTTTATGCTGGGCACATGATGAGCATGCACAGTGGTGTGCAGGCACACATGCTCCATGCGCACAGAGCCCACCTTGTGCTCCAGCGCAGGGATCACATGTGCCATCCAGCCAAAACTCCCTGTGTCTCCTGCCCTAGTGAGCCAGTGCTCCACTCCTGCCAAACTCTTGTTTTTTTCTGTATCTGTCTGCCTTTCCTGCCACCCTGCAGATAGCATCTAAGAGCCAGCAAGGCACAAGCAGTTGGATGAATCAACTAATTTTGTTCAGGTGCCCAAGCAACCTACCATTACCTACCCAAGCAGGTGGGTAATGGCTTTTGGTCAAAACCGTGCTAAGACAGTGTTGAAAAGGACAGCTTGACAACAAACTACAGGCCTCCAAGTGCCCAGCCACTAATTAGATGAATGTAAACAGGCTAAAAATATTACAAAGCAATTTCCTTGGGCATTGGAGAAGTCCCAGCATTGGCACTGGGTTTTCAGGATTTATATTGTTACTCAACATAGATGAAACACTATTTTTCACTTACTTTCCTCAGCAACAATCACTTGATGTTTAAGAACAAACATCTGTCAGGAAACAGATCATATCCTATAGGAACAGAAGGAGGAAACTATGTTTTGTTCATGAAATGCTAAGAATGTATTTTTAATGACAGAAGCCTGGGGCAGTTTCCCATTATTAGTTTCCAGGAGTATCTCAGAAAGACTCTGGCAGGCTGCACAGTGCTCATAAATCTGTGCTATTGTAAAGTGTTCCAGGGTCCCTTCAAAGGGCCTGGACCAGAGGAAAAATAGAAGGATGCTCTTCATGTGGTAATCCCAGCCCCTGCAGACTGGGAGGTATCAGGAATCTTAATGAGGAATCCACTCTCTGTAGAATTTTACCTCTAATCTATACCAAAGAGAAGGGAGGGGAGAATAAATAAGCATAAGTGCTCACAGTGCTCTTTGACAGGTCCAAAGAGGGCTTCCAGAGTGTTTTAAGTTCCTTCATTGCTGACCAGCCATGACCCCATAGATGAAAGTAATCAATATATTTTTCATTAAAATAAGACCATGTTCCCACACAAGTATAAATGCATCCTCACTGGTGTCACATGCACCTTCTCCAAGAGAATCCTTCCAGGCTGTAACAGTTAACATGGAAGGCAGGACATATTTTCAGCCAGGATAGGGGAGCTGGTACATTTAAGATTCAGAAAGAGAGCTGCTTCAAAGATATACCAGGATCACAGCACTCAGAAACTAGATATGAGAAAGGACAGCAACTGCCTGTATGCCCAGGAGGGAGAGATGAGCTACCTCCATAAAAACTGCAGTTCTACAGTGGTTTTGGCTTGTGGAAATGGTTTCTTCCCATGGAGATGCAAACACCTGTAAAGCAAATTTAAACAAACAAATTTTCATTAATTTATCTTAATTATTTTTTCAAGTCCTGGAGGTGTTGCACAGATGCCCTGATGAATATCAATGCTCCACTGGCAGGTACCATTGTAACAACAGAGAAACTTACTTTTCTTTGCTTGGGGATTTTTTTACCCCTAGGGAAGAAGGCTGTGCCAGTAGTTCTCATTGCTGACAGTACTTACAGCCCTACAACAAATTTCCTTTACTTGCCTCCCACAAAACCAAGAAAACATTTCCTTATTCTCTGCTTGTGGTTTCAACAGACTGAAGATAAGACCTGAGCAAGTTAAGAATGAGGAAGTGTCCTGGTTTGAAGGACAGGTGTTTGCCAAAGAAAGCAGAAGCTTCCCCTTGGACTGAAAGAAAATGTGATTCTTCTGATTATTATAATTTTGGAATTAAGAGAGCTCTCAGGCAAAGATATGGGGGTAGGAATAACAGTTCTTTACTAGTATATCTAACAAGACAAACAAGAACAACAACAGCTATGAAATTACCCACAAACAGAACAGTAACTCAGTCCCAGTGTTTTTTGGCTGCAGGCACCTTTTCCCTGAGCTGCAGTTCCCGGTGCTGGGGGCGGGCGGGTCCCGCAGAGCCGCAGGAGGGCTGGGGGTGATGGCAGAGCTGTCCCAGGGGGAGAGAGAGATGGAGAGAGAGCTCTCCGCTCACGGTGTCGGTCCCGGTGCTCAGTAGAATGCTGGATGGTGGTAGTTCACAGCGAGAAGACAGCCGGGCAGGGTCCGATGATGGTTTCCCGACGCTGGGATGGCGGAGATGGAGGAGAGGCAGCGATCGTCCTTCTCGTCCGAACTCCACGGGGGAAAATGGGGCAAGGCCCAGCCTTCCACTTCCTCTTCTGGCTGTTCGAATCTCGCGGGGCTTGCTTCTTCCCTCCTGTCCCCTCCCCCTTGTCACCAGGGCCCAGTCAACAGGTATCTTAGCATGACAATGGGGAAAATTCCACAGAGGGAAAAAAAAAAGAAAGAACTAACCCTCAACAGGAAGGAATAAAATTGAAACAATAATACTAAGAGACATAGCAGTATTTATTAGCTCCTTCAAACCTTGTATCCAAGCATCTTGAAGCTCTTCACACAGCCCTGACACTCTGGTGTTGAATGGTAAGTACTATTGTCCTTTTCAAAGGAAGGAGCACTAAGCCAGAAAGTGAAATTAAATCTCCTGACATGCAGTGTTTTAGTTCAGAAAATTTTGCTATACCCCAGTCTGCATATTAACACTGAAATAGTTAAATGTTCCAAAACAGGGGACACTTCCCTGAGAAATCTCATTTCCAAACTATTTAACAAATTCAAAAATGAAAAATCCTTATTCAAATCTTTTCTTGAAATTGAGAGAGAAAATCTTGGCTTCCAGAAAGCCCTTTTGGAACATGTAGAGAAACTTATTATTTCAGTTCCATTATGAACATTTATGTATCAGAGCACATCAAAGAGAGTCAAACCTCCTTTATCTTTCATTCCTACAGAAGTTGTCTTAGTTCTGTCAGTAAGATACCTTGGGTCCATCCCATTGATTCATTGAACTCAAAATGCTCCACATGAGGATCTATACTAGGTTAGAAAATACAATATGACTCTTCTTCCCTCCATTTTTGCCTTCTACAAAATGAAAACCCTTCTACTTTGTAAAGAGCTTTGAAAGTTACAGAAGAAAAAAAAAACTGAAATGCAGTGACCCATCAATCAGATTCATTTACCAGTATAGGAACTGAAGGATGCCAAGATCTGATGCCAAAGGCAATGCCTGCTGAAGGCATTTATTTTTCCAACAAAGGATTTACCCTTCAATCTTAGTTGAAGAAATTAATTGCCCAATATTTTGCATTTGTTTTAGCTAAGACAACCTAATGCAGAACTGGAACCTGAGCAGCTCCAGTGAATCAGTGGCTTTAACTCTCATTACATTCAGAATGGCAGGGCCCGGCTAGGAAAGGTAACCAGCTACCTTTTCACCAGCTGGCAGCAGTCAAGGACAAAGGGCACGGAGTGAGTGCTTCACTTCAGACACTTGAATGAAGTAATGTTTTACCGAGCTAAAATAAATGCAAGTCAATAGAGAGGATGCTGGCAGGAAGCCACAGCAAGGACATAAATTCATGGTGCTGGAAGAGCATATTGGCTTGACCTGCTGGAGTAGTTTGCAAAGCAATCCAGCATTTCATATAAATACATTTTTTACCCAGGCAGTAAAGCAAGAAAATGGCTGGATTTCTGGATTTTCTATCAGCTGTCATGATTCAGCGCATGGTTCTACTTCCTCCACAACTCGTCCTTGCTCTGAAAAGAATGAAAGAGGTTCTCAGATATGTCTGAGTTGTTTCAGCTGGCCAGTTCAATTGAACAATGCACAACACTAATGAGAAGCTACTTTCTTCTTGCATATTCTTGCTTCCATTGCACAAGGAACTAATTGATGCTGTCCCAAGCTAGGATATTTGGGTTGTGAATATGTATCTTTAGTGCTTCCTCCAAAAGAGAGAAACTCAAAATATTCTTTCAAAGAAGAACCACAGAATCCTTTTGGATTATTGGTTACTGGTATTCTGAAGCCTTCCCATTTGCCTCTTATAATCTCTTTATAAATAGTCTTATGAATGCTTGAGAATCCGTCTAGCACCTGGTCCAACTGATGGAGGAATAGCACTGATGGAGGAAGATGATGTCCATAAGCATTTGTCCTAACTGGCATCTACAGATATTCTGACAAAGGCAATCTCAACCCAGTGAAAATATCACAGCGGACTTTCACTTCTTTTGTTCCTGGTAAATCAAGTAGCTGTATTTCCCATCATCAGTAATGAATTATGCCAGATTCAGTGTTAACTCAGTGAAGATTCTCAGTTTACCTCACTGTTTACAGGCTGTAATAGCCCATATTTCAAGAAATGTAGGGCTATTCCTTACAGGCTTTCCATTTCTTTCTCCCTTCCTTCAGCTTGAACCAGTGCAGTGGCTGATCACAAATACCTACTCAAATATCTACTAATGTTTTTGCTCCCTCCCCTCAACAATTCTGCTTATGTTGTTATTTTGGTGATTTTTTTTTTTAATGGTTAGCTTTGTTCTTTCAGTCTTTCAAATAAGCTGGAATCACATAATCCTCAAACCACCTTTCCTTTAATTAGAGAATCACTATGTCCGAAAATGTATCTGTGGCCACCAAGGCTGCATATTATAACCTAATGTATCTACAGGTTCCTTATCCCTGCTCTGGTTTTGAGGATGAAACAAAATTCTCTCCTCTTGAACCGTCTGTGACCAGAAAGCTTCAGAGAGATTGACAGGACTCATCCCAGTATTTTACAGGTATTACAGCATTCCCTGGGGTAACAGATTCCCTCTCACCACCCTCTGCACAATGTTCAGAAACCAAGGAATATATAGCAAGCTGTTGCTGTACAGAGGACGCCAGAGATGCAGCATGTTATGCCTGCTCTGCAGGAAGACACCTGGGATGTCTGAGCTTGAGAGGAAGACTGTGTGTGTAGCTTCTTCCCTTACTTACATCTGGAGTTCACATAGTGCACTACACAGTCCATGTCCTCATCCTTGACTCCAAACTTTCTCTGGACCTATAAAATTTCCATGAAGATTAAGGCAGCTTCCAAAGTCCAAGACCTGGTCCAAACAAATTTAATCTCTTTTGGATGTCAATTGCTTAGGTCAGCTCTCCAATGTGCTCCTTCTCTCCTTCCTCATTAGAACTTAACATTTTCTAACTGAGATGGGACTCAAATTCTGAACTTGAAGGGTCAGTCTTCTCACATCCAGGACTGTCGTTGCCATCTCAGATTTGTCATGCTGACATTGGATGCTGCAGGCAACAATTTAAGACCTGGCCACTGCAAAAGTGGAAATGAAATGGACAAAGAGCAGCAATCATAAGCAAGTCATTCATAACCAGGTTTAACTCCCATCTCCCAGCCAGGGGAGGAGGAGAGAAAGGGAGAAGGGGATCATATCCTATGGAAGAAAGGGTTGACAACACATTCAGAAATAGTGGCACGTGTGAAAAATTAGGACAGTAGTGCATAGAGAGCTATTTTTAATACCAAAGGAAAATGATTCCTGGCCATGATCAGGGTAGACGGGAAGGTGCTGAGAAGGGAGAATTTAGTGGTGAGTTGGAATTTATAGCCTCCATCCTGCCATCAGCTACCAGTCCATCAGCCAATGTGTTTATGCTCTGGTAGGAAAGGCCATGCTCTTTCAGTCCATTTGGCCTGGGTGAGCCTGGGTGAGTTACTGCTTGGCTTTGAAGCCTGTCCTATGCTCCACCTGCTGCCCTCCTAGTGTGATTTTTAGGTCTCCATCGTTTTTGGGTTTCCTTTTATATGCACAGCTGCCTGCCAGGCTCAATAAACTATAAAAACCTTCCTTGACATCAGGGCTGCACAGTAATTGCTACCCATGCAACATGCTCAGTAAAAGGGAGCAGGACACTTTGGGGTGTTTCAACAAATCTACAGCTAATGCTGTAGCATTTTATGGGATGGAAAAGCTGTGTTAATTGGAATCCTATCTTTTGTCACTAAGGACAGAAAAGGCAGAAGTACACAGAGGAGGTGATGAGAGGCCCACTAGTTGCAGCAACAGAAAAGATAATTAAAAAAAAAAAAAGAAACTTATATTCCAGAGTTAAAAATATGCATTTTCTTAAGACTGGATGCTTTAACAGGACATTTATAGGCCATACATTTCCAAATTAGAATGATGGAACTTGTGTCACATCCTTAGGATGCTTTTCAATAATTACACGAGAATGAAGGACCATCTACATGTTTGTTCATGTACTTTCTCCCCTCTTCAGCATAGTTTTATTGACTAGAAGCAAAGAGGAGAGATAAACCCACTTTCAAGAACAGCAGGTCTGCGTCCATGTCCTGCGCAGGCTAAAAGTGAGTAGCAGCTGACATTGTTGAAGTCTATTCTAAATAGAAGGAAGAGAAAACCACTGAATTTCTTACAGTCTTTGTCTCTGTATTTATGGTCTGGCTGACAGAAAGGCTGTCATGAGGCAAAGGCTGTATTACAAAAGCGCTTTGCAGAGGCTTACATATTGCTAAATGTCAGCTTCCAATTTAGGAACTCAAATAGGAAATAATAGATATAGACAACATTATCCTCCAAGATAGGCCACAATGTGCGAAACAGGAAAAAACCCACAGGACTGCCATATCTCCTTTGTGTGTGGCGCGACAGGGACTGAGGCTTGTATTTATATGAGTCTGTACAGATCCACATAAAATCACTGGCCTGAGATGGGTCAGTGAATGTACTAAATGAAGGCACCATGGCATTGTTCAGCATTGTCTCACTTGATTCTAATAAAAACACTTATCAATGCCTAGACACATGTATTTCTGACCTGTTGCATAGTGTGTTATTACACTTGCTTCCTGGAATAACAGCAAGGAAACTTACCTCCTACAAACATGGATCTGTGGGCAGAGATTTTTATAAGTAAAACAGGTTTATCACACAAATGTGGCTTCTGGTTATCACTGCATCACATGCACCCTCACTGCTTCTGCTCAAACTGCATGATGCCTTCTAGAGGGCACCCAGTATTCAATACAAATGATGGAGAATTCCCCTGGGCAGAATGTACTGGTTTTTTCCCCCCACACATGGAGTATAAAGTTTTAAGTACCATTTTCCCCCTACAAGTGAGTTGGCTTATGCTGGGTACTGCTGAGAGAAGAGTAGATCCCTTAATTACACAGCCCTCTGGCTAGAGAGTTAGCTAGAGAGAAGGATGAGGGAATAGATGTCTGGTTTAGATTAAGGGATTGTTCCAAAACTTTCTGTTCAATGCAAAAAACACACCACCAAACATTTGTGCTGTGAAATGGCCAGAACCCTTCAAAAGGGACAGGATGGGAAGAATTTAGCAGATGCAAAGTTAACTTCTTATTATGTCCTGTCCAAGAATGATAAATGGAGAACCAGAGCAAGAATTACCATTAGGAAGACAAATAATTCAGTTATGAACTTGTTACAGTATAAAAAGAGCTTCACAATCCCTCCAAATCACTACATTCTTCAAGCATAAGGTTTTCACTAATCCTTTTCTTTTTAAATAAGTTGATTAAAAAAATCAGTTCCAAAAAATAATCCAGCAATAACCCAACACTTTCCAAAATACTAAAGTTTTAAAATTTAGGGGAAAAAACAGTGTGTTGCTTCCTAGAGAGCTAACGATTATAGAAGGAGGATATTGGTTTTTTTGGGACTGTATCACTCTTTCCCCCTCTCATTCCTCAAAGATTTATAAATCTTGGAAACTTGCTATGTAGCAGGTTCATCAAGTGGGGAACTCATCAGTAACTTCTCAGTAAGGCTTCTATTTTAATAGGTCTATAATGAAATGAAGGGTATTTATTTTATTTGCTCTCAAAGAACACCACCATAATTTACATACTATGCTTATTTGGGGGCTCTTTTCCCATGGAACATACATGGACGTAGTTTTTTATATAGATATTAAAAGCAAAGGGAATTTGTGTACCATGAAGCCTCCCACCAAGACCTGAAGCTGGGGTAGGACTCTGAGTACTGCCCAGGAAGTGGTTATTGCTTCACTACACAAATTTTTTCCCATTTAGAATAAACAAACAGCTCAAATCCTATGGATCAAATGCTCTTCTCCTATCTGTTGGTTTAATTGTCGCTGCTGTTAAATTCAACCTTATCTTCTCCTTGGAAAGCCATTGGCTGCTCAACTCGGTGTAGCGCGATCATAGAAAAGCAGGATCCGTGGATCCCCATGTGGCACTGGATGGCGTTGCAAAACAGTTACGGAACAGTTCAGTGGCAAACGACTGGGCTGGCAAAGTTGGTAATAGGCTGCTCTGCTTCGGGGCAATGCCCTAGAGAACCTGTTTACGTTTACCCCGTCACCAAAACAGGCTTGGGCACCAGCTCTTATCTCTTTTAAGCATATTTAACTCACACGTGAATAAACTGAAAGAATCAACATATAGAAATCATCCATATTCTTTCTCTACCATAGCCCCTACACACTGCTCCTGCAAATGTAGCCACTCACTCATACCAAGTTAATCCACCGAAACCAGGGACAGTGGCAAAGTTGGGGGCTGTTTCCACATTGAATGGCCCTAACCTGGAGAATTTGTCAGGCACATTCCTAGTGTCAAGCAGCCAATTCAGTCACCGCCTTCCCTTAAACTTGTGGTGTAGCCGATTTTCCAAAAATTATATGGGGAGGTCATATGCCTATAAAAACTTAAGAATATCTCATGGAACCCTAACACTATGAAAAATAAACGGAGTTAGCTTGCCAGTCTGCTGGGAGCTTTGGGAATCAAGTCAGTATTTCCGTCTCCCACTTCACCCGGACCAGGGCTGTCAGCTGAATTTACCTCCGAACAACTGCACTGCCACTCGCCTCTGAGGTCTGTACTTAGTTGCAGCTGTGTAGCTGTACTGGAGACATTGAATTTGACTGACACTAAAAGGAAGAAAAATTTGGTTGTGCCTGTAAAGTTTAGCTAACGAGTTTGATTATGATGTGTGAGCCTGACACAACCCATCTCCTTTGTTGAGAACTGTTCTGCAGTCAGCAGGCTTGTGTTTACAAGTCACACCTTTAAGCTTGGGTGGATACTTTCTATTTTCCTTCTTCTTTCTGCACCGGATGTGTGCATGCAGTCAACACTCTCCAGGACTGGAATGACAGATTGAGATGGAGCAGACACAAAAGGCCAATACAGTCATCTGGGACTTAATCCCCTGCCAACAAGAGATCCTCTAGTGCTCTGGCCAGCTCAGATTTATGTGACTCACAAGGAGCTCTTGCTATCTCCCTTGGAAAGTTACTTGCAAACGTTTAATACCACTCCTCCTTAGCCTCCACAACTTCACCCTGGACTAGTCTTTGACCAGTGATCCCATTGCCCTAGGCTCCCCACCAAGAAATCTCCTCCTCTCTGATTCTTCATATCACAGGCTGGTGGCTGGTCATTTGCCCAAGCTTAACATACGTCCTTTTTTCACTACCTCCTAAGTCAGTCTCTCAATCACTTGTGCTTCCTTCTCAAGAAAATGAAATCTCTCCCTCTATAAATAGCCTTGGTGTGTGTTTTAGTCTGCTGCTGATCTTTCCATTACAAAAATTTCTTGACATTTTATAGCCGACCATCTGGCTGTGCATGATGGCATGCAGATGTTCGTTCTGCAAATGTCAGACATTTTTGGCTTCCAGTACAGCAATAAAGAAATATTTCTCTAACACAAAAACATGAGATCTTGCCTGAAATGAACTAAGTAACAAAAGGCTAGTTCTGTACTGGGCTCCCTTTCCTTTTTGTTGTTGCTGAATAACATCATAATTTGCCACTTACATTTGGGGAAAATAGTGTTCATTCTTCTTCTTCTTCACGTTGTTCCTTAAAAATCCCTAAAATCTCTTCTTAACTAAAATTCCCCACTGCCACTGAGTTAATTGATGAAACTTTGGCCACTAGTTCCCTACCACAATAGTCTGACACTCCTGCCTCCATAATCTCATTGTTCACCTTGTCTCAACAGAGATTATAATCTCCATGAAGAGGAGATTTTATTCATGTCCTAGGTTTTAAACTGCAGGTACAATAGAATCATGGCCACATCCAGACTACTAATAGCCATCATGGATGAAACCATAAACTCCTTACAGGAGTTCATAGAATTTAACAGTAAAGGAATTAAATAGACTGGATATCGGATTGTCTCCTCAGTACCCAGCAGAGATGAGGCAGATCCCAAATGGTTTTGTAGAGCATGGATATATGCTTATGCTTCTGGAGATTAGGAAGTCATTCGTTATGGGAGGTGAAGTGAGTTGGCTGCTGTTACATTAGTCACCTCTTAAGAAAGGACCCTGAAGAGAAATGTAGCTCCAAATACAGTGGTATTTCCAACAGCAGCAGAGGTGTTGTGTGATCTGAAGGGGGTATCAATGTGAATTGCACTTCCTTACTCCAACCGTCTGACTTTCAAAGATAAGTGAAAGAAATAAGATATCTACATAATGATTTACCCATGCCTACATTACTATGCATTACTTGGTGCTGAAGACAATCTCTTCTTGGTAGATCGAGGTTTTTTTGGTTCCTTGGTCTCCATTTTGAGTGCATGGACACACAAATACACTCACAACCTTTTGCTTTTGACTAAATGATGTCAGCTATATCTTGAATCTGCCAGTGCTGACATACACGAGTAAAAAAGCTTTAACAATTCTGGTCATTTGTGTGATAAATTTCCATTGCTACTGGAAAAATCCCAGCTCACCTCCCCTCAGTGGAAGCAGGAGTTTGTTATAGCAATTATGGAAAAAATAACATCCAGAAAACCTTGGACCAGTTATTTCACCTGGGATCTCTTTCACTACATATTTGCTTTCTCATTTCTTTCTCTCTCCTCTTTAATTTTTGGAAGGCTGTGGTCTCTCTTTATCTTAATTGTATCCTATAAATACAAGCAAAATCCGAGAGTCTTTGCGGAACACAGTATCTTGCCATTGATTTCAAGGCAGCTGGGTTCCATATATCAGGAAGATATGTGGCTTTACGTACAAGGTTGCCTTTAACATGACGATAAGAAAGCAAAACCAGCAGTGGAAATATCAGTCCTTACCGTGTATTTCTCTGAAGAAATCCGTTATAGAGATTTCCATCTCTTTTTTGTTATTTTTGGAGATTCTGATTTGCCAGGGAGTTTTTATCAGTAACATAACTCTCTAAGATGAAGAGACACTGAAGTGACAGTCTTCCAGGTCTTCTTGGGCCTCCTGACACTTCCAGTGTCTCAGCCCATTCACTGGACAGAAATGTTGGCACCATTGAGCTGCTTTATTCCATGTATTTAAACAGAAGCTGCCTGGACTAGAAAGTCATTCTTTAATCATAAAATACATACAGAGGTACCAAACTCAATGGTAAGAACTAGCTGCATTGTAGTTATACTTGTGCTTCTAGCACTAATGTGTGCCATGAGCAGCCCATAATGACCTTTCGGAGAAGGGCATTGAGGGTTTTTCTCTGAATGCTTAAAAATAGGAATATGCATGGACCCTGTATATTGTAAGGAAAACTCATCCAAAAAATAAACTTCGAAATGCAATCTAATATATAGACTATCAGATGTGTAATTTCAAATGTGAGCCTCTACAGGGGTATAATCCAAGAACAGCAGCAATATATTAATAAAACATGTTTTGACCACATTTCTTCTGGCAGATAGTATTTATGCACTGCAGTCCAAAATACATAATGGAATCCAGATCTCACTAGTTGCTGGAATGTCCATTGTCAATAACTATGAAAAATGTCTCTTACCTGCAGTGCAGAATTGAGCTGTGGAATTTGTGTGCATAAGTTCTTCCACCCTTTAAAAATATTTTATCTTGAATGAAAATACTGACACTGATTGCGCCTGACAGAGACCACTCCCTACCTCTGCTGTATATTTTAATCCCTTCTGCACAATTTTTGTTTCTGTGAATTTATTGCCTATGAAGTAACTGCATCAACAATATAAAAACCCTAGATTTTTTACTATTCTTTGATTAAAAAATATTCCTAGTACTACCAATCAGCAAACAGATGCATATGTACATCTCCTCAATGTGAGACACTCTATCAGGGATGAGTCTTTTCTATTCTTTGTTTTTTCTGCTATGAAAACCACTAGGATTCAACTGTATTCATAGATTTTGGCCTGGTGGGAATCTGTCCGCATGACACCAGAGTTCAGTTCAAACCTGAGTTGAGTTTATGACAAAGACTTAAAAAAACCAGACAAGAACACTCCTAATACCCAGCCTTTGGGACAATGTCATGATTTCTGTCATAGTTTGGGTTTGCCAATTTTAATATATTCACCTTCTGCTGTGGAACAGAATTAGGAGCAAAAGCAAAAGCAGGCCTAAAACTTAAAAGGGTATAAAGAAAAACTTTATTAACAACACAAAGAAAATAATAATAAATTCAGAATAGATCTTCAGGCCATTCCCTCCTCCCCCTGTTCACACCTTCTTAACAACATACTGAGACACTTCAGTCAATTCCTTACTTAAATAATATTTTTCAGTTCAATTTAGGGAGAGGAGTTTCTTCTTGTTCAGCTATAGGAATTTTTTCAAGAGAGAAAAAAAAAAAAACCTAGTTCTCTCCTGACTTGACTTTCTTCATGAATAGCAGCTGCCTGGAGATCTGCAATCATGAAACCCCTCCCATCTTCACAGCCTTCCCAGATCTGTGTTTGTGGGCCATGTCAAATTCATGGGGTATTATGTTTAAGGATGAGCTGCTCAAAGGCAAAAGTTCTCTTCAGCTCTCTTCTCTCTGTTCATATTTCATTCCCAGGAACAGAGATCCCCTTTTTCCCTTGGGGCAAAGGATCTTCCAAATACTTCAAACCCCACCCCCCATGTCTTTTGGCCATGGTTTAAAGGAATTTTTTTCTGGTGTAGTGCAGTCCACCCCTATAGCTTACAAAAAGATTTTTCAGTCAAGCTTCATGGCATCTCCTCCTTGTTCTTCCATCTAAAAACTTAGCCTTTGCTTCATTGACTTTGGTGTATATTTTCTGTTGTTTTACCTTTCACTCAAGGAAGGATTGAAGGTCTGTAAGCCTTATCCGAGCATTGGGAGAGTTAAAATTTCACACAGAAGTTGCAGGGGCTGGGCCAGGCCATGCTGAAGCTCTGTCAGGATCTCAGGCTGCCCAGGCTGCACTGGGGGGGGGGGGCAGACAAAAACTGCAAAGTCCAGCCAGAGGAGAAAAAGTTGAGAAGCCTCTGGCCCCATGGCTTCCCTCCGGTGCCAACCGCACCCAGTTCCAGCCATGGGCCAGGGGCTCTCCCTCTGCCTTGCCCATCAAGCAAAGCCGTGGGGGGCTCCCCAAACCGGGCCCAGCTGCCTCCCCACAGGCCGTGAGGGCGGCTGGGCAGGCTCAGCCACCCTGCGGATGCTCCAAACCAGCAGCAGGGCAGGGCCTTGCTGAGCCGCGGCCACACCAGAGGAGGTCTAGGATCTTAGCAATGGGCTTTTCTTCTTTTTGGTGTTGAGGGTTAGTTCTTTCTTTTTTTTTTCCCTCTGTGGAATTTTCCCCATTGTCATGCTAAGATACCTGTTGACTGGGCCCTGGTGACAAAGGGGAGGGGACAGGAGGGAAGAAGCAAGCCCCGCGAGATTCAAACAGCCAGAAGAGGAAGTGGAAGGCTGGGTCTCGCCCATTTCCCCCCGCGGAGTTCGGACGAGAAGGACGATCGCCGCCGGTGTCCCATCCCAGCGTCGGGAAACCACCATCGGACCCTGCCCGGCTGTCTTCTCACTGTGAACTACCACCATCCAGCATTCTACTGAGCACCGGGACCGACACCGTGAGCGGAGAGCTCTCTCTCCATCTCTCTCCCCCTGGGACAGCGCTGCCATCACCCCCAGCCCTCCTGCAGCTCTGCGGGACCCGCCCGCCCCCAGCACCGGGAACTGCAGCTCAGGGAAAAGGTGCCTGCAGCCAAAAAACACTGGGACTGAGTTACTGTTCTGTTTGTGGGTAATTTCATAGCTGTTGTTGTTCTTGTTTGTCTTGTTAGATATACTAGTAAAGAACTGTTATTCCTACCCCCATATCTTTGCCTGAGAGCTCTCTTAATTCCAAAATTATAATAATCGGAAGAATCACATTTTCTTTCAGTCCAAGGGGAAGCTTCTGCTTTCTTTGGCAAACACCTGTCCTTCAAACCAGGACAGATTTTGGCCACCCAACGTGGGGCCCGAGGGCATTGAGAGAAAAGGGTGAAAAAGGAATAACAGTTCTTGAGTTACCTCAGTTTTGTGTTAGGTGGCATCATGTTGTCCAGCTTACCGTGGTTTGGGCTCCATGTGGCCACAGCTTTATCTCTCCCATTTGCAATCCCTTACTTGAACATGGGTCCTATAACTCAGGCTGCTGTAACTATTATCCAGTTCCTTTTGTGGGCTGATAACGGGAGAAATTCATGGATTTTTAACTTCCTCTGGAAGGTGGGCACATGGATTCGGAGCTATCACACTCTAACTGTATGTTTTTGGGGCTACTTTAATAATGGTACATACTGTGAGGATATGACACCAGGGAAAATTTTGTCCCAACCCCTTACACAGTTTTTTGGGTCTGCTCCACCAGCTTTTGAGGGGTTCAAATCTCTTCTAAGCAGTAATGATGTCATACAGTGGCTGACATTGCTAATAGGCCTTGTAAACCTGTTCTATTTAACATTCCGAGATGAGGGGAGATTGACTTGGATGACAACCCTGATACGTCCCCCAAGGAATAGGGATCCTGCCCCAGAGCCTGGCCCTGCCCCAGAGCCTGGCTCTGCCCCAGAGCCTGACCCTGCCCCTGCCCCAGAGACTAAGGATTCTCCCCCAGAGACTAAGGATTCTGCCCTAGAGACTAAGGATTCTGCCCCAGAGCCTGACCCTGCCCCTGCCCCAGAGACTAAGGATTCTGCCCCAGAGGCTAAGGATGTTGCCCCTGAGCCTGATTCTGCCCCAGAGCTCACCTCAGAAAGGAACCATCCAGAGTGGGTGGGGTTTCTAGTGAAGGAGATAGGCCAAATGCTGAAGGAGTACCTTTCCCCAGCTCTTGAGAAACTCTCCCCCTGCCTTAAAGAGGGAGAACCTGATGGTGCAGCAGTGGAACCCACAGATGTTACATCTCACCAGGTTCCAGTTGAACTGCAAGGGAACTCACAGCCAGCAGTAGTTGCCCCTGTGGAAACTAGAAAGTCTAAGGTGAAAACAAAGCACCTGGATAATAAGGATCAGAAAGCAGGGCCCTCACAACCAGCAGGGGAGCCAGAGGTTGAGATCGTCACAGAGTCCCTGTCATACGAGAGTCTCCATAATCTTCGTAAAGATGTTGTACGAAGGGGCCGTGAGGCTTTTACAACGTGGTTACTGCGGGTCTGGGACCTTATGGGTACCGGTGTGCAGCTGGATGGTACTGAGGCAAGGAATTTGGGACCCCTGACCCAGGACTCAGGTGTGGATCACATATTCGTAAGGGAACCAGGCCCCCTTTCCCTCTGGGAGCGGCTTTTAATGAGTGTAAGAGAGAGGTTTGTCCATAGAGAGAGAATGCAGGAGCACCACCATAGAATGCGCTGGAAGACCGCTGAGGAGGGGATCCAACAGCTGAGAGAAGTGGCAGTACTGGAGATACTCTTTGGGAGGGGTGGACAACATGACAATGACCCCAACAAGGTCAGGTGCACAGAGCAGATGTTGTGGAATCTGGCACACCTGGGGCCATCTCAATACACCACATTCATTGCAGCCATTAATGCTGACACCAACCACGAGACAGTGGGTTCTGTTGCCAATAGGCTCAGGAATTTTGAGAGTATAATGAATGGCCCAATGCAGGCTCAGGTCTCTGCTGTGATTCGGGAACTCAAAGAGGAGATGAGAGAGATGAGGGAGGAGATGAAGGTCAGTACAGCACCAGTGCGAGTCACAGATACCAGAGTTAGAGCCCAACACCCCCCAGCTAAGGAGAGAGGATACACCCCATGAGCTGACCTGTGGTTCTTTCTGCGTGACCATGGGGAAGACATGAGGAGGTGGGATGGGAAACCCACTTCTGCCCTGGCAGCGCGGGTGCGTCAACTCAGGGAGGGAAACACTAACCAAGGGAGGTCCACTAAAGTGAAGGTAGCCTCAACTTCCCATAACCAAGATGCAGGGTACTACAAAAGGGAGGATGATTTGTCAGATCCCCTTGAGGGAACCTCCAACATGTATGCCCAGGAAGGAAATTATAACCAGTGCTAGAGGGGCCCTGCCTCTAGCCAGGGAGAGGCACGGGAAAACCGGGTCTTTTGGACGGTGTGGATCCGATGGCCTGGCACATCAGAGCCACAAAAACATAGGGCATTAGTTGACACTGGTTCACAGGTCACCCTAATACCATCAGAACATGTGGGGGAAGAGCCTGTTTCTATTGCTGGGGTGACAGGGGGATCACAGGAATTGACTTTGCTGGAGGCTGAGGTGAGCCTGACTGGGAAAGAGTGGCAGAAGCATCCAATTGTGACTGGCCCAGAGGCACCGTGTATTCTAGGCATAGACTTCCTGAGGAATGGCTATTACAAAGACCCAAAGGGACTCAGGTGGGCTTTTGGAATAGCTGCTGTAGAGGCAGAAAACATTAAGCAATTGAACACCTTGCTTGGACTGTCAGAGAACCCATCTGTAGTGGGACTCCTGAAGGTGGAGGAGCAGCAAGTGCCAATTGCCACCTCCACAGTGAACCACAGGCAGTACAGGACAAATCGAGATGCTGTGATCCCCATCCACAAGATGATCCGTGAGCTGGAGGGCCAAGGGGTGGTCAGCAAAACCCACTCACCCTTCAACAGCCCCATCTGGCCTGTGCGCAAGTCTGACGGAGAATGGAGATTGACTGTGGACTATCATGCATTCAATGAAGTGACTCCACCGCTGAGCGCGGCCGTGCCGGACATGCTGGAACTCCAGTACGAGCTGGAGTGCAAGGCAGCAAAGTGGTACGCCACCATTGACATTGCCAATGCATTTTTCTCCATTCCTCTGGCAGCAGAGTGCAGGCCTCAGTTTGCTTTCACCTGGAGGGGCATGCAGTACACCTGGAACCGACTGCCCCAGGGGTGGAAACACAGCCCCACCATCTGCCATGGACTGATCCAGGCTGCACTGGAAAAGGGTGAAGCTCCAGAACATCTGCAATACATTGGTGACATCATTGTGTGGGGGAACACGGCAATGGAAGTATTTGAGAAAGGAGAAAAGATCATCCAGATTCTCCTGGGAGCCGGTTTTGCCATCAAGAGGAGCAAAGTCAAAGGTCCTGCCCAAGAGATCCAGTTCCTGGGAGTAAAGTGGCAAGACAGGCGGCGCCAAATCCCCACTGAGGTCATCAATAAGATCACCGCGATGTCTCCACCAACCAACAAGAAGGAAACACAAGCTTTCCTAGGTGCCATAGGCTTTTGGAGAATGCACATTCCTGAGTACAGCCAGATCGTGAGCCCTCTCTACCTGGTCACCCGGAAGAAGAATGAATTCCACTGGGGCCCTGAGCAGCAGCAAGCCTTTGCCCAGATCAAGCAGGAGATCGCTCATGCTGTAGCCCTCGGCCCAGTCAGGACGGGACCAGAGGTGAAGAATGTGCTCTACTCTGCAGCCGGGAACAAGGGCTTGTCCTGGAGCCTTTGGCAGAAGGTACCTGGTGAGACCCGAGGCCGACCTCTGGGATTCTGGAGTCGAAGTTACAGAGGGTCTGAAGCCAACTACACCCCAACAGAGAAGGAGATCTTGGCTGCTTATGAAGGAGTTCAAGCTGCCTCAGAAGTGATTGGCACAGAAGCACAGCTCCTCCTGGCACCCCGACTACCAGTGCTGGGGTGGATGTTTAAAGGGAAGGTCCCCTCTACCCACCACGCCACCGATGCCACATGGAGCAAGTGGATTGCCCTCATCACACAGCGCGCCCGTATCGGAAACCCAAATCGCCGTGGGATTTTGGAAATAATTACAAACTGGCCAGAAGGTGAAAATTTTGGTCTTGCCAATGAAGAGGAGCAAGAACAAGTGACCCGGGCTGATGAAGCCCCGCCATACAACCAACTGCCAGCAGATGAAACTCGCTACGCTCTTTTCACTGATGGTTCCTGTCGCATCGTGGGGATGAACCGCAAGTGGAAAGCAGCCGTATGGAGCCCCACACGACAGGTTGCACAAGCTACTGAAGGAGAAGGTGGATCAAGTCAACTTGCTGAACTCAAAGCCGTTCAGCTGGCCCTGGACATTGCTGAAAGAGAGAAGTGGCCAAAGCTTTACCTTTACACTGATTCATGGATGGTAGCCAATGCTCTGTGGGGCTGGCTGGAAAGATGGAAAAAAGCTAACTGGCAACGTAGGGGAAAACCAATCTGGGCTGCTGATGAGTGGAAAGACATTGCCAGTCGGGTAGAGAAGCTACCCGTAAAGGTCCGTCATGTAGATGCCCATGTCCCCAAGAGTCGGGCTAATGAGGAGCACCAACACAATGAGCAAGTAGATCAGGCTGCAAGGATAGAGGTGTCACAGATAGACTTAGACTGGCAACACAAGGGAGAGTTGTTTCTGGCTCGATGGGCCCACGATGCCTCAGGTCACCAAGGCAGAGATGCTACCTATAAGTGGGCACGAGACCGAGGGGTGGATCTCACCATGGACAGTATTTCCCAGGTTATCCATGAGTGTGAGACGTGTGCTGCCATCAAGCAAGCCAAGCGAGTGAAGCCCCTCTGGTATGGGGGGCGGTGGTCTAAATATAAGTATGGGGAGGCCTGGCAGATTGACTACATCACACTGCCTCAGACACGCCAAGGCAAGCGCTACGTGCTGACCATGGTAGAAGCCACCACTGGATGGTTGGAGACCTACCCTGTGCCTCATGCCACTGCCCGCAACACCATCCTGGGCCTGGAAAAACAAGTCCTTTGGAGACATGGTACCCCTGAGAGAATTGAGTCAGACAATGGGACTCATTTCAAGAACAGCCTCATAAGCACCTGGGCCAGAGAACACGGCATCGAGTGGGTGTACCACATTCCTTATCACGCACCAGCGGCTGGGAAAGTGGAACGGTGCAATGGGCTGCTTAAAACCACCTTGAAGGCACTGGGTGGGGGGACTTTCAAAAACTGGGAGATGAATCTACCAAAGGCCACATGGTTAGTGAACACCCGAGGTTCCATTAATCGAGCAGGCCCTGCCCAGTCTGAGCCCTTGAGAACACCAGATGGGGACAAGGTTCCAGTGGTGCATATGAGAGGTATGCTAGGAAAAACTGTTTGGGTGAACTCTGCCTCCAGCAAAGACAATCCAATTCCGGGGGTGGTTTTTGCTCAAGGGCCAGGGTGTACCTGGTGGATCATGCAAAGGGATGGAAAGACCAGATGCATACCCCAAGGAGACCTTGTTTTAGGGTGAACTACCTACAATACTGTGCCTGTATCTGTAACTGTATGGATGTCTATAATTTGAAGATTTTTAATTTGATTTGGCATGATGGTAGGGGAAAATTCGGGGTGGATAATGTTGAGGGTTAGTTCTTTCTTTTTTTTTTCCCTCTGTGGAATTTTCCCCATTGTCATGCTAAGATACCTGTTGACTGGGCCCTGGTGACAAAGGGGAGGGGACAGGAGGGAAGAAGCAAGCCCCGCGAGATTCAAACAGCCAGAAGAGGAAGCAGAAGGCTGGGTCTCGCCCATTTCCCCCCGCGGAGTTCGGACGAGAAGGACGATCGCCGCCGGTGTCCCATCCCAGCGTCGGGAAACCACCATCGGACCCTGCCCGGCTGTCTTCTCACTGTGAACTACCACCATCCAGCATTCTACTGAGCACCAGGACCAACACCGTGAGCGGAGAGCTCTCTCTCCATCTCTCTCTCCCCCTGGGACAGTGCTGCCATCACCCCCAGCCCTCCTGCGGCTCTGCGGGACCCGCCCGCCCCCAGCACCGGGAACTGCAGCTCAGGGAAAAGGTGCCTGCAGCCAAAAAACACTGGGACTGAGTTACTGTTCTGTTTGTGGGTAATTTCATAGCTGTTGTTGTTCTTGTTTGTCTTGTTAGATATACTAGTAAAGAACTGTTATTCCTACCCCCATATCTTTGCCTGAGAGCTCTCTTAATTCCAAAATTATAATAATCGGAAGAATCACATTTTCTTTCAGTCCAAGGGGAAGCTTCTACTTTCTTTGGCAAACACCTGTCCTTCAAACCAGGACATTTGGCTATTGGGCTCCTGGTTAAAAACGGAGCCCAGCAGCCTCCCGAGCCCAGCCCTGCTTGGCCCGGGCCGCACTGGAGGGGGGCCCGGGCCGGGTCAGCGTTACCTTGTGAGAGGCCAGAAATGAAGGAGAGTGCTTTCCCTGGGGTTTACTTGCTTCAAATGCGATTCATGGAGCGAACTAACTTCTCCAGTTGGTTTCTCAGGCTGTCAACAACTAAACCAACCTCCCCAACTGGTCCCATCAATTCATAGAGGAAGTTCTCATGGAGAAAAACTTCCTAGTATGCCCTCCTCCCAGGTGCCTTCAAGACATAACCAGTACACTTCTCACATTATTTTTCACTCTCTTCCTGTGTTATCAACTGAAAGCACCAGAGTAGTCAGAACTGTTAAATTGACATGAATGATAGTTTAAGAACCAGCTACCAACATTGTTCTGTGTATATTTCCACTTCCGGAAGTAACACAGGGAGGTCACAGGATTCATGTCCCTGTCTGCAGAATGATGACACTAACCAGGTTAGCCATTCTCCCCCTCCCCCAGGTGAGTTGGTTCTGCCCCTACATACCCACAGAAAGGAAAATAAAATCTGTAAGGAAATAGGAATAACTGTATTCACCAACCAAAGAGAGTATTCAGGAGGCTGGCATGGGCCTTCTGGAAGCATATAAAACCCCTGAAAGGAGGACATGGATCTTTTTCTCACTCTTTCAGACTTAATTTTCTAAATACTCATGTTTGAGGCGGTACCTGTCCCCTTCCTCTCTGTCTCCCAGTGGACGGTGGATAGAAGACACTTCTGCTGAAATTTACTTCAAGAAAAGAACTGAAGAGCTCCTGATTTTCCAACTTCTTGTACTCCTTTTCCCCAATTTTTAATTCCACCTAAAGACACCTGGCCTGTGGAGCACTTGACAGAGCATCCCCTGCAGTGGGTGCCCCCCTCCTCTTCCTTCCATCAAGGAAAGATTCCAAAAATGTCTGTCAGAGATGATCTGGTTCCAGCCAGAGGAGATGAAGAAGAGCCAAAGCTTACCTCTGAGTGAGACACAGAAATGCTTATTTACATGAAGGAAGGAGAAAAGTGTGGCTCCAATGAAGATTAAGTGCCATGATGTACCTGAGAACTTATAAATACAAGGGCCATGAGTGCTTGCAAGTGAGCATAAGCAGCCCGAAAAGAAGAATGGTACATTATCCACACGTGATATTTCCTGCTGTCACTTTCAGGCTTGAACTCTCTTCAGTCTGACCTGAAGTAACTGGATATAAATGTTAACTTCTCATTCTATCTCAGTCTTTTGCCTTGCCTTGCCTTCCCTTCACTTCCCTCTACTGAGCCATGCAAGCAGCAAAGTGAGGTGGTACTTCAGTGTATGCTTAATTGCTTTTCCGTCTTAAATCCATCAGAGAATTTGAATCTTCTCCATTGACTACCAATGAATGTTAGTCAAGAATGTGTGCAGCCGTGTAACTAGTAATTTTTTATATTCATCCCCAAGGCATTCTGACATGTAGTCTTTGAGAGTAATCACTGTGCACAGCCATGTTTTGGAAGACTCTTTTACAGATGAACTGTGGCACAGTCTGTTTTCCAAACATGATACTCTTCCATTCCTACCCCTTCAATTTCATAATGGAAACAAGTCTTTAATAAAACCCAAACAAACAAACAAACCAAAATTTAAAAAATTTAAATTAAAGGGTGCAAGAAAAAAATTGTTAAGGCGGGATATTTTAGGATAGAAAATGACTCCCACAGTACATAAGTAATCCCTCCTGAATCAGTAGGCTCTGTTTTCTGGCAGAATCTCCTTGAAGTTCCTCTACCAGTGGAGAGGAGAACTGAGTATTTCCTGATATGTGAATGAGCTGATTGTATTGCAGGACAATTTCTACTTGATCTTATTCCAAGTGTGCAAAGCCATAAGTGATTGTATTTGAGCAAAACAGCTGTCAAATAGATCAGGCCTGGGAGCTCTGCATTAAGAAACCAAGTATTTATGCAGAGAGAAGTTGCATAAGCACCAGCTTCTATCCTGCTTGAATCTGCTTTGTACCATGAAGTGGGGCTGTGAGAGTATGAGGCAATTTCCTCTTTTGTTCAGAAAGGCTCAACATGAGCTGGCAGTCCCCCAGACAAAGGGAGAAGGACAAAGGAAGCACACCAAAGGATGTGGCATGGATCAGTGTTCAGACCTGTGTTAGCATAAAGCCCTGTGCTACAGGGCTTGAAATTGAGATGGGAATCCAAGCCCCTGCAGCTTGTGACTTCACTGTTGTGGCCAAACTTCATTTAGTTGTTCAGACATGTGACTTGGGAGTTGTAACTAATAGCACTTCATGGGAGAGTCTTCAACATCAGCATTATGAGATGCCCTGCAGCACAGCTTCACAGTGGGGTTATGTCACTGTAAGAGAGGGATGCTGGCCCCACCCACTGACAACTGAAGCTAATTTAAGCCTCATTTTCCTTATAATCTCAAGAACTATTCCTATGACTATCTGTCTGTAACTATTCTGAGACTGCTTCTGTGATTTCCTGAATGCTTCACCTCAGCAGATGTATCATCGAGAGACCACTTGCAGCATGTTGCAGTGGCTTTACCACTCCCCCCAGCCTGTGGCTGGGTAGCACCAGTTGCAAGGCTGGCAGATGGCAATCTTTGTATTCATTTTCTCTCTGTATAACACTTTCATCTTACTGAACATAACACCAGTTGCATCTGTCAGTTTGGTGTAGAACTTGTGTCAGTCCTGTCCAGAAGATATTTTGTTCTCCCTGGCTGATGTTTCCATCCCAGATGTCAACCAGATGTAGAACAAGAAACAGGTCTATGTGAGAGCCTTCCTCTCGCCAGGAAGCTCTGTGAAGTGGACAAGCAGAGGTGCTAAAGTCAAGGTCAGCTTTAGCACAGGCCAGTAATAGCATCCAGGCATCAGAACTTCCCTGAATCTCAATCTCAGCCTGAACTTTAGGGGCTTCAACCTTATCAGTGCCTAGGAAGCTTAGCCTCAGCTCAAAACATTTAATGCTATAGTTTGTAATATTTATTTTTAATGTTTGAGTGTCATATTGCATCACCAGTTTCTAAACAAGATTCTTGAGGACCCCACAGAAAAATGTATATTTAAAAAGTGAAGATTCAAATGAGGCCAGCCAACCTATTTATCAAAAGCTCCTTTCTATATTAGGAGCTTGATCCAACTAACCAGGCACTGTTCGCTTTATCACGGGTCACTGGATTTGCAAACCTCCCTGTACTGACTCCTTTTCCTGCTCATATACAGGGGGGTGAAGTGCAGTTCCCCTGTTTATACTACAGTTGTTATTTCTCTAACTGCTGGCTGGGTTATGACCCCAGTCGGATTACTAATAATAATAGCCTCTTTCCCCCTCAGGAAAGTGAGGATTCAGCAGGGTTCAAGAAACCTACCCCTTCTTGGAGCATCAATGATGTCTGACTTCACAGGATTCAGGCCCTGGTGCTCTCCACTCTAATAACCCCCCACTGGCATCAGCAGGGGAACCTACACCTGCTTATCTGGCTCCCAGCTTCCTAGCACTGCATAAAGCAGATGATGCCTGTTTTCCTAAGCCCCTTGCCTCCTTTCACCTTCCTTGGGAGCAGTTTCTCCCACACTCTCTGGAGGATTGCCTTGAAGTCTACTTAGAGGAAAGTTGGCCCTCTGCCTCCTTCTTGCTGCTACATTATATCTCCAGATTTTGAAGGACTGAGAAAGAATCCTAGTTCATGGGATAGTTGACTTTCCTATTAATTCTTTAGCAGCTGAAATAGTGTAGTTGTGTGCACACCCCTTGACACATTTGATATATTTGAGTCTGATACCTAAAGTATAAAAAGACTCACAGTACTCTCACCCTTAAACAGATATATAATTTCACTTTGTGGACTTAGCATTAACATTCAGTTCCTTATAAAAGCAGTCCAAGGGATACTGGTTTTACATATTGCATTCCACCTTTCTCAGACTGCTCATTTCAGTTCAGTGGGCTACAGAATTCATTTCCATAAGCCTCTAAGGAGCTGCACTTTTCAGGGGCGGGAGTCATTTTGATCTTAGATTTTCCATATAGAAGTGGCCCAGGGGATTTCATTCCATCCTTTTGTGATTGCTTCCAGTCTAGCCAAGAAGGTCTCCTAAAGCCTTGATTTGAAGACTAAGACAGAGAAAACAGCTACATTCTTGAGAAAATTATCCCAAGATTAACTAAGATAATTAGTAAAAATTTCAAGTAATTGCAATTACTTCAAGTCTGCATCTAGCAAGATTTAATTCCTAATCATTGGTTATCCTTCTGCCTTCCTCTGCTGGATTAAAAAGCAATTTATTTGCAGATATCTCTTGTCTGTGTATGCATGACAGGATCATGAACAATGTGTGGCTGTGCCTTCCACATAGTTAATTTCCCACCTCCCTTTCAGTAAGATCATATCCGGCTATCACATCACTTTTTGAACCCTTTGCAGTCCTTTTGAAAATCCTGATGTGTAAAGCTTAAATCATGTTATTGACACTCTATATGAATTTCCAACTTTTCACTGGGCTGTTGGCAGGCTTTCTCCTTGAAAGCCTATTTTCAGGGGCTTATACATAATGACCTTTAAGTCTTCTCCTGAATAGCTACCTTCAAGTATATTGTTCTGTATGTTATGAACGTTTTATGTCTTTATTTTTTCTTCTTGATGTAAAACCTTGCACTGGCCCTTTAAAATATATGTTCACTTAACTAGGAGTCCCCTGTTTGCCTATAAATTATTTACTTTCTAAGAAATTTTGATGTCAAATATTTCCAGCAGCCATTTCAAGTTTATTCCTCGCCTTGGACAAAGGTACTCTCAAACATCAGCCTTGAGAATAATTCCCATGGTTGCATACTTTCTTGTGTGCTAGATCCTCCCTATACCTGCATTACAACCTATCATCTTCACTGATCTCCACCCTTTAATACACTTATGGCAGATTCTGTAGCATGCTACTTCTTCAATCAAGTTGGGAAAGCAAAGTCCTCACAGAAGTTCTTCAGCATATCTATAATTGGATAGGATAGACAGCAAAGCTAATATGGAAATCTGTTTCTTTCCTCTGCTGTCATATACTGAGCATATTTTCCTTGACAGCATTAGGCATGTGCAGATGAGTGATGTTTTGCCTCTGTGTGGTTTCAAATTATTATCAAACCAAGCAAATTGAGGAAGTTTACATTTTTAAACTGATTTACCCCAAATCAAATACTTGTCTTCAGCACTGTAGGGTCACTTCTCTTTAAAATCTTTGTAATGAAACTGGATGAAACATTGTAATGAAAACCTCATTTTTATTTACAGTCTATTTAAAATGTCATCATGAAATGAAGTAAATTTTAATGACATTTTTTCCTTGTCAAGATAAATAAACCAGTAGGCTTGATGCTAATTTAAGTGGGAAATGTTACCCACCCTTACACCACAGAATGCCAGTTTTGTGATTCTTGTTAGAGGTACAGTTCCCTTATCTCCCAGTGAATGTAGGACGTGATATATTGGGAAAGGCTGAGTATTTCTGCCCTCATGTTAATATGAGCACAGGCATTCAGCATTCTCTCATATGTCCTGGGCAAACCACTGGCCATAAAACACAAACTGAATGCATATTAGCAAAATCACTACTAATGTTTATCAGTATTTGAAAACTTAAGTAAAAACTAAGAAAATAAGATAGAAGGAAAAGAAAGGTTTTTGGGGTTTTTTTGAAACATAAATATCAAGGAAAGTGGAAGGTACACCTTCACCTCCAGACAATATAACTGAGAACAAATCCAGTGTGTTATCACAGACATCCCTGTCAGTGAGCAAAATCTTGGAAAACAGTTAAAGTAGTACTAAGGTCTTGGATATTTTCAGGTGTTACCCATCACCTACAATTCAGTGGTGTTTTACACTGAAGGTGCTTGGCACACTGAAGCCAGTGTGAATCAGCTAAAGACCAGGTATTGCCAGCAAAGCTGTTCCAATTTATGTCAGCTCAATAGAATGGTGTAATTTATACCATGAAGGGAGAGCAAAGGACACGACCCTGTCTTTATCCTTGTCTCTATAGGTATTCTTGTACCTTTTCTGTTTTTTTTAACGTTGCTGGTGCACATTAATGGGAAATAGATATGACTCTAATTTTAGTACAATAATAAACAACCCAATCTCTTTAAAAACTACAAATTAACGAAGTCATGCCCATATGATGTTTGAGGAAAGAATATACTGATATACATGAGGACGAGAAAAAGAAACTGGTTGGAAAATGAAGAAAAATTGGATTTCACTGAGGAATTCCCAGAAAACAATAATAATAAAAAAAAGAAAGCGCAAAGACAAGGCAGAAATAATGAGGTTTAAAATAATAATTCTTAAACACCAGAGCTGCTATTGAGACTGATGGAGAAACATACTTTTTTACCCAGACAATGTCTGTTTGGTGAGAGGAAAAAAAAAAAGCTGAAGTCGGAGAACACCAGAGAGCTGGGATGAGTGAAGGAAAGAGTTAAGGCTGGAGTCACCCTCTCTGGAGTGCTCTGTGATGCTGTGCAGTGTTTCAGCCCCCCGAGCCTTCCTCCTCCTCCCTCCCTGTGTCGGAGTGGGGAGGAGGCGGGTTCTGCTGAGCTGTTAAATCCTGAGTGAAGTTTCCCCCATTTCCAGTGGTCACTGTTGTCTGAGGCTGGTTCGGAGCAGGGCTGGGGTTGCCCTGACATTTCTGGGACCGCGGCCAGCCAAGAAGGAAAAAAGAAGAGTGTTTTATAATTTGCTTTTGTCAAAGTGTGGAGAAAGGGGAAAGGGAAGTGTCCTTTCTTTTTTTTTCCAGCATCACATTCCTGTGTTTTACTTCAGCCTGGAAAATATATTAGTGCTGGTGCTTTCCTCTCTGGAAACAAAGGAGCTAAACGGGACTGAGGAAGCAAAGAGAGGGAAGAAGTTTTGGGAAGTTTAAAAGAGAGACTTGGAGCAGACAGAAGTTGCCTTTTCTTAAATGAAATCCCCGCCTGTGTGGGTAATCGGTACAGCAAAAATCCAGACCTGCAGGTAAATGGAGAAGCAGAGATCACAAAGGAAATTTCTGCTAACCTCATCCTGCCTGTCAAGAAGGTGAAGAAGAAAGTTAAGAGACACACAACAGGCTCTACGACCTGTTGGGCTGCATAAAGATAAATCACTGAACAACAGTAAAGCTGTATGGCATTGGTCTCCTTTTAAAGGAAAAAGACGTGAAAACTCGTCTCTGGCAGGGGAGCTTCCCTGAGCGTGTAAGTTTCAAGTCCAATTCTTGTCTTTCTGTTCTACGTATAGGACCCTTGCGCTGTGTGTCTTTGCATGTATGCATAGTGAGAGCGTGGAGAGAAACAGGGAGAGGGGGAAAGGGTGAGAGGGGGAGAGGGGGAGAGGGGGAGAGTGAGAGAGTGAGAGAGTGAGAGA
The DNA here is from genome assembly GCF_963662255.1 of Cinclus cinclus. Lineage (NCBI taxonomy): Eukaryota > Metazoa > Chordata > Aves > Passeriformes > Cinclidae > Cinclus > Cinclus cinclus. The sequence goes on along the minus strand of NC_085047.1, from coordinate 21,892,811 downwards.
GAGAGAGAAGGGTGCAGATCACAATGTCATTTTAGAAAGACAGTATCATCTTACAGAAGGGTGATCTCATTTTTTCATAAAGTGATCCGTTCTGTGTTTTTCCAAAAATGACTGTAAAACTTACAAAGCCCCTAGGGCAGGACTGAGGTGTAATCAAGCACTTATAAATCACACAAAATAGCCAGCCTGTGCTTTGCATTTTTAGTCACTTGTGCAAGATATCATCATACTCTTAATATCTAATTTTGCTTGTCCTCTCCCCCCAACACAGATTACACAATGAACTGGAGGCCAGCTCTCAGCTTAGCCCTGCTATGGGCAGCATGGTTAGTGTGTGGCTCTGAGAAGACAGAAAGGCTAGTGGAAAGAGGGAGCCATGGAGTTAAGAAAGTGCCCCTGGCTTATGGGGCTTCAGGCAGCCTTCTGAGAAGGTCTGGAGCATCCCTGAGGAATTCAAGCCCAAATCCTCAACATCCTGTCACCAAGAGGGATCCTTCAGCACCTCCAAAACCACCTGCCAATCTCCTGCAAGGGGAATCACGTTCCCAGGCCAGGGGCACGGGGACCAGAATGAGGTTGGTACAGAGACTCACAGCTGCAGCCAAATACCCCAAGTCTGAGATGATAAAGGATGAAGGGATATCCTCTGCCACCCAGTCACGAGTGGTACGTTTCTCTTCAGGGTCAAGTTCTCCCAATGTCCTGGCCAGCTTTGCAGGGAAAAATCGGGTGTGGGTAATTTCTGCCCCCTATGCCTCTGAGGGCTACTACCGGCTCATGATGAGCCTGCTGAAAAATGACGTTTATTGTGAATTGGCTGAAAGGCACATCCAGCAGATTGTGTTGTTCCATGAAGAAGGGGAAGAAGGGGGAAAAGTTAGAAGGATAACCAATGAAGGAAAAATTCTGGAACAGCCACTAGATCCTGCCCTCATCCCTAAGCTCATGAGCTTTCTGAAACTGGAGAAAGGGAAATTTGGCATGGTACTGTTGAAGAAAACCCTGCAAGTGGAGGAAAGGTATCCTTATCCAGTCAGGCTAGAGGCCATGTATGAAATCATTGATCAGAACCCCATCAGAAAAATTGAGAAGATGAGACAGAAAGGCTTCATCCAGATGTGCAAAGCAGCTGGGGTGGAGGGGCAAGTGGTTGTGGAAGGCAATAATGGGGGTGCCACGCAGCCTACCCCTGGCACTGAACATGTCCAGGTGTCAGCAAGGAAGGAGGATCCAAGGAAGAGCAATAATCATCCAACAAGGACCAAAACAATGAGGAAACCAATGACAACCACAATGGCCACTCCTCTGCCCACAGTAAGGACCACTACCCTCCCTCCCACCACCACTACTACTCGTGCCACCACCCATGCAGTGACAACAGCCAGCTGGTCTACAATAATTACACCCCTCCCTGGCACACAGAGGACCTGGACCATGAAGTCACATTCCACCCCAGAGTACCACAGGCTGCCAGTAGCCCCTGATGCCACCGCGCTACAAATCACAGCCTCTGAGGACTTCTACTCTCCTGTGTGGAAAACAAATCGCAGGGACCAGCAGCAAAGCTACCAAGAGAAACAACTGGCAGCCACACGGAAACCAAACAAAGCTGCTCATTATGACAGTTTCACAGAACTCCCAACAGCTCCCTCAGTACACTATACAAAGGCAAATGTGGGTAGATTCAAAGATAACAGAACTGACAGAAAGGACTTTAGCCACAGGGACCTGAATGTCACACCTGGACAACACAAACCAAATAAGACTAAACCACCAAAAAAAAAACCACAAGAAAAGATACTCAGTAATGAGTATGAAGACAAATATGACCCAAGCAAGCCTGCTAGTTCCCATTTAGAGGAACGGTTTGCAGCGGAAAATATTCCCCCAAAGAAAGGAAAAGAATCAAAGAAGCATGACCGAATGGATAAACCTGAGAAGAAGAAGAAGGACAGACCTGACAAGCAACAGAAGAGTGAGAAGCAGTCCAAGAAGGTCAAAGCTGAAAAAAAGAACAAGCAGGACAAAGACCGCAGTAAGAAGAAGAAGGGAAGCAGGATTGAGAATGAGGATTTTCCCAAGTCCAACAAGAAGACCTTCCTACAGGCTCCCAGGAAATCAGCAACTAACCTCCTGGAATATTTTGAAGGCAGGAGGAGGCTCATTGTAAGTAATTCATTCATCTGAATTTTATTACCAAATGAAGTAATATCTCCCTCACAGTAGGAATATGTGGAACTATATGCTTATAGTGGGTTTATATTACTCTTTCTTGGTGCTTTTATCTTAAGAGGTAAAAGTTATAGACCCAAATGATTGTTTCCAACATGTTTCATGGCCTCATATTGGAAATCTTACATGAACTATAAAAATCAGTCATCCAGAGATTAGGATAAACACCTGTTCACAGCCACTTCCATAAAACACCATATAGCCATCAGATTATCTTGCTTACAGCGGATATATAGGTGTCGGGATCTGGATCATTAAGATCAATAAAATGAGGTTCCAATGTGTATTACATCCATTTGTCACCTTGGGGTACTTGCCAAGTTACCACTTTTCAGTGGTATGTCCTGCCAGCTGGCACACCTTCTTCATATTGGTGCTGGTGTCCTAAAGCTGGAAGCAAGCCAGGTGACTTAGCAATAATAGTGCACATCTGACTGAGGATATGCACAAAGGCTTGTGATCAGATGCCCTGAGGGATAGGGAATTTGGGATTAAGATCTCCTAGACATCTTCAGAGATCCTGTGCAAAATTTATTTTTGTATGGATTTTTCTCCTGCTGTTTGTATTAAACTGTAACACTCCCATAAGTTTTCAAGCCTGAGAACTTCAGCATGGTCTGGAGTTACTTGTCCCCAGGTTTTATAGGGTTGTATGTTTTTCAAACTACTTCTGAAAACCACTTCACCTGGGACAGGAAACAGTTTTAGTTGTAGTACAAATGTTTTTTCTGGCAGATGACACATATCCTGAAGGGTACACTTTGGAAAACAGTTCTTTAAAAATATTATTGTGGGAGCTGGTTTCTTGCAATTATCCTGATCTTTTTCACAGTTATTGTCCAATAGTCATTGCTACAAACACCTCTGTCTTTCATACTCCGTATTCCAGTACAAATAGCTAAGGTGCCATGCTAAGATGCCAAGTTAAAATTTCTACCATTGGAATGTAATGAATCATTCTGCTCATGATTCATGGGCCTGTAAACAAGGCTACTTTCTTCTCCCCCTCCCCGTTCTTTAAGATGTAGGGACTTTGCAGAGCTAGCACTAGAAGTGGAAAAAAGCCATATACTTGAAAAAAATTGAACTTCACTGAATTTTGCAAATAATGCCTATCAGTTGATTGTTAGCTAATATTTAGCCAAAACAAATGCTCAGAGAGAGAAACTATGCAGAAGCTGGGATCCTTGAAATTTGGTCTCAATGTTATGGAATATATGTAGCATCAGGATAAATACAAACAAACTTGAAAATAAAAGAGCCAAAAGTAAAGCTCACAGATGTCAAGCTGCTAATTTTTTACACCACCACAGTCTTGGCAAGTTAAAGGATTGTCTGATATTTGAACCTTCTGATACTGGGCCACCTCCCAGCTGGATCTCTAAGAAGAGTTGCACAATCTCAGGTCATCAGGCCAGAACTCACTGCATACAAATGATTATGCCATGCTGTACCTCACTTTTTTAGAATCTAATAACATCCTCAGCCTGCTTACTCTGAAGTCCCTGAAGTATAGGTTTGGTTTGGTTTGGTTTGGTTTGGTTTGGTTTGGTTTGGTTATTAGTAAAAGCAGTGACTGAACTCTATATTTTTTCATTGCCACACATTGTGGAAAACAAAGAACTTCTCAAGCCTCTTTGAATCCACACACGTGCCTATTTGCATTCCTTCCAATCAAACTGTTCAGTTCCCTTAGGGGAACAATCCTTACAATTAAATCTGTCATTCATTAATCTTGAAACTCTATCTCTAGAGAATTATACCATATTGCTTCAGAGTTGTTCCCATTGCTTTTTTGTACTATTGTCTTTCAGACTTGCTTCCAAGGACAGTTTCAGTCCTTTTCCAAACATCTTTTAAGAAGGACATAGGGTTTTAAATTCTACATCATTAACAATTTCAGATTTCAGTGTGAATTTCAAAAATCTGGAATCTTGAGGTCTATTTTGGGTTAAGTTCAATTCATAGCAAATATAAATCCCAGATACAGAAACTGAAAATAACATGGGTTTTGAGTTCCAGTGGTCTCACCTCTCTATAGTGGGTCTTTTATTGCAGTCTTACAAAAGTTGAGGAATTTTGGCCTTGTGATTTTAGGTTTTTTGTTTATTTCTCTGTGGTGATGAAATGCCAACTGACAGTTTATTTGTAACACGCCATATATACCTACATGCACATATATGCATATGCACACATATGCATGCAAATGAGGAAGATAACCAGAGAACTGGAGTACTTCTCCTATGGAAACAGGGTGAAAGAGTTGGGGTTGTTCTTCTGGAGAAGAAAAGGCTTCAAGGGGACCTTACAGGAGCCTTCCAGTACCTAAAGAGAGATTATAAGGAGGAGGGAGAATTATAGCTGTGGATGCTCTATCCCTGTAGGTGTCCAAGGCCAGGCTGGATGGGGCTTTGAATAACCTATCTGTTGGAAGGTGTCTCTGCTCCTGGCAGAAGGGTTGAAACAAGGTGATCTTGAAGGCCCCTTCTCACCCAAACCATCCTATGATTCTGTGGTGCAAACACTGATAGAGACAGAGCATATACAGCCTGGGTTAAAACAGACCTGGCACAAAGCTTTGATTGGAAACTTGCTTTGTTCTACAAGGTTTGATGAAACAGATCAGATTTGGGCTTGACTCTGCTTTCCAGCTTATAAACTCCAAAACTAGAAGGAGACTGTAAACGAATGGTCTGTTTTTCATTTCAGTCCTCAGACCCTTCTCATGATTTTTTTTTTAAATTTGAAGCATTTTAATATACAATTTAAATGCAATGTGTTACATACTGTAACCCAGAAACCAAATCCTCTTGACGTCTGTTACTCTCATTCACCTTCATATCCCAAAGCTGTAGTCATGCCACGGGCCTTTGCATAAATGAGAGACAGATTTTATAAGCCCGGAAATGTTTTTACATTAATGAACTGGATTTATAAAGAGTGTACAGCAAAAATTAGCCTTCAGGCCCCACAAACTTCAGAAGGCAGGCTTCAGAAAATTATTACTCCTCTTACAGATTAAAGCATAGATTTGTAACTGAAGGATTTTGGTGATTATTTGTGACCTTAAATTCTAAAACTTGAGTCCATATTCCAGCTCCCTTTGCATTCAGGGGATCAGTGGCAGGTGCTTGACTGCAGTTCACTGCTGCCAGTTAGAATGATTACATTGCTAAAGCAGCATCTTCTGCTGGAAACTGCAGCATCTTCTCTGGAAAATTAGAGAATCACTAAATGTTGTTACACACACCCCTTCCCTGGAATTTTTTAATCTCAGTCACTGATGAAGATCTGAATTGTGTGCTCTAAACTTTTTAAAAATTAAATATTTGCAATCCTTAGAAGGCTTTGAAGTAATTACTGTAGAATGTAGAGCTTTTTCTACTTCTGTTGTAATTTTCCTCTTCCTTTTTGCCCACAACTGTGCTTTTGAGCAAGTATAAGTCCCATAAGACATCGAAGTGACTTAGAACAAAGAAAAGCAGAATCAGACATTTTCAGATGAGGTCACAGTGGCCTCAGCAAGTCTTCAAGGTCTTCTTAGTTGGCCATCAGTTACATAAGTACTCATGTAGACCTAGTTGCACTCACCCCTGGAAGTCAAAACAGCCATGGAAGCCCTGCCTGACCATGGGATGAGGGCAGAGCAGCAGCCATGTTCCCAGGGCTCCCCCTGTGAGTGAGTTACAGCACCACTGAAGGCTGTGAAGGCACCATTGAGACCTGGTGAGACTGGCAGGACAAGGGATAAAAGGGGAGTATGTGGCTTTCTGTAAAATATAGTGATCTTTCTTCTATCAGCATTGTGGTAGAAGCAGCAGAGCAGCTGGCACAACCAGCTGTACATGCTTCTGAAGGTTTTCCTCTAGCTGCCTGAAAGTCTTTGGGTCAGGCCTGGGCATGAAGGTACACTCCAAACAGAAATAAATAACAGCTTTATGGGAAAGAGAGCCCAGTTTGCAGAGAGTGACTAGTTCTCCTCTGATAAAATAATCACCTGCTTCATTCCTTATACTAAACAAATTATTTTGTCTCTGCCACCAACCAGCTGATCACAACCCCCAAGGCGGACAACACCATGTACATACAGCAGCGAGATGAGTATCTTGAGAGCTTCTGCAAGATGGCAACAAGGAAGATCTCAGTCATCACAATTTTCGGCACCATGAACAACAGCAGCATGAAAATTGACCACTTCCAGCTAGGTTCTTTTTCTTCTGATACTCTCATTCCATCTCCTGGGCACAATACAGACAGCAAAGGGAAAAATCACCCCAACTTGGGTCAAAATCTAAGACTATGCGGGGCCTGAAAAGTAGCTAATTTAGACATATTTAGTGCCATCTTCTTCACATTCAGAGTTTCCATGTAGACAGGTGACACTGGGCATCCATCTCTCTTAGGTAGCTTTGAAACAACTACTGTCAGTGTTCAGGGCCTGGGGAAGCACCCATTAAAGCCAGTGAAAACCTGTCCTTCTGTAACAATAGTGGTTGGACAAAGACTTCAGGTTGCAGTCCAGCAAAGCACTTAAGCTTAGTTATCTCTTGAATCACCGAACTATCTCATTTCTGTCTGCATCTAAAGGTTAGCATGACTGTGAGTGCTTTGGTGGATGAAGCCAAAGAAATACAAATGTTTTACAATTCTATACTGCAAATAGAATAAAAGCTTCTAATTTTGGTTACACATCCACCACATCTTTCTCATTGAAGTTCATCTGGTTTTACCAAACCTTGGGAAAAGATGGGTGATGGAACAGAAAGCTCAGGACCTGAACAGCTGCAGGGCTCTTCAGGTCTGGCATATAAATGGCCAGAAGGTCACAGATTTACATCTGGCTTCCAGTTGTGCCTATGCTGCTCTCAGAGGGACGGGATCTAACCTTGTGTCCCTGGATGACTGTGAGTCACAAATCCTGCCAGACTGTCCACTTGGGCACCTCCTTGACAAATCTGGAACAGTACAGGCTTTTCCACATCAGGCCAAGGTTACTCAAGGTCACTTTTTGTGTACCTAGATCCATCTGCCTGTCAGTTTGCCTAACAGCAAATCCTGTTTAGGATTATATTTAGCTCTAGTCTGGCTAATATTCAGATACTCACTTTGACATAGACCATACTCTTTCAGCCTGTTCCAAACTTAACCTACATCCAAACATTTCCCAAACCACGAAAGTGTATATAACAGCTGAGTTCTCATAGGAGGAATTAAATTGTTGAACAAAAACAGGAGATTTAGAAGGGTATAGGTTAAACCTTACATGAAATTTACCTTATAATTTTGCCCAAAACACCAAATCCTGAGCTTTATAGAAATACACACAACACAAATCAATAATACAAGTATCCTTCTGTTCTACCTCCCCTTCTCCTCCACCTTTCTTGTTTGTATGGCCTCTTCAAGGCTCACTCACTGTGAGCATCAGAAGCAACAAAAGCTCCTAAGAAACATTTTGCACACAGTATGTTTCTGTAGTGAGAAGCTTGAGCGCCCAGCATGATGAGGTCTAATTGGACTGCTGCATCTTGGGATTGAAATACAAAAGACAACAGCAGAAAAGTCAACAGAAGACTTTTCACTTGAAATTTCAAACACATTTAGAAGTGGTGAATGAAAGAGCTCAGTGACACTGGTCAAGATAAGCTCATAGTGAAACCAGAGAGTATTTCCTACTTTCCAACTGGAATGACACAAAAGCTGAGTGTCACTGCAGAGGTCTGCTCTTCAGCCCAAGTTAGCAAATGTGGTCTCTTTTCCCCATGGGAAACTGGACTTTGATTAACCAAACATCAGTCCCTGGCTATCCATCCTATAATCAAAACAAGTACCTAATCTATTAGGCCACTGTACTGCTAAAGCAACCTGCTGGCCTTTGTAACCTCATTATTTCTCAAGATAACTCATCTTCCCAGCCTGTCTAGATGCCTAAGATGTATGGAGAAATGTTTCTCCATTCTTTCAGAGAAAAAGCAAAGAGAGCAAGAACTTTTCAGGTAGCAGCATAGTCTCAGCTCTGGTAGATCTTCATGCAGACCCCAGATATTCTTTATGAGGCAGGGGTCAAGGATATGTAGTGACTTGGAAACAGGCAATTAGATTAACTTCTTTTTTTCCTTCAAAGAAAAAATTTCCAGGTTTGAAAGGCAGGTCAGCCTTTGTGGCATCATATTTTTCCTTGATACAGTTTTTTTTCTGCATCACTCTGTAATTGTAAATTCTCTTTTGTAAAAAAGAAAAATTTTCTTCTTTTCATTGTAAGTTTTGAAAGAAAATATCTTAAAAAAGAAATTCTAAAGGGCAAATTTCATATTGATATCTAGAGTTTAAAGCAGAAGGGTGCCATAGGTCAGTTGGTCTAAGGTACCCCTGTACCTTAGCTATTTTCCAACACATTTCACAATAACAACCTTTGCATTTTTCTATGTCCATCTAGGCCAATGACATAGTCTTTGCTTTTATATATGAACTTTTGATCTATGTTTTAATGGTCATATTTGCCACTAATAATACATAAATCTCACTCATCAAGAATCAATGCAGGATTTACATATATTTATGAAGGATAACGAATTAGCACATCCAGCAATCCATCCAATCAAATATTAATAACATTGCTTGTTAATTCTTTATAAAATTTTCAACTGAGGTACATATAACAATGAAAAATCATATAAATTAGATATTTAGCATGATAAATATAACCAAATTTTAATACTTGCTGACTTTGCTATTTTTTGTAAGCAGTGGGTTCAAGGTGGGAAACCTAAAGATCAGATTTGAATTTAGAAATTTTCCCAAAATTTTAATTCAGAAGTTTCATTCAGTCTATAAAACAGGATGAATCTACTGCAAAATTTGAATCAAATCAGTATGCTCCTTAAAAGCCACATATATTTAGAAAATTATTTAAAATGCTTTGCTGTATAATGACTTAAATCTTTCCTGTTGCTATGTGCTTAACTTGGATCACGTCTCTATTTGCTGATAAATAATTATGGAGCAAGGGACTGAAAAGTTGTAGTTGTATTCTACATCTTGATGTCCTGCTATGCTTTTGACTTCAGGCAGGTCACTTAAGCCATGGCTGGGACTTCTAAGTGAGAATGTGAATATAACATTCATAGTGGTGTCACAGTGCTTAGGCAAGCAGTGTTTGTAGGGAGCTGTTGGTGCCCAGGTATCATTTCACTTGGTATGTGGCTTAGCCTGTCCTTAGCTTTCCAGGCCTACAATTGCATACGGAACCTTGTTTCAGCACTGTTGTAGTTGTATGGGTGTGTTGGATGCTACAGCTGAGGCTGTGCTGATGTCATTAAGACTTTCAGGACTTGACTGCAATGCACCCTGGTTCCACAGGATGTAAAGAATGTCAGTAAAGAACCTCCACAGGCTTGTCTTAAAGTCTCTGTCTTCACAAGTCCTTTTCTCATTGTTTCAGAATGTTTTCTTGGAGTGGACCACTGAGAAGGTACAAGTCATACTCAAAACTAAGTTTTCGCCTGTCAGGCTGCTAGAATCAGCAAGCAGGAGAAGGGAGTGCCAAAGTGGGGTATCTAGAGATGTATGCTGCCAGCACTGCATTCAAGACATGTTAAACACGGTTTCCTATAGTCACTGGTTTCTTATAGTCACTACATGTAAATTTTTAAGACTGGTAAGGTTAACTCTACTGTCCTGGCTAACCTCAAGCTGTTCTAGCTATATTTTACTGACCCAAATCACCTATGCTGTTTCATTTGCACATGGAACATATTGTCAAAATATCTGTTTCCAATTACAGAAGTGGCTATATTTCAGGAGCTGGTGCAATGATTAGTACGTGCATATTCATGTATGAGCATGCTGATAAAATCTCAAAGATCTTTCCAGGAAAAAGCAAAATTTTTCTAAAGAATGTACAAATAAATACTGAAGTGCATGAGCCGTAGGATCGACTGATTTTCAAAGACTATTGGGATGGAAAAACTAGACAGTTAAAGTCATATGAATGAAAAGTTCACACACATGCAATACATTGAATTGTAATACATTGAATATGCAGCAGGAAGAGAACTCCTGAGAAATGAATTTTCCCTTTTCTTTTGAGGCAAAATTAAAGGCAGAGGGCTGTGTGACTCCATAACTATTTTTATTTCTCCTTTGCCTGGCATTAAGATAATGAAAAGCCCATGAAAGTGATAGAAGATGAAGACCTTGTGGACCAACAGCTCATCAGTGAGTTGAGGAAAGAATATGGGATGACCTACAATGATTTCTTCATGGTGCTGACAGACACTGACATGAAGGTCAAGGTGAGGGTTTCAACTCTTTGAACTCAGCTCTCTTGAAAGAAAATGCATTGGAAAAATAGGGGGAAAAATTTAAAACATTTAGGAAATTACACTACACACTTGCACGTGAGGCACATAAGATATTGATGCAGGATCTGGTCATTGCTGCAGGACAAGCAAAAGAACAGTAAGCAAGATTTTCAGAACTTAGGTGATCTCAGGAATTGTGTGTTTCTGCAGGAATGATGTAGAACAGAATCTCCCCACACCTGACAGAATTTAAATGTAGTATCTGGCATACTAAAACACAGTTTGGCTGCTCAACAGGATGACATCACATTGCATAAGGACAAATCCTCTAACTGAATGGCCTTACATAAGAACATAATAACTGCAATGTCCTGACCTTATCACTTTTGGCAAATAGTGAAAATATGCCATTTCCAAAGGGCAGTCTGATTGAGAAAACAATTATATTTTCCACTGTTTCTGATCTATTTTAGGCCTTGCTGCTTGTGTACAAATTATAATACTTTGATCTCTAGATATCACAGTATCATGTATCACAGTGCTGTGATACATGCAGAAAGGCTGCTAGTATGAGCATCCTTATACCCACCTGTCTTGTTTGTTTTTGTTAACAGCAATACTATGAAGTGCCCATAGCAATGAAGTCTGTGTTCGATTTGATTGACACCTTCCAATCACGAATTAAAGACATGGAAAGACAGAAAAAAGAGGGCATTGTCTGCAAAGAAGATAAGAAGCAGTCCCTTGAGAGCTTCTTATCCAGGTATCACTTTCTGTTCTTATCTGCTGCTAGTTCTACTAATTTTCATTATTCTGGAAAAATACTCATGCAACTATTTCTGGGATTTTAAAATACAGATTTCTCAGGATTTACAATATCAAGCAAATACAGAGATGCAGTCAGAGCTGAATGTAGGCTTGTATAGAACCTTGCATAGTCTTGTACAGAAGACAGGAAGCATGTTTCCTGAATAACTAAACCTTTCTTATACACTGATTTTCAGTACCTCAGTTTCCCCATCATGACATGGAGATAATAAAACTGATTTGTATTAGAAGAGTAAATAAGATTTAATTCACAGATGTTAGTTCAAAGTTTGAATGTATGAATCACAGTGTGTATGTGTTTTGATCATCAGCCGTCCCAATCTCATTAATCCCATTCTAATCCCTTCCATGTAGTTCAAATCAGTAATTAATTCTCTCTGACTTCTTTCTTACCCTGCTTGAGATAACAGTTGTCTTTGCCAGTATTAGTCAAGCATCTTATTAAAGGTCTTGCAGATATCTTTTGCAAAATGTGGGAGACCTTCTGCAGAAATTTTCTTTATGCAATCTCTACATGCTGTGTTATTACTCTACCGTGAGACCTTAATTCCAGGCAATAAATGTGTCTGGGCTGTGGGCACAGAAGAGCTGTGCAGCTATAGCCCTCTCTCAATTATCACAGGATAATTGAGATGAAATTAGGGCTACCCCATGATTCTACACCTTACCTGTTACAACTGCATCCTCCTCACCTACTATGAAAATCCATGGAAATACACTGTTAATGCCAGACAGCTTTAAAAATAACTGAGACAGCATGATGGATTATGACAAGGAAGAAAGGAGCATCAAGTAAATGAAGAGGCTATTGGTTCATAAACATTATAAAATTCAATGGCCACTTCAACAGAAACAGAACCTTTAACAAAATCCACCCCAACCACCCCACCATCTCCTGTTTAGGACCCAGTGATTCATCCTTGAGAACACCAAGAAGAACTACAGTTTGTAAACAGCTATCAGCACAAGAAAGAGCTTGTATACTGGAAAGGGACAGGCCACAAATCCTTCTTTGCTTGGAAACAGCTCTAGTAATAAACACACATTAGAAAACTGGGCATGAAAAATGCAGAATGTTGCATCTATAAACAGAATTGCTGCTGCACTGAATGCATTTGTTGTCTGTGAAACAAGCGTCAGGCTTTAAATACTGAGTGGACTTCTCTAGCCCCATTAACTGGTCAGATTCCCAGAAAAATGAATTCCAGCTTTGTCCAGTATCCTGTTCTCAGTTGAACAAGAGGCCTGGTGTCATCTCCCTGGTGTTGCTCCTTGCAGAGTTCAGTTATAATAATGCAAATATTATTAATTTAAGTTTAAATTATTAAATTTTAATAACATATATTATAATAATTATAAATTTAAATTATTAAATGCGTGGTGTGAAAGGAGACCATGAGAGCCAGAGCCAGCTTGAGTAATGCTTAAAAGCCACATGCAGAAGGAAGAAAACCTTGAGTTTGGGGGTGAGTCCCCCTCTAAGACCTAGATAGTGGTTGTGCTGCTCTCTGGGCTCACACATCAGAACAGGATGTAAAAAAGGTAGAGGAAGAAGAAAGGATCCACATAGGGAAGGGTCTGGCAGATGTGTCAAGAGTATTGGTCCATGTCTTCTGATGTCAGATATAAAGCAGAAATCTGTACATTAGTGTTGGCAAAGAAACAGCTGTGACGGACCAACTGAATTAACTTCTAAGATGCAGTCCCAGAGAAGTGCACCAAGTGCTCCTGGGGCAGGGGAATAAACAGCTTCAATGGCTTTCAACACTTTTCAGCTCTGTGTAACTCCAAAAGAGATATAAATAATAATAATAAAAAAAAAAACCAGAAAGAAATATAAAAGTATCTTAAAGTGACTCACAGTTTTTTTCCCTAGGCAAAATATGGCCACATTCTCACTCATTGTTCATAGGTAACCAGGTGCTTTTCTAAACAAAATATCACAAAGATCACTTTTCCCCATTTTCAGAATAATGACACAAAATTTTACTCCTTTTCTTCACATCACATATGTGATCCTCAATGCTTCTCATTCCCATTCACTTAACTGCACACACACATTCATGTCTCTTTGTTGTTCTTCCTGAGAAAGGTGAACTTGAGGAGGTTTGCTTTTCAAAGATTTACTTCTCTAATTGTATAAAAAAAAATCTGTATCAATCAACAAGCAAAGACATCAGCATGCCCTGCTCTTCTAAAAATTTCTCTTCTGACTTTGAGCAAGTCCCGCCATATCTTCAGCTTCTCTTAAGTGAAGAAGAATTGACCCTTTGCATTAGCCTTAATTTTGAGATTTCCACATGGTACAGCAGAAAAGCAGGCTATTATTATTCTAGCCTGTAACATCTGCATCCATTTAAAAGATAATTTCCTGCTGTAAAAATATCTCTGCAGCTTTGCAAATTCCTATAAATCTGATTTATTTAGGTTAAGTGGAGAAGTACCTATATTCAAAAACCAATTGGTTCAGCGAGTATTAAAAACCTCTAGAGTTAGAATTTTTAGAGATGTCAAGTGTCCTTATTGGCACTGCCTTTCCTTGACAGAAAAGGAAGGAGATCCTTATGCAAAATCTTGGGTAGGTGGTGTAGTCCCTATTAAAGAAAGAGTCCAAGATTTATCTTATTGCCCCATGCATGCCTTATACAGCCACAGGCTAACACAACCACATACTTACAAACAAGCTCACATTTAAAGCCATGTTGAAGGTATTTTGAGCAAAAGTGGTGCAGGAAAGAAAAAAGAGGTCAGTGATTATTTAAATAGAAGTATGAGTTATGTCTGAAATGAAGAGACACCCTAATTCTCAGACAGTCCTTGGACTGCAAAATAACTGTGCAGTTCCAGCAGTGGTGAATGACGTAAAAGCTAAATGCTTAGTGAGGAATTCCGCAGGAATCCTTCTCTCTTGAATATACACTTCTCAGCACTGGTGTAACTACTGAAGGGGCTTTGAGCAAAGGTCATAAACTTTGCAGTGTTTGTTTGGTGAAGCAGCAGCACTGCAGGTGTTTCTTTGAAAGTTTTGGAGCTGTAAAATTCAAAACAAGCTTTTTCCTCTCCCAGTGACAGACAGAACTGGGAAGATTTCCCATCCAGCTGTTACTTAGAAGTTATGAGAGATATGATATATCTCAGCCTACAGAGAACAGAAATGCTGGGAGGGTTTGAGTCACATGTCATGACCATGCCTGGCCACACTCCCTTTTCAGGTTCCGATGGAGAAGGCGGCTGGTGGTGATCTCTGCTCCCAGTGATGAAGATTGGGCTTATTCCCAGCAGCTTGCTGCTCTCAGTGGACAAGCCTGCAATTTTGGTGAGTCAAAAGGAATTATATTCTTTCTCCCCCAAACCACATCCTTCCTAGTAATATGATAGATTTCTTTGCTCAAGTTTGAACCTGGACAGTCTGAGAAGGCTTACAAATGAAAACTTTCCTCCAGATGGAAGATTGTGCTAAGCAGGTAATACAGCACACTGGCAGCTACGACAGCTAAACAGTGTTCCCTGGAATAATTTTTGAAGCATTACACTAATGTAGCAGAAAACGCTAGCATTCCAAATCTTGTCTTAGGGATAGTAATACTTGTTTTGGGGACTTTTTTCTACTGCACAACTTAACACAAGGTAAAAGCTTTGGTAAGGGCAGATCCTTTAAGATCCAACTGAGAACTGGGCCAGGCATCAGGGAGATGCATGGACATCAGGGTTTGGATTTTTTTTTTCCCTTATTTCTTCATTTCTAAAATCTGTAAAAATATTAATGAAAGCCATTTCAATCCAATAAAGGCCCTCCCAGACCCATAACTATGTACTTCAAGATCCACCTACATAGTCAGTGGAGAGAGGGCTCCTCCAGGAGACAACTAAGGGCAAGACCCAGAGGCACTCTTCTGCCTTCTTGTCATGAAGTGCAGAGAGACTTATTCCTTAAGTTCCTAGCACTGCACACACCATACAGGGTCTAGAATTGACTCCTGCAACAGAATGAAACAGGCCCCTTTCAACAGCTGCTATTTCAATGCATGTTAATTGCACCAGGAGGGAGATCTGCACAGTATGATTGTTTATTCATAATCACCTGGCTTTCATTCGGAGCATCAACATCACCTCATTTGGAAAGCACCAAAGTAAACTGTGACGTGTGCCACTACAGAATGCTTTCTAAAGAATAAAATGTAGTAAAAACAGTTGAGTATCCCCACCCTTTGGTAGGGACAGCTTGAACATGATCCAGTGAGTTTCTAAAGCATTTGTCAATGGGTGCTTGAACTAAATTGTATGTTTCCAAGCATCTTACCTCCAAATTATAAAAGCAGTTACATCAACAATTTTGTAGATTGTACTGACTCATGTTACATGAACTGTTTCTGCTGTCCCTAAGATCTATCTTCAAAGCAGAGGCAACAGTCCAAGCCTCTGCACACAACAAATGGAAGAAGTGGCTATCTGTCATAAACTATTCCCTAGTTATTCAGAGTTTAACTGGCATAGGTGATATTGCCACTAAATAATTTTTAGCTGTGTGTACAGTAAGTAAAAGCTTTACCAGTGAAGAACACAGAGCAGAAAGATTCTGGAGTAGAAGAATGGCCTCTACAATTTACTGGCATATTTGATGCTTGTATCCCTATGCTACAGAACCACATCTTGGAACAACTTTATGCAACTGATATCACATTTACTCAATACATCAGCTTTTCCTTATGTTTGGGACAGGTGATGTGACTGGCAGGGATTCCACAGAAATCAGCAACTCTTCTGGAGGGCTGGCTGAGACTGGGACCTAATTTAACAAGCAGAGACCTGTCTGTTTAAACTGAAATCTGCCCAAAAGACAAGCAGAAAGACCTGGGCTGACCCAAAACTTCCTTCATTTCTTCCACAGGTCTACGCCACATAACTATCCTCAAATTGCTTGGCGTTGGAGAAGATATTGGAGGTGTCTTAGAATTGTATCCAATTAATGGTAAGTGACCATTTCCAGTGTCTTCAGTACTTCCCATGAAGGGCATTATACAGTGCTGAGTATTTATTTGCTGTCATTTATTTAGAGGGATGAACATGACTCTTTTCCTCCTTTGTTTTTTAAGAAATAAGATGACACAAAAGCAAGCAAAAAGCTTTATTGGTGTTTCTGTGCTAAATATTATATAGGTTCTTAAGGACAGAAAAGGACAAATACCTGAAATCCTGAAATCCATCTCGTATTTTGATTTCCTGCCTAAGCTTACAGTCCCCTCAGTACACTCTTCTGCCAGCCTTGCTGTCAAAGACAGGGATGTCTGCCTTTTTACATGCTCAATAGCCTGCAGGGCTAATTGAACACACACTCAGCAGATTCTCATCTATGGATCCCTCATTAATACACTTACATTCATAGAATGGCTTGGAGTGAATAGGACCTCTTAAAGATCATCTTTTTCCAACCCCCTGCCATGGGCTGGGACATCTTTCACTTCATCAGGTTGCTCAAAGCCCCATCTAACTTTGAACACTTCCAGAGACAGAGCATCCGTATGGGCAACCTACTTCTGGGCCATACCACCTGTATCCTAAAAAACCTCTTCCTTATATCTAATTTAAATTTACCCTCTTTCTATGTAAAATTAATAACCCTTGTTCTGTTTCTGGGCCCTGGTAAAAAGTCTTTCTCCATCTTTCTTATGAGCTCTCTTCAGTATTCCACTTGCATCCCAGCAAGCTCTTCCAGGTAGATCCTTAAGAGAGTCCCATTGTCAAATGCTGCAGGTTCCTCTACTACATAATCCAAACAACTGCCTCCATCGGTGGAGGAACAAAGACAGAAAGAAGATTATTAATCCCATCTGTGCTTCAACTGCTTTGTGCATGAAAGCATTCTAGTCCTTCTACAGCATGGGAACATTAAGTCCCTGTGAATGAGTGAAAATAAACAGAGGAAGTTGATGTCAGACTTATTCCATTAACACTCTTGCAGCCTCCACTGATTTTTCACTGGAGGCTTCATGAACTTGTTTATAGATCCTGTTTGTTAAGATCAACAGATCTTTGTCTGATCTCCCCTTGAACCTCTAGCATGTGTTCTACTGTGAGAACTTCTCTAGAAGTACCTTTTATTTGGCCCCTATACCTTTGTTTTATTCCCCTAATTTCTTGTGTGGGGGGAAAAAGGTGAACATTTAATCCCTATCCATCCCTGCAGTAAAACTGATGTTCACACCCACCTTGCTTCTGCTTTAACCATGCCATCAAAGGACCTTTTGAAGCCTTATGAAAATTCACATAGCCTTTATCAGCCAGGACACCCTTAACCACCTACTTGCTGACCTCTTTCAGAGAACCTCACATCTGTAAGGCAGGGTGCCACCTTGTAAGAGTCCTGTTGCCAAGCCAACTATGTATATATGTGCCCACTGATCTCAGTTGTCATACAGTTTCTACTCATTTCCCAACACAGACTTCAGACTTATAAGCCTGGAATTCACCAGATTTACCACAGAACATATGCATTGAAGAGGAAACGACATCTACCACATCCCATACCTCACATATCATTACAGTTCAAGAGTGAGGCTCTATAGGCTCTATATCCTGCAATTCTTCTGTCACACTTCAATTCTTTTAATTTCTTTCACTGTTACTGTTTTTCACATATGCCTTCTGCAATACCTAAACTGGTGACCCAAGCTGCAAAGACATCAAAGAAGTTAAGGGATTTGGGGTGACAAAAAGATGTACCACACTATAGTAGCTTCAGGCTAGAGAAAAAGAACAAGTTTACTAACTTGAAAAAGATGTTAAAAATACATCCTGAGATCACAGTAATTTCATTTCAGATCCAGGAAATGGATCTGAACTTGCAAATTATAAGAATCTTGTATTGCCAACTCTTGGGCTATACCCTATCTCCTGTTGCTATTTTTTTTACCTAGTAACCCTCATCATTGCCTAAACAAAACATTAATGCTGGTTTTATGTGATTACTTTCTAGGAAGCTCAACTGTAGACCGAGAAGACATCCC
The DNA here is from genome assembly GCF_963662255.1 of Cinclus cinclus. Lineage (NCBI taxonomy): Eukaryota > Metazoa > Chordata > Aves > Passeriformes > Cinclidae > Cinclus > Cinclus cinclus. The sequence goes on along the minus strand of NC_085047.1, from coordinate 21,874,444 downwards.
GGCTAATTTGGTGAAAGACATTCGGAATTACTTCCAAATTAGCCCGGAGTATTTCTCCATGCTTCTAGTGGGGAAAGACGGCAATGTCAAATCCTGGTATCCTTCTCCAATGTGGTCTATGGCAATTGTGTATGACCTGATTGATTCCATGCAGCTCCGGCGCCAGGAAATGACAATTCAGCAGTCGCTGGGCATGCACTGCCCTGATGATGAGTATGGTGGGTATGGCTACCACAGCTACCACCAGGGCTACCAGGAAGGTTACCAAGATGACTACCGTCACCACGGAAGTTACCACCATGGATATCCATACTGAACAGAGTGACTTAGCCTCTGGCTGCCCCGTGTCTGTCTTCCAATAGCTATCCAAGCAATAGATGGCCAGTTGCAGAAAATCTTCCCAGGCCACCTAGATATCCATGCCTTGTTCTACCGTTCAGTCAATTTGCCTTCTCAAAAAATGCAGAAGCCTTTACAGTGAAGCAATTCAAACCAGTAGTATCGAAGCTTTAAACAATAAAGACTCCTTTATATTTTTAAACCTTTATAAACAAAAGGCTGTCAGCAGCTGCTGTATTAAAACCAAACAAAAAAAACCCCACAGCCCCAGCCCATGGGCACTACAGTAGGGCAGGAAAAACTCTATCCAACAATGTGCTTTTTGCTACTTTTTATAGGTAGAGGAGAAAAAAAAAATTATTGGAAAGTGAGATCTCATTATGCTTATGAACAGAAAAAGAACCACATTTTGGGTCTCTCCCAGAACGGGAAAATTTTAAGAAATAAGCACAGGGCATGCTCTTAAATAATAACAACAGTAAAAAAATCCTTTTGAAACACCATGTTTAAAAAGATAGCATCCCTTCTGTAGTGCATTAACATTGCAATTAGCTGACTTTATGAATGAAAATAAAATTTATGGCTATGGCAGAACTCATTCCAATACAATACAAAGTGAAGTTATTAACTACAAAGCTTACTGCGTGGCTATTTATTCTTTCAGTTGGGGTCCCTGTCCTCTTAGGGCCTGCCCACCTCACTGTTAAATCCAAGTTAATGAGAGCTAAGCGGAAACACCAGCCAGGGTTAGCACTGTCTGAAATACAGAAATCTGAAAAGCATTCTTTTTATCAGAAAAAGATCTCATTTAAATATACTTTCAATGAGTTGTGACTAGCTGTCTATAATAATGATTTTAATTAAACTGTTACTCCAAATTTCAAATTTTATTTTACCTCTTTTCATACCCTCCCCTATAAAAATGATCTGGATTAAATGTTTATAAAAGTATTTGAGATATGCTAAACCATCTCTATTTCTGCCACACTTTCAGAAGTGGACATTTGAGCTGTAGCATCACACTACCCTACTGAAACCAGTGGCAGAGCTGCATGGACAGCCATGGTTTCAATACCATTTGGGTTAGATTTCTAAATATTAAAGATGCAGCAGAAAGATTGCAGAGTATCTTTAAGTGAAGATGCCATGTCAGCCTTTATAATGGCAGATAGGTCACTTCTGATATTGAAGGTGTGCCTAACCAGCCACATTCCTTTTTATAAGCCATGTTGTGGGTGCACATCACATATAGATGCACACAAGACACTCAAATGGGATATTGCCATTACAGAAGTAGCACAGGAACAGAGAGAAGTTAGAGCTCTAAGATGGCCAGATTATGCTCTGCATTTTGATTTCTGGCATTTTCCTGATTTTTTTTTTCCCCCACATGAAAACAAAACTGGCTAAAGCAACATGTCCACTCAAAAACAGATGCTTTCTTTAGAAACAAAAGTCACAAAAGGTCAGGCATTACTTGCCCTTCTGAATGTCAGAAAGGCAGATAGATGCTCACAAGGCCTTAGCTTTGCAAACTTGGTCACTCTCTAACGCAGGCTGCCCTCCCTATCACAAGGTAGCTGTGCAGGATACAGCTCTGACTTACCTTTCTCAGGTGATTGGAGATAACTGGGGGAAGGCATTTGACAGAATGATTTTGAGAGGACTGCTGCCTGTAGAGAGCTTCTGAGTTCTCAGTGACAGTAGCACTTCCACAGCTGAAAGCAGTGGACAGAGCAATTAAAAAAAAAAAAAAGAATCACAGGATGGGTTTCTAGAAGAAAATGGACTGTCCTGTAGCTCACTTCTAGAAAACAAGAGCCCATTGCATCACTGTATCAAGGTCAGCTGCCTAACTTTCCTTGCCTAAAGCAAAAGCAGAGGAAAGTATACCAGAGGCCTAACAGGCACCTCCTGTAGACAGAAAGAAAAATGCCCTCGGGGCATTTTCTTCCAGGTGTTAATTTAAACTTCCCTGTAATCTTGTTTTCATGTAAAGGCTTTAAATGAAAGCCCTTTTAACTCACACCACAAGTCACATAAATTAAACATCCTGTGCTGGGAAGGGTAAACTTACAACAAAAAATACAGCACCTGATCCAAACAGCCTTTTTTTAAATATCCCTGTCTGAAATTCAAAGTCAAATTGTGCAAGTACCCAGCCTAGGCATTCAGTGGGAGTTACATTAAAAAGAAAACTCCAAACAAGTTGTCCGCTTATCAAGGGAGGTGGGGATAGGCTCTTAACCAAAACTACACATCCAACTATACACGGAATTTGTAGAAGATTCTGTATTCTACATTCTGGTATCTATTTCTGCCTTCATTATAAAATGACTCTAAATCATCAAAAACGTTTAGCTACTATTTAAAATCCTGATTTTGCAACCTACTTTTCCCTATGGAAAACTAAAAGCAAAGCCAGAAGGAACATCAAGCCAAAATATTATTTCAATCGAAACACGTAGTTATCTTGCAGGCTATAAGCATTCAGGAGTTACATTTCTCCTAATGAAGACTTCATTTGGCAAAACAAATCAAATCCAAATCACTGGATCTGTCCCTGCAGCAACACTCTGAGGACAGACTTACTGAGATTAAGGTCCTATTTCAAATACCTTAGTGGGAAGCTTCTACATAATAAATAAAAACTTTTTTCTTAGACATATTTATGACATTTGATTTAGCTCCAAGACAGCTGTTTTAATCCATAGTATGGCATTCACAAAATAGATGAAATGAACCACAATAAATACTTCTTTAACTGACTTGTTACAAGCAAGAAAAAGATGAACAAATCTCTCTTCCTGAGACATTTTGTGAACTTTTTCCTCAAACCTGAAGGGAGGAACATAACACCCTCAGCAGCAATTAAGTTCAAACGTTTGTGTATCTATTGCAATTTTGAGTGAATGTAAGTTAAGCTTTCCAAAGTGGAGTAGCTTCCATATAGTGGAAATACTTAATCAAGTGGGATTTCACATGATCTATTTGAAACATGTAACTATAAAATTGCTCCCCCTTCCTCACCAGGGCTGTTCTCCAGCTGACAATTGTTCACAGTCACTTCCTCTAACAAATCTCACACACATTTTACCATTGCCATGGATAGCACAGCTGCAAAGATTTGCACCTTACACCTTGGGTTACTATTTCTCCTATGTTACTGCTAAGTGGATGCAAATCCTTACCCATTTTTAGACATCAGTTAGCATTCTTGTTACTGCAAAGGGGATATACAGTTCTCCATTATAACATGAAACCTGCCTGGCCATCCAACATAATCTCTGAGACCTCCAACCTGAAGCCAACAGGAAGATTTCTACGGGTTAGACAGCACCAAATCCACAGCATGAGTAAAAACTTGGATCAACAATTATATAGCCAACACCTTTGTGCAATCTAGACTTTGGAAAATAAGTCAAGCATGATGGTACTGGAGAAATTTACAGAAAGGAAAATCATTATGCAGGACAGGAGTTGAAAGCAAGAACTAAATGCACTTTATAATAGCTGAAGAACAATAATTTCCATATTTCCTGTCTCTTAATGCAGGTATTTCAGGCACAAAGGTCAAAAACGTTTTTTAAGACATTCATCTTTGGTTTGATGCTCTGTCATTAAAAGAACAATCATGGCTGATTTCTATGTTCTGACTTGATGCAAGGCAAAGGTCTTGGAACTTCATGTAAAAAGTTACTGCTCACATAAATGCAAAGCAATCTAAAGTTCACAGTATTTTCAGTCTTTTTGAAAATACCTGCTGAAGTTGGTAGCTGTGACTGAAAAAGGCAACAAACTCAGGTATACACTGCAAAGCTGTATGCAATGAAAAAAAGGTCTTATTGCCACTAGCAGTGGCATAAAGCATAACAGTTTGAGGATTTTTAAGTTTCACTTGCCAAAATACAACACCATAAACCAATGACAGCAATGAAGTTTCTGGAATTTATGCTGAAATACTTCTTCTATTAATTCTGTACAGATGCAAACAACTAGGATTCCTTATGTTGAAGTGGCCTGCTATACAAGCACAATGAAATTAGATACAAAAAACTTCTCAGCAACAACATTAATTTTGTACAGTTATTCTTAATATATACACTAAAAATACGGGGAAAAAATAGAAATTTTAGGTTCATAGTTTATAAGTTGATAGCTATAAACCATGGGCCACATATGAAAACAGGCTGCCCCTCTTGATGGATCAAATGACAGGAGGTATGTTAATATAGTGTTAGGCCATAAATACAGTACACATCAGCTTTATACACAGAGCCTGGACAGGATGGCAGAGGGGAAAAAAAGCAGAACTGTCTTTAGTCCAGAGAAACGCATCACTTTCTGCTTACTACGCACTCTGGAATGAGGCTCTCACACTGAACTCATTGCTTATCTTAAGAATTCTTCTGACACTATCTTTCAACTATGAAAGACACATTTTTGAAGGGAGGAAATAATAAACCATGAGCTTTTCCACTACTCTGAGAGAAGAGGCTTTAGAAACATATCAGGAATCCCTTATCGGCATCCCTGTTCCCTTGACTGTTACTAAATTCTCTGAGTAATTTGGAACCTATTTTTCATCTGAGTCAAAACCCAGCAGATGTGTCAACAGAAATTCTGAGATCACTGTATCTGGTACTCTGCAGAATAACTTCTCCCTCTCCAAAATGAATGCAAGGCCCTATCAGTCTGCCAGAGTAGAACACCACCAGATGGTATTGCCACCTACACTCTGTTATTCAGTGCTCCAGATGTTGAAGGGCATTACTGTAGCTGCATAGTATTTGTTTTCAGTAGTGGGCTCAGTGCAAACTAAGCCTCTACATAAAGCCTTTCTAAACACACACAAAAAAGATGAAGCATTCATACTTGTTCAGCAAACTTGTGTTTTATTCAAGTTCTTTCAAAGTTAAGCCACGTAAGCTTCATGTAAAATTCACCAGCTGCTACAATGGCATTCCAGATTTCCATTTCCCCAGACACTGGGAGACAGGCACAAAGGAATACAACTCTCCATATATTCTCCAGCTTGAATATTGTCCTCATCCACATTTGACATCCAGCCCCAAACCAGTTCCAAATAGTCTGTCAGTGGGAAAAACAATCCTTCCCTATGTAACTAAAAGTTTAACTCTCTCTCACTGTGAGTAATAGCACTCCAAGCCAGCCTCATGCTAGAGGGAATCTTCATCTGTATCGATGTCACTGCTTGGTTTATTCAACCTCTCAAATTCTTCTCCATCCTACAAGGAGCAGAAGTAAAAAAGCAAAAGTCATCTTGTAATTAATACCATGGGACAAAAAAAAAAAAAAAAAAAAAAAAAAAGTAAGGCTTATTCTGAAGGTATTACTTAAAGCAAAAACAAGACCCTGTAATTTAAATATTTTACTAGTGTAAGGTTTAGAAAATACATACTTATAAAAACCATTCCCACATCTTTAACAGTTTTCAGTGATTCACTGCCTAAAACAGCTTGTAGCCCATTCTTCCATACAACCATAAAATGATTTGGGTTGGAAGGTACTGGAAGGATGCTAGAAGGTCTCCCTGGAGCCTTCTCTTCTCCAGGATGAACATCCCCAGCTCTCTCAGCCTGTCTTCACTGGAAAGGTACTCCAGTCCTCTTATCTTTCCCTGGACTCGCTCCAGCAGATCTAAGTGCCCAGAGCTAGACCAGTACTAGAGGTGGGTTCTCACAGGAGCAGAGGGGAAGAATCACCTACCTTGACCTGTTGGTCACAGTGCTTTTGATGCAGTCCAAGATATAGCTAGCTTTGCATGCTCACATAGCTAGCTCTATTTGTTTCTAGAACAGCTTCTTAGCTGAAAGTGCTAAAATAGATGACACCTGGCATACCACAAATACATTAATTTGTGTTATTTATTGCTCATTAAACAACAACCTAAAAAGGCACCACGTGGAATTTCTGAAAAACATCTCCAAAGTTTATTAGCTGGAACACAGTGGGGACAGTGCTCTCTGCTGGTTCCAATGTGCATCCACGGCCCATCCATATCTGCGGGCTGATGTACACAAGCATGAACCTTCCCATCAGGCAACTGCTCAGCTCAGCTAAATGACAGCTCTAAGAGCAAGCCATCCCCAACACCTTCTAGGTAACTAGATTACTGTTCAATCAGAACAAACAACATTAGCAGGCCTGGAAGAAATACAGAGCAAGAAGAAAAACCCCAAATTGTGTTAAAACTCTCTGTTTAAACATTGCCTTTTTGTCTTCATCTATCTTTTACTGCTATTGTAGAAAGAACTTTAACACCAGATGTGTTAACTTCCTCATTATGTGGCCTAAGCTACACAGACTTACTAGTTCTACTTAGGTAAAATTTCCCAGGCATCAATTCCAATTTCTGAATGCCTTGGGTAAGTAAATTGTCTTGATTATAAAGCTTTCAAGAAGAGATTTGTACAAAGCTGAAGTTGCTCACAGGACTGTCTGCAGTCGCAGCAATAAAGCAAGGCTTACCTAGGTTTCATGATTTCAAAAAGTGGCATATGGAAAGCAATACCCAATATTTCAAGAAATACTGCAGAACTTTGGTGTTGAGGGATGAGTCCAATCACACTCAAGTTGATTATTTCAAACATCTTATAGCATAAAGTGAGGTAAAACAAAAGCGAAACCAAAGGAGACAAGTACTGAAAAGCCTTACCCCACTTGACCTCTCCCATGCATCTCCTTTGATGAGTTTTCCCCTTTCCTGAAGAGTGGCATATTCCAGACCTCTTGCTTTACTGGCATTATAAATGAATATTGAGAGAAGCACTACAGGAGCTTCCAGAAAGAACTCTAGAGAAGGCCTGAAGTCAAAGATGACAAAAGACACAGTGGTGATGATGACAGTGTTGATCTGAGCAGTCATTACATGGAACATGTTGTCTCGGAACTTCAAGATGAAGGCTACAGACAGCCCCAGGAAAGCTGTGACAAATATAAGAGCCACGGAGAAGATGTTGTGCCCATAAAAGAAGCCACAGTTCCCTATCTGCCTCCGGTCCTTAGCCTGCAATGCTAGCATGAGCCCATTGAAAAGCACCCCAAAGGCATAGAGTTTGCTGTTCTGTGTGAAGATGCTTTCCCCAAGTTGATCCACATCTTTCAGCATCTTTTCATTGTAGATGTTAGCCAGGGCAGACACAAAACACTGCACTAGAATAAGCAGATGGCCCAGGCTGAGGCGGAGAGGCTTCAATGCTCCTGCCATGGTACTGGTCACATTCCACTGGAAGCTTTGAAGGAAACTTGGTGCTGCACAGTTGCCCTTTTTCACACATGCTTCCTCAGGTCCAGTAGCAAGAAGGCAGTGGTTAGATGGCCTAAAAAACATATTGTGATGAAATCCATGTGCAGCCAAACTGTGCTGATGGCCTCCAGTTCCTCGAGTCAGGGCAACGATGGACAGGAATAAAATCACCAGAGACGCCCACTGTACCCAAGAGAGTCTTCGCCTGGTACACAAAAAAGCCACTAAATTTAGAAACACAGTGGCATAAATTAAATGACAGAACATCCAGATCTATAAAACATATAAAAGACATCATGCCAGAGATAAGGCGATAGGTGTAAAGGAAAGTCTTTTCAGAATACAGTAAAATGCTAAAATGCAACACACTTTTCTAGGGCAAAGGGGCCTGAGTCTGGCAATCAAAGATGTACAAAATTAAGAATTCTGAAGAAATAAGGTAAAGGAAGGCCTTTCAAGATCATGTTATTTCTAGATACTGATTGCCTAACAACTTAAAAGCAACTCTTGTCTCCATGGCAACAAAGTAAAAAACATAAAAAGTAAAAAAAAAAAAAGTAAAAATTATGAACAAAGTAAAAAAAAAAAATCACAGCCATCCAAATAATTACCATCTTTCTTTGGAAAACAGTCACTATACTGCTCTTTTACCCCATGATTTGGAGCCCTTTTCTAGTATTTTATCATGGTAGCTCTTATAAATCTACAAATTTAATTCATAAGACTATTAGAATAATTAATACCGTTTTTCCACTCAAAGCCTGTTCATCTTGGTAAAAATTAAAAATTTGGAAGATTAAGTGAACTGTGACATCACAACTAAAATGAGAAAAAGCATTTCTAGTCAGACTATTAGGCATTGTTTCGGCATATAAACACCTATAGGAAAGGTTTATTTGTGCCGTATTTAACACAAGCAACTCTTAGAGGGTAAAGTTAATATCCATTTCCCTGACAGCCTTTTTTGAATCTAAATCATATCATAAAGAGCACAAATTCCGCAAGTGAAACACATATTATGGTTTTTGTCACATGAATAATGACCCAAACACACCTCTATCTTTCACTTTTCTGTATCTCATTTCCTCTTACTACACCATGTTTACACTCAATCAAGAACTGCAACAGACTGGTAAGAAGTACTGGCAATCACGAAATAAAATATTTAATGTATAAATGAAAGCTTTCTTCTTACCATTCGATGACTATATAATCACGATTTCAACTATTTTCTACTAGAGTTGGCCAAATGTGTAGACATATGAAGGGACTCCCAATAACATATTTCCTACACCTTCACATGTAGAAAACAAAACCACTTCTCCAAGCTGGTGTAGCCGCAAGAAAAGAGAATTATTGTTCCCATCAGACAAAGAGAAAAAAATGTAGCTTAACTTCATCAAAACTAGGAAGACTTATATTTCATTTACTTTAGCAAATACCACTTACTTTAGCACTATCCTGAAGAGAAGAGCTGTTGTTATAATGACAAAATTTGAGAAGAGTACAGCCATTGCCTTGAAAGAGAAGGAGAGGAACAAAGTTATACTCTAGACACACTGTGGACACCAAAACCCTACAGACTTCAAGTGTTCATCTTCCTGCAAGGTGTCAGAGTGAAGGCACTGGTACTGAATTTTCTTCCTCACCCAAATGGTACAGTAACACACCCGTAAAATGATATTCAAATTCCATTTCAAAATCTCAGGGAAACCACAGAGCTCAAGCTCCACTGCAAAGGGGAAAGCTATACTGAAATACAGATGTGAGGAAACCAATGAAACAGAAAACTTACTTAACAGAGAACAGTTTAGTTTTCAGTCAGATCAGTTCCCCATCTGGGCTGACCAGTCAGCTGCAAAAACAGATGTGTTTGCACAAAGGAGCAGATGGCTCCAAAATGAGAATAAGCAAAGAATAAAGCAAGGTGAGGATACTCCTAGCTGCAGTGCCATTTGCAGTGTTTATGAAATTCCAGCCTTGGACAAGGCACTTGCAGAAGACAAACTTCTTGTATGCCAAGCGCTTTTGCTGTAGTTTTTCAAAGATAAAGAGGTACTTGGCTTGAATTCTCAAGACTGCAACTGTAATTTTAAAAAGTCATCTATTTCAAAGTACAACTTTGACAAAGACAACCCTAAGGCTTCTGTTTAATTTGGTAATAACTATATAATAACTTCAGTGCTCTAATCCATGGCCTGATCCCAAGCCACAAACTCCTTGAGGCAAGGACTGTCTGTTTTGTCTCTGTATTAGACACTGTATACTGGGACATCTGACAAAGAAGAGGCTCTTTTAAGCACTCCAGTTACCCATAAGTATCAGAATCCATCAGCACCAGTAGGAAAAAAAAAATCCTCTTTTTGAGGGTGGGGGTGTTTTGCAACCTGGCTGCTATTCCAGACAAAAGATCCAGGTATCTGAAGTTTTTGGTCCAGTTGAACCTCAGAGTGAACTCACCTTTTTAGACCATTTTACACAAAAGCATATATGGGATTTAGGAGTACAAAACACAGACATTTTCTTGAATTTTCTCATTATTTCTACATTCCAAATTCTGCTATAGAGTGTCTTTTTCATTCACCAGAGGGAAAAGCACAGACTCTTTTGTTCTTATCTTCATTCCACTTTATCCCAATATACTGTCTGCTGAACAATAATTCTAATAAAACACCACAACACAGGCTCTTAAGTAAGCCGAAGACTTACTGACTACGAGACATGTGCCTAAGAAAACACATCTCCATTTTCCACTTTGCAAAATTAAAACTCAGTAAATATTCATGTTAGGTGAACACTGTGGAAGGAGAAAAAAAAGAGAATAAACAAGGAAATCTGGCAGAAATCATTGTGGAAAAAAAGGAGCCTTTAAGCAAAATGTAGAAGTGTTCCATGAACACTCTGGTTTTGCTTTACAGTCAATGCCCCCCATCCAACACCTCTGGTAACATTATGAGCAAAATCTACAGAAGGATAGCTAAAAAATTAATTTTGAGTAACTCTGTTCTCTGAAACCTCAAGAGACCTCTGTTCTAGATGAAAAGGAATATGAATATCAAAGTTCCCCGTGCTACTGATCTGCACATCACAAGCAAAATCTCAAAGATAAGAACCTAGGAAATTCAGCCACTAAAAAGCATCCACAGTTGTAGCTGACGTTTTAAGCAAAAAAAAAAAAAAAAATCTCAGCAAAGGAACTCTAATACCAGCAACTGCTCACCCAGGTACTACTTCCCAAAACTACTTTGCATTTAAAGTCACATGACCAGGTTCAGTCAGGTATGGCCATCTTCCTTTTAAGAATCTTCACATTTCACATTCATGGTCTTGTACACAACCAAGTTATTCTGTCTTAGAGATATATCGTTATCTCTTATCGTATCTTCTTTATCATAATAATATTACAATTTCAACTGATAATCATAGATTTTTTCTTATTGAAAGATGCTAAAAGTTCTAAAAAGAGGAATCTGAGAGCACATGTTCTGAGGGTAGAGAGACAAGGTATATCTGTGTGTGCATGCAAAACAAAAACTGTGTGTATTACAAATGATTACCTTAACTGAACCTAATGAAATTGCTTAAGACAAAAATAGCATTTACATAACTCTATGCATCAGGCTTTGCTTCTACTAATATTATAGCTGAATTTCCCTCCTAAAACTAAAAACCAAAACAAACTGAAACAACCCACAAAAACAAAAAACAAAACAAAACCAAACCCAACCCCAACCAACCAAAAATCACCCTGCCACCATCACCAAAAAAACCCCATCAACAAAAAATCCCTCATACAACAAGCTACAAAACCAAGCAGCTGTGCAGGTTATTTTAAGATAATATGACTCTTGATTTTATCAGGTTTTTTCATCTGAGTCCTGTTCTAGACTCTGGACTGGTCTGGCCCTGGTAGAAATATACACCTAAAAGAACAATATTTTGAGGATAAATTCTGATATAGAAGATAGAAAACTGTTTATTTTTCATGTTCAACAGGGGCAGCCACAGTATTTTATAGCAAGCACAAACCATGTGTTTCCATCTTACTGCAAACATAGATTCTGAACCAAAAAGTATCATGATACGAAAATAAATGCAAACACAAAACCTGTACAATTTTCTGAGCATATATAAGTTCATCCAAAAGGATGAAGATAGCTAGAAGAAAGTACCAACTAAATTTTGTACCTAAACGTACCTAAATTAAAAAATGCAAAAATTAAGTCAGTTTTCTTTGTCCCCTCCTCAGTTTCTGTTACACTTACTCCCTTTGTGAGATTATGTTTACTCATTTTATGTCACATACATGGAGTGGCAAAAGCCCCATAGAAAAGTGCAGCTCAAATAATAGCAAGAGAAATACAGAGTTGAAGAAGGCAAAGGAGGAAAAGAACCAAAAACCCTCCCAGCTTCTTAAGCACTTCACCCTATTTCTAAATCACTTTAGATTGAGAAAATATAGACTCTTGTTTGCTGAAAGCTGTATAACACTGACCAGTGAGCAAGAGAATGGGAAGCTAACAGATTATTCTTTCACTTGTCAGTGTTAAAACAGCAGACAGCCTCAGTTACAATCTTGCCTTCCCAGTATTAACCATGGCAGATAGAGGACAATGCTGCTCTTAGGCTAAGATATTAGAAGTCACCTTATACAGTATACTTACTGGCTGAAGGTAAGACAGTACATAGAAGACAATCAAGTTATCCAAAAAGTAAAGAAAGGCAGGAACTGACCACTTCATGGAATTACATACATTCTTCCAGGAAAAACATTCAGAGAGATGATCCATACAACCCTTTTCTGAAAGGAAAATAAATCAGTAAGAAAGACATCCCATTATTGAAAGCCCATTCCCTTGTAACAGAATAGGTATCACTGTTCTCTTCTGAGTAGCACCATTTGACTGAAAACACTTGGGTTTCACAGTTCCCTGGCAACACAGGAACCTGTGTTTCAGGGCAGAACACAGAGCTAGAGCAGTGTGGTATTCACCTCCTTGCTTCAGCAGAGAAAATGTCACAGAACCTGTTACATCCATCACAGCATTTGACCACTGAGAACAAAAATTCCATTGTCAACCATTCTTTGAGGGCCAAAAAGCACCCTAGATTCCCTACACAGTAGTGACATCCTTACTGGGTGTAACTTCCCATTGCTTACTGATCAAATCTCCAACAGGAACAATGACACAGACAGTGGATTCCTTCACAGAGTACCCAAAGGTCAGCCAGTAAAGTCAGAAGTACAAAATAAACCAGAACTCAGTTATTTGGAGGCCACAGCACATGAGGTGGGTATAAAGAGAACATACAGGAAGACAAGAAGAAAGAAAGAACAAAGCACAAAGAATGACATTTACTTAGGTATTCAGGACACAAACTTTAGGAGGAAGACTGTAATAAACTTTAGACTGCTCCAGACCTGGTGGCAAAAGTGCTTTATTAGCACAAATTTTAAACTACCCAATGACAGCTAATCCTCTCCTGAAGCACCAACACACTGAGTTCAGCAAAACTCAGATGTCTGGATAAAAAAATTTAAAAAAAAAAAAAAAAATCAGATATCATACAATCAGCAGTAGGCAATGGTGGGAAACACTGATTGAAACTGCTGTATTAAGTAAGTCTGTACTAAATGGTGAATCAAGGTGAAAATTTTACTAGCTTGCCAGAGCCATGACTGTTTCCTGAAGAAGCAAGACAAAACCAACAGTTCAATTTAATATGAACCTACAGTGCCTGACACCCACTTCCTATTTAAATATTTGTTCTGTACCATTTTGAAATGCAAAGAATTTAACCTCTTACAGTTCTTACACTGGGACAGTAAAGGAAAAACAAAAGTCACCTGCAATGCAAAACCTGTGGCAAGTGGTGTTGTCATCTGCTGTTAAAGTGCTTGTAGGACAGCAAATCTTAGAAAGTCAACCCATTTTAGTTATTTAAAACATAGGTACTTACCTTTTTTCCTATTCCAGAGGGCCAACACTACACATAGGACCAGTTTTACTACTTCAGAACACATGTTCACTGTTGTAGGAAGATAATCATACTTGTTATCTGTGGGATCCAGCAAATCAGAGAGTACACAATCAGTTTGTCTCCTGCATTCATAATTAGAGAAAGAATCTATTTTAATCATTCCAATCAAAATTTTAGTCACAAAAGGCTTTGTCAGAACTTCTGTTATAAACATTTCAAAGTTTATCATATAAAACTTCCTGAATAGCCCCTTTTCTGAGTTGAAACATTTCCTCATTTGGTCCCAGCTTACAGCAGAACTTTTTTGGAAGAACTTCAGAACATGGCTGAAGGAAGGTTTGGAAGGTTTTCCCCAAAGACCAATATGATATTTTTTAACCCTCACAAAAAAATGGCTTCCAGGATGACATAATCTTCTTTTAGGACTGGCAATACCAGCCCTTTTTAGCACACCCACTAGGACACCATTTCTCTCTTAAGCCTGTTGCAAGAAAAACATTTTGATCAAATAATGTACCACCAATAGTGCTTACACAACAATCTTGTCTGTTAAGAGTTAGCTATAAAATAAATCACCTCGCTCATCTTTTAAAGGTACATCACACAGCTTGCAATGCAAGTTATACCTTTATGGTAGACCACTGGCTAGACAGAACTTTTCCAGTGCAGAACACATCCCTATAAAGATAATAGGATGTTTACGCAAAGAACTCTGAAGGTGAAGAAGTGGGATTTTTTTATATGTTTTAGCCCAAACATCAACACTTTCTTCTTCAAGGCACATCATGGGTATTGCCCAACAGTACCTTCATTAGCAGAATACTTCATCAGGAGGATTCGACTCGATCCCAACGCAATGAACACTCCTGCAAGCAGAAAGGTCTGGCTGGTTGTCTTGGAGCAAAGGGCAAATCGACTACACCACTCCAACTTCATTCTGCTGCCTCACTGTCAGTGCCTTTGGATGGCAGGATAAAAAAAAAACATTATAAACAGCACTTCCAGAAACTGGTTACACAAGACAATAAGTGTATTTTACTGCTTTGTGTTACATAAAGATGCTTATATTGTAGAATAAGACATGAACTGTTTTCTTATGAAAAAACCCAAAAATAGAGTTCAACCTATGACTGAACACTGCCATGCTGATTAGACTATGGCACAAAGTGCCACGTCCAGTCTTTCTTTTAAACACCTCCAAGGATGGTGACTCCATCACCTCTAATTCCAATGTATAATAATCCTTTCTGTGAAGAAATTCTTCCTGATGTCCAACCTAAACTTCCCGTGGCACAGCTTTAGACTATGTCTTCTTTTCCCGTTGCCGGTTGCCTGGGAGAAGAAGTGGACAGCCACCTGGCTACAGGCTTCTTTCAGGTAGAGAGCAATAAGGTCATCCCCCAAGAGAAGAATATGTTAGAAGGGCCGTCAAAGGGGGATAAACGATGTATACACAGAGACTCTGAAGGTGGCACAAGGAGGCTGGAGCCTGAGAAGTCTGCAACTACGGCATACAGATTAGGTAAAAGGATTAAATATTTCACACATTTATTTTTCTTTAATATTTTTAAGTGCTCTCGCTCCCAACCCCAGCAAGGAGAACCGCTACACCAACGGAGCGAAACCTACACCTTAGAGCTGACCTGGCGCCGGCTCGTTCCCAGCGGCGGGGGAGGCACAGGGCAGCCGGAGCCGAGCACCTGAGCCGCGTCCTCCGCCTCCAGCGCCGCCGTTACTCGCCCGACCCGTTAACGGGCCCCGGGGCCCCAACAGCCGGCCGAGTGAGGAGCGAGGAGGGAGAGCCCCTCCGGGCCAGCTGCGGACTCTGCCGCGTCCCATGACGGCAGGGCAGCCGGAGCAAGCGAACCGGATCGGGGGTACACCCACCTCGCCACCTCTTCCGCAGCGGAGGAGGAACACGGCTTTGCCGACCACCTCTGCCACGTCACTGCTTCAAGCTGCAACCGCGAGCGCCAGGCCGGCGGGGCGAGCGGGGCTCCGAGGCAGCAACACCCGGAGCTCGGACGCCGCAGCCAGGCGCACTAGGTCCCAGGAGGCTGCGGCAGCACGGTCCCCTTCACTCATTCCTGCCGCCCAGGGCTGGGCTTTCCCCGGGCTCCGCCCGGAGTCCCGCACGCAGGCCCTCCAACTTTCACCCCCACCTTCCCCTCCCCGGCCTGGCAGGGCAGGGCGGGGCAGGGCAGGGCGGGGCGGGGCGGGGCGGGGCGGGGCAGGGCAGAGCAGAGCGGAGCGGGGCGGGGCGGGGCGGAGAGGGGCGGGGCCGCACACGCGCACCCCCCGCCTTACCCCGCGCAGACACGCGCGCGCTCTCCTGCCCTACGTCGGCAGCACCTTCCCGGCCCCGCCTCCTGACTTCGGATAACCCGGGAGCTCCGCCCCCTCAGCTCGCACGCGCGCCCCGGCGGCCACGTGAGCTATGGCTACGCCCCTTCCCGCCTTGCGCGCCCGCACCATGTGTCGTCACGCGTGTGCGACGGTGGGGCGGGGGGAGCGTGAGGGGCGGCCGCGGGAGCGTGGCCGCTGTCCGTCTGTCCGCTCGGCCGCCGCAATGCAGAACGTCATCAACACGGTGAAGGGGAAGGCCCTGGAGGTGGCCGAGTACCTCACGCCTGTGCTCAAGGTGCCGGTCCTGTGTCGGAGCCGAGATGGGAGGAGGGACACCCATGGCCCCCGCTTGCGGGCGCGCTTCCCTGCCCGAGCCCCGGCTGTTGTTGCCGGCCGGGCCTAAGGAGCTGAGTGGCTGCGGGTCTCGAAGAGCGCGGTGCTGGGCGGTGCCGGCACAGCCATCGGCCCTCGTCCCGCCCCGGGCCGGAGGGGATGGGGGAGCTCCAGCTGGCGCTCATATTCCGCTGGGAGGGGGAAGCATCCACCTGGGGTTGGGGGAGAAGGCGGGCCCTTCGAAGAACAAGTGTTTCTGCTCCTGCTTCTCGAGGAACGACTTAAGTGTTGTCGTTTTCTTTTAAAGTCACGAAACTTTTACCTGGTTGTGTGTACAGGAATTGAAATTCGAATGTACAGACAGGCTTGAGCCTGGTTTCAAGAATTGCGTTGCCATGGTTATTCTGGGTAAAGGGCAACTTTTTCAGCTGACATAAAAAAATCCAAACCCAAACAACAAAATTAGCCACACCTTCATTATGTGGGCAGGTTTTACATGGCACATCTTATTCCTGTGTCAAAATTATAGTATTAATACAAGCCTCTGTGCACCAAAGTAGCTGAGAATAGCAGAAATGAGCTGCTGGGTTGTTATAAAGGTAGGCAGCACATCTATTATAGTTCCTGTTACTGCATATTTAGGTAGAAACAAATCAGAGTTTTCAGCAGTTGTTAGACTACATCCCATTCTTTCCTCTTATTTGCAAACAATTTTTTATGTAAACTCCAACTTCGTATGCGAGTGCTTAACTTGGCAGCAATTTTTCCACTACTGATTTTGATACTTCTGCATGCTTTCAAAAAAGCACTTGTTCATGACAAGTCTCTCTTGCCTGTGGCTTTGTGGTTTGACCTTTGATGTGATTTGCACCCTGCAGCTTACATCTCTGGCTGGACTGCAGTGACAGTCAATTATTAATTCAACTTACCTCTCTGTGATATGTGGGATGCTCTTTTCTGGATAGTGGACCTTCCTAGGCTTGCCCACCAATGTGAAATGTATGGGTTGCAGTGAAGTTGCATGGGAAGGCGAAGTGTGTTGTTTAGGATAGTACAGTTGTTGTTGCACAGCTGGTCTAATAGTGGACAAATTCACTATTTGTGTCCAGATGGATTATTGGGAGGAGGCAGGAGTAGAACCTTCCAGACATGGAAGGTGTTGATATTATGTGTATATGTTCCCTTTACAAGGGGGAGATAAATGCTCCAGCTTGGTAACTTTTGAAAGAAACTAGACCTGTGTCTCTCACAGTTGAAGGATTTACTTGGAAGGAAAAATGAACTGTTTACCCTCAGGGAACAGAGGATGGATATTTTACATGTTTTCTTTCTGTAATTTCAGAGACACAAGTTTGTGCATGTTCCCTACTGCTTACGGTTCATTTTAAGGGGAACCAGTAAGCTGTCTCCACTGTGGTGTTGCACAATGTCTTATTGAGGATTCTGAGTTTTATAGCAATTAAAATTACTTTTATTTTAGTCAGCTAGCATATAATAATGTTACAATGTTTGTACAGCTGCTGTTTTTCCTATCTTTATCTTGTTCTTTATAGTCCTTAGAACTGAGGCAGAAAGGCAGTAATCAGTACCATATGAAGCAGGTGTGTTCCTTTCATTTTCTGTAGCACAGGTGATAGCACACATTGGGGGAAGGAACAAGAGCAACCAAGTTTACCTGCGGCTGCTTTTCTTCAGTGTTTTATGATTGATTGACTACAGTGAAGTTGTGGCTGGAAGCAAGACATTTTCAGTTGATGCTTTTGGTCTTGATAGGAAAAAAATAGGTTCCTTAGGGCAAGAAACCAGCTATGCTATGGTTGAAATTGTGTTCTTTTTCAAAAGCCAGTTTTGGATAGTTCTGATGCTGGGGAACAGTAGAATATCTTGGTACTTGAGGCTTTTCTAAATAAACAACCAGAAGTCAAAACATAATACACTTAGTCTAGATTTGAGTATAATACACGACATGTTATCCTTAAGCTTCATAAATGTTGCCTTTAATGCCAAAGTACTTAATTTCTCCATGCAGAATAAGTTTGGTGTCTGCTTGTCATCTGTTATTTCATCCACAAAACTCCCCACTACAATATGCAAAAACTGAAGCTGTTTCTGTGGGGTGCAAGATGGTGGCACAGAAATGGGCATTAAAAGAGTCTTTGAGACTTGAGTAGAGTATTACTAAGAAGAGTATTACTAAAGCAATACTATTAAGTATTACTAAAAAGAGTATTACTAAGTGTTTGTATTCAACTTTTTCTACCCCAGAGAAGACTTGATTTGCTCTTTTGTTCATGACTTTTCTTAACTACAGAACCTCATATTGATGCAATACAGTGCTGTTCAATGCCTAATACTCCTAGTCCTTGACAGTTAGAATCACTAATTCCAACTGATTTTGTGTTTCTTGCTGGCAAACTCCATCCTGAGTGCCAGTCATCTTTTCGTCATTATAGCTATAATTGGCAGTAGCAAAAAAATTTTTTTGTATAGATGATCATTTTTCATAATACCTCATATTTTGCAAGAAGTAATTTTGGGCAACCTTACTTCCTTATTTTCTAATGTAAGATGCCCATCAGTCATGGCAGAAGTTGCCTCCAGGCCGATACTTGGATCTCTGGACAAAACTAGTTGTGAAACAAAAGTAGAGATGTTTGTTTTTCCAGTAAAGTGAAATATGTTGATTTCTCAGCAATTCTCAAAATTTCTATACTTTTTATTTCTTGCAGGAGTCCAAGTTTAAAGAAACTGGAGTAATTACACCTGAAGAAGTAAGTATTTAGAAACTTAAATTTATTTTAAAAGTAATGATGCATTTTTTTAATGCAAGAAAACCATGTTAAACAGATCATATCTTTGTCAATTATTTCTTCTTGAAATTTCACAAAGTGAAATTTCTAAGTGGTCTTTTGTACTCTACAGATTTAAGTAGATCAACATAATTTCTCCTGAGATGGCATTAGGCATCTGAATGTGGGATACCTCTTTCCTCTGTTATGCTGTGAAAAGATTGTAAAGAAGCTGGGTCAACCACTCCATTTGTCATGGGAGTTGAGGACTGGAGCAGGAATGTATTGATTTTTAAAGTCTTTCCTCTGATCAACTCAAAGGGGAGCTTTTGTCTTTGGAACAGTCTTTGCTTGCCTCTGTTTTGGTTCCTTCCAAGGCTCTGTGAAGATCATTACATATAAATGTCCACACCAAGTATCCAATGATTACTGTTTTTCCCTCTTCTTCTCTATAGGCTGTTTTAGGCTGGTTGTGTTTTGGATTGCTGCCAAGCAGAGGTATTGTTTTGTTAGAACTCCAGTGCAAAGAGCAACAGACAGGATTTTTTTCCTGGAATAGTAAGAACACTGACTGTATTGTGCTATTTTCTCTGTTACACTTTTTCTCATACTGAAGTGCTACTGATCTGTAAATATTTTGTCTTTACAGAGGCATAATAAAACAATGTTAAGACTGTTAGGTAGAGTGAAAGAAAAATAGTGAAAAAATGTAACTATGAGATGGGAAAAACATGGAACAAATGATGACTGATGCAGGTGAATAATGTGGACTGAAGTATTTTTCCCAATATTGTTGCCTGTATTTTTCTACTGTGTTGACTGGCAAGCAAACACTTATTCTCTCCCTCTGACAGAGAAGTACCACACAGAAAGACAGTCTTAGCAACATGGTGTTCTGTTCTGATAACTGTGTATGTATGTGTGTGTATAAATATTCATATATATTAAGCAATAATACATGATCTTAATTGTATATAAACTAGAATAACAGAGAATATCCAGACAAATGTTCTAGCAATACTTAATCCCTTTGTGATTTATCAGAGAAGACTTTGCAGTAGTATTGTGTTATAGTTTCGGTTTGCCAATTTTAAGTATATTTACCTTTTGTTGTGAAATAGAATTAGGAATAAAAGTAAAGCAGGCTTAAAACTTAACAGGGGATAAAGAATAACTTTATTAGTAACACAAAGAAAAAATAATAATAAATTCAGAGCAGATCTTCAGACCACTTCCTTCTTTTTCATATCTTAACAACATACAGAGACACTTCAGCCAATTCCTTACTTAAATAATCTTTTTCAGTTCACTTTAAGTAGAGGAGTTTCTTTTTTCAAGCTATAAGGATCTTTTTCAAGAGAGGAAATAACCAGTTCTCTCCTGACTCCACTTTTTTCATGAATAACAGCTGCCAGGGATCTGCCATCATGAAACTCCTCCCACTTTCACAGTCTTCCTAAAACTGTGGGCCTGTGGGCCACGGTAAAAAGTCACGGTGTATTACTCTTAAGGATGAGCTACTTAAAGGTAAAAGTTCCCTTCAGCTCATTTCTCTCTGTTCATACTTCATTCCCAGGAACAAGAGATCCCCTTTTTCCCTCAGGGCTAAGGGTTTTCTGAACACTTTACACTTCACCCCTCCAATGTCTTTTTTCATGGTTTAAAGGAATTTTCGTATAATACAGTCCACCCCTATAACTTACAAGAAGATATTTCAGCCAACCTTAAGGGTGTCTCCTCATTGTCCTTCCATCTAGAAATTTAGCTTTTGCTTCATTGACTTTGGTGTATCCTTTCTGTTCTTCCTCTCACCCAAGGAAAGGTGGGAAGTCTGTAAGTCTTACCTGAGTATTGGAAAAGTTAAAATCTCACAAAGAACTTGCAGGGGCTGGGCCAGGCCATGCTGGAGCTGTGTCAGGATCTCAGGCCGCCCAGGCCACGCTGGGGGGCGGTGCCAGGCAAAAACTGCAAAGTCCAGTCAGAGGAGAAATTGGTGACAAGCCTCTGGCTCCATAGCTGCCCTTTGACGCTGACTGCACCCAGCTCCAGGTGCAGGTCGGGGGTTCTCCCTCCGGGGGTTCTCCCTCTGCCCTGCCCAGCACACAAAGCCGTGGGGGGCTCTCCCGAACCGGGCCCAGCTGCCTCTCCCCAGGCCGTGAGGGCGGCTGGGCAGGCTTGGCCCCCCCCGCGGATGCTCCGAGCTGGAGGCAGGGCAGGGCCCCGCCGAGCCAAGGCCACACTTGGGGAGGGCTAGGATCTTGGCAATGGGCTTTTCTTCTTTTTGGCTACTGGGGCCCCTGGTTGGAAACGGGGCCCAGCAGCCTCCTGAGCCCACCCCTGCCTGGCATGAAAGGGGCCCGGGCCAGGCCGGCGTTACCTTGTGAAAGGCTGGAAATGCAAAAGAGCTTTCCCGGGGTTTACTTGCTTCAAATGTGATTCACAGAGTGAACCGACCAATTAGTTCTCAGGCTGTCAACAACTCAACCAGCTTCCAACTTTCACAGAGGAAGTTCTCATGGAGAAAAACTTCCTAGTATCCCTTCAGGTGCTTTCAAGGTAAAACCAGCACATATTGTGAGAAAAGGCACCTTCTATAGAACATAGGAAGAACTACACTGTATTACATTAAACAGTTTGCAGCATTTAAACACTATGAATGTGAGTAATTGTGTTCTCTGTCAGGTTAGATGCTGCTGGGATGAATAAACTGGATCCTTCAAAACAGTAGTCAAGGGATTCAGTTATATGGCAAGATTAAATTTTTGGTAAATTTAAATGAAGCTGGAGTATGGCTCTGCTGATTGGCCCTTTGTCAGTCTTTATATAAGAATGTTTGCTAAAGTAATTTAAGCTGTATTTTAGTCTGAGACACTAATCGGTATATAATTTTTGTGGGGTCCGGTGGCTTGCCTCTGAGGATGAGTAAATTAAGACTAAAGATGATTCATTAATCAAACTCAACGCGTACTCCCTCTTTTCACTTATCTGTGTAATTGATTTAATTTTTAAAAACTCTTGCCTGTCATGAGTTCTTCTTACTTGTTAATACCTCCAAAAGATGACACCTCTTTTAATTATGTATGTAAATACAGGGACATTCTTAAAATTATTCTCTTCAGGACTAGAAATAAGATGTCCTGAGATTGATCTCCTTCCCCTTTCTAGTACTGATTCAGATATGAGGTAGCATCAGTGCTTGAGAAATAGAAAGTGAAACCAGCCAGACAATTTTGCTGCCAAGGTGAAAAAGAAGTAGATGAAATTTCAAATGCTGTTTTAGGGTTTTGTATCTGTTGGGCTCACAAACTGCACTGTTTTTTCATCTTTAGTAACATATTTCAACACTGCTGCCACAAAGTTCCAATTCCTTGAGCAGGGAATTTCAAATAACTCTGGAGATTCATTTATGTTCACTGTGTAAGAGATAATCAGTTTTAAATTTTCCCTGTGTATTGGGAGAGTTTGCTGGGTTTTTTTAAAGGATTCAGTTTTGCTAGAGGCTTCTGTTGAAAATAGGTGAAAGGGAAGCACTTTTGCAGAGATCAAGCCTGTTAATCCATGTGCAGTGTGCACTGTGGTGTTTTCTGCTGTGCTGATCTGCCTCCCTTTGGAGGATGCAGTAAGGAAATGGCTGTGACTCGCTGTGAGCCTTTTATGTCACACTGCAGCAGCTTCTGGGCAGCTGGAGAGGGTGCTATTATAAACTGTCACTTCAAGACAAGAAAGCAGCTGTAGCAATAGCTGTTCACCTCATATTCCAAAGGATGTAAAAGCCCACAAAAGCTGCTGCACAAAAATCACTTGCATACAGGCTTGCCTTCCTCAATGTATGTGTAAGAAGACAAGCCTAGAGGGTTAGACTTTGCTGTGTGCATTTTGAGTTTGTACACAAGTACAGTGTGACGTTGCTGGCAAGTTTAACATGACAGTATCACTTTGAAATAGTAATGCGATTTTGTAAAAGCTTCATCTTTGATAGTAAGAGCAAGCAGAGTGAATATTTTTAAAAACTATTTCTTCAGAACAAAGTTACTTATATTTATACTTATTTTTAGCATACTAAGTGGTAATCCATTTTTAATTAACTTCAGTGATCAACTATTATAGTGATGGTCATTATATAAAATCTGTGCTGTTTATTTCTTTGTTGTAGTTCTCTCAGTGATTCAGTGGATTGATGGTCTTGCTTTTCTTACTGCAAAATTGTTTTGAACAAGAAAAGAGAATTAAACATATTTTTTTACATTAAGCTCTTTGTTGTCATTGTAAAAGTTTGAATAGTGGCAAATAAAAATAATTTCTTTATTACAAAGTAAACAGTCTTACTAGGTCCAGATACTTTTTTGGTTCTTACTAGACTGGCAGGTAGTATCACAGCTTTTGAAAAGCTGAATTTGCTATGGTGTGTAGTAAGCATTTTGGGTCAAGTTGATTTAATCTTTGCACTTTCATGGTTAACTGAGAAATGGGGTTAAAATAAAGCACCCAGCTGATTGAAGCATTTGTTAATTGCACAGTTAATTGATCTGAGGAATGTGAAACTGAAATACTAATGCTGAGAAAAAATTGGAGATTGTTTCCTTTGGCCATATTTAACAGTATTTTTTTTTCCTGCCTTAACAGTTTGTTGCAGCTGGAGATCACTTAGTTCACCACTGTCCTACTTGGCAATGGTAAGTAAAATTGAAAGAACTGTAGAAAGCTAGCATTCCTACCTATGCTTTGGTGTGTTTCCATTGGATTTAGCCATATAGTTGTTTAATTTCAGAGCAGTAAATGGACTTTTCCAGTAAAACTTTTATGATGGCTCTATTATTTAAGTCAGGTAGGGCTTACTAATTGCTCTATAACAGTAGTTGAGATGAGAATTTGCTTGGGAATTTTTTTTGTTTTGTTTTTCTAAGGTTTTAGGGGAAATAATCTGTTAGATACTGTGAATGCTTTTTAGTGCTTAGCTGCAGTAGCAGCATGTCTCCCTGGGTATGTCTTGGTGATTAATAAAGCAAAGGTCATGTGCAACTGGAATTGCTAGGCAGTAGTTGTAAATGGTGTATTTTGACAAGCATTTGTTAATAAATGTATTCAAGTTAGCCCACAGCAGTTCACTTTGTGCAGTGATTGCCCTTGGAAATCCCTTCTGTTTCATGTACAGTAAGGGTGCAAATAAGGTGCTTCCTTATGTTTTACTGGTGTCTTGCATTATGAAACTAATCTGCTCCTAAATGAGCATCATCTGTACAGTTAGTATCATCAGGGTCTTGGCTCTGTATTGTGCCTTGAATTGCTAAAGGAAAAATTATTATGCTTGAATCAGTTTCCCTGCCCCTTTGCTGCCTCCCTGAGAGGAGACATGATGTTGAGTCTGGCAGCAGTTTGGAATGGGCTATTTAGAATATTACTCTTATTTTAAACCAAAAACCACTAAAGTTGAAGCAAATACTTGAGTAATGTGAAATTAAGAGTACTTAAGCACTAGTGACTATGGACAGATTTTGTGTTTATAGAGGTCTATTTCTTTCTTTTCTGAAGTTGCTTTCTTTGGACATTTGCTACTTTGTTGTTGCTGATCCTAGAAAATTTTTTATAGAATAGATTATTCTTTCATCTTTGCTTGACCATCTCAAGGTGAAAGTAGGTTTTGAGGCATAAAATGGTTTCGATCTCAAAACAGTTAGTGGTGGCCAAGCTTTCCAACACCACACCAAATCTATGTAGGGAAGAGTAAAGTCATAGCAAGCCAGTTCTGAGAACAGGCCAAGAGGATTCTATAAAATGTTCCTGACACAGTGTGAAAATAGAAGGTTTCTTTTGTTTGCAGATTATCAGATTTTCAAATGCTGCACTTCATTTTACAGGGCTTCAGGAGAAGAATTAAAAGTCAAAGCTTACCTGCCAACAGACAAACAGTTTTTGGTGACTAAAAATGGTAAGGCTGTAATTTAAATATAAGTTCTTAGAATTGACAGCCTGGTTGACTATGCTGTCGACTCTACTGATGGTCTGTATTGATAGGGGAAGCAAATACCTCATACTTTGGATGCTCTGGCTTTGCAATATTAAAGAAGTTTTTCCTGCACTCCTAAATTCTTTTTCTTAGACCACTTTATAGTAGAGCTGTATATGAGATATAAAACTTGTCTTCATGAAGTATAAATGAACTTTAAACATTATTAACCTCTTTGTCTGTCTGTGCTTCAACTCATGTTCAGTGTCTAAAATGAAAACATACTTATTTTCCTCTTTCATTTGGAAACTTAGGCTATTGAAGACTTCTCAAATGTTTTTCATAGTGACACTGATACTTCTAATTCAAATATATAACTAATGTCAATATCTGGGTCAATTAGAATCATATAAATACAATATTGAATTAACTTTTTTTCAGCTTCACAGTTGTGTTTATATAACATGTAGTGACTACGTTTTAATGGATAAGAACGATAACATTTTGGCACAGCTGTGGGGAAATCCAAAAGATCTTGTATCAAAATGTGTCAATGCTATTAGATGTCAAAGCATTACCACTAAGAAAACCTGAGGAGATTTTTGCCTGCAGAGGGTTGTATTATATGCTTGGATTTTCCTTGCGAGCTTTTGGAGTCTTGCAGTGCACTAGCATGTGAAAATTACTGCAGTAGCCTTGGACATTTTCCTGAGATGGGCCTCATGGTTTGATGGCCAGCTGATCTGCTTTGTTTCTTTTCCTGCCACTACTGAGGTTCTTCGTTGCTCTGATCCTTCCTGATCACATTCCAAAATGTTTCCTGCTCCTGGTGTCACATTGGCCTCCCACCTGAGTAAAAGTTGTGGGCTGCAGTTGAGACTGGGAGCCATCCTTCAGACCTCAATTTTGAAGTCTTTGGATGACTTCACTTTGACTTTCACACCTCTTTTGTTGCTTTCTGAAAAGTTAAAGAGCAGTTTTCAAATGCTCTACTTCATGCAGCAGATTTGTTTTTCTCCACGTTAATAGAAAAGGAAGGAGCATTTTGTATGGAGTCCTTGTTTACGCTGTTGAAAAATGCCTGCTTTGCCTTAATCAGATATGTGGTCTTTATTTGACTATTTTCTGAAAACATAATCTAAATCTCTATTTGAATGGCTCTGTAATGCATATGACAGAAGTTATTCTTAATATCACATGAATTCTGACCTTCTAGACTTCTAGATGTTAAATTTTAATTAAACATACCTAATGTATTGCATAAATAGCTGATGCAAACTTCTAGCAGAATTCTGAAGTCAAATGAGTTTGAAAAACTGATGAAAATCCAGGCAAAGTTGTTCTTAGTTGTTTACCAATGTGAAAAAACTTATAGGTTGTCTCCAGTTGTTAGCAAATGAGAAATTAATTCTTTTCTGATCCTTAAGAGATTGGATGAAGCTGCTCTAATGTTTAACAGAAAGATGAATTTTTAAGGCTACAGCAGTCATATTTTGCATGAAGTAAAATATCTGGTAGAGCACATCAATATATTTTTGTAAGTTCATACTTTTACATTTGAAATACAGCCTTAGGATTCCTTAAATAGGGATAGACGAAAGACTGCCACATTTTAGAAGGCCTTGTAGGACAGTATCATGGTTTTGTATCAGAATGACTGACTGTATTCTTTTTGTTTTCCTATTTTTTTTAGTGCCGTGCTATAAAAGGTGTAAGCAGATGGAGTACTCAGATGAGCAGGAGGCAGTTATAGAAGAAGATGATGGTGATGGGGGATGGGTAGACACTTTTCACAATGCAGGTATACAAAGTCTTGGTTCAGGCTTTGCATTTGGTAATCTGATTTTCAGTTTCCACTCTTAGAATCTCATAGATACATGTCAGTGTACCAACATGTAGTTTGGAGGAAATAAGTTGCATTATCAGCTACGCACCTGATTGGTACATGATATTTAACTTCATGGCTGTATATGCTTGAAACAGGCTCTTTTTCTGAGATGATGGCAATTATTTAAGTATTCTCTTACTAAAGTTCTAGGAAGTTGTTTTAAAATATGAGCTGTGTAGTGACTCATTCCTTAGTAAGGAAATCCTGTGAAGAGGATTGTAGTTTAAATTATGGATGGTCTACTAAAAAGAAAGATGTTAAGTTCAGAGATGAGTGTAGGAGATGATCCTTTTTTTACAATAAGCCCTTAAATGAGCTTGTGTTTACAGAGAAATCTAAAAAATACTGCTTACGTGAACTCACTGGCTTTTCTAGCACAGTGTCTTATAAATACTTCTTTTTTTTTCTCCTTGGCAATTATGTTAGTTTTCGTCTGATTCTTGATGTTCTATTGTGTTAATACAGTTCTGTCCTTCAGTGATGTATTCTCCAACAAAGTACTCTTTTCAGTTTGTACTTTCTTTGGTGTACTTTTTTTTTTTCTGTAATGTGGAGAAAGTTCTCTGAATAGTGTGCCACGGTGGGAAGAAAAAGGGTTGGAGATGATGCCTTTTTTTTTCCTGTAGAGATACATTTTTCATCATTGGTAATTCTTAAAGGCATCATTGTTCATAATCAAATGCCCCTGCACCAAAGAAATAATTTGAAATAGCTTTGTCATGTCCTTGAATTAAGTGTGCAGTATCAATCCCTGCTGTGAATAGACTCCTCTACCAGGTTTTTCCTGTTAGATTTGACTGAGTTGGACACCATACAGTACAGCACAGCTGTAACACCCTGACTAAACCTTGCCAGGTTTCTAAATGCTGTCACATGAGATAAAATCTATGTCCACTGCTGAAGAATTAATCAGATAAATATACTCTGTCAAAGCAGAATCCTGGCACATATCCCAAAAGGTACTGTGTGAGAACTGAAATAAAACTAGAAAGCTAATGGGGAGGAACTCAAGAGTGGACACTACTATGATTTGGGGTGGTTTTATATACCCCCACTTCCCCTCTGCTAAAAGCACTGAGTGCTCTGATACATTTTGCTTTATCATTGCTTTCAAGAAGTTCAGAAATACTCAAAAATTTTTGCCTTTTTCATGAAGTTGGGTTTCATTATTGTGATGCGAGTGCCTGTTCTGAACTCACTTTTTTTGCAAAAATACCTTAAAATAGAAGTCCAAATTTGCAGAGGTCCATCATGGACTTTTTAAGATACGGCATATGTGTGCTGTGGTGCTCTGTGTTACTGATATGGTTTGTTTAGGGATGTCCAGCACTGATCTTGTCACCAAATACCAAATGAACAGCCTCTTACATATCAAGGTTGTTGTAATATGTGACTTGGGAAGATGTGACACTGCTTTCTGAAATCCTTGCAAACTCTTTCTATGCTATTTTCTTACCAAGAACCAAGCTTTTTTAACAGAAACTTCTTGTTCAATTTACAGGTATAGTGGGTGCAACAGAAGCAGTTAAAGAGATCACATTAGACAGTAAGGTACTTGCTTCTGAATTTTTCCGTTACTTTTTTTACAGACCTGAAGGTAATAGTAGTTGTACCAGTGGCAATCTAGTACTCCCTGTGAAAGATTAAATTATACTTCATCACTAATTATTTTGCAGATGTAAAACATTGACCTGCAGATCCCGTGATATTAGTCTAAGCATGTGCATCTCCCTTTTGGTGTGTTTACTGAGGCATTTGTCTTTTTGAAATGTGTTTAGCCAGTGTGCTCCTGTGCTAGGCTTCTACAAACTGAAAATGAAGTTCTGTTTACACTGATGCCACACATTTGTGTTCCAAGACATTAGTGTTTGGAAATTCAGTATAAAGAAATTTTTATATGGAAAAGTAATGTGGGAATGTGAAGTATTTCATTGTGATCTTTAACAGCAGCAAGCAGACTTAGATCAGGTTTATGCCCTTTGGTTTAGAAGAACTTCATATGTTTAAATGTATACATGTTTAAGAAATGTGGAGAAAGTCAGAGACACAAAATTCTTTTAAATATGAGTTTGTAAGGGGAATTCTGTCTGTGTGCTGTGGGAGTTTAAACCATCCAAGAAGCTTTGGATTCTAAAAATTAGGGGGAAAGAAAATGGGCTGTCCCATGCTATTGCATAATTATAAACAGCTCAAAATGCTATCAATTTGATGAACTGTGAAGTGCAGGTATTTCAAATTACTTTGCTAAATATAGTAAAAATACTGCTTTTTTACAAGTCAGTAACATGAGGATGGAAGAAATGTTCAAGGAATAATTAAAGTTGGTCACTTTTCCTGCAGTACTTGCAGAATGTTACTGTGATTTGTAACTGCTGTTGTGTGTTTTGCATTGGATTTGTATGTATAAAAACTTGCAGGTCTAGTCCAGGAGAACAATGCTTTCCTGCTGATGTTCTGTTTGACAATGCACTTTGTAACTTAGTTTCTTATTGGTTTCAGTGGTTTGGTGTTTTTAAATGAAAAAATCAGCCACCTGATGCTCAGAAGAGCTTCTAACTGTAGTAGTTATTTGGATTACTCTCCTAAAATCTTTTATGAAATTTCTGCAAATTGAGACCTTTACTTTCTTGGAATTTCATTGCAGTTGTCCATTGGATTCTAAAGCTACGCAAGGCTAGAAAGCTTTGCAAGACTGTCAGCTTGTGCTGTATTTGTTTCTGTTGGACTATGTTTTCTTGCAGAATTACATCAAAATGTGATATCTCTTGTGACTCTCTTGTGTTATAAAACAATTAATGGAACTGGGCAGGGCTCATAGCATGTGAAACTGGGTGACACTTTTAGTCATATGATGGAGTTTTATGTAGTCCCACAAAGAAGAGGGTGTTGGGCTCAATCATCCTTATGGGTCCCTTCCTTGAGATATTTTATGACTGCTGCACAGTTGGCTGTGGGTTAGAACTTAAAAATATTAAAATGTTAACCTACATGGTTAGTCTTAGCTGTTTAGTCATTGCCTTTCATTTGAGATAGGTGGTTCTTTTGATTGTTTAACATGGTCGCTTTTCTTTGTTTAGGAATTGAATCATTCCAGATTTCCAAGTCAAAGGAAAACTTTTTAAATGGATTTTTAATATCATACTAGGGCATTGAAACTAGGATGAGTTGTTAAGCAAATATTTGTGTCCAGTATAGTCCTTAATATTTCAGAAATTATTTTTCTGGCTCACTGAATGTGTTGGCTGGATTTAACACCTTAATTTTTTGGGGGGCTGTTAGGCTATGTAGATGTAACAGTCATTAAAGCAGTATTTTAATTTTAACTTCAAAGGATAATATAAAAGTACAAGAGTGTTCAGCATCTTGTGAAGATGATGATGAGGAAGATGAAGGAGAAGCTGCAGACATGGAAGGTATTTCCTTAAATTGGGCGAGACATATTTTATTTCAGGTCTTCAGCTAAAGCAGTACACTGTAAAACATCACTTATTCTTTGCAAGGAATTCATGCTGAAATCTTTCAGTAGGCCTGTGCTCTTTAGCATCTTTTATATGGTTTTATTGTTGCACGTTTAACTTGTGTGCCAAAAGCCTGAGTGAATGTTAGCAATTGGAAAATTGTATAGCAGAACAGATCTAAGAAAGTATAAATTAGGGAATTAGCACAGCTTCCTTCCAGCTTTGTACCTACGCTTAACCTCTGTCTGCCTATATAAAATCACTGAAATATTGTTCCTCACCTACTAACTGTAGTCTTGGTCAAATTTATGTTTAAAAAGGGATAGTCTGTTTTTGGGATTGGGAAGTTTACCTGAATAAAACTTCTTTAGATACATATAGGGTTTTTTAAAGTAGTTGTTTATGAATGACAAATTTAATGACTGGCCACAAGCTGAACACAGAATTTTATGGGTCTTCTTTTCAGAATATGAAGAAAGTGGGCTATTGGAGACAGATGATGTGAGTGAACAGTTCTCTATCTTGCCTGTTACAATATAAGCACAAGCAAAGTAAAAATAATGATAACAAATGGCTGAAATAGCAAACATATGAGTAGTAGGGTTACAGAGCTTGGGCTTCTATGGATTTGTCTCCTACCAATCTACTGCACTAACTTGAACCCCTGAGTCCTCAAAGTTTTTGCCCATGGAATTTTCCTTGGTTTTGGTAATCTTTTCTGCTCTGCTTGTACACACAGCACTGTATTTATGAAAAGTTTAAAAATGCAGTGGTGGTTCTTGGGCCTTACACAGGGCAGATGAGTGGCCTGTAGGTTCAGTAGATTACACCAATCCATCTTAATTTTATGAGCGAAAACAGATGGCCTCAGTATGTCGTACTATGCCAAGCTCTTAATGAACCTGCACAAACTGAGACCTTAGCCCTTCTGAATTTCATTGGAATTGTCTGTTATTTGTGAAAGAAGGTAGGGGGTGTAATGACATTGCTGCCTACTTCCTTAATAAATCGGACCTTTTTTGAAAAGTAAAGAAAACCACCAAAAAAACCCCAGAAAGTTGGGGGAGAAACTGATATTAGAAATAAAAACAAACCATATGTTGGGAGTTTTTTGTGCCCATTTAAGAACATTATTAGAAGTTTTTCAGTTTTGCATAACTACTTAGGATGGGAAAGGAGGAAACCCAATAAATACTATACTAAACTTGTTATTTTTACCTTGAATCAGGCAACGCTTGACACAAGACAGATTGTAGAAGCTAACAAAACTAAAGTTGATGTTGGAGGGGAAGATGCTATTCTACAGACTAGAACCTATGACCTCTACATCACTTACGACAAATATTACCAAACTCCAAGGCTCTGGTTATTTGGGTATGATGAGGTATATCTATGTTGGGTTTTTTTTCTACTTCTGTGAAATTAGACTCACTGTGTCAAATAGAAAGGCTATTTTGTTGCTTATTCACATTAGAAATTTAAAGGAAAAAATGCTGAGAAAACGCTTAAGCAGAATAGGCTTGTAGACAGAACTGTTACTGTACTTGGAGCAAGTTGGAACAATTTCACTGAAAACTGCAGATGAAAACTGAGTGCATTTTGAAGGAAGTCACTGGTGTTTTTGTTAGCACTGTAGAACAGGTAATTACCCCAGTAAACTCAGTCAAGTAAGCAGGTATGTGTTTTCATCACCTTCAGAAGGAAAGGAATGTATAAATAGTTCTTCTCTTTAATCACTAGGTTTCTTGAGTTAAAGTTGGGTAGGGCCCACTGCTCAAATACCAAGGTGGGAACCTAGTTGGTTGTGAAATATATTCACTTCACCACTCAAAGGAAAATCTGTGCAGTACTATTTCTATATCATATGGATTTTAACACACTCAGTTCTTTCACTGTACCTTCAGAACTTCTTTATTTTAGATGCCTGTAATTCTTGGGGCATGATCTGTCACTGATGTTAGAAAGAAGCAGGAGTCTTCGTTAGTAACACTTTTGTTCTCATGTTCCTTGTTCCTCTATAGCAGCGGCAGCCTTTAACAGTAGAGCATATGTATGAAGATATTAGTCAAGATCATGTCAAGAAAACAGTAACCCTTGAAAACCATCCTCATCTTCCTCCACCTCCCATGTGCTCAGTTCATCCGTGCAGGTAAGTCTTTGGTCTGATACAGCCTGCAGATACAAGATGCTTCACTGCTCTTGTTAAGAATTTTGTTCAGGTTTTCTGGACGTATTTCTACAATTGACTGCTGTAGTGGTCTGTTAGCTTCTGAGGCAGTATGAAAGGAAGGAATCAACAATTCTCTAAGTTCATTCCAGTGCT
This sequence comes from Cinclus cinclus, assembly GCF_963662255.1. Lineage (NCBI taxonomy): Eukaryota > Metazoa > Chordata > Aves > Passeriformes > Cinclidae > Cinclus > Cinclus cinclus. Next base: position 21,841,772 of record NC_085047.1, on the reverse strand, counting down.
CACTGCAGTGTGTTCTGCAGTTAGCACTGTCTTCTCTGATCAACTTGCTTTTTAAACTCAGCTTCTCTCTTGTGCTGTTTTTGCTCCAGAAGATGGCAGACTACCAGAATTCCATGAAATAAAATTTTATCCTTTTGTCTACTTTATTGGGCAGTATAGAAGTACAGGGTATACTTTGACAGCAGAAAAAGCTGTTTGAACATTAAATAGCAGTTACTTATTTTATGTTAACTGCCTCCTGCTCACCTTTAAATTTTGCACTGATAAATAGAGATCCTGTGATTGTCACACCAAAATATTTGTTGAACACAACTGAAAAGCACACTTGGTTTTTTTTGGTATTTTCTGTTCCATTTTCCACGTTTCTCACCCAAGATATAGGGAGCCAGTAATTTGACTTGCTACAGTTATTTTTTCTAGGTCTTTGAAAGGTTCATCATGTCTTACATGTACACCCTAATATCCTTTTAGATGTCTCAGTGATACACAGATAGTATCTGAAGCAGAGTAATTCCTCTTAAAAGCTTGAAAGTTCCTGGACATACAAGTTTGGTCTTTCATCTTTTGAGAAAAGATACTCTTTGTATGACTGCATATGTTTAATAGAAAAAATTCAGAGTTCAGATTGCCCATTTAATTTCCTTTGACTTAAACACTTTGGATATCCATGTCACTAGCTGAGTGTCATATTAATTTCTGCACACACCACCTGACTAAATTATTTATTTATGCAATAGTACATTAATGAAATAAAAATTCATCAAGGTTATTAAAAGCGTAGTTACTGGAAGGGTTCACAATAAGAAAGTCCCTGTGTAATTTCCAGCATACTGCTGGAAATTAGTAGTGTTTTGGACAGCATTTATGAGGTGCTTTTACCAGCCTCTTTATTGAGCATGTACTATAAGATAGGAAGCAGAACCAGGTAGATCTTTGGTTTGATCCAGTAAGGTGTTCTTGTACTTTGTGTGAATGTATTGGTCTTAATCTCAACCTGTTAGTGACTTTGGCTGTCCTACTGTTTGCTGTCTGAAGGATTTTTACAAAAAAATTGATTCAGCTTTTTTGTGCAGCTAGTGTTTTTGAAGGAATGTCAAGTGGAAGTAATGTAGGAGGTCTTAACAGACTGACTGGAAATATGATTAATAGGAGAAAAGGAGGGAAAAAAATCCTGAAGCCAAAATTTAATTTATTTTGTGTTTGCTGGAAGCCTTGCTAGTAAGTTGGGAAAAAGCTCCTGTTGATGAATATTTGGAGGGTACTCTCAGAACAAATGAAGGTGCAGAGATATTTGGGCATGACAGGCCTCACTGACTAGGTAGAACTGTGGGGTATATACTGTAGTCTGTGGCTGCAATGGTATCTGGCTAATTTTAGTTACTACTTTGCAGAGGTGTTAGCAGTGCACTACTAATCTGTGAATTTGGGTTGAGTCTCTTCACAGGTGAGAGCCCTGTGGTCATGTTTGCACTTCTTTCTCTGAAGCCAGTGAAGTGCCTGTTCCTTTGTTATGTAGTCTACACTTAAGCTTGAAGGAATGGTTTGCACCATGAGACTTATTTCAGCTTTAAGCATGAAAGAGATGATTAATAGTGAAGTGAGACAGGTTTGTTGCTAGTCTTAGAAGTGGGGAAAACTGTAGCCCTTCTCAAAAAGTGATGTCATGGATCTGCAACTGCTTAACACTGGAAAGAGTTTAAAAGGTAGTGTTGAGGTTGTGAAGAAGGAGGCTAACAGCATATCTAAAATGGAGGTTTTAAGTACATTTTCTTACTCTCTGCTATTCTGTGTTTTCAAATTGGTAAGGCTAACAGCTAAGCACTTCTGAGTGAAAACTAATAGCCAAACTGTTGCTTTGTTTTTAATTCACCTAGGAACTACGAGTTCCTTTTGTCCTTTGGAGTGTTATGTCTGTTGCTTCCCATCATGTTACAGAAATTGTGTAATGTAGGATATTTGTATGATTCCAAACATTTTTCTTGTAACATATCCTTGTGTCAGGCATTAGAGAAAGGAAAGAAATGGCAGTCAGATTCCATTGTCAGCTGCTTGAGATGGCTTCTGTTTTGAGTAGTTAGTGAAAATGTTCATCTTACAGCTCTTCTGTAAGTTGTAGTTCTTGTCAGCGTTTTTATAGTACTGGAAGGAACATAGTCAACTTCCTCATTAATTGCTGTAAACTACTTTAATCATGATTCTCAGCTTTTTCTGTGGGTGTTATGAAGGGACTATCAAACAAGTTAACTACTAAACACATATACAATTAAGTTACAATTATTTGCACTGATTCCAAGGACTTAGTTTTCTCCATTTCAGAATAAATAGTGATAGGCTTCCGAACACTTTTTGCTTCTAATGTGCTCTAAATATCTGCAGGGAAAGATTTCTAGATAGTAGGATATTTTAGCTTATATTTCTTCAAAAGTTATTTCTTTCCATTGTAGTGTATTTATATATTTTATATTCATTCCTCCAAGTTTTCTTACAGAAGGAGACTGAAAATAGAGAAACAAACTTTGCAAAGTTTATAAAGCACCTGCAAAGCTTTTCATGAGTAACTGACTAACCGCAGGAATGACCATTTATTACCCTGTGGCCATTATAGAATTTGAGGCACCTGAGTAGTTCTTAGAATACAGAAAAGAATAAATGTCATTGAGATGTGTGAAGTTGAGCCAGTATGATATTAAGGACTTCTAATGCCTGCATGGTGACCTGTATTTTGTACCAGTAAAAAAAGTAGTCCACAGTTATGCATAAGGTCAAAACTTAAGTTTTGGCAGTGGCCAGGTTCCTACAGAGAAGCAGCTGGCCTTGGCACCTGTAATGGCATGTGTTTGCAGGCCATCATGGGGGTTCCAGAATTGGAACCAGCTCTGAGGATTAGTTGACTTGCAAAGACCAACCGTAAATGACAACTGCTGACCTTTAATATTTCCCCGGACTTGCATGTTCGTGTTTACATTGTGTCTTGGTAACTTTGTAACAGCTTCCTTCCTTATTTGCAGTCGCTGGCAGCATGATTAACTTGGGAGGTAACAACTAAATGCCAGTTGTTAGTCACTTATTTAGACTGACGTACTGGTATCAAGGCATGGTCATAAAGTTATGCAAAGTCTGCTTTCCACTCATCCTTGTTCTCAGTTGGCATTTTGGTTGTTTTGGGATGGGTATTTTAAACTACTGCTGCTCTCTAATCTGCAGTGCTGTGTAGACAGATGCCCATAACCCTGTATTATGTCTCTGGTGAAAATTACCTACAGAATCATCTATTTAAAACAAGATAGAAGTATAAATAAAAGATAATTATACAACCTGGGAGTTTGTGTTAAAGGTACATAAATAAAATATAATTTAACATACAGTAGTTCTCCCCTCTGATTTGATATGTTCTTCACACCTTAGTTTATGGGACAAGAGAACTGCTTTGAACACAAGAACATTACTTCCAAATTGTTAGTGGTCAGTAAAAGATTTGAAGTCTTTATCATTAAGGTTATTCCAGACTACAGCAGACAATGTCCTGACTGATCTGTTCTAGCTGGACTGCTCATTGAGCGAGGAGGGTTTTAGACCAGATGATGACCAGTCTCCTCCAGCCCTGGCTATTCTGTAATTTTGTGTTGCATTCCCAGGGCCAGCTTTGTACACAAATGTTGTGTGGTTCATAGTAAGTCTGGATGTCACTGATGAGAATGTAAAAACTCAGTGACTTGAGGAAATGTTTATCCTTCTCTGTAGTGCTTTACAATAACCGAGTTACAAGAAAGAAGAAACTAGCTTAGAAACAGTTGATTTACCATAGAACCCAAGTTACCAACAGAGAAAGTTTCTATACCCTAAACCAGTCCTGGAGCAATAGTTCTGAATTTATGCGGGGTTGATTTAATCTGCCTTTACTGGGAAACTGTGAATTGTTTTAGTGTTTTAAACCTCTGCAAGCTTTACAAGTCAGAGGCAGCTAAAAATGTTACAGCAGTTTCTAGACATCATCTTCAGGGGGCATCTGGGAGCTGCTGGTGTCTGGTGTGCTGGACGGTATTGCCTTCTTGGGACATACCTGAGGGCTTTCTTGGCATTTAGCAATTGGAAGTTATATTGGTATCAAGCAGTATGCATTCAGTCTCATGGCACTCAGTCTATATTGTAGCACACAACATTTTTTGCTTTCAGTGGGAATGTAAGGAGCTATTAAATAATGTTACATTCATCACTTAGGGTTAATTTTCAGCTACTGTTGCTTTTACTTCTCAGTAAACTGAGAAGTAAACTGAAATTTCCTCTTGCTGCTTCTGAAGCTAATGGTCCAAAATTAGTTAATTTGCAGAAAACCTCTTCTTACTGATGAAGAGGGAATTGCCTCTTCCTTAAAATATTTTATTTCTGATCTATTTTTCAGGCATGCAGAAGTAATGAAGAAAATAATTGAGACTGTTGCAGAAGGTGGAGGAGAACTTGGAGTTCACATGTATCCTTTTTCATTACTACACAGATTCTTAGAGACTTCTTGCAATGTAAGGTCTATTACGTCAAGATTCGTAAGCTGAAACACAACTGTGTGTGAAAGCAGTGAACAGCTGCTTGGAGTAGCACTTGTTGGAGTTCTGGGATGAGCTCCTTTGTGCAAACAGACTCCATTAAGCTTCTGGGAGAACATGAGGTGGTGTACAGCAAGAGCAATGGGGAAAGCAGGTAGGTTTGAAAGGACAGGATCAAGCCTTTGTAATGGTGTGAAGGAGGTAGCTGTGAGCATGAAACAGAGATGGCAGTGTCTGAGGGTGAAACTGGAGCTTCACAGGCTCCATCCAGAGTGTAATCACTGCTTAGCAGAGCAGCTTTTGTATTAGATTTTAATCTGAAATTAATTTCTGAAAGGTGTAGAGGTCCCACTATTCTCGATTCTGCATTTGAGCAGTATCTTGATAAAACAACATTGCTGACAAAAGGCAATGAAAATCACTTAAACCACTCTGACATACCCACAGTTATAATTTTCTTTCAGGAAGCTGAGTGATTGTTGTTACACTGTCTAGTAATGAATAGTATACTTTCTGACTAGAGCAACCTCCATGATAAAAGCAAGTCCTTTCAGAATAGTTTTCTTTGCTGCTGTAAGGCAAATAAGCAGGAATTACTGAGCAGCTAAAGGTCCTGAATCAGTAAAATCCTCATGTAATGTGTAAGTTGAGACTCGCTCAATTTGTGCAACAAACAGCTGGAACTGAACTGGAAAATAAATTGTCTGTTGCGGTTCTTCAAGCCTCCTAGTCCTCAATAGTTGCAAATAGTTTTTTTTCTTCTTTTTTTTTTCTCTTTTCTAAAATCATTTAACAAATTGGGACATTTTTAACATTTCTTTACTTATTTTCATTTATCTTCCATTTATGAAGAAATGGCCCATGAGACTGTTATGTTGAAACAGTTGTGTTTACTTACATTAAGTACCAGTGTAACTTCATAGTCAGTTGAAAGTAATGATTTCTATTAATTTTTCAGTTGCCTGTCTGGCTCTTTCCCACATGGACAGAAACTTTAGATTGTTATTATTCAATATACTCCAGACTGCAAATTGAGGGCCAACATGCATTTGCGGGTGATATATATAAGGGAACTCTTCTCTGCAAAGGCAGACTGTTCAGCTTGGTACAGCTAATCTCTGTACTTTCCCTCATGAACATGCAGGAGCTCTTTCAAAGGAGGGCTCAGAATAGGAGCTGATTTCTTCTTCTGAGCCACTGAAACAGTGAGGAGAGGAGCCTGCTTTCCCTGCAACTACAGGAAGCTATCTAGGGTTTAGCCTTACTGGGTACAGTTCACCTTGACATTTGTTAATAACAAATATTAGGAATGTAAATGGAGTTGGTAATGTTTCTGTGGTGTCTGCAAGATATATTGAAAATAACTCCTGGTTTCCTGCATTAACTCAAACCAGGAAGGTCTATTTTTGCTAAAGCATTGGATGTCATTACTGGAATTCTGCAATACTATTCTCCCAGTCTCTTAACTCTGAAGTACCTAGGTATTATTTTCCTGTTAGCAAGAAATACTGCTGTGCAGACCATTGAATGTGACTTCTACTTTGTTTTGCAGGATTTCTAGCTATTGTACACTTTCCTTAATAAGAAACTCAGGTATCTCCTTATTTTCTTGAAATTTGTACAGGCGGTCATTCCAACAATAGAGTATGACTACACAAGGCACTTTACGATGTAACTAAAATAAGAGATGTGTTCCTCCAGTAATCAATTCTTTTTTTAAATAACCCATCCATGTGACTTATACAACATTATACACAGTTTCTGTAACTTATCTTTTATTGACTTGATGTATTAAAATAAAATGCTCCATTGCCAGCCTTTTTAATAAAAATCTCTTTGTGTAATATAAATAAATCACTTTCATTCCAGTACAGAGGCTGCACTAAGAGGTGGGATTTTTTTTCTCCATGATTCCTCTAATTTCCTTCCATGATATTTTCATGTATGTAAGAAACTGAAATCTACTTTTGTAGTAGAAGCCTAATAGTTTTGGCTTCATTGCTGATTCCTAAAAGTGTGCATTTTTTATTTTCCCCTCCCATTTAAATTCACTTGAGAGCTTTGTGGAGGGTTTTTTTCCATCTATGAATGGTTGTATTTCCTGTAGCTGGAGGAAGATTTTAAGAGATGAAAAAAATAAGCAATTTTCTTGTTAGGAAAGTATGACTACAGCTGAAACAAGCAACTGTAACTAACCAGTCTTTGAAAGGTGATTTATACTTGGGCAAGACTAAAGATGGAATATCTGGGGAGACAAAGGAGGAATATTGATGATGTAGTCTGTCTTGTAATAAAGAACAGTCTTATTGACAAAAATGCAGCTTGAGGGTAAAGGGAAAAGATTGCTGTGGCAGAGCAAGGTTCAATCTTGATTATTTGTCTGACTCAGCTACACTAATTGCCAGTCTAATAGCATGGTTTCCTCCTTGGGATGAACACACATAGAGTTGTTTGTGTGTTAAGATATTGCTGAGGTATCCAGGCTTCAGCAGCCACTTTCTGCCCTGTAAAATGTAAGGATTTTATTAATGAAGGTTGGAGTAAAGGACCATCATACCTCTCTCTGTATGTATAGTTGTGCATATATTTGTAGTCATTAGGTTCACTTAAACTGGCTTTCAGGAAAGCACTTTTGTCTCCCAAATTTCCATCTTGCATTCTGCAAGGTAATCAGTAGTTGGGTGTCTGCAATGGACTGAATTTACTGTTGGGTAGGAAGATTGGTCCCAGTCCTGGCAGAGCTGATCCCTGTTTTGTCTGTCCTGTGTATCATGCTCTTACTTACATGGGAACATGTAATTAGGTTCTGTGTTCTATGCTAAAAATTACTTTCCTCTTGATATGTGTCTTCACTTCCTCTTTTTTTGGACAGTATCTTAAGCAATGTCTATGTAAGTGAGGAGTAATGCTGGCTGAAACCTGTTAAAAACTTAACCACATCCACTGAGTCATGCCATAGGAATTTGCCTATGAGACTAATTTCAAAGATGTTTTGGGCTTTCTGGTAACAAAGGAAGCAGCTGTCCTCCACACAATAAATAGGGGGGCTTGGAGGAGGGGCAAAGAGAGGGAGTATGACTTAAAATAACTAGTAGTGATGTATATATTTTTCCTTTGATGCATCAGAATCTTTTGAAACATCCTTCTCCCTAAAAGGTATCTGTTCTCCTCCTTTAAGAAGGTGAATTAGTTTCATAAGTCTCCAGTAAATTAAGTTATAAAATACCACATTCTTCCTTGTCAGGCTTGTGATGAAAGCAAGTGGCATGATTATTTTTTGTTTTGTTTTTAACATATAACCCAAAAAAGGCTTTTTTCTCTGACCCTAACAGAAAACCACAGCAGAACTTAAGAGAGCTTGCAATGGCTTCTGTCATCACCATGATATTAAATGCCTTATGGCATTTTTAGCCCTGCACTGTCTGGGGTCACAAAAGCCAGTCCTTGGTGACTGAGACATGGTGCTCTGCTTGGCTGGTTATCAGAGTGGCTGTACCTGCAAGCATATTTGACCTGCATGCACTTGCAGCAGTTGGTTGTATTGTACCTTAATCCTCCTCTTCCTTTTGGATTAATGTTTAAAATTCCTTAAAGAACCAAAGATTGCTGCTGTAGAAACTACTGTAAACATGCAAACATAGTACCTTCAGTTAAAGCTTCTGTCAAATCCTGTGTGATTATTAATTATCTGAATTTTTTGTCTGCATCAGAAGAGCTTCTGAGAAGTTCTGCTCTGCTCACTTTACTATGCACCTTATGGTTCTTGTGGATCTTTGCTTGCCTTCTGTTTCTTGATCTTGGACTTCGGGTACATTCTTATTTACAGGTGCTGCATGCAGTGAAGGTGTGGATGAAATTTTGATTCTACTGAATCTAAAGATTATGCATAGTGAATGAGTTATGATGCAAAAGGAATAACCTCACAGAGTTGTAAAATAATGACCATCACAACCTATTGTCAAACTTCAGATATCTAGTCTTCAATTTACATTAAATGTAAAAACGCTAGAATAATAGTAAAAAATTTAAAAATACCAATAAGTACTTGCTTTCAAAGAAAAATAAATGTGAAAGATAAAAATCAAAGCAGTAACTGTGGGAAATGCAGTTCTGTATTTAGTGTTTTAAAAGTCTAATCAAAGCCTAGCTACAAGTAATGGAGGATGGAAATAGCATTAAACAAACAGGGCAATTTCAACTTTGTCCTTCTGTGGCAATATTTCTAGGTGTGGGAAAGTAGTTTGTTTAACCAGCTTGCAAACAAACAGCCTGAAGCATTGCTAGAGAGCTAGAATGATTTGAATTTGTATTGTGAGGTCTGTAGGGACAGTTATAATTTTGGGTCTTATGCTAACAACTTACTGATTTCATGTTTCTTTCTGAAACATGCCTATCTGCTTTTCTAGTGGAAAATAGCCCTTTATGGCAGTAACTTGCAAGATCTGTTTTAAGTCTATTATTTGGAAAGAAAATATCTGGATGTAGAAAATTCAGTGTACAAAGGATGAAAATTTTAATTCATTCAGAATATCATCCTTATTGTTGGAAGTAGGTGTGTACAGCTTGATAAGAGGCTCTCTCTTTTTTGATAGACCAGTTTCAGTTGCAATGGATTTATGATGAAAAAATACTTCTTCACTGCAAATTCTTGCACTGGTATCCTTACTGTTTTTCTCTACAGAAAGAAATCCAAGATGAATATGCTACTAGCCTGACTTAGCATGAGGCCAGCTGCTCCCATGGTGCATATCAGTTGTAAGGTTGGGCAAATACAGAAATCTCTTAGTAAAGACGACAGACTGGAACACAGGGAACACAAACAATGAGTAAGAGCAAGATTCTTTGTTGGGTCAAACTGAAATTTTTCTGGCAAAAATGGAAGAAACACAGGAAGAAAAAAATGGGCTTCACTTGAGTCAATCCAAAATTTTAAGTGAGGTATCATTAATGCAGTTTTTGAAGAGAGGAGGCTTATATATCCTTAAAATGATTTTTTTTTCAGACTACAAGCCAGTGGTTTTAGACAAATTTCTTAAAGCATTGAAATTAGGTTTTACAGCATTTAGAAAATAAACATTTTTTTTTTCCCTTTAACTACTGAATTCAACATCTCTGTACAAATAGTTTTTGGTCCTACTAAAAAATTGGTTTTGGCAAACATTGACTGGAGAAACATCCAGTTCTAACAAGGGATATTTGCTTGTCTGCTGAGGAAAAATACAAGTTTAAAACATGAATGTATTTAGGTTTAACTCAACATGATTGTTTGTCTTCTGAAGCACTTCTGAAGTGCCAGGGCAAACTGAAATGCCCTTCTACATTCTTGCTGCCTTTTAATTTGTTTATGACCACTGAAGTCACACAGTCTGCCTTCCCTTAACAGTGTACACAATGTGTTCTTGTGGGGCTGTCATCAAAACACATATATCTTCTTTTGTGTAACTTGTTCTGTGAAAGAAAGACTCAGTTTCTCTGCCATCTTTTCTTTTTGCCTGCTCATATGGTTTTTTTGGCACAGCACACCTTTCAGCTTCTAAACTGAGCTGTTTCACAGGTTAACTTTTCTTGGCTTTAAGCCCTCTTGCAGAAGTGAAGATAATCAGCTAATGGCCTCTGTTCCTGGTTGTGTCTGGCAGATTTGGTAAGTGCCCCCTCTGTCTTTTACCTACTTTAGAACCACGTGGGCACTGCTGATTCAATAATTAACTCCTTGTTTGCCCATGAAGACTGTTAATCCTGCACTAAACAAAGTACACTGCTGGGGCGCTGTGCATTGATGGGTGTGTTTGAATGAGAGAGAGATCTCTCTTAAAGCATTATAGCAAACAATTCTGCAATAGTTGTTCAACTTTTTCTTCTCTGTACTAGCTCCTCTGTCACCAGTTGTGAAAGCTGATGGCAGGCATCAGGATATGACTGCCTGCTGGCACGCAAGATATTCTTTTGATGAAGTAGAGCCAAGGTTGATGTGGATCCTAATTTGTTATTAGCATCAAGTTGCATATCACCACTTTACATCTCCTTTTAAAGATCTGTTCTTGATTGCTCAGAATCAGCCTAGGCTATTTCACCCAGCGTAAGGTGGAAAACTGGCATTGCCAGAATTTACAGGTCAGCTTTTAGAAGCAGGACTGCAGGTATACCCTTAGTAGGTTTTCAGATGTAGCGTAACAAGAAATCAGGACCATAATTACCGTGTGTCAGAATAGACATTTGGAAGATGCACACCTGCTCTTAATGTTAAATGCTTAGGCTTCTCTTTCCGTACTTGGTTTTCATTTGGCATTTCAGTATCAGTGCATCACAAATCTACTACTTTGTTTTGAGAATAGCCTTGTTCATTGTGCTGCAGAGATTGTCTTGCCAGCCTGGACTGGACCCACATTCTTCTGTGCATGGCTTTTGACCACATGATTTTTTTATACTGTTGTTGACTTGTAATTTACACTTGAACATGTGGGTAAGCAATGAGGATAAAATGTGAAGTTTGCAGCATGTGTAGTGTTGTGAAGTAAAAAAAAAATCACAGCTGAATATATGAATACCCAATAAAGTTGCATTGTCTTGGAAGAGTCAGCCTGAAAGAAAATATTCTGTAGTCACTTGTCATGGACAATAGTAATAGCATGCAACCAACAGGTTGTAGGCAACCAGTGTTAATTAAAAAATATATGTATGTATTAGACTGTCACATCATCAGACAGGATATAATTGCAGATATTAGAAATTAATGATCAGGTGAAAGGGAACAACATCTTTGGATTATTAATAATAATTTTCAGAGCACTGAAATGTCATAAAGCCTAGAGGATACAGTTGTGATGAAATAGCTTAAATAGAAAATGAAAAAACCTAAGGCTGATGCAGATGATTTCAGGCAGGTCAGTTTTACATTGATAGTTGGAATGTGAGAAGGGGAGAAAATAAGCAAGCAGACAGTGTTGGATTTCTTGTTCATAAAGGGTTAAAAAAGGGTAACAAGTGGTAATCAATGTAGCTTAATGGAAAGTATCTCTAGTGCAACTTGATACTGTTTTTTTAAACTGTCAATATGATCAGCCACCTAGGAAAGAAATTCTTACCTGTAGAGTAATACTGCATAATCTGTTGACTAAGAAATTTCAAAAATAGAGCTCCCAAACTCCTCAAAATGGATAAAAGGGAAGTAACCAATTGATGTCAGGTTTGATGATTCCCAGCTCACAGACACAAAACAGGGGGTGTTAATAATGTAATCTAGGTATTAATTTTTAGCCTGCAATATTTTAGCTTTTGGTTAAAAAGAAATACTATTAGAAGCCTACTTATAATGGAAATTTCAAATGCAAACAGTTCATTAAACAGAATCACAGGAAGATTTGCTTAAAGAAATATACCATGATATTGGTAGTCATGTGCTGTCTAAGTGAGCATGATTGTTTTCATGTTTATGCACCAAATGATCCTGACGTTTGGTAGTGAGCATTTAGCTGTTGATCTTCATCAATTTTTTTTTTTTCAGCCATCTTCCCTATTTCTTCTAAGGCTTTATGGTACCATATAGTTTGGATAGAATTAACCAAGATGCCAGTTATGCCATTCTGCTGTTAAAAAATATAACAAACCTAGAATTGATCAGGTTTTCTTTTGAAGTAATCCAAAATGAAATGTTGTACTTTTTATTTGGTTCTGGAGTGGAGTTATTTTGATTTGGGGGTTTAGGTAATTTTTTCATTAAAATACTAGCAAAACTTTATTGAAAATGTTGCTTTCATTTTCTGGCCTTAAAAAAATAGATTGGATTTTTTCTTTTTCTTGTAATTGAGTGTGTGGGAAACTTGATCAACAATTTGTTTGTTGTTTGGCCAACTTCTCAGCACTGGCAAAAGCTGGGAGACATTTTTTTGATATACAGTTGATGTTGACAATTATCATATCAAAAGATATTTTCCTAATAATTTCTTGTTAGATAAATGTCAAGAGACTCTAGTCAAGATTAGATGAAAAGTCTCCAGTCTGACCTGGTAGCTGCCACTGTGAAGCCCATTGGTTACCTATTACCTGAGGTATTTAGGAGTGTAGTGGGAATCAAACTGAAGCTGGCAACGATTGGAAAGGCAGCTGCCTTACTGTTATGAGCATGGAGTACATGTTGATCTGAACTAAATTTTCGCTCTGCACCCAATTCTACTCCCCACACCTAATCATTCAGTATTTTGCTTTTAACGTGGGAATGATTTCTTAGGAGGAGTAGCATCTACCTTGGAAATTTCCATCAGTCACAGCCATGTGCTGAGTTTCTATTTTCTGGGAAGATAGAAAATATGTCTCCCTTCTCCTAACCACTTAAGTCAAACATCATGTAGTTGAAGTAATCTAAATAATCACCTGCCTCTGATATTCTGCTGCTTCAGTACAAAATGACCCAACCCCCTAGTGGGCCTGAAGCTGCTTCTCCTTGGTGCTTGTCTCTTGCTGGAGGTTGTGTGGAGGAGGGGAAGGAAGGTAATTTAAACAAATTTTATCTCTATTGGATCCCTGCCAGTAAGGGGAGGCGGAGGTGAAGAGCAATGACCTGAGCAGAGTAAATGTTGTTACCCTGTTGCATCATAATTATTTCATATCTGAGGGGAAGTTAGAAGCAGCAACAGCAATAAAAGCAGTGGTTTCTGCCTTGTCTTCCAAAGCAGCATCAACAGGCATCTCTACCATGACACTCCATTGCTTGCAGCTTTTTCTCTTGCTTCTGCTTGGTTCATGGTGGCCAGACTCAGAGCAACATGTGGCAGGAGCTGTGAAGGTCAGGGAGCACTATATAGCTGCACAGATCACTAGCTGGACCTACAAACCGGAACCTGAGGAAAAGTCCAGGTAACAAAGCACAGGAAAAGGATGAAATTAGTCCTCCCTTGTGACTGAAAAGTGGTTTATGTCTCTCATCTCTTGTGGAATTGCAGAGCCCAGGAGGACTTTGGAGTCCAGCCTGTTGATTTCAGAGGAACTTGATTGACCTTAAACAGCATGATCTGAACTGGACACAGTGACATATTAAAAGCTCCTTTTTATTTGCTGCATTAGTGGATAGAACTATTTTTATGTTTTCAGAGCATTTTTGTTAAATAAGCTCCCAGACTTGCTTTTGTCATTTTTACATAAGTTAATGTTGGTTGCCTGGGGTTTTTTAATTAATTTATTTAGGTGCATGGATGTTGAGCAATGTTAAGTTGAGCCATGGTTTGGTAAGATTTCAAAAACTTAAAGACTTTAGAATTTGCTGAAGGCATAATTATGCTCCAGTTTTGATGCTATCACTTTCACTTAAATCAGAACCAGATGAACTTTGGAACTAGCTGTACAGTTTCTGAGTTGTTTAAGAGTTTTGTGAAATGTACATTCTGAGTTCTGATGAGTATAGGTTGTAAGATCAAGCATTGCTCTGCTTCATTAAGTGGAAATATTGATTTCATTTTTTTCAGATAGCATTGTACAGTGGCCAGCCTACCTGCATCCACTGATCAAGAATATAAAATATGTTATTTTTATTACTACCTGTGTCCTTAGGATTATAAACTTTGCAAGTGCAAGGCTACAGATTACAGAACTTGGATGTAATTTTGAATTCTGGTTAAATTAGGGAGTGGAATTACTAAAAATTGAACTTTAAAATTTATTTTAAATTACTTGTCCTCCTACATTAAAACTTTTATTAATTCTGCTTTTATACATACATGTATTTATATATAGGTGGATTACTTGCTTTTTTTAGTTTAGATTTATTTTTTCCTAAACATGTATTGCATTTCAGGATAATATGGAAAAGATACTTCCAGTTCAGATTATGACTTTCTAATATTTTTTCCCGAGGTTTAATTATAGCAAAGTTTCTGTGATTTCTGAAACCCCCATTAAAGTTTAATATAGCTGGTATAAGCGTAATGTCAAACTGACAAGGCAGAAGAAAATAGGATTTAGATGTAGGAACATAAAGCCAGATGCCATTTAAATATTGATGTGGTTGTGGATTTACTACTTAGAACTTTATTCTCTTCTGCACATCTGTGTAAGCATCAGCTGCTGTTTCGCTAAATTCACATTGTGGGTGGAATGTTTTCATGCATTAGAGTCTCAGAAGACTGTCTAAAATATCAGCTGAAGTTCTCTGAGATAACCCAGCAGTATTTTATATGCAATGTCTACTGAGTTACCTTGCCTAAGTATTTAAGAGCAAGTCACATCCCAGATGGGTCTAATGAATTTTGTAGAGCTTATAGAAATTTAACTAAAACCCCAAACAAGCAAACAAAACACAACAAAACTACCAGCTAAAAAAAAAAAACAAAAAACAAACAGCCCCCCCCCCCCCCCAAAAAAAAAACCACAAAAAAAGCCCACCAAAACAATACACACCACAACAGAAATATACTCACTGAGGAAGACTGAATGGCTTGAATCCCAAAGGTATTGGAGCATGTAACTTGTGCTGATTTCAGTAGAAGCTGAGTGTCTAAATGCAGTGTAACAATCTGATACTTTGATGCTTTTATATCTAAATAACTGAAGAGAGACTAAAAGGAAAATGGATTCTTCTTGAACTATTTCCTTAATTTTCCAATCATACAGGCTAGAAAAGGATACCTAGCATCTCTAAGTGTCTGTCTTATTTTGGCAGAGGTTTGTTACTGTGTACAAGTGCTATTTATCTATAGGACACTTCAGCGCAAAGTGAAAATGTATTATCTGTGTATCTTGCAGTGTTGCTGCTGCAATTCTTAAAAGTTACATAATTAAACCTGCTTGCGTAGTGTGATATTTCTGTTAGTGCACTAGTTAGTATTTCTAGTTAGTGCACTTATTCCTCCTTACTATACAACTGGCACTAATAAATTTTGTCTTCTACCCTACAGTCTTACGTGCATATTCTCTTCAACATTGCCACATTAGGACAGCTCTTGTCAATGAGGGTTGTGGATAGCATCCTTCCCCTTAAAGAGTTTAACAGAATTTTATTAAAGGCTTTAAGGAGAGGGGAATGAATTGAAACACCAGTTGCTTCTGCCTGACTCTGCTGTGGTGAGAGACGGTTGCAGATGAATTTACAAGAGATCTCTTCCAAAACAGATCTCCCCCTCATGGACTCTGGATAGTGAGTTCTCTGTTCTCTGTGCTGAGCCTTCCCATGCTTGAGCAGCCTATCAGCTCCTCACTGTCAAATGTGCCTGAAAGGGCATTACAAAGAAAACAAGTGGAATTACTGTTGCATTCAGTCATCGTACATACTATAGTAAATTAACCAATAAATGTGAAGGGCTGTTATCCTTTCAGCCCTCTTCTCATCATTATTTCCATTGCAGAAGTGTCGTGTGCTGGTTTCCTTCTGCTTGCCTAAATATTTTCTAAGAAAACATTGTGTGGTCTCCTGGGTGCCAAATTGTTTATGTAACAAGACTAAGGGTGCTTGCAGTATTTCTCGTTTTCTAACTTGCAGTGAAATCCTTAGTTGTTGGATTAGTTTTTGTCAGAGAACAGCTTTGTGCTTGCCTCCAGAGTCCTTCCTATAACAGGAGCTTGCTGTTAATGCTGTTGTAAAACCCTTCTGGTGGGTCTTAAAGTTCAAACATAGGGCTAAATAAACAGAAATTCAGGTATCTTTCACTGTGTTTTGTCAGATGCTTTCTAGGTTAAGTATGGTTGAGACATCTTTCTCTGTGTCTTGGACAAAACAAAGGCATCGTTACCCCCGAATCAAAAGGACCCATAAAAACCATCTGTAAAATCAGTGGTGAAATGTTCTAGGTATGGATATTGGATGCCCCATATGAAATTATCTGATTCAGGAACATAAATTCAATAGAGTAAGAGGGAGAAGGGAATGCACTACAAAGAGCTGGACTGTGTACTTCACCTTCAGCAAAATGTGCAAGTGATTAAATATATTTCCAAGATTCATTTTGTGAGGTATCCATTAAAAAGCAATGGCATCTCTGAGAATCTTTGTCCTTTCAATATTTTTTGTAACTTTTGTTTCCAGATTGGAACATTCAGATCCTGTATTTAAGAAAATTTCTTACAGAGACTATGAAGTGGATTTTAAAAAAGAAAAACCAGCAAATATATTTTCAGGTAAACAGGAATGAAATGTTCTGAGTATTTTCATTTATTTCTTGTTTTAAAGCCAGTGGAAATCTAAGCAAGCTTGTATTTTTGTGTCAATTTTGTGTCATTATTTACACATAAACCAAATTGGCACAGGGAATGAGGTCTCTACAGTGCAGGCTTCCAAAAGGCCGTAGAGAGGTTGGGCTTTCAGAGGATGTGGCTGTCTGTAAATCAGTTGCACCATACCAAATTGTTCCTTTGGTTTTCTGATGAGATATACCACATGCGTTTAGGTTAGGCACAGCCACAGGAATGACACTATGAATTCCTTGTGAAGGAGCCTAAGGCCTGAAACTAAATATACACAAAATAGTTTATAAAATATAAAGAGACTAACAAGCCAGAAGTTGTCTTAGCAGCTTTTTCAATTGCTTATTTTTGTAACATGGGGAGTAGGGATACAAGCTCTTGAAATCTTTTTGCAGGAAATGCCTCCAAAAGTTTGCAGTGTGGAACTCATTATTTACTTGGATAACATTTGGGAATTGAAAGATCTCTTTGTTCTGTGACTTCTGGTATTCAGAATGCTACTTAGAGTAATGTGTTTGAATGCCTTTCTCTAAACTCTTAAACTATAAAATGTTTATCTTCCAAAACTATTTCATTAAATTGTATGTTAAAGATGCCTAGAAATTTTCAATGACCCCGAAGATGAATCTTTTGATAAAGTTTCTGTATCTGTAAATAACATTTTTTCACCTAAATCTACTATTTTCCAGTGATTTTTAAGTGCTAGTTACCAGATACATAATTTATAATATTTTAGAATATACACTACAGGCTTTAAGTACCCATATGCCTTTCTGTTGGTAAATCTTCATTGCAGTGCTACTACATTCTCTGCAGTAATTTTGGAACTTGTACTTTGAGAACTAATATTTTCTAAAGGGGAAGAGAACTCTTTGTTTCACTGAACATACTGTTTTATAAATATTTTCCTCTTTCTTTATCTTGAATAACTACAGGACTTCTGGGACCAACCCTGCGTGCTGAAGTAGGAGATACTTTAGTGGTTCACCTTAAAAATATGGCTGACAAGCCAGTCAGTATTCATCCTCAGGGCCTAGTTTACAGCAAAAATGAAGAAGGTAAATACTGTAAAAACTACATGTTTTGCTCATTTTCTTGGAGACTACTGCATGAAATGTTGAGAGGAGTCCAGATCAGTGGTTGAGGCTATGTGTAACACAAATATCTGTTGATCCTGGATTGCAACTTCATGTTCATTGTTAGCTCCTTTCTTGTTCATCAGTGTAACACTAGGAATATGAGTGTTATGAGCACAGTTTCCTGATACTCAGCATTTAATCCTCAGCTTTGTTGTGCTTTGCTCCACACCCTCATGAGACCAGCAAAAAGAGATGATAAACTATGACCAAATGGACAGTAAAATGTCTGTACCAGCACAAAGGGAGTTTGGTTGCTCATGTTTCTTGGATTGCCCTGCCCTAGGGGCAAGGCAAAATTAGTTTTGCAACTACATCTCATGGAGTTGAACAGAAAATCTCATTGGAAGCAATGGGCAGTTCTGTTTGACTGTTTTATTAATTAATGTACCTTTCGCACTTCAGATTTCGATTCTCTGTCTCCCCTTTGTCATGTTGCAGATCTGTTGGATCTTGCAGGTACAGACATCAGCTATTACTGCTCAATATGTGGATGTGCAGTGTACAAAAGGCCTAAGGCAGCAAAGCAGTGCCAGCCTATGCAGTGGATTTATGAGAGACAGTTAAAAAGGTGACAGAGTGGGCAGCATCCCTCTGCAGAACATCAGTGAGCAGAGGCTGAGGCTTCATCCCGCCCTAGTCAGACTGATGAAAAGCCCAACCTTTTGGCACTGATGATACTTCTAGGAAATCTTTAATCTGTAAGAAACAGGATGATGGTGGAATAGCTACTCTCCAACAGCGTATGAGTGCAATCATGAGTAAACTCTTCGAAGCTGAAGTATCATATAAGCAAGATCATACCAAACTTTTGGAAATTATTGTAGGAAGATATTCCAGGCATTTTAATTGCTCTTTTTCTTCATGCCTCCCTACTGACTCTGGTCTTGGCAGGCTCCCTGTATGATGACAGAACATCACCTGCAGAAAAACGAGATGATGCTGTACTTCCAGGCCAGCTCTACACGTATGTGTGGGATATATCAGAAGAAGTTGGTCCAAGAGAAGCTGATCTTCCTTGTCTTACTTATGCTTACTATTCTCATGAGAATATGGCAATGGATTTTAACTCTGGTCTGATTGGAGCATTGCTGATCTGTAAGAAAGGTAATGAAATGCTGTAAGACTACTATAAGGTAATGCATTTTCATTTCTTAACAAAGATGATAATAATGAGAGAAGATATATTTTCATCTTTACATGCAGTGTAAAACAAATGTTTTTTAACATCATTCTTCTAGATGTTAAAGTTTTTAAATGCCTGCTTTCATGCAGTTCCATCCTGTCATTATTGGATGGGCAGAAACAATAAATAGATGCATTTGTCCATACTGGTTGCATTTTCAATTGCTTAACTGCTATATATATCTGACCTAAAATTTTCCATCATAGAATAAATATTTTTTAAATCTTCATTCAGAATGGTTTGGCCATTTCAGAGAATAAGGCAGGAAATAATTGTTTTACCCCATGTCTTTTAAAGGCTGTCTTGATCAAGAAACTGGAACACTCTTTTGTAACAAGGGTTTAAAATTGCAGAATTGTGTCTTTTGCTAGTCATTTGAAGATATGGCCAAATTTGAACAGATTGTAAGTTTTAAAATTGATTTTGCGTGCTATCAGAGACGTCAGCTTTCAGTAGTCTGAACCATTGAATTCCATCTCCACTACTAAGAGCTGGTGTTTGTAGCACTTGTAAATATCTTCTAGATACATATCCCTGGTTTGAGGGACAATTGAAACAATGTGCCATTGTGTAAAGCACTTAAACTACTTACTGGTCCCTTAAATCCAAGGCTTTTCCAAATTATATATCCTTCTTGTGGTGAATGTGCTGTGAGTTATTTAGCTTAATCTAGTTTGAGTCAAAAATTTTGTGTAGACTGTAGACTGCATGGACTTGGACCTCAAAGCTTCCCTGAAAGTAAACAGAACACTGGTTCAGTGTAGGTTGCACAAGCGCATTTCTTCACCCATAGATACCCATTTTAATGCAGAACACGTCTACTCTTACCATCTCAAATGAGTGGCATTAGTATTAATTATATTCCTCCTGATTTTTTTTTTTATGGGTGGTGTTTTTTAGTATTATCTAGGACTTGTTATTTTCCTAAATTTCTTGGGCTTTCTTTCTCTCAGTTTCTGTGTATATGCATATTTTATGGTGTACTGTTTGAGCTAATCTGGGCAAATACTTTGAAACTACTTCCTTCTCAGGCTTCTCAAGTTCATGCAGTCTGGGCTTGAGTAGGGTATGAATTTGAGATGGGCTGGTGTTACCACTACCTTTAAGAAAATTTGGGTGGAACTTTCGGGCTAGAACAAAGACAAACAGCTCACTATGCATATTTTTAAGATTTCTGAACAGAGTTTTTTTGACTGGGCACTGTGTCTGGTAGATGTGCAATGTACCTCTGTATTTAGTCTGCCTGGCATGGAGTTTTCTTTCTTCACAGCAGCTCATATGTTGCTGTGTTTTGGATTTGTGACTTATTAGCACTGATAATACACCCACCCATGTTTGAGCTGTTGCTGTACAGTGCTTGCATAGTGTCAAGGCTTTCCCTGTTTCCTGCTCACACGTCCCCAAATAGTGGGCTGAGGGGTGGATAAGAGGTTGGGAGGGGACCCATCTGGACAGATGAAACAAATTGACCAAAGGGTTATTTTCTACCATTAACATCATTCTGCAATGAAAACTGGGAGGCAGAGGAGGAAGTAACAGTGTGGGGAGAATGAGGGATGTTGACTTCCAAGGTTACTGTTTTTGAGAGACTGACTGGGCATCAGTCAGCTTGTGGGAGATGATGAATGATTTCTTCTGTGTTGCTTGTTGTTTTCCCCTCTTCCCTTCACCTTTGAACCACCTTTATTGACCCATCAGTTTTCTCATTTTTGTTCTTCCTGTTCTCTCTCCTGTCCTGTTGGGGATGGGGAGGCCTTGGAGTGGGTGTTTGGCTGCTGGTTGGGGTCAACTCCCCACAGTTTGACACATTTAAGGGGTGGTAAGTTTATCAAAAATTGACTTTTGAGTTAAAGCACTGCCTGAATGTTCTTTGCATGGCAAGTAGATAAATTCCTCTGCTGATCTGAGACCTCTTTTTTGAAGAAAAACAGAATTTTGTAGTTTCTCATTAAAAAAAAAAAAGTATTAAGATAATTTCTTCCACTGCCTCTTTTCCTAGGCAGAATAATCAACAAGTTCACAAATTTTTAATTCTTGCAATCCAGATGGACCAGATTATATTTTGAAAGTAGCAAGTGGAAGTTTTTGATGTGAGCGATCAACAGAAAGAGTCAGTAAAAATCACACCTGTTCTGTGTGGCATGTCTAGAATTAATTCTACTTCTTGACAGAAGTTACATCTGTATCACAAAATCAACCAAGACACTTTCTTATCCAGCACAGCAGTGTCTGTTGAAGTCTTTTGTTTGCAAATATTGTTTGCTGAGTGGTTGGTTTTAAGCTTTTTAAAGGTGCTGATGACCTCGGTGCTTGAAAAGGTGCTGTTCCTACTGCTGGTGACTCTGTTATCACTCTTCTCCTTGCCTCAGTGTGAAAAGAGAGGGCAGCACCTGATTGTGAAGCAAAGGTGTTTGACACTCCCCTCCATTAGGGTGATCTCTGCAACACATTGCCAGAAATTATCTGAGACAATTCACTGCATGATGTTTATCTAATCTGGAATACTTCAGACTTTTGATTTTGTGGTTATGCAATCCAAAAGTACTTTCAGAAATAAAATAACATTATGAGCATTCTTAAGGGCTTGTTTTGTTCAGGCTCAGCCAGTACATGCTAACAGGTAAAACAAGCTCATTAAATGTACATTAACAACTGCATGTGAAGTCTGCATTATTTCTGTTTCAAATTAAGACCTGTTGTTTTTCCTTCACAGGAAGTCTAAATGAGGATGGGTCACAGAAACATTTTGACAGGGAATATGTACTGATGTTTGGTGTGTTTGATGAAAACAAGAGTTGGCAAAGGTCAGCATCAGTCAAGTATACAATTAATGGCTATACTGATGGAACGTTACCAGGTACTGCTCAGGCTTATGTGAAATGAAACTAATATTTATGAACACTGAATATTACCTCCAGTTGCTTTTCATGCTCAGGAATGGGAATGTGGCAATATGGGATGCAACCTTTTTTAGAATGTGTCTGTGAGCATCTAAATTCTGGAAGACAAACTGAGCTGCTGAAAGGAAGTCATGCCATATTACTGATAGGAACAATGAGGTTACTTCTAAGAAGAATTCGGCTTGAAGAAAAAGATTACTAGCTAAAAAAATAATAAGATCCTCATTTTTTTTAACAAGCAGATGGTGAGAGAGTGATTTGATCAAGTGAATTGTTGGTTCTACAGCATATGGAACATCCTTGGCACAGAACTTCCTGAAAGTGGAAAGTCAGTTAACGATTTAATGATTTAAGAGACTTAATTGAGAAGACTAGAAATATGGTGGGGGGCTATTCTGTTGCTAGTGCTTTTCTGTTGTTCTCCTAAGAAAAAACTTAAATATCTCTCTCCAATCCATTGTGGAAACACAAAAGGCTGTCTTAAGGGGGGATTTTTTTTAAGGAAATATTGGACAGGGTAGTTACTGTCACTAGGTACCACATCAGTTTTTAGCTTAGATCCTTCCTTTGTTCTTTGTCTTTCCTGCCCTGCTTACCCCTCACTCCCCAAGCAAGGACAGGTCAGCTTTCCAAAAGAAGGTGTTTTTCCTTTCTTTTGCCAGCTCGTTTGTCACTTGCAGGTAAGATTTAAACACCTGTCTTCCGCTGACATACAGGATTTTGGTATCTGTTCCATTTACATGCTTCTGGAACTTCCTCTTGTTGCAAACATCGAGCACAGCAATTTTTTTAATGTTTTCAGGGAAGATTCACTTCAAACCTAGGGTGCTTGGGGACCTTGCATGATTTGCCTGTATTCTGAACCCTAATCTCATGTCTTTCAGATTTAGAGGCTTGTGCTTATGACAACATTAGCTGGCACTTGATAGGAATGAGTTCTAAGCCAGAAATCTTCTCCATTCATGTCAATGGCCAGTCCATGGAGCAAAAGCATCATCGAGTTTCTGCTGTTAACTTGGTGGGAGGAGCCTCAACCACCGTAAACATGACAGTGACTGAGGAAGGAAGGTGGCTCATATCTTCTCTTGTCCAAAAGCACCTGCAAGGCAAGGAAACATATAGTTACTAGGCACCTGTAAAGCTGTCCTTCTCTATGTCCCAAATGGCTTCTACTGTTTTGCAACAGTACAGTTAATCTGTTTTAGGTGATTTTGTCATTTTACTAAGAAATTGACCAAGAACAGGGCATTGTGTTGAAAGTGCATGGTGAACTGAAAGGTGTTCTTATCGGCAGCTTTACTGCAGTGTCCACATCACAGAGCAACAGTGATTCAGTACTCCAGCATCTAAGTCTCTGTGAACTGTTCAGATAAGCACCACTCTAAAATTAGTAACACCTGTTTCCTGAGAAATGGAGTACTTTCAGCTAAGGTTACTTAAATGTGATGAAAATATTTTCTGTTAATCATTTGAAAGTGATATTTTTCAGCAATGAGCAGAATTCTGTTTTAAAGAATAGGAACATTATCTCTCTTATAAGAACTGGAGATATCTTTTGGGGGCAAAAACCAGCTGAAGTGGTAAGAGTTCCTCAAATGGAAAATCACTTTGGTCCTGTTTCCTCTCAATTAGCTGGAATGCACGGTTTCCTCACTGTAAGGGACTGTGGGGATAAAGAGATGAAGAAGAGTCGTCTCTCCTACAGAGAACGTCTTATGGTTAAAACCTGGGACTATTTCATTGCTGCAGAAGAAGTTACTTGGGATTATGCCCCAAATATTCCAGACACCCTTGATAGGTAAGATAATATTTTGTCAGTAGAATAGGGAATGTTGACATGAAATCACAGGATGCTTGTGGTTGGAAAGAACCTCTTGGTATCCAACAGCAAAGTTGGATCCAATTGCACTAGACCTTGTGCAGTTGCATTTTTGTTTCCAAGTACAGGGACCCCTCAGCTTCTCTTGGCATCATTGCAACTTCACAGTGAAAAAGCTTTTCCTTACATCTAAACATTCTTTCTCATGTTGCACCTTGTGTCTATTGTGTCTCATCTCTTCACCATGCAGCTCCGAGAAGTATGTGGTCCTGCTTTCTCTATAATGTCAATTTGATAGTTGAGGTTAAAGATAAGATGCTCCCTTAGCTATGTCTTTGTATGACTGAAGAAACTGGAATTTTGCTTCTATGCCAAGTGCTCTGGCTCCCTGATCACCATGGTGACCCTTCACTGGACTCTCACCAGTGTCAGTGACTTTCTTTGCTGAGAAGCTCGACAGTGTTCACCATCTTTTGCCTCTCACAGGGAGCCCAAAATAACAAGATGACATAGGAAGTGTCTAAAGTACCATAGAAGTTTATTTTCTGAAATGCTTTTCAGCATTGATTCTGCTGAAATAAACAATCCTTAAGAGAAAGGGAGGGAGGGGAATATTTCTGGAGATTGAAAGTTTTTAAAAGTTGTGTACAATAAAGTGTTTAGGGAGCAGGAGAAAGAGCTCTCTACAACTGATGTCTGCATGATACCAATGTAGATGGAGTACAAGTCTTAATAAGCAAGGATATTTGGCTATTTTCTCAAATTAGGACAAATAGAAGGAATTCTGTAACATACATGATGTCATGGTATACAGTGTTATCAGTGCACCATGGGGTAAAATTTGCAATCTGTCAATTCCCCAGTACTATTTGTGCCTTTATGAACCTTTGCAAGCTGACACTCATAAAAATCTTTAAGGATTTAAGCAGAACAAAACAAATTCCTTATTCTGTAAGGGTTATAGTTTCATATTCCTCCTTAGAAATACAGTGTTTTCACAGCTCATTCTCCTTTGGCATGATTTCCTTCCCTTATGTGCTCTTGAGCTGCACAGAACAAACTTTTCTAACTTTCCTGCTAGTCACATTGCCTTACTTAACCACCTCAGTGCTCTGATTTTTCCTCCTTTGTTCAAAACTGCAGAGTTTATGGCTTTTCAGTAACTTTTTCTGAAGTGTGAATGACAACAAGCATGTTGCTCTGTGTAAATTCCCAGTGTTTATTCTAGTTTTTCTCTCAACATTAGCAATTTTAATGTTTGAAACCTCAGCATAACACTACTTACTGTATGGTGCCTGACTGGGATTGTGTTCCTATTTCTCCTGGAATCTTTGCTACTGTGAGCAAATTCTTTTTTTCTCTATGCTCAAAAAAGGCCTTTGAAAAAGGAGAACAGTGATTTCTATCTTAGCTTGAGAGTAAGATACCTGCTGCTTCTGTTTGTTTCTTACTTGTATGTACACTTTTATATTAAATGTGAACTTTGATATTAATTAGTCATATGTAATACCAAAACAAAAGTAATCATCCAAGATTCTTCTTACCTAATTTAGGCTAGAATTTAGGGTGAAAAGCATTAGGTTTTGGATTTCTTTTCAAGAAGTAAGATTTCTACTAGTTGCTTGAATACTAATTTTGTATTTTAATAGATGCTACTAATTCAAGTTTTGTTGATAATTTTTCTTTTCCTTTGTTTTAAGACAATATAAATCACAACACTTGGACAACTTCTCCAATCTCATAGGTAAAAGATATAAAAAGGCTATTTTTAGGCAATATACTGATGCCACCTTCACTAAACGTCTGGAAAATTCTCGTCCCAAGGAAACTGGAATCTTGGGCCCTATTATCAGAGCTCAAATCAATGATAAAGTTAAAGTAAGTAACATAAATACAGAGATTATTAATACTATAGCATGGTTTTCATTGAGGCAGAGATACAAAGGAACTAGCATGATTTGTGTTGTCTTTCAAATAATATAGCTAATGTTCTAAATATTGGACCTGTTAAAAGGTATGATAACAAATAACAGTGTTTAGCTTGCATTTTTCAATGTTCCTTGTATGGTTTCCATGATTGTGCTTTATTTTACAACATACACATGCTTCAGTCACACTCTGTAAAATATATGTTGACACTGGTCCAAAATGGGAAAAAAGCCCTATACCTGGGTGGAATTCTGAGGTAATTTGTATGTGAGGCTGAACTTCATGAGACTCTTGTTTCTTATGCTGATTTTTTTCTAGCTGTTTTAGGCAAAAGTACTCAGTTTCCATAATCAAATGTATTTCATTAGGTTATACCATGAAACTAAAAAGCATTTGCATTACATGCTTGTGCTGCTGCAACATCCACTTGTCTTTCTCTTGTCATTTAATGATGCACTGCAAAGTTCCATGACATTTAACTTCTATAATTTCCACCATGACTCTGTGGCTCTGAATTTCAGCTTAGCATGTTCCTTTTTTTTTTTTTCTTTTCTTTCTCTCTCTCTCTCTCTCTTTAAATCCTGATTTTTGTCAAGAATAAGCAGGAAATTTTGCCTTTTCCTTACATATCCCCTCTGGGTCTTAGAATCTGGGACAAGCTTTGGTTTTAAAATCTTTTTCTCCCTTATTGAAGGTTTTTAAGAACTTCAGTCAGTAACTTTATATATTTCTGGAGATAGTGTGTGCCTAGTACCTGGAAGAACAAGTGCTCTTTTTAGACCTTCCAGAGCTTAGCTGTAAGCAGCTGAACTTCACTCAGTGGGGTCTGCAAAGTCCAGCAGCATGGTAACAGCATTTATTCTTGGAGTTTATATATCAAACAATATTTAAGCACTCTTTTGCCTTTCTGGCACTTTCTGGGCTAAACCCAGACAAATTCTACTGTAGTGGTAACTTCATTATGTATTCAGACAAGGATTTGTTGAATCATAACTTTTTTTTTTTTCATTTGTCTATCAATGTAGATTGTATTCAAAAATATGGCCAGTCGACCCTACAGCATTTATTTCCATGGAGTGACACTTGCAAAGAATGCAGAAGGAGCTGATTATCCTATGGATCCCACAAGTAAAAAATTTGTGAAATATGTTTTTCATATCACTAACTGTTATGGATGGTTTTGTTGCTTTGAAGGAGATGCTGTGGCTGAGAATGTGCATGACTGGGAGACCTCAGTTCTGTGTTCTGCCTCTGCTAACCTGTTGTCTTGCCTTATAGAGAAACCAAGGTATTATCTGCGAAGCAGAGACAAATACGCTCTCTTTGTTTTCTAGTCTTCTGTTCTTGTTGTGACTTTAAAGAGACAAAAGTTCTTGCTGAACTTCAGTTATCTGAACATAGCTTTTAATGTACATAT